>NC_143577.1:136181733-136786983 GCF_048544385.1 Mastigoproctus giganteus | reverse complement strand
TAATTCGCATTGTAAATGCAAATTTACAGTGTAACCTCATAAACTTAATAAATTTCTGTATAAAATCGAAAACATATGATATATATACAGGGTGATTCACTACCAGTGCGACAAACTTGCAAGAGGTGTAGGGAGCACAAAGACGAATCGGAATCACATAGCACTGCAGGGCCCGAAATGCTTTCGTCATGCGGTAGAGGACGTTGAACGGGAGGTCGCGTGAACAATGATCCCGCTGGAAGTCAGCATTTGCGAACCGTTTCTGTTGAAGAAACCAAGTAGCAAAAGTCCTCCGGAGTGGATAATCCGCAGGCTCCAATGACTGGACACGTTGCAGATGGTATGAACTCATTGGGTTTGTCGACAGTATCCTCCATACAGTGGATTGGGAAAAAATACCAATCGTTGGCCTATCGCTCGAGTACTCGTACTCGGATTGCCTTCTGCAAGACGTAGGACATTCTCCTCATTGTCTGGCGTCCTCGTCGTTCGCTCTCGATTCATGGTACCTCTCGTGAAACAACCAGTCTCACGTAACCTTCTGTGCACACGTGCGAAAATCGTATGATGAGGAGCACGCTTGTGCGGGAAACGTTCCTGGTACAAGCGCAGAGCGGCGCGCCCGTTACAGTTCGCAGCTCCATACGCGAGGTGCATGTTGGCCAGTTCAACGTTTGAATATTCGTCCATCCTACTGCCTCGGGAACCGGTTCGCAAATGCTGACTTCCAGCGGGATCGCTGTTCACGCGACCTCCCGTTCAACGTCCTCTACCGCATGACGAAGGCATTTCCGACCCTGAAATGCTATGTGATTCCGATTCGTCTTTGTGCCCCCTACACCTCCTGTAAATTTGTCGCACCGGTAGTGAATCACCCTGTATAGTAGTAATATAAAACAGTTAAGAAGCAAATTAAGCAGAAAAGGAAAAATTTATTCTACAAACCACACGATATAAATAATGTGTGGTTTGAAGAATAAATAAAGTGTCTGAAAATGTAAATTAAAAGTACAGAAGGTGCCAGAACTAAGAGAAGTTTAAGGGATAGTAGAAAATGGAAGTGAAGTAGTGGTTAAACAGGTGAGAGAATTTGAAAAACCGAGTGTAAAAATGAACTGGGACTGAGGAAAAAAAAAGGAATATATAAGTAAATAAATAAATAACACTATATTCAAATATGGGAGATCAATTTTAGCAAGCAATTTTAGCAATCAGGGGATGGCAAAGATGCAAAATATGAATATAGTAGATGAAAATATGATACATAGCCAGGATATTCATCAGGGGACTAGTCCTGGCCATGTATCAGGCACTAAGTTTCCAAACTTGTCTGTAATATTAGAAAAAAGTGGGGGGGGCGCAAATATGCAACCTTTTATCGTAATACTACTAGACAAGGTAGTCCCTACGTAGTGTAAAAAATGTAAATTAAAATAAATACAAATTAAACAAAAGTGTAATGTGGAATATAGTGCAAATGCATGTGAAGTGCGGAAGGGGTGAAAGGTAATGAAAAAGTATAGACAAGCAAATGGTATAGGGAATGGCAAATTCTAGAGGAGGGGAGAGGAGAAAAGATGTTCAAATGAAGGCGAAAATAGCGATAGGATTGAGGACAGACGGAGCGTTCGTATCTCCCTCATATTGCACTAATAGTTTTACGAACGGGAATAAAATAGAAAAAGACAGTATAAAGAAAAAAAGTGTAGAAAAAGTCATTAAAAATACTGAACTTACTGGGTAAGGCCCAACCTTAAAGAAAGGGTTCTGGTATGAGCAAGCGTTAGTGAAAATGGGTGTTAATACCATAGGCTTGTAGAGAAGAAGGGAAATCGAAACCAAACTAAAAGTTAGGTTTTCTAATACTACAGACAAGTTTGGAAACGCAGTGCCTGATACATGGTCAGGAGTAGCCCCCCTGATGAATTTCCTGGCTGTGTATCATATTTTCATCTACTATATTCAGATTTTGCATATTTGCCACCCCCTGATTCGACGCCTTGCTAAAATTGCCCTCCCATATCTGAATATTGTGTTATTTATTTATTTACTTATATATTCCTTTTTTTTTTCCTCAGTCCCAGTTCATTTTCGCACTAGGTTTTTCAAATTCTTTCACCTGTTTAACCACTACTTCACTTCCACTTTCTACCGTCCCTTAAACGTCTCTTAGTTCTGGCACCTTGTGTACTTTTCATTTACATTTTCACAGACACTTTATTTATTCTATAAACCACACATTATATATATATATATATATATATATATATATATACTGTAAAATATAGAGCTATATTTTACAAGCATACCAAATTTTATGGTATGTAAAATTTCCCTGAAGTCGTCATACTTCGTAACTTTATGTAATGTTCCTTAGCGTGCTCTGTGCCTTCTAGAAGACCACATATTGGATTACTTTCAACTCCCAGTTTTATCAGGCGACTTTTAAACTTATGTTCTGTGGCCAGCACATTGCCAACGAGTCATTTTAATAACAAACATCGCCAGTTACGATTTAACTTCATGGTATAAATCCAGAATGTCTGCGAGGGTAGCGCAGTGGTATTGTCAACGTCCTCCCCACATTCGCTGGAAAAGGCCCTGGTTGGAATCCCGTCGATGACGCCGAGGACCTTTAGTGGGCTTTTTTCACTATTTGACTGAAGAAAGTCGGCCTTACAAGAAGATATCAAGTATTTTTTCCCAGAAAGTGGGGTTTTTCGTCCAGCAAAACAGGCAAATCGACCAAAGAACACACGCAATTTACAGACACAATACGTATATGTGGACATGTGTCTTACGCAAGGCGGCCCCTAAACGTTAGTTTATCTCCGCCATGGTTTTTTGTGATGATATACAAGACTCTATACAATGGCCAGAAATGAGTGTAGTGTTATGTTTGCGTGGTGTGTGTGTGTGTGTGTTGTTGTTGTTGTGTTGTTTAGCTGTTTCTGGCCGCTTTGCTACCAGGAAGCAACGATCACCAGGAAGGCTGCTTCCCAGTACCCGTCCACGCCACGAGGAAGCGGGCCCAACTATACACGTACTAAACTAAATGTAATATTTCAAACTCCTATAGGAATAAGCGCAAGTCTTATGGGTGCAGCAGTCTCCTATAATCAGGTATGGTGGTGAATACCACAAAGAATCCCGCATCCACTGCAGAAAGTGTAATAGCAATGGATACCAGCAGTTCCCATACCCAGGAAGCCAATATCTGGGCACAAGCAGTTTAAAATCCCGTCTCTAATAAACAGGAGACCAGCGAAACCTGCCCCCTAAGGGGCTAGCAAAAAAAATAAATAAATAAACGATAATAAATTAATTAGATAAAACGTTAAAATAATAATTATAATTTTAAAAAAAAGTAACTTTGTTGAGGTGAGAAGTCAGCTCAGCAATCCACATCGTCTGTTGAAAACCTGTGTGGCAAATTCCTGTAGAGCTGAGAAGGCATTTTTATTTTCAATAAGATATCTTCCATTTCCAGGAGAGAAATTATGCACTGTACTAGATAATGTTTGTCTTATATCTTGGTAAACTGGGCAGAAGAATAATACATGACTCCAGTCTCCAATATTATTAGGTGACTCTAATGTAATTTTTTTTTTTTTTTTTTGTATAAATCCAGGCAGGAAAGCATATGTTATACGCCCCTATGCAGAACAGCCCCAACGTTACTGCCACATACTATCTATTTCTCTCTGGAATAATCTTTTCTATCATTTTTAAACATCATTATGAATATAAAGATTATTACTGATGATAAAATCCTCCAACAGAGAACCACATTCATCAAAATGCAAGCTGTACCAAAATTGACACTTGGCGTTAACATCAAAAGTTATGACAACTACTTTTTCCCGTGCCTGAGTTCCTCGGGGTTGCGAGAAGCTTTGGATCGCTGAGAATAATAGCGGTTGGAGCTAAATAACCGATTTAATCTGGTGGTGGAGGCTTCCATGGTATAAAAACAAATCTTCTAAGACTGAGCTCACAACTGTATCGGGACCATTCTTCAAATTTTCTCACACTTCAACGATCACTTTTCTCTTTGGGAAGCTCATCGGTTGCCGCGTGTTAAAATGTTCGGCTTCATGTGGGTTAGTTCAGTATCTGCATCCCGTTTGTCTACCTCTAACAATTCGGTAATCAGTTCAACATCTATTGGTTTCTTGCGGGATGAGGCGATGGCTTTGCTTTGACTATTTAGAGCAGTGGTTCTCAATTTTATTTTCTCATGACGCAGTATTCTTTTCCGTGAGGTTTCGCTGCATGTTGAACATTTAAGCTGACAAACCTACGAGAAATTCGGAGACTCGCTCATGTGCAGTTTCCCTTCAATAAGAACAGACGTTTACATTGAGTATGTATTCTTTGTAGTTCTTTGCGACGGCATATGGGTTTTGTTTTGTGCTTACGTTTTTTTACGTGTTTTTGTTTATTTTACCTTTAGAAATAAAACTTTGAGATTAATTTAATATGGATAGATTTTTTGATCAAACGGAAAAAGGTGAATTATGAGTCAGTGGCAGAAAGCAACAATAACAAAAGTGAGAATAAATCGATTGCAAATGTAAGTTTCATACAATCTGTACAGGGCGTAGTGTCCCTTGGTACAGTCTATAACTACCGAGATAGTTAGTTAAACTTTGGATTTACGTACGGTTGACCTAAAAACCGTCCCATTTCCGAAAGTGTGGTCTGTGGGGAAAAAAAAAAAAACCTTAGCAAAGAGTGCATGGTTTCCAGTAAACTGATAATACATTAAACATGGTATTTAACATGGTATTAAATATAACATTAAATTAAATATGATGTTAAATTAACATCATGTGAAATATGGTATTTATTGCATACATTTATTTAACATAGCCATTTATCCATTGAAGATTGTAACTATTTTAGCGAAATGCAATAATGTAATATCCAAAATTTCGCGGCACATCTAGCGAATCTCAAGGAACCATTGGGAACTACTGGTTTAGAGGGTATATTAATGCGAAACTTGACAGCAGAGGAAACGTTAAGGTAGAAGCTTCAGTAATTAATTGCTACCTCAAAATTTTCTTAGTGTCGGGAAGAATGTGTGGTTTCCGAGGATTTTAAACTTAGAACCTATAGGCCAGATTTGGAGACTTAACAGGATATCCAGATGTTTGAGGTTACAAATAACCTGAAATGAGCTGTAGACAAGAAAACTCGCTTTATTCGCGAAGAAAGCAATTTCGTACTGAATAATTTTTAGGAAGAGGGTGCATCTTTGAGGCTTTGAGACTTGCCTTCTTCGCGAATAAAGCGAGTTGTCTTGTTTCAGTGGGAAATTTTTATCAGAATTTGGGCTCTGTGATGAGTGATTTGAACCACAAATGGTAGTACTTATGTCAGTTCTTGTCGCTGGCTGAAATGTGGGACAGTCCTTGGAGCAGCGATGGCCAACCTTTTTCTTTCGGGCCATTTAAAAAAAATATATTCTATATCCGTTGGCCGCATGATGAGAGAACTGGATATTTCTTACATAATGAAAAATAGAAATTTTATTTGAAACTTTAAAATTGTATTTATGTTAGTAAAGTATACAAAGATTTTTTTTATGAATTAATAAAAATTTATAGTACAATTCATTAATGAGATTTTCGAGTTTGCGTAGAGCAGGCTAAACGTTTTAATTTTGCTTCAATATTAGTTGTTGCTAATTGTATGGTTGTCATTTGTAAGCCGGTTATGATGAACTGACTTGTTCATTTTCATTAGAGAGAAAGCCTGTGCCTCCAAATAAGCTTGAACAAACAGCGGCATTATAATATAGATTGGGATATTTGTCCTGAGGAGTCATTTGTAAAAATTTTATAAATTGTCCTCTGTGAATTTTAATTTTAGTTCATCATTAGAATAGAGGTCATTTAGTTCAAGTTGTAAATTTGATTCAGCTTTTTCATATGCAGTTTAAAAAGATTGGTGAAGATTTAGAACAATATCTTATCTCACTCAAAGTCCTCATATCTTTTTTTCAAATGACTGCTGTAGTGTTTCAATGTGATATGGCGTCTGATGTACTCATTACTATTTTTCTTATATTGTTTAAATATTTTCTGACAATTTGAAAAGTGGCAAGTGTTGTTATTTGAATGTTGGGACCGGAATAGCGATAATTTCATTCAAAAAGCAAATACGTCATTGGTAAGTTTGGGTATTAGTGGATCTTAGCCTTGAAATCTCTTATTTAGTTCATTCAAATAACCAGACATGTTCGCCAAGAACGCCAACTTTGAAGATGAAAATTGGGTTGCAAACCCAATTATCATCTTCAGAGTGATCCACCCTTCGTCCTTTATCAATAAGAAACACTTTTATTTCTTCGATTAGCGATAGAACTCATTGTAAAACGTTATCTCTGCTAAGTCAGCATACTTTAGCACACAATGTCGCTATATTCACTTTCGATTTCATCAAGAAACCCCTAGAATTTACAGCATTCACAACATTGTCTATAACTTCTTTGAATCCTTGTCTTACCCAATAGATTTTGCTGATGAATACAGTGGTAGTTTATTAATTTTGTCTGAAGGCCTAGCTCTTTCATATGATCAGGGAGAAGAGACACACCATACCAGTTTCAGAGCCAACCATTTAAAGTGCACCGTTGGTATTTATTCCCACAAGTTTAGGTAAATCCAAATTATACTTCTTAAAACAAAAAAGAAATCCCTCAACCAAATATGACCCTTTCGCTTGGCCTTTTAATGGATGCAATTCTAAAGTTCTTCATATGTCTTAAAACCAGACATCACTACAAAAATAGACAATTGTGCTGTTGAAGTGATATCTACTGACTCATCAACAGCAAGCGAAATGATAGGGCAGTGTACCACAATTTCGGAAAACTTACTTTTGATATCATAAAAAAACATGCCTTGTGCTTCGGGTTGCATATCATTCAAGTTTCTTGAGACGACCGACTAACTGGTTAAAAGAAATTTATTAAAAAACTTTATTAATAAATTAATAAAGTTTTTTAAAAAATTATTAAAAAACAGGCCAATTTACCAATTATAGGTCTGCTCACGCTCCTGGTAGTCTGCGTAGCACTGCTCGCACTTTATTTTCCCGCTCTTGGACGCACTCTAGTTCAACTGGTGACAGGCAATTGGAGATTTCTAAAATTAGGGCAGAGCTTTCAAATTGCGGTTATCCACCTCATGTTCTAAATAATGTTCTAAATAGATGTTAGCTTCAAGCTCACGAATTTGTTACGCAATCTAACCCTCCTCGCGTCAATGAATTTATCTCTACCGCCTACATCCCCTATTATCCGGGCGTATCGGAACGTCTTGTTAGGATTTTGCGATGTGTGCAACGTCCGGGGAGGAAATTACAGTCTGTTATTTCTAAGGTGAAAACACCTATTCCTCCTTTCCTACGGAGTGGTTCCGTATACCGCATAACGTGTCCGGATTGTGGGGGGTGTTATGTAAGGTGTAAGGTGTATTTAGTGTCAGACGGCACCAGGCGTTTCCCCCATCTCCACGTAGTTTTCATTGTGGGTGAACCAGTTGACTGGAAAAGCCAGAAATTTAAAAGTGTGTGGGAATTGTATTTGTGTGGTGTCATGTACAGTTGTTCATCTGGTCATTTAGACGCTGGACCCCTGGGGGTGTTATATAAAGTGTGTTTAGAGTCAAATGGAACCAAGAGTTTCCCCCATGCCGCGTAGTATACGTTGTGGGTGTGAAACAGAACACTGTCAATGCCAGAGGTTTAAAAGTGTGTGGATTTTGTATATGTGTAGTGTCGCGTACGTTGTTCATCTGGTCATTTAGCCGTTGGACCCCCCCTATTGGGGCCCACCGTTGCCCACACTTGGCCCCGTGTAGGCAGACCAGGTACACTAATATTTTAAATGGTACTTTGGCAGGCCGTGCCACCTGAGATTTCAGTGGCTAGGGCCTATGTGAAAGAAAAAAGAAAGAGAAAAAGAAAGAAAAAGGAGAATTACGCTAGAATTTTGCTAGGCCGAAAGGACCGTGAGCGATTTGAATTTGGATATTTCTAATTTCCACTGTGTGGGACGTACGCTTGTGTGATGGTAGAATGGGGGAAAGAGAATGAACGATGGTGGGAAAAGTCAGAAATATGAGAGGGAAAAGGAGTGAAAGTGAGCCAGGCAAGGGCACCCGGCTCAGATCGCCAAGAGGCGTATAGCGAGCTACAGAAGTCATCATGGAATGGTGTCCCGTCCAGAATCATGGATAGTCTTTTGTGGGATGATGTCTTGTCCAAGATTTTAGGATAGTAGTTCTTTGGTTGATGACCCGTCCACGATTGATGTTCCATCCAGGGTTGATGTGAAGTCTTTCATGGGATGATGTCCCGTTTAGGATTGATAGTCTTGTCTGCGATTGGTATGTCTTCCTTCATGGGATGGTGTCTCCTCCAGGATTTATGTGCAGGATATATGTATACCTGGCTCACAGTGGCACTAGGACTATTCGTCCATCTCCACCAATTGTCATGCAGAGGGAAGAGAAAAAAAAAACCCTCTTAATCACATCGGCCTGAAGTGTAAATGTGTATTTACCAAGCCACTCTGCCATCAGGTGGCAGCCACCAACATGGGCAAATACCACTTGATGCTCGCCCTAGCACAAGGAGCCGAACCTGGGTCTATTCCTATGTAAGTGCTAACATAGTACCAGAAAATCCCGCACCCACCAGTGGACGTGCAAAACTGGCAGCTGCCCACAAAATACCGCTCCCAGGTCGCGCACACCCGAGAGCCAGCAAAAATAATAATAATAAAATAAAAGTTAAAGTTTTTTTTCCTTCTCTTTCACTGCTCAGCAAGACAGAAGTTGTCATTACAAAGAAAGACATCTGTCTCCGCTTTTTTAAGACCAGTCTTGCAAATTCAAGGTATTAAAATACCTTCTATTTGCGAGGTATAATTTTTAATTTCCAGGACCTATCTTGACAATAGTATTTCTTAAATTTTGTCTGTACTGCTCATAAATAATGCAATAATACAGTACATGATCCCAGGTTTCAACACACGTACAGTAGCAAAACGGGTCAAGTTTTAACCAAAATAATGCAGCTTATAATTAAAAGATCCATGTCCCGTCATAAAATACGAGGTTTCCATTTCTGGAAACAACCAGCTGTTTTTTTTTTTCTTATCACGGACAAAGTTAACATCTGGAAGAAACAAACGGATAACCTGATCAGTCTCACTACTGCACCATCTGGCCTGCCACTGATCCATCAAAGCAATCATTATCAATTTCTTAGCCTTAGACTTAGTTATATCTACATTATTAGTAATATCCATAAAAGTAAGTTCAACCCCCTTTCTCAAAAAGTAACAAAACACTATGTAAGCAGCATAGAGATCAAGAGGCGTACAACCAGATATAACCTGAGCAGCATTAGTGGAAACAGTTCTACACATTTTAAACAAAGATAGTATCATTTTCCTTTGTATAGACAATAATTTCAGTCTGAATTTCACAGTGAGTAATCTTGAATACCAAACATTAGCTCCATACACAATGATAGGCAGAAATACTGCCTTATAGTATAATACAAGAGGCTTCTTACTCAGGCCCCATTCCTTTCTACTAATCCTAATAATAGACGAGGAAAAGTTTTCAATTTTTTCACCTAAATACTCTAAATGCTGCATAAAAGTCAACTTACTGTCAATTAATATCCCTAGATGTTTTGTTGTCTTAACCATAGGGATTTGTTTCCCTTCAGTTAATACCCTCAAAAGCCTTCCCACATCTAATCTATCTTTGCATAACATCATTACAGTTTTACTAATAGATATGTTTAATTTGTGATCCCCAACATGCCAGATTATCCATTACAGTAGCTGCCTTAATCTCTAAATCCCGTCTTGACATGCCATCAAAACCTAGCACCAAATCATTTGCATATGCAATTTTATGGCATTGCACATCTGTTTTTTGTAACCATAAATTCAATACCATGTTCCAGAAGGTTGGCCCCAAAACAGATCCCTGGGGACAACCTCTTGAAATATTCTTTGAGTACACCAAATGCTGAGATCTTACCAAAATCTTCCTGCCATGCAAATAATTTGACAAACATTTATATATGACAATTGAGGACATTTCAACAAGCGCAAAGAATGTTTTCTTTCTTTGTAAGCGCAAAGTATGCTTTCTTGCCAGACATTATCAAAAGCTCTTTCAAAGTCTGTATAAATAACTAATACGTATTTACTATTTGAAGAGTCAACATAATCTACAAGGTCCTTTAGTGCATCTTCAGCGGAACATTTTCGTTTAAAACCATATTGATACGGTAGTGTATAATTACACTTAATAAACAAATCATTGAATCTGAGGAGTAACAATCTTTCAAAAATCGTAGACATATTTGGAAGTAAAGAAATAGGCCTGTATGCTCTAGGTTCCGACAAATCTTTGCCAGGTTTAGGTTTAGGTATCAACTTTAGAAAGGCAACCTTCCAATATCCAGGAAAGCTACCAGCTAAATAACACTTATTAAAAATCTCCAACATTAGATGTGGATAGATCTGAACCATTTTGAGTATTAATACCTGGAGTTTTATTGATGTTAATACCTGAACAAACTTGTTTAAGATCATTAACCGTACATAAAGTATTCGCACCTGAACCAACATAATTACAATTATCACACCTTATATGCAATTGATTTACAGTATAATCCCCCACATTATCATCTGGAAATAAACGGTTAACTACACCAGCAACTGTTGTCTCCCAGTCACTTGTTTCACAACTACCTGACTTAATAGTAGATAACAGGGGACTGATTTGCATTTTATTAGTTATTAACTTAACAAGGCCCCAGGGATCAGAGTTACCCGCCCCCGAGACCAAGCTTTTCCATGATTCTGCTTTACTTTTAAGTATTAATTTATGATCGTAGACTGCTGCCCTCTTAATTTTATAGATTTCTGTATAATACATGGCTTCCTGCAATCCCCATGACCTATGACGCTGAAAAGCCTTCCTGACTGAATATACCTCTCTACGCTTAATGCTTAACTGTTCATTCCACCAAGAAACCAACTTCTTTATTCTCCTCCTTTTTTTAACTGAAAAATTTTGGCCTCGTTAAATAAAAAAGTATGTTTTTCGTTAATGGCATGAAAGGCTAATTCTGACACTGCTGAACGAGAAGCACGAACTGAGGCTTCGTGTTGATTTACACGAATATTAAGAGAAAACCGCGTCGCACCTTGGTAAGACGAGTCGCAATCACCGCAAGAAATGTTGTATACCAGATCATTAATTTGAGATGCGAACACGGAAAGAACCGAGCGATTGTTCAGTATAGTGTGTAACTTCCGTATAGGCCTAGCTATAATTTTAAATTCGGTATCTTTAAAGAATCTGTTAAGCTGTTTGTGCCACTGTTTGTGTCTTTAAAGATACCCAATTTAAAATTATAGCTAGGCCTATACGGAAATTACACACTATACTGAACAATCGCTCGGTTCTTTCCGCGTTCGCAACTCAAATTAATGATCTGGTATACAACACTTCTTGCGGTGATTGCGACTCGTCTTACCAAGGTGCGACGCGGTTTTCTCTTAATATTCGTGTAAATCAACACGAAGCCTCAGTTCGTGCTTCTCGTTCAGCAGCGTCAGAATTAGCCTTTCATGCCATTAACGAAAAACATACTTTTTTTATTTAACGAGGCCAAAATACTTAACGTTCAACGTAATTATACGCGACTATTAATTGCAGAAACCGTTGAAATTAAATTACACGAGAATTCTGTTAATGTTCGGCGGCCATATTTGATCTCCGATGCGTGGACCTTTACGCGCATGCGCGAAGACATATAATCACTATTTAAGTTGCAGGTTTAGCCTGATTCGGTAATTTTCATTCCTGTGATCACGACAGTCGGTCAAAAAGCATTGTCAGCTTCAGGAAGGAAAATCGTTTTGAATATTTTCGTTAGATTCTTTTAATTGCGTTAATTTGAATTTTAATTGTTTTAAATTGATTTTGAATTGTGTTAAATTGATTATTTAATTATCTATATTTTACTTTAATGTACCGGTAAGTTGTCGATTTTTTCGTTTTTTCCGTTTTAATTTCTGGAGGGTATCATACGGAAGTGTTCTACGTACTACATTGAGGTAAACTCCTCTTATTAATTTACTAATATTAGGTGAACAATATGCTGTTACTAAATAAAATTTTATGTATGACGCACATATATGTACACATGTAGCTATTTCATTGCAAAATCCAGCTATTTTAACCACATTAATATCTTTATTCAGTACAACAACTGCAGTTTTAGGTTTAATTCCAGTGACATGTACAACTTTACTTCCCACAGGGAACCCAGGTACTTTATACTTATCATTTACCAACATTGAGTATGGCTCCTGAAAACAAAGCACATCTATATTTTTATCAAATAACACAACTCTAAGTTGAGCTAAAACACTAAGGGATCTCTGAGCATTCTGCTGTAAAAATTGCAGCCCAACATATGCTTGAATTTGTTCATAATTAATCAAATTACATTGGGATGGATTATCCATAATTTTCTCTCGCCCTCATCATTATCATCATCATCAGCCATTTTCAATCCACTGCAGGATGAAGGCCTCTCCTGAAACTTTGCAGTTCCTTCTGTTTTGTGCAATGGCCATCCATATACTACCCACAAACTCATGAATTTTATCTATCCATCTCCGTCGTTGTCTTCCAGGTTTTCTTTTACCTCCTCTTGGGTACCACTCTGTTATTTTCTTAGTCCATCTGTCATCATGTCTTCGAGCTATGTATCCTGCCCAAGACCATTTTAGTTCTTTAGTTTTGATAAGAATGTCCTTTACTTGAGTTTGCTGCCTAATCCATGTGTTTCTCTTCTTATGTAACAGTCTGATTCCCAATATAATTCGTTCCATTCTTCGCTGTGTAGTTCTCAGCTTCTCTTCCATTCTTTTGGTGAATGCCCAAGTTTCACTTCCATAAATCATGGTGGGAAGTATATACTGGTTCATTATTTTACGTTTCAGACAAACTGGGATATTACTCTTCCGTATGTGACTGTATTTCCTGAATGCTATCGATCCAAAATTTATTCTTCTCTTGACTTCCAGGCATTTATCATTATTACAGCTAAAAACTTGTCCCAGATAAGTATATGACTCCACCTTTTCAATTACTGCTCCTTCAATCATTATTTCCCTTTCTGTGACATACTTGTTCATCATTACTTTTGTTTTAGCCATATTCATCTGTAATAATCCTAAATTCTTACTAATTGTGCATAACTGATTAAGATTTTCCTCTGATTCTTTGGGATCGCGGCTTATGACCACAATGTCATCTGCAAATCGTAAATGGTGTAGGTACTCTCCATTCACATTGACTTCTTTCTGCGACCAGTCTAATCTTCTGAAAGCTTCTTGAAGGGCAGCAGTAAACAGCTTCGGAGATATTGTATCTCCTTGTCGAACTCCTTTCTCAATTTTAAAATTCCTACTGTCTTTGTCTAGTCTAATAAAGGAGGTAGAGTTCTATATTTTCTTTAAAATCATAATATATGGGTTATCTATGCCTTGCCTTTCCAGTGCCCGAAACATTGCCTTATGTTGTATGGAATCAAATGCCTTTTTTTTTTTTCATAATCCACAAATGCCAGGCATAATGGTGTTTTATATTCATTTGCTTTCTCCATTAGCTGTGATATTACGCGAAGGTGATCCGTAGTTGAGAATCCTGTCCTAAAGCCAGCTTGCTCGTTTGGTTGTTTTTCATCAAGTATGTTTTCTAATCTGTTAGTAATGACCCTTGTGAACAACTTGTAGATGTGGGATAACAAGCTAATTGGTCTATAATTTCCAATTTCTGATTTATCTCCTTTCTTATGCAGCAAAACTATGATTGCATTATTCCACTGTTTGGCGTCACACCTTTTCTAATGCACTTTGTGAAGAGCCTTGCCAGTTTTTGTGTTATGTCTCTTCCTCTTAATTTTAACAACTCTACAGTAACTTCATCTTCCCCCGGGGCTTTCTGATTCTTCATTTTCTTCAATACATGTTCTACCTCATCAGGAAGAATATCGGGTATGTCGTATGTGTTGCTAATTTGCGATCAAGCTTCCCCACTGCTGGCATCATTCCCTCGCTCCTTGTATAATTCTCTATAGTAGTCTTCTGCTTTTTTTAATTATGCCTTCTCTGCTATTTATAAGTACACCATCGCTATTCTTCAGTTTCAGTATCATTTGTCTTTCTGTATTACTGCTCATGGCTGTTGATTTAAGTCCCTTAATGTTTTCCCTTAATGCTTGTTCTACTTTTCTTGCGTTAAATCTTCTTATGTCCTCTCTGAGTCTCTTTCTAATGGCTTTACATAACTCAGTAAACACAATTTTCTCCTTGTCAGTGTTTATCTTGCTCTTGATTTGTCACCTTCGGTTCATCATAACATGTGTTTCTTGACTAATTTTTTCTTCTGATTTCCCCTATAGGTTTCTTGGGCTTTATCACTTTCAGAATGTTGTAATATTCCTCGTCGATATCTTGGTCCTGAGCAGTCTGCAGAAGCTCAAACTTGTTCTTAAGTTCCAGTACATACTGCTTTTTCTCCTCTTCTGTTATCTCAAAGACCTTCGTAATATTTATTCGAGTCAGTTTTTTCCTTTCGTTTCTACATCTATATCAAGTGTGCATCTTACCATTCTGTGATCACTTCCAACATTTATCTTATTCAGGACGATAACATCATTCACGATATATCTTCTGTTAGTGAGGATGAAGTCGATTTCCTTAGTTGTTAATCCATTTGGACTCTTCCATGTCCACTTTCTGTTCACCTCTCTTTTGATAAAAGTGTTCATTACTGACAATCCTTGAAATTCTGCAAATTCCACAAGTCTTTCACATCTTTCATTTCATTAACCAAATTCAAAATTTCCTATAGTTCCCCTCTCTGCGCTGTTTTTTCTTTTTACAACCTTAGCATTGAAGTCCCTCATAATAATAGTGTAGTGGGTTTTCTGCTCATCTAGAAGACCCTCAATTTCGTGTACATTTCTTCAACCTCTTCATTAACTCTCGCCCTAGCTAGTTCCAATGCTCTCTGAAACTGTGGACACGCAATATCCCTAATAGAATGCTCAACAGACCGCCCCTTCCTCTTACAATTCACACAAAGTGGAGACTTATCCCTGTTTTTACAATCTATGTACACATGCCCACTAGGCGCATTATAGCCAAAGTAGCTTATGCGCCGTGAAACCCCCCATAACAACAACAACAACAACATGCCCACTCTCTGCACAGTGTCCCCAAGATGTTACCTTATGTGAAAAGTACTGTGCAGAGTGGCCAAACTCCAGGCATTTAAAACACTTAATTACAATAGTAAACCGCCTAAACATATGAACTGTAACCCAGAAATATCCTGTCAAAACTCATTAAGCTTGTTAACTTTTTAAGGGCTTAAAGGAAAAACCCAATTTGTAGATTTCACTTTATTTCCAGTACTAAACCTAATCTTTACATTGTCCTTTACTTCTTCCTCTCCGAAACCATAATCTTTAAGGTTTTATTGTATAAGTCCATAATAAACTCCTCTTGGGTAGCTTCTTTTGGAATATCATAAATGAGTATAGCTGGATTGTTCAGTCTTGACATACCGCATTTAATTCCCTTAGCAACTAGAGTTTCTGAGTGTTTAATTTTCTCTAAATCCAAATCCTTTTTTTTTATCTGGCAGGCCCTTTTTTTATCTGGCAGGCCCTGCCACCTAGTTTCCTGGGATTTCATTGGCTAGGGTCTATTTAAAAAAAAAAAAAGGGGGGGGGGTGCACTGGAAGTAGGAAAGCTAAAAATTGTTTTTATAATATCAGTTTAAATTTAGCGTTTTTAATTTTAGTAAGCTGTGTGGGGCTTGCGCATTGCAGGACAGACAGAGGAGGGGGGGAGACTGAAGACTGGTGGAAAAAGAGAAGTATGGGGTCAATAGGGAAGGCGGTCCCAGAACAGCAGTGAGGCAGGACCATGCATCACCAGACGAAAGAAGGGGGGGGGGAGAAAGAAAGACTGTACCCGTCAGGGATATGGAATAAAAGTGATTAGGGCTAGGGTGCCCTATTCAGATCGCCAAATGGCGTTTAGCAGCAGAGCTGCGGTTTGGTGGTCTCCATCCAATCCCAGCAGGGATCTGGCCAGTTGTGCGTTGATGAAATGGGATTTCACAGGATTTCATCCCATGAAATGGGATTTCCCAGGAATTTCATCCCATGAAATCGTTCATGGGATGAAATCCCGTCCAGTATTTAGTGTTCCATTTCCTAACCTGGATAATTTCTGGGTCGGTCCAGTCTCAATTTGGCCTATGGATAGCATCGAATGTTCGTCTCCTGGAAAACAATTGTAGGGCGAAGCTCATGAGCGCTCTGTATTCCTCTTCAGTGTCAAGAAGGTGTGCCTCTTGGTTAACTGGGGAGTATCTGATCTTCGTTATGAGTAGGCATCGTAGGTCGTCGTAGCGGTCACATTGGTGCATTAGGTGGTTCCACGCCTCATCCTCCCCACAGATGCACGGTGCGCTATGCACCAGACCAAAAGTCATTAATGTTACGTGGACTAAAGTGTAAACTGTACTTAGTGTCTAACGGCATCAGGGGTTCCCCCCATCTTCGCGTTGCTTTCATTGTGGGTGTACCAGTTCGCTGGGAAGGCCAGAGATTTAAAAGTATGTGGATAATGGATATGTGTAGTGTTATGTTCTGTTGTCCGTTCAACGTTGAGGCCCAACGTTGCCCACACTTGGCCCCGTGGAGGTAGGTACAGCAGTATTTTTAGATAAGTACTCTGGCAAGTCCTGCCACCTAATTTCCTGAGATTTCAGAAGGACCTATATATATACAGGATGTCTCAAAAATATTGGTACAAACTTTTAGGGGAGGTAGGTAACATCTAAAGGAATGTGAATCGCATAGGAACCCATAACCGGAAACGTCACCGTAAGTCGGTAGGCGGCGCTGTTCATCAGTTCGCGAGAGAAAATTTCTGGTTTACCCATTCAAGCAGTAGTCGCCACACGAAGATCATGCATCGATATACGAAATGTGAGCTGGCAGACATGCACCTAGTGTATGGATTAGCAGAAGGCAATGGACGAGCCGCTCAACAAATCTATGGAGAACGCTTCCCAGACAAACATGTACCGGACCACCGTTTGTTTGCGCGTGTGCATCAAAATTTGTGCGATTATGGGTCATTTAGAGGTAACAGGAGTAGTGCGGGCAGACCACGTTCGACGCGAACTCCCGCCATGGAAGAAAGTATGTTGAATGCCGTCCGGAATAATCCTACCACCAGCACACGTGCCATTGCGTCTGCCTTTGGAGTGTCTCTTTGCAGTGTACAGCGTGTCTGGCACGACGATTCCTTACACCCCTTTCATCTCCAAAGGGTTCAGTTACTGCTCTCCCAAGATCATCCTGCACATGTGGCTTTTGCGCAGTGGTTTCTCCAAGAAAGTGTTTAACAAGGCTTGAATTTTCCAGCCTATGTTTTGTTCACGGATGAGGCTTATTTCACTCGGGAAGGCTTATTCAATCAGCACAATGCTCATATGTGGACTCACGACAACCCACACGGTGTGCGCCCCCATGCGGCACAACATCGCTTCGTAATAAATGTGTGGGCAGGTATGGTCGGTGACTGCTTAGTCGGCCCATACCTGTTACCATCCACCATGAACTCCGCTAAATATCGGATCTTTCTTGAACAAGTTCTAGGGTTACTTGACGATGTTCCAGCATGTGTGAGACGCAACATGCGGTTTCAACATGACGGGGCGCCTGCCCATTATGGAAGGTGTGTTCGTGACCATTTGAACAGGCGTTTTGGGTGTCGATGGATTGGCCGTGGTGGACCGTTGCCTGGTCCCCACGCTCACCTGATTTATTGAGCCTTGATTTCTTTCTGTGGAGCCCTCAAATCTATCGTATATGAATCGCCTGTGGAAACGAAAATGGATCTCGTGACGAGACTCGTCTGCGCTGCTGCTACTTGTCAAAGAAACTCTAGGTGTGTTCGACCATGTTCGCCAATCCATGCTGCGTCGGTGTCACGCATGCATCGCGTCTCATGGTGAAACCTTCGAGCATCTGTTGTAACATCATTAAATGCATCCATCTCATATTCCATTGTTAATATTATGTCAAATAAATGTTTGCCACTAATTATCTTTGTGCCACTTCTGCTACTTTCCCGTGACGTTTCCGGTTATGGGTTGCTATGCGATTCGTATTCCTTTATATGTTATCTACCTCCCCTAAACGTTAGTACCAATATTTTTGAGACACCTTGTATATGTAAAAAAGGGATAAACGCTAGAATCTAGTTAGGATGAAAGAGGTTCCAAGTGTGTCGAGTCTGGCATTTTAAATTTTTCATTGTGTGTGTGTGGGGCATTCGCTTGTCGCTGGCGATATAGGTAGAGTAGGGGGGAGAAACGGAAGCCTGGGGAAAATGCAGAAATTTGGGGTCAATAGGGAAGGCGACCTGTAAGCTCTCCTAGTTTAGTAACCGCTTCAGCATTGCTTTGTTTATTAAGCTGGGTGAAATACACCTGGCTGTCACTGACGTGTTGCTTTCTACTGCGCTGCAGTGAGCAAGGCAGCGTGGAAGTCAAGCATCAATTTGAGAGGGAAACCCAAGGCTGAATGGGAAGGGCTCCCTTGTCCATTCGTCGGCTTTTTCCGGCAGCAGTATCCAAATTTCTCGAGGGCTGCGCTTGATAATTTTTTCAGGCTTATGTGGGAAAGGCGTGAGCAGCTCTGGCAAATTTGGAATTTGCTTTGATAGATACTTGGGGGGGGGGGAGTTCCGTGGATAATTTGGGCGTACGCGAATAATGTCCAAAATTTATTATAAATATTTAAAAACTGAAAGAATTTACAGAACAAAAAGAATTTTTTGCTGAGTTGAAATATTTCGCAAGCAAAAAAAAACGTGGTCCATATGTCGCTAATGTTTGAGAACCACAACATCATAGAGCTCCTTCGGTACCACAGAGGACTTTAGTTGATTGAATTGTTACTTACCTGCCTACACGCTTTATACTGATGAGCTTGGTTGGGTGTTTTTCATAGATTGTGTATTGTGTGGATTTAAAATAGTCATAACGCGCTGAAAGCGTTCACAATGGGACTCATGTTTATATGAAACTTTGCTCATTGTTTTGGTCCTGAATCGATTCTGAATGTTCAGTACACCTTATGAAACACCCTGTAAGCATAATCTTTTTTTCCATATATATAGGCCCTCGTAGGTAACACAATTGTTGTTATCACTGTCCTTCCCACACCGGGCGGAAAAATAACCTAAATTCGAATCCCGTCAGTGATACGAGGAATTTTTATCGGCCTTTTTCACAACGTGGCTGAGGTAGTTTGTCTCAGGCGTAGGTAGCATGATTTTGATCCTGCAAACTTGGGTTTTTTGTCTAGTAAATCGAAAATCGACCATATACAGGCATTTCATACACGGCGCAATATGGTCTATGTTGCTGATATCCCTAAAACCCAACAATAACAATCTGCATATGGGTACATCATCTCCTTATTTCATGCTCTCGCTACGTATCTTTCATCAGAGAGCCTCATGCTTATATGTTGTTACAACATCATCTGATGCCTAATATTTAAAAGGATACTCCAGCGTTATTCCTATTTGTCATGTGGCTCATTCTTATGAATTCTGAAAGATAATTTTGCATAATATTTTAATCTCTCTCTCTCTCTCTTTTTCAGTACTTGTTTATATTTTAAGAAATGTACCTGATCTTTTTTCAGGCACAAACTTCTGATAAGGATAGGATCGTGGTGAAGACGGTAATGGATTCTTGGACTCTTCAAACGGGATTCCCTCTTGTCACGTTGACACGTGACTATGACGAAAACAAGGCCTTAGTTACACAAACTCGCTTTCTCCTGGATAATCCGGAAGGAAATATTTCTGAAAGGTTATTTATTAATACCCTTTCTATTAGTGTTATAATTAGATGCATTTCACGATGTTTTATCTTATATGGAATATTTTTCTAAAGAAAAAAAAATCATGAAACATTATCAGAAACATAAACAAATACCACCATTTTAATTCAAATAAAAACGACAAAATGGAAACAAGATTAATAACAAAATCATCTCGTTCCTGACAATCATATGCCATGAATAATTACAAATACTGTATTCTCGAACTTGTAGTCGGAAAAGTTCACTTTATTACTCTGGAAAACACTTTTTGGAAGTTTTACGAACGGAATGCTTAATTAAAAATAAAAAAAAAGGATCAAAAAGAGGTAAAGCCTAATTTTAGAAAGTAAATTGATAAAGTGGAATGCCATTTCGGTATGTTATGGCCAACAAATTTCCAGCATTACCTCTTCATCCAATAAGAGGTGATACCTTCATAAGAACATTTTAGTGATATTTCACATTTTTTTTGGCCTCGGCTTTATCTCAAGCAGGCGCTGGTCTTTATTTATGATTTATTGGCTTATAATTTTGGTATATTTGCCCTATACTTAATAGTTTTCTAAAAATTTTTCAACACATATTCCTATCATGTATCTGCCATTTCCACTTCTGTCTTCGTTACTTATTTATTTGTTTCTTCGCTCATTTCAGTTTTTATTTATATATATATTGCTTCTATATGTTACGACATGTGCAGCCACTTACGTTCGTCGTCATCTTATTCTTTTTCTTTTCCTTTCTTTCTTTTTGTCTTTCCTTCTTTCTCCTAACTTATTATTTATAGATTATATATATATATATATATATATATATATATATATATATAACCTCTCTAAAGCGACACCATTGGATTAAAAGAAAGTGTCCATATAGGGAGATGTTAGCTTTGCAGATGACAATGCAGCCTGTTTCAACAATTTGGACAAATGAAATTCCTTATCGTATTAGTAGTACCATTAAGCATATAGTGCAAGGAAGCCACAGATTTTTGATGGTAAGTTGTTCCAATAATCAACAACTCGCTGGCTAAGAGAAAACTTTCTACAATCTAAACTTCCTCCCTGTAATTTGAATTTATTGCTCCTAGTTCTAGAACTCTTTATAACAGTGAAAATTTCGCTTTCATTCATTTATTTTACTAACTCCTCTCAGAGACTGATAAACTTCATGAGGTATCCTCTAATAGGCTTTATTGCCAAACTCTGTAGCGAAAATAATCAAAGGATTTCCTCGTCCTTTTGCGATCTTATCACGCGAGTTGCACTTCTAGAGTCTCTTTCAAGAGGCTCAAATTTTTTTTTTTTTTTTTTTTTTCAGTTGAGCACTCCATACTTAGGGGAGGTCCCTACGGATTAGAAAAGTAAGAATATATTTCCACTTCATAAAGGGAGAGATAATTTTCAATTCATGATCAAAAGGCGACATGAGTAATTACAGATCTGTTAGCTTAACGGCTGTTCTAGGGAAAATAATGGAATCACTGGTAAAGGAAGTACCCTCTAACGAGCAATGCAGGACCATTTGCATGGACATGCAATTATACTATAATCACAGTGTAAGAGTACACTCTTACAAATATAATGGAAATATTTATTTTTATCTGAAATAAATTCATGTAGGGCTACGAAAAGTGAGAATAATTATTAAGGTTTGAATATGTTAAGGATTAGAAATAAGGAGGTTACAAATAGTGTGTATTAAATAGCAGCTATATGGAGACAAGAATAACAAGTACTGTACAGTGTAATACAAAAGAGGGAAATGAGAATAAACAAAACAGTGGCCTGTACTAGGGAAGGAGTGGCCATTTGAAAACGGGCAAAAAAGGGATTTCTAAGAGCAGGAATAACAGGACCAAGTAATTAAGAAACACTTTGATGTAAGTGGCATCTGGACATACGTGGTACACTCTGGCGTTTACATAAAAAAAACAGAGCCAGTTTCGCGTATTTTAGGTAAGTGGGTGACATTGTGAAAAGACGAAAATAGGTATTTTTGGAGGATCGGCATAGATGAAAGAATTGTATTGCTAGGGAGCGAAATAAATGAAGTAAAAAAGAAAATTACAAGAGAAAGGGTTTTATTTGTTTACGAGGGAGAGGATTGTGGTAATTTTTTTTTTTTAGCAAATAGAAAAGAGTGAGAAATTAGTAGAGTATTGGGATTAGTTGAGAGTCCTCTGAGAGGAGGTTCAAACTGCTTAGGAAAAATGGTTCGGTTGGAAAGTTCGAGAGTTGTGGGTTGAAGGTGAAGTAAGATTTTTTTTTTTTTTTTTGTGTTCGGAGTTCAAAAATTGTGGTAGAAAGATAAAGAAGAAAAAGAAAACAAAGAGGGGTAGTGAGGCGAAGAGAACGCGAGTACGTGGAGACTGAAAATCAGGATTGTTTTTTTTTTTTTTTTGTTTTTTTTGGAAGTGCCGATAAGTGAGAGTGAGCAACATGTGCGTTTGAGGTTAAGTTAAACGCGAAAAGAGGGAGTCCAGTTGTCGGTTGATCTGCGTGTCTAGCAACGAAATCGCATGCTGTATTTCCGAAGTTAGAAAAAAATGTGTAGGAAGCTATAAGTGAGTCTACATCCGGTCCCAGGCGCCTCCGTAGCCGGGTGGGCAGGAGCAGCAGTGCGTAGCACATGCTTCTTGATTAGACCGGGGTTCGAGCCCCTGACCACCAAATACGGAGGATGTGGAAAGGTCAGGGAATGACCACCGCATATCCCCGGAGCAATATAGCCTTAGTTGCTAATGCTCCTAAAAACCAAATAACAAACAAACATCCGGTCCCGTCGAACATGAGCCAGTGCTCGATTCACATGCAGATATGTAAATTCAGAAATCTACGTGGAAGGAGTGCCCAGTCTAAAAATCCCCAGAACTCTGTGCTGTACAAATACTTTAAAAATATATATATAAATATAAAAATAAACGGGCGAGCACAACAGCATGGATTTGTCAAGGGGTGGTCTTGTATAACCAATTCGATAGGTTACTATGAAGCAATGACCAAGGACTTGGATGCAAAAATTGTTTTGTTGTCATATACTTAGGTTTCAGGAAGCCTTTTGATACTGTTGGACATATTTGCCTGCTGTACAAACTGGAGCAGTGTGGCATTGAGAGCAAGTTGCTGCCATGGATAAAGAGATGGTTAAGTCGTTATCAATGGGCACTGCTCTTCGTGGAATAATGTTATTAGTGGAGTTTCCAAGGGTTTAGTGCTGGTTCCATTGTTGCTTTCAACATTTAATATTGATGAAGGTATAACAAGCTTAATGTTTGCAGATGATGCAAAGTTTGGCAGGATGGCTAACGACAGTCATCAGAGTGAGCTACTACAACAAGATCTAGGAAAATTTTGTCGATGGGCTGAGAAATGGCAGCTAAAGTTAACATTGACAAATGTAAGGTACTGTACATGGGTAGCAGTAACCCCAGGTAACTTATCAACTGTGTAGTACTACACTCAAGGTAGTGGGAAATGAAAAAGACCTGGAGGTAATTGTGCAGTCAGACATGAAATTCTCTGAACAATGCAGATATGCTGCCAGGACAGCTCATGGGGTTTTGTCAATGATATACAGGAACTTTTCTAGCAAGAATAAGGAGGCGATTATCCCTTTGTACAGGGCCATGGTTAGACTGCATCTTTGTGCGGTCACCACCTTTGCCATGATAATTACTCAAAGAGGAGTCTTTTATGAATTTTCCACCGTATACAATTGCAAAATTGTATACGGTGACTCATTTTTAAACCATGTTTGAAATTTATACATAATGACAGACATAATTGAACAAAATAACGCACTGTGCCTTCTCGGTGTTCGTAAATTCAGTCGTGGTTACAGTTTTGTGATTCTGCTGACATCTAGTGCCGGTAGCGCACTTTTCTGAATGGTCAATGAAAACTTGAAGATATCTTCTCTCAACAAGATGTGGTTTCAGATTTGTACCCTATTTACACAATAATATCTGTTTTAGAATAAAAAAAAAAAACCTCCTTTGTGCCCTTTTACACAATAATGTCTGTTTTAGAATAAAAAAAAAAAAAAAAATCCACAAGCATCCTTTCTTATCTTCATCGCATTGCTGGGCAAAATTATCTATACAATCTGTTTTCAGAACTTTTTTGAAAGAAATGTATTATAACTCTATTCTAATATTTTTAAGCACAGAGCGCAAAGTGAATCCTGTGTTCAGACTTGCTGCAGTATTTTTTTTTTTTTTTTTAAGTGAAACTTCTTTAGGTGCGCTCCAGGCAGTTTTCAGGTGGGATTAACTTGCGTTCGTGGATTGACAAAAAAACGCAACGAAAATACGACCGTTGCCATAAGTAAACTCATTACTGGCATTCTGAACATACAGTTACTTTACTAGACTAAATATCCCGGTTCTTGTACGATTACCGAAGTTAAGAAGCGTTAGGCCCGGTTGGTAATTGGGACGGTGACTACCTGGGAATACCCGGTATAATTATTGTCTTCCTCTTTTTTTTTTTTTCTTCTGTTAACCTGTGAAAATTATTCTTCCGATTTTCACGTATCGTTTAATTTTGTTAATTGGTAAGGTAACAAAGGGTAAATATGTGCTTTATATCTTTACTTTTATAGCGTGTGGATAATATTCCTCCTATTTTCGCTTATTAGAATCTCCGTTAATAGAATTAAAATTCAATTCGTAAACGTGATCCCAATTACTGGCGCTTACCACATTTCGTATGGTGAACGGTATTTTGTTATGGTGTCCATCGTAAAGTGATTTGATGGTACAGGGAACCAATCGTAAAGTGGGGTACACTGTAGTGAGCGATTTATGTAAGGCGTACAGACAAGTATACGTGAAATGCGTCCGTTGCATTGACAAAAATTGCAAGAAAATGCGACACGAAATGATTCATTCCCCCACCATTGTACCACTCCGTACCAGGCACAAGTACAGGCTTGACCCAATCAGTACCCCTACTGATTGTGTAATGCTATTTCTTTCGTCATTTTCCACCGTATTTAATAAAAAAATTTCGACGGAAAAAATTTATAATTCAACATATCGAAGACTAAAAGTGAGCATTGTAAGGTTTATAGAGCACGTATACGTGTAATGCGGCCACCGAAACCACCTCCATTGAGTACAAAGGAGAGGTATAAGCTATTTCGAAGTGCAAGAAATTACAGAGTGCGATGGAGTTGAACAAAGAAGCCGGAGAAGATCCAGCCACATCTCCAGAGCTTTGCATCTCCCAAGAAACGTTAGAAGTGAATTTGGAAGGAGTCATGGAAGTTGATACTGCAAATGAAAACGATGAAGAATCGTCGAAGCCCAGTCGTAAACGAAAAGCGAAGAAGCCAAAATTGACTGCCACAAGTATTCCATCAAATCGTTTTAAGAAACACTGAAGCATCCACGCACAGTTTAAACGTCCATTCCTGAATAATGATTTCGGTTCAGTATTTCTTAAAACGATATGTGTGTGATTGGCTTTGTTTCAAGAAGATTGTGAAAATTGTAACAGCTCTAGATCACGCTCTTCTTCAAACAGCATTTCCAAATGTGGATGTAAGTCAAATGTCGGCCTGTAACAGCTGTGGTGGCTCCCTCAAGAACAAAGTGATTCCGGCTCTATCGAAGTCAAATGGTTTTAAATATCACCGTATGCCACAGAACTTGCCGAAACTAGCTTTCGTAAGGGAACATCTCATATCTTCGAGGCTTCCATTCATGCAGATTCGTCGCCTGTAGCATTCATACGGTCAATAAGGGATCCTTGGTCAAATGATAAATGTTCGCCTAAAGAAGTTTCACTTAACTTCCGTTATGCGTGCTCGGCGCGCACACCATTTTTTTTTTAAATTCTGAAACAGCATTTCTCAGTTTGGAACATTTATTGCCTTTCTAAGTGTTGCGCAACAGTGGAACCGCATCGGACAGCTCAAATTAGATTTTGAGCTTTCCGATGATACTGGTACGCCTGATGCTGGTCCTCTGTTCACACCGCTGAAATTCCAGTAGTTGTCAACGGAAGTTCTTTGATTTCGCCATTTAAAATTTCGAAATTTCTAAAGTATGGTGCAAACATAAAAAATGTAGATCAAGTTCGATCAAAGATCAAGTTTTGTATATCAACTTTTGTTTTTCAAAATAAATTGTTTTTGAAAAACAAAATGACCATACGTTCTTTCTTCGATATGTGTATTGCACCTACTAATAAAAAACCACATTGCGCACTTGATAAAAAAAAAAAAAAAGAAGTCTGCTTTATTGTAATTGTTTTTTGGGAAACAATATGTATACAGCATGTTTTCTGGAAAAATTAAGAATTTTGAGTTGTGCTACTATTGCAGCCAATGAGTGATTTGATCGTCTAATGAAAGCTGCATTATGAACTTCCATGTTAATCTTACTTTGTGTACAAAAAGCACGCCCTGCAAATAAAGGATCATTTTGTGAAACTTTGTTCATAAAATAATCCTTTATTTGCAGGTTGAGTGCCCCCACTGCAGTGTGGTCAAGTTTGGGGCCTGTCAGAACAGTCCACACAGAACACACCACATGTATGCTAGCCATTTGCTCACCTATCATGCAAACATGATAGGTGAACAAATGAAACACAATTTTTTTTTTTTTTTTTTGGACATAATTAGAGGAATACAACAATTTGAAAAAAACTTAACATTTCTATCAACTTTCCGGCTTTCTAAATATATCTGTGAAAGAGGCTATATATTGTCCCACAAGGTTAGCAGAAGCTTCTGCCAATGCTTCAGAGAAACCCTCCTTCTTCAGCTATATACGTTTCGATTAGTTAACTGCAAAATTTGGACGTTTTGTCGCTGACTGGGTTCTTTTCAGCTAAATCAAAACTAAAGAAATCGCCTGCTTTGTCAGGTGTTGAAAACATCAGTGCAAGGCACCAACATAACCATTTACCTATTTCTGATGTTTCTTTTTTCTTTATATTCTGATGCGAGACTAAATCTTTGGATTGCTCCCCACCATGCCTACGAGAGATGAAAGTGACAAAAAGGCAGCTCTGTTTTACAGGTTACGATTTTCATCACATTGTTTAATAACACAAGGGAGTCGAACCCATGTTCAGATACCTCCCTACCTCACTTAAATACCTACACACATATGGCAACATCAGTTACGGCAGCGTGAGATTGAAACACGCGGCTGTCAAGCAATGTGAATTGCTTATACGGCATTCAATCGTTAAACACGTTTGAAACAGCATAAACACTGCACTGGGGGCCCCCACTCTGCAGTTTGATATCTTTGCTATTGTCAGACAGCTTTAAGCCAGCCTTTGCTTTGCATAAATCTCATTTGTTCTGTTCCTCCATTGATATGGATATTGGAATATTTCTTGGTAGGGAAATGTATGTTGAGGTTATAGCATGCGTGACGTGATCACAAAATAAATACAGCATATATAAATAAAGAAATAATTTATGCATTTATTAATGTATGAAATAAGCTAATTGATATGTACAAAAATAATTAAAAGTTTCCTCTTGTGCTACAAAATAATTGGTCTCTGCAATATATTTCAGCCAAAACTGGGAAATCCCGCTTACTTACACCGATGAAACCAAGATGGACTGGAATCCAGAAACTCAATTGTGGTTAAACAAACCTAATGGTGAGTATCTTGAATCATTTTCATGAATTTTAACTTATACGTAAGCATGCCGTTTCTTTAGTATAGGAAATTATTACGGTTAAAATTAAAATTATGAAGAATACAAGAAAATCTTTTTCAGAGATTGCCCTTGTTATGCTTCTGATCAAATATACATTTTAAGAATCAAATCAAAATGAAAAAAAAAAAAAAAACAGTATTCTAATATTTCTGTTATTTGTAATTCTAATATTTTCCAAATTACGCTTAAAATAAATTTTAGGCTGATTTTCGACATGATTTCTTCATTGTTTTGTAAAATCTGCAACTCGTCTCACGTAAATTACTGTTTCAGACACAGACCACTTTCATATTTGAGGTAGAGGACATAAATATATGTCCCACAAAAATATATTAATAACTACTTTAAAATGCAAATGCATCTACTCGTACTTAATATGTAATATGTTGGATTATTATAAGCATATTTCTATTTTTTCTTACTATTAACGGAATTGTTGCGTACCGCAAACTACTCTGCTGGGAAAGAATGTTTGTATGTTTTAAAAAGTACTATTATCATTTTATTTCGATTTCTTCGCTTCTTTATTTTTTGATTTTCTTTATTGACTATTGAAAATTTTTGCTTTCAAGAACCGCAGTGTTTCATTGGTTTGCGGGTGGGGGGGAGACATTTCATCTTGAATTTTCACGATTCGGAACACATCAAAGTGTAATTGACTGCTTGACAAAATTAACAGAACAAAATGCATTTTGTGAATATTTTGTTATGAAAGCCAAAGGCGAATATTTGATGTAATAGGCATCCTGGCAATTTCGATCTACCACCTTACAGAGCCGCACATTATGCAAGCCTATAAAAACACGGGTTGCGATCACATCATTCCCGTGTTTTAGGTTTGCTCAGGGGGATAGCCATATCTCCAGTACTCAGGATGACAAGTCGTTATCGTATCTATAGATGATTCTTCGATATGGCAGGCCGCTGGACGACTTAAAGCCGGGCAGTTACAGGAAGAGGTTGCACGTTGGCTTAATGTAGTGTGTTTAGTGTCTAACGGCACCATGGGTTCCCCCATCTCCGTGTGGTATACATTGTGGGTGTGAAACAGAACACTGTCAATGCCAAAGGTTTAAAAGTATATGGATTTTGTATTTGTGTAGTGTCGTGTACCGTTGTTCATCTGGTTATTTAGCCGCTGGGTCCCTAATGGGACCCAACGTTGCCGCACTCCGCCCCGTGGAGGCAGACCAGGTACACCAATATTATAGTTATTTACTCTGGCAGGTCCTGCCACCTAATTTCCCGAGATTTCAATGGAAAGGACCTAAAAAAAAAAAAAAAAAAAAACGCTATAGATAGGGGTCAGCCAAAACAAAGGGAGTACTAGTTGGGCGATGTGGTGTTGGCGCCTTCCTAGCCAGGTGGGCAGGAGCAGCAGTGCGTAGCACATGCTTCTTAATTAGACCGGGGTTTCAGCCCGTGACCACCAAATACGGAGGATGCGGAAAGGTCAGGGAATGACCACTGCATATCTCCGGAGCAATATGGCCTTAGTTGCTAATGCTCCTAAAAACCAAATAACAACAACAACAATTTGATGTTATTAAATTTTTTGGGTGTAGGGCTCAAGCAATTTGGAGTTGATTCAGACGCTAGTTGTAAGTTAGAGAAGGAGAGGGAGACTGAAGACTGGGGGGAAAGATAGAGATGCGGGGTCCATAGAGAAGATGCCCCAAGGAGAGAGGGCGCTGACTCTATTTAAAAGTTACAGCTGACAGTTACAGGCTCCGCAAAAACGATAAGTGTTTGCCTTTTATTTACATGATTGTTGTTTTATATTGTACTTAATACGTAGTCATATAGTTATAGTTACGCTGGTTATTTTTTATTTTAATTTAGATAAAGAGTTTTGTGGATTTTACTTACGATAGGTAAAACCGTTATTTTTGTTCGATTTTTGTAGCCATTGTTTTTGTATATAGGGAATTCAAAGTTTTTGTAGGGAATTCAAATTTTTTAATTGAGGTAGCTCTAACGCATAATTATATAGTAATACGCTTCACTGTTTCTATTTTATAGTTTCTATTCAAATACTACTGACATTTAATTTATTGATTTTATTAATTTAAACTACCATGCCCCGAACTAGAGCAGCAAAGCAACGGGCACAAAGTGGCAGGAGTGTTGTGACTCGGGGGAGAACTGAGGGGGGCGATTCTCCAACGCGTCACAGCCTAAAAAAATGTACAACTTGTGAAATGTTTGCCGAACTCTCTGGAACGGAACATGATATTGCCATGGGGGATGTCTTTGTGTGTGCGCGATGTAAGGAGTGTAAGGAAATCAGGCGACAACTCAGCGTTGTTATGGGCCTATATGAGAGTTTGAAGGACAGGGTGGATGCCCTCGAAGGAAATAAATTGAGGGGCCCATCAAGCTCTCAGCTGCCCACATCAACGCCAGAACTTGCACTTGGTCATCACGCAACACAGCGGCAACCCCCAAGGCAGAATGCGCTGGTCCCACAGGAACTATTAGTTGTTGGTGACTCTATTGTCAGGGAAACGGGGAACATGCTATGTAAAAAGGATAGGTGGAACAGGACCAGGGTATGTCTGCCAGGGGCAAAGGTTGATGACGTTGTAGAGCGGATATCATCTTTCAAGGGCACAAAAGGTGATATAGTTGTACACGTTGGCACTAATGATATTAAGAGTAGGAGACCGGCAGAATTACTCAACAAGTACAGGTCACTGTTGAAAAAAAGCCGAGAATTAGGGTTGAACTTGAAAGTGTCTGCAATTCTGCCCAGACACGATAGGAGGGAGTATATGATGAGAGCCTTGTCGATCAATTCGGCCCTGGAAAGATTGTGCAAGGCTCAAGGGGTAGAATTTTTTTCAGCCTGGACTGTACTTGTTAACAGGAGAGATTGCTTCTACAGGGATGGGATACACTTAAATAGAAAGGGTGCAAGAATATTTGCTGATGCTATCGAGGCAGTGTTAGGTGGGTCGGAAAACTGCTAGCTTGGGGGGATACAAAGACTAATAGTTTAACAGTAACCGCAGGCAGAGGTGAAGGTGATTCTTGCACAACTTCTATTAGAATAAGAAGCGACCTGGAGCGAGGGATGTTGGGGGTTTCAGGGACGGATGGCAGTCATCCTGGAATAGTTGGGTATATGGGATGTGTTAGGGTAACAAGGAATAGGCATAGGAGCATGTATGCTTGCATGTATACCAATGCTAGAAGTATAGTAAATAAATTTGATGAATTTGAAGTGTTGGTCAAGACATCAAAGGCGGATATTGTTGGGATAGCAGAGACGTGGTGTCACAAAGATATAAGGAATGCAGAACTGGAATTTGGGGAGTACAATGTGTACAGAAAGGATAGACAGGACAGAAAGGGAGGAGGTGTTATGCTGTTAATTAAGAAAAACATAAAATCAAAAGAAGTGCATCCAGTTGATATAGATGGACAGTGCACTGTTGAGTCAGTTTGGTGTGACATAAGCACTGCAAAAGCAAAGATAAGAGTAGGAGTGTGTTATAGGCCTAATGACTCGAATGAGTACAATGAACAATTGTACAGAGAAATAGAGTGGGCCAGTAAATCAGAATGTCTTATAATGGGGGATTTTAACTTCCCAGATATTGACTGGAACTTGTGGGTTGGTCACTCACACACTAGTCAGACTTTTGTGGATTTATTGGATGATTGTTTTCTGCAGCAGCATGTTCGAGAGGCAACCAGAGAAAGTAATACTCTTGATCTGGTTATCAGCAGTGATCATTCGTGTATTAAGAATTTGCAGATAAAGGAACCAGTAGGTGGCAGTGATCACAGTGTGCTGAAGTGGGATTTACTCAAAGAGGTAACTACCGTCAGGGGTAAAGGAAAGGGTTTTTGCTTCCGTAAAGGGGAGTACAGTGGTCTCAGACAGTTTTTAAATTCTGTACAGTGGGATCGACTGACGATGTTACAAACAGTAAATTCTAAGTGGGAAGCATTCAAGGAATTAATCGTGGAAGCTACTAGACTTTTCATACCGATGAAGAAATATTGTTCAAGGTTTAGGCCTAAATGGTTATCAAATGAACTAATGAGACTCGTGACAGAGAAGAAAAATGCATGGGATGCATATAAATTATCAGGCGACGCAGAAGCCTGTATCAGATATAAGCTAGTCTGTAATCAGGTCACAAAGGAGGTTCGGCAGCAAAGGCGGATTACGAGAAATCTTTGGCAAAAGATGCTAAGAAAAACAGCAAGGATTTCTTTACTTATATAAACTCTAAAAGGAAGGGGCTGAATATGATTGGTCCACTTGACATCGATGGTTCCACTGTTGATGATCCTGCTCAGATAGCAAACAAACTGAATGAGTATTTTGCATCTACATTCACACGTGAGGAATCATTACAGTTTGAAAATGGAAGAAGGTTATCAAATTGTAGCAGTGTGCTTAATGATTTTGTAATAACTGAGAGCAAAGTGGAGGAGAAATTGTTGAAGTTAAACATAAGAAAGGCACCTGGGGCGGATGGGATCTATCCAGTTATATTAAAGGAGGCGGCAAAGCAACTAAGCAAACCCTTAGCCATAATTATGAGAGCATCCTTGGATTCAGGGGAGGTTCCCACGGACTGGAGATGTGCAAATGTATCCCCAATTCACAAAGGAGGTTCGAAGGGTGACACGAATAATTACAGACCAGTTAGTTTAACTTCTGTTCCGGGTAAAATAATGGAGTCACTGGTTAAAGATGCATTGCAGGATCATCTAGACAAGACTGCAGCAATAATTCAGACACAGCATGGGTTTGTTAAGGGAAAGTCTTGTCTGACAAATTTGATTGGTTATTATGATGTGGTCACAAAGGAACTGGATGCAAAAAATAATTTTGATATCATATACTTGGATTTCAGGAAAGCTTTTGACACTGTTGCGCATGGAAGACTACTGTACAAATTGGAGCAGAATGGTATTAAGGGTAAGTTGCTACAATGGATAAAAGGATGGTTAAGTGGGAGAAGACAGAGGGTGGTAATCAATGGGTGCTGCTCTTCGTGGACTAATGTTATTAGTGGAGTCCCACAGGGTTCGGTGTTGGGTCCACTGTTGTTTTGTGTATTTATCAATGATATTGATGAAGGTATATCAGGCTTAATGTCGAAGTTTGCAGATGACACGAAGGTTGGCAGGGTTGTTAATGACAGTAATGGCAGTGTGCTACTGCAACAGGATCTAGATAATTTGGGCAGATGGGCTAAGAAGTGGCAACTGAAGTTTAACCTTGACAAATGCAAAGTACTGCATATGGGTAGAAGTAACCCCAGAGAAACGTACCAACTGTGTGGTACTACACTTAAGGTGGTAGAAAATGAAAAAGACCTGGGAGTAATTGTGCAGTCAGATATGAAGTTTTCTGAGCAATATAGACAGGCTGCTAGGGCAGGTCATGGGGTTTTGTCAATGATATATAGGAATTTTGCTAGCAGGGAAAAGGAGGTGATTGTCCCTCTGTATAAGGCAATGGTCAGGCCACGCCTTGAGTACTGCGTACAGGTCTGGAGGCCTCATTTTAGGAAGGATGTAGATTTGCTTGAGCGTGTACAGAGAAGAGCAACACGATTGGTGAGGGGAATGAAGGGATCCTCTTACCAAGAGAGGCTTAAGTTCTGCAAATTGCAGTGGCTGGAGACTAGGCACCTGCGCGGTGATCTGATTGAGGTCTATAAGGCCTTGAATGGGTTGAGCACGCTGAATTCTGATGGGATCCTCCCACTTGTTCAGAATACGAACCTACGGGGACATAAGTTCAAATTAAGAAAGGATAGATGTAGAATAGATGTGCGGAAATTTGCCTTTAGCCAGCGGGTGGTTAATTGCTGGAACAAACTTCCATCTGTCGTTGTGGAAGTTGATAGGTTAAATAAATTTAAGGAGGAACTGGACAGGCAATTGGAGGGTATGGTGTGATTTTTTTTTTTTTTTTTTTTTTTTGGCTGATGCTGCATAAGCTCCTACACTTGCTTTCTTGCATCAGGTGCCACTACTACTACTACTACTACTACTACTACTAAGTCAGTGGAGCAGGCCCATGCCCCACCAGAGTGAAAAAGAGGGGTGGAGAGGGGGGAAGGACACCAGGGGTAATCTCCCCCTCCCTCCGGGGAGTGGAGGCAAAGGACCATGCAAGGGAGCGTGGCTAGGGAGGCCTGATGGCAGCAGCTGAGCTGTGCTGGTGGGTTCTGTCACTCCTGGGATGAAGGAAGGAAGGAGGTTTTTTTTTTTTTTTTCTCCTGAGAGGAAAAAAGTGTAAAGTGTAAAGTGTATTTAGTGTCTAACGGCACCAGGGGTTTCCCCCATCTCCGCGTTGCTTTCATTGTGGGTGTACTAGTTCACTGGGAAGGCCAGAGATTTAAAAGTGTGTGGGAATTGTTCATGTGTTGTGTTCTGTACCGTTGTTCATCTGGCCATTTAGCCGCTGGACCCCTACTGAGGCCCAACGTTGCCCACACTTAGCCTCGTGGAGGCAGACCAGGTACACCAGTATTTTTAGATAAGTACTCTGGCAGGTCCTGCCACCTAATTTCCTGAGATTTCAGTGGCTAGGACCTAAAAAAAAAAAAGGGGGGGGGGGATAAACGCTTGAATTTAATTAGGCCGAAAGAGGTTGCAAGTGTGTCGAGTTTGGCATTTAAAATTTTTACGTTGTGTGGGGCATTCGCTTTTCGCTGGCGATATAGGTAGACTGTCATATCCAGGAAGTTTCTTACTTTGATCTTCAGTGGGTGGTGTTTGTGTGCCTAACCCGTCTAGCAGTGAAGACAGACTGCGCAAACTCGGTAAAGGCGGCGTAGCGCTGCTCGTCCATTATAATCAGGTGCTCACAATGCTGGGGATTATCTTGGATTTTACTGGCAAACCTTAGCCGAAACTCGTCATATTCATGGCAATCATACATTACGTGATTCCACGTTTCTTTAGCCCCGCAGTGACACAGTGGATCATCTTCAATGCCTAGGGATGTTAGCTTCGCTTTAAAGGGTCTGTGGCCTGTCAAGAGAAATGTAGTATGGAGGCCTGGTGAGTACCAGGGAGGTGGCTTTGAACTGATGAGGTTCACAGAGGGAATGAACGTTTTGGTTATTAATCCTTTGGTGGTGGTGTCCCATGTCTCTTGCCAAGTCCTGTACATAATTTCAGAGATTTTCTTTCTTCCTTTCCTGTTTGGGGTTGTTATCAAGGTTAAGAGTGATGCGTGCTGTTTCGGTGGGAATACTCTTCTTCAACCGTTGATACAATCCTCTTCTTATTACCTCGAGGTGTAGGGGTATACATCCAGCTTGCACTAGGGAGCTAACTATACGGCATGCCCTTGTTACGGCAAGGAGCATAGAACGCTGTATGGAGTCTAGTTTACGGCGATTTCGGTCGAGGGAGGCCCTAGTACACCATATTGAGGCTCCATAGCAAGCTATTAGGACAAATATGGCATTATAGATGAAGACCAGAGCCCGGCGCTTAAGGCCCCAGTCTGCACGGCTTATACGGATGATCATGGCCGAGTATTTTTTTTTATTTTCTGTGACATATATTTCAAGTGAGGATGGAAATTTAGCTTCATATCTAAGACGATTCCTAAATACTTGATTTCTGTGTATAATCTTATGGAGGTGTTGTCAATTTTGATAACCGGTGGTCTTCGTAGTTGGAGCATTCCCTTGAGCAATATAGATTTTGTTTGCTCTCCCGAGATCTAGTCGATGAATGGCTGCCCAATCCTGGAGCTTAGTTACTGCGCAATTTGCGCGCTCCTCTAGATCAGCTCTTGTGTTACCATGCACCACCAAAACCAAATCGTCAGCAAACGCAAGGGGTTGAATCATCCCGAAGTCCATCCCAAGGAACTCGTCCAGGACGATGGACCAAAAGAAAGGCCCCAGGACCGAACCCTAGGGACAGCCTCGGGAGACCTGGCTAGTGACAGATTTGTACCTGGTACTACTTGACACAGCTATAAAGGTTGAGTGGTGCTTTGGCTTCTCGGAGTCTTCTGAGAATACTTCGCCACCACAGCCGATCAAATGCTCCAGCAAAGTCAACTGTGATGGCTAGCGCATACTTGACTTGAGTGCTTGAAGCAGTAGATATTAATTTAAGAAGAGCAGCTTCAGTGCTGCAACCAGCTTTGAAACCGTACTGGAGTGGAGAATTGAGGTTTTCTTTGGAGTAGCAATTTGACAACCTGCTGAGTAGAAGCCTTTCCAGAAATTTGCCGAGGACTGGCAAGAGAGCAATTGGCCTGTAAAATTTTGGCTCTTCAGTGGTGGTTTGTCTGGATTCTTCAAGATGAGTTTAAGGCATGCCTCCTTCCAGATAGCAGGAAAGTGGCCTTCCATTAGGCATCTGTTGAAAGTGGAGCATAGTGTTAGGGAACTAGGTTGCAAATTTCTTGATAACAACTACCTCGAGGAGGTCATTTCCAGGAGTTTTGTTTTCTTTAGTTTTGTCCAGTGCAGCTTTTAGATCGTCATTTGTAAAAGGTTGTTCAGTATTTTCTGTTGTGTAAGAATCGTTAGCGGTAACAATCTGCAGTTACTCTTCAGTTAGCTGTGCATCATCTGTTAGAAAGTGGGCATTTAACATGTTGTGGACAGAGTTCTCCCACGTGAAGGTGGAAGAACAATCAGACTTTACAGTTGTACTGAGGACTTCACCTCTTGGGAGTTTGTTCACAACGATACGATAGACAACTCCCCAGGGGTTATCATTTCCTGTGATCGAGATCAAATTCTGCCATGAGGCTTTTTTGCAGCGTCTAATCATGGTAGTGTAACTGTTCCGTAATAATCGGTAACTGTCTCTTGCGGCTTCGACCTCCAAGGGTTGGAGGTGAGCACCGGCTCTCTGAAAAGTTTTACGAGCTTGGTGGACTCTCTTCCTCATGTCTTGCATTTCAGAATTCCACCAAGGGACTGCGTTTTTGAAGGGCCTTCTCTTGGGGTTGTCATAACACAGGCCTCTTTGATGGTCTTGGAGAGGGAAACTGCACAGTCCTCAGAGGTGATGTGATTCAGTTGTGAAGAATCTTCATGAAGTCTTCTTACAAGTTTGGATTGAAAACGTGGCCAGTCAGCTTTCTTTGTGCAGAATCGCACTATATCCCTTGGTATTGGGGGAACGCGATTCACAGAGCGGCCAAGAGAATAGGTGATCGCTCTGTGGTCAGAACTGGTCCATGCTTCCTTAACCTTCCACTTGCTGAACTCTCCAGAAATAGTCGACGTGGTCAGGGTGATGTCGATGGTATTTTCCCAGATGGTGCTACTGTATGTGGGGAGATTTCCAGGCTGGGTGAGTACTTGTAGTCTGGAGGAAAGGATGAAGTTTTCAAGTTCCTCCCCATTTCGAGTGACTGTACGATCAGATGTTTGACTATGCCACAAGGGGGAGCGACAATTCGCGTCCATGGCTATGAGTAGCTCACCCCCTGGGAGAAGGTCAAGTTCTGTTTGTATTATGGCGATCGCAATTGAGATGTCTTCACCAGGTCTGCTATAGAGTGAGAGCAGATGTAAGGATCCGATGGCCATAAGAACTTGAGCACAGGCACTAAGGGATGTACAAAGTGGAGCTACTTTAGCTACGGAAATTTCAGTGTTACTGACTAGGATTGCGGCCCGTGGTGCATCTGTAGTACCCTGAATGATTTTGTATGAAGCTGGATAACCAGCATAAGGCTCCTGGAGCATAATTAAGTCAATATTTTCTTCCTCTGTTTTAATTTAATTTGTTCAACCACCACTCTGGCGTGCTGTGCATTAATCTACAAGAAATTCAGCTTCTTCTGTGTTGGTGGTTGGGTGGACCATCATAATTGATTCTATCTTGATATATTCCCTTAAATTTTATATATACAGGGCAGTTTGCATCCCTGACGGAGTGCAAGTGGGGTATTTTAGACCGTTTGCAATTTTCGCAAGCTGCTGGTTCCTCCCTTTTATGACAGTCTTTAAACTCATGTCCCTGCTGGGCACAGTGACCACACGTTGGGACCCGTTGGATGCAGGTGTGCGATGTGTGCCCAAATTCCAGACACCTGAAACATTTGAAAACTGGAACGTACTCCTTGAATCGGTGGCTTCCCCAACCGATGTAGTTTCTCTCATGTTGGCTAGTAACCTTCCAAGCTCTGGGGGAAAGTTCGACTATCCAGTTAACTGTAGCAGCTGACTTAGATTTCGTGATATGTTTCGGTATAATGTCAGCATCGACGTCGTCCTCTCCTGTATGCGCGCTAAGATTTTTGTAGTACATCTCCTTCTTTAGCTCTTGAGGAGTAATACTCTTGTCCAGACCGAAGAGGATAATGGAAGGTCCTTTTTGTTTTGGCGTTTCCGCCTTCAGTCCTATGTTGGGGATTTCTGAACTCTTTAGTATAGTGAGTGCCTCCTTCCTAGTATCCGTTTCAATGATAATACCAGGCATCCTGGTTTTTCTTATGCTTTTCATCTTTAGGGTTTTCATCTGCTCCTTGAGATTACTGGTTAAAACATCCTTAACTGCGTCGCTAGTTGTTAGTTGTGCATCCTCTGTGGGCTTCACCAGGATAACGTGCGATTTAGCTGTTCTTTGGTCAGATTTCCTGATAGTATTTTTTTGCACAGGGGCCTCTTCGTTGAGCGAGGAAGTGACATTCCTCAACGCCTCGGAAAAAGAACGGGGGCGTTGTAACATTTTGTTTTCCCGTTCTTGTGTGAGTAAGTCTAATTTGGCCGACATTTTCTTATTATCTGTATGCAGATGGTAAACAATGCCCTCCATTTTCGACCATATTCTAATAATGCCTGTGCAAGTGACAGCAGTGATTCTGTTTGTCTTCTTGACCATATATTTCTCAAGGATGTCAGCCAAAATAAAAAAAAAAAAACACTTCCACTTCACCCCTCTGTTCGTTCGAAATACCTGTCCAGCTGAGCCTTAAACTTATTTAGGCTATCAACTTCCACGACAAGGGATGTAAGTCTGTTCCACCAACCAACCACCCGCTGGCTAAAGGCAAATTTCCGCACATCTATCCTACATCTGTCTTTCCTCAATTTGAATTTATGCCCTCTCAGGTGATTATTCTGAGCAAGAGGAAGAATCCCATCAGCATTGAGCATGCTCAAACCATTCACCTCAAACTTTATACAAACTTTATACACCTCTATCAGATCACCTCGCCGGTGCCTAGTCTCCAGACACTGTAATTTGCAAAACTTAAGCCTTTCTTCGTAAGAGCAACCCTTTGTTCCATTCACTAATCTTGTTGCCCTTCTCTGTACTCGTTCCAGCAGCTCTACATCCTTCTTGAAATGAGGCCTCCAGACCTGTATACAGTACTCTAGGTGTGGCTTGACCATTGCCTTATAAAAGGGAATAATCACCTCCTTATCCCTGCTAGAAAAATTCCTATATATCATTGACAATACACCATGAGCTACTCTTGCATCCCGTCTGCACTGCTCAGAGAACTTCATATCTGCCTGCATAACCACCCCCAGGTCCCTTTCCTTCTCTACCACTGTCAGTGTAGTACCACAAAGTTGATACATTGCTCTGGGGTTGCTGTTTCCCATATGTAGTATTTTACATTCGTCAATGTTAAAGTACTACATATCTGTTATCTGTATCCGATCCGCTGGATGTATCTCTACCTGGGTCCCTAGGTAGAGATACATCTGGCACACAGTTCCCCCCCCTTACAGGGGGGGACTGTGTGCCAGATCTATGTCTTGTCCTTCTAGCTTTCCGCGTGCTTTGTTGCCTCTTTAGTTCTCTCATAGCTCCATCATTCTCATGAAGGAGATGAGCATTTTTAGTGCGTCTGCCAGCGTCTCTACGGTCTCTGTTCATATATTCAACGTCGGAATCTGACATGGTTGTAGTTCAGTGCAAAATTCTAGAGAAGAGCAATACAATTTTTCTGGATTCCACAACTATAGTCTTTTAGAGAATCGCAGGAGATTTTATTTACTTTGCAGGCTGACTTAAATGTTTTCGAAAATTATATGAACACTGATCAAGTGGGGTGAGTTTATAAGCGCGCTGTAAGTAGATTTCCATATTGTATGCGTGGACAATCCCACTTAGCTTGACCTTGTGAAACTCGAACAAGTATACAGTAAATGGCTTTAACTAACTCGATCACTTGGTGAGTTAACGTCTGCTCTAGTGGAAGAATGGGATTTGTTGCCATAGAACCTTATAGGTGAATTTTATATGGAGCATGGTTCACCGCTGTCGGGCCTGTTTAGCCAGTGGAGAGGATGATACGTCGTACTAATGTCATGTGACATGTATATTTGAGCATCTTGTATCGGCTTCTGTAATGTGACCTTTTTTTGGCAATTCTTGGAACCCCTATAAATGTCCCTTATAGGTGTCTGAAGCTTCTCGCTGCTCTTAATTTCATTGTTATTCTACGCACAACCATACCAAATTTTCTCCCACTTCATCAAGCTGCACGAGTTACGCCACCTTGTCTACGTGTTCTGTTAATTTTGTCGAGCAGTGTACTAGTCTTATCCAGCTTTTTTTCCGGAAAGCTGCACTAAAAATCAATCAAACGTAATTCAGTTAAGTTCGGACACAGCATTATTTGTTTCAAATGGGACCAAATTTCAATCTGATATTTTATGTGATATTGATAATCTGAATTCTATTCAGTTCCATTTTTGAAAATCCTTTTTACTTTTGGCAATGGTAAACACGATTTCAATTTGTTCTTCACGTGGTGATAGATGATTCACCACATGAATCATCTATAAATTATAAGCAGTGTCATTTATGAAAAATCCAAGTAACTCACTTTGGAACTGGTTTTAGGACGCTAAGGGCACAAACACACTATTATCACTTCACTCGTATACATATCTAACATCAAATGTGGGGAGCATTATTTTATTGCTCGGAGAGCACTGTTCTCATTGGCTGTATTCACAAGATAACACGTCGGGCTTCAAGGCCGAATGACATTGTCAGGAAGTCAGATTTTTGTGTTCGTTCGAACAGAAATTTCATTAGGCTTGACAGCGTGACAAGAGGAAAATGGAGGAAATGCTAATAGAAAATTAAATTAGAAGTAAATAATCTGTTTTCAGCGCACAAGTAAGAATATCCGAAAACAAATAACAACAACATCAACATCAACAACATCCTGTGCCTATTCCGAAGCACCTTCCACTTCGACCAGCTACTCGGCATACTCACCGCAAATGTCCAGTCACAGGGACCCTCAAAAATGGCTAAAGGAGGAAAATAGACCAACAGAATTACAAATTGAGAGAACGAACAAGTCGATCATTTCAATTTGCACAACTCATAACGTGGGTAAAGTACCTGCCCGGCAACCCAAAGGTCGCGGGTTCAATTCTCGCCTCGGGCTTGGATCAAAGTACTGCAAAAACCTTGGGAGGTGCAATATGGCCACAGAAGCCGATGCGCCAACAACTACCAAATCAAAAAAAAAAAAAAAAAAAAAAAACAACTCATAACAATTTGTTACAAGTTCAATTTTTAGGGTTGAGAAATAGTTTTTTGTTGATATTAAATTTCATTAAAAATTTTTGTTTCGTATTTTGACCGAATAAGTCCTTATTCAAAATTAAACTTGCAGTGTTTTAACATATAACTTAATTAACATATAACTAAGTTTTCCTTAGCGCCGACTGAATTTCGAAATTGCGTATTTTGCTCTTGAATGTCATCCTTAATTGGATTATATCGGAAATTAAATTCTTCTTTATTCCGTAAGTACATCGCGAAACGATTTTCATATTCTTCTAAGTCCTGCAGTAAATGATAGAATTCGCCTTTTTCTGTTCTCTTCCAGTTGATGTCGTGTATCCATTGCGTACTCTTTTGTTTTCTCGGCTATAAGGAAAGCGCATGAATTTTCTAAATCTTCTTCAAAATCTAAAGAGGAGGATGAACTGTGGCAATTCATTTCGCTTCAGCTTTCCTCAAAGAGAATGACACATATACAACGTCACAGGTTGCCAGACGTACCCCTTTGGGAAGTATAATAAAATTTCCAAGAGCCCCTTTTTTAACATTTGAAAAAAGCAGAAATCATAAAACACCCTGTTGAGATGATTATTAAGAAGAAAGAATTAACTGACGATAAGGTTATTGTTGAAATGCACCCTTAATTAAAGATTCAAATACGACATTCTATCCTATTTACAAAGAGGGTTGTAGAATACAACCCTCTTTGTAAATAGGATAGAAACCTTTTACATTCTACTTGACTTCTTTTTTATTTCGTTGTAATGATTTAAAGCTCAGGCAACAAACTTTTTTTATTTAAAATTCTCAATATCAATATCGGTTTACTGTATGAAGAATATGTTCTGCTGAAATCATTCCATAGAAATATTGAGACAAAAGACCGCAAAAATTCCACAGATGTTTGGATAAAAATTTTAAATGCGTACGAAGTACGTAATACAGAAAAAAATATTAATTTTGGTTTTTGCTTTGCCTCACTCAAATGCGAGTACTTAGCTCAATGTTTAACGCGTGTTAAAAGGATAGAAATAAATTAGCCCTAAAGAATGTTGAAGGAGAACTGTTGCAGAAAATCAATCACACTATGTCACGCAAAGAATTTTACGCATTATGTACTAAAAAATGAAAAACTGTTAAAGAAAATTCGCTCAAATGAAAAGTATTGCGAGGCAAATATTTTCTTTTTGATAAAATAAATCAGGTTTATTGAATGTGTATTGTAAACAATTTTGTAAAACATTTGACGTTAATATTTATAAAAGTTTCCTTTAGTGTTTATAACTTTTCCAATAAAATTTTCCGAATTAAACGAATTAAAGCACGGGCTATAATTCGGTTAATTTTATTTAAATTTGAATAATTTTGAATTCCACGAACTTGTAAAAATCAACAATATATAGAAATAAAATGGTTATTATTAAAATTGTTCGGTTTTCTTAAGATATAATGCGAGTACCCCTAAACGAGGAATGAATACCCCAAACATAACCTCGAGATCAAATTTTTAATCTAGCCACCCTACGTTACAGTGACGAGGCTTCTTCTCCGACCGACTTCGCAGTTTACATTAAACAGGGACCACAGAGTACTACTCTGTGACAGGGACATGACGAGATTCACGTGAAGTGATAATAGTGCTTTTGTGTCCTAACATCTCTAAGAAAAACGATATCGATGCGAACCCTACATTCCAGCCACGTTGATTTTGCAAACCGTTCACAAGAAATTACTGCCGATACACCACGCTGGTTCACTCTCTATTGCACCACGCTAGTGGTGCAATAGAGACGTGATATATGTATCTGTGAATGTCAGAAGTGGGTGTAGTGTGTTGTTTTGTGTTAGAGTAGTGTTGGGTTCTGTTGTGCTTTTGGCCGCAGGGTCCCTAATGGGGATCTACATTGCCCGTCACCACCAATAAGAGGTAAGCCAGGCAATCCATAGTTCTCTTGATGGTCTCTGCCAGGGTCGCCTGAGCTTCCTGACAGAGGTCAAAAAAAAAAAAAAAAAAAAAAAAAGAGTGGAGGACATAGGAGTAGAGTGGGAGTAACAGTAGGGGGGAAGAAAGATGGAGAAAGAAGCGTCCTCCAGTAGAGGGGAAAGGGGTGAAGTAGTTGGGGATCGCCCAATATGGTGTTAATTGCTCGTGCACCTAAAATCCTACTGGAACAACAACAACTTCTGTGTAGCTAACAATTTTACTGATAGATCACGCCACTTAACTGACTAACAGTATTTTGAGAGAATATGTTGCATTAAAAAATGAAATGCTCCATTTTTCTTTTTGATGCAAAATATTTATAATACTCTCAAATTTGGAACACAAAATCAGAGTCACTTTGGATATCTGGCCAATGCGTGTTTGTTAAAAGTGAGACCTGCCCAGATCGCCATCGCCTGTTAAATAATCACATACAGCATATATTCCCTTACTTGTCCGAATACTGTTGGAATGAATAATGTGTGAGGGGCAGAGAGGGTTGAAACAGGAAACCAAAATATTCACGGATATTCTGCCATTTACATGATCATAATCATGGATAAAACGCTTTCATCATCTAATCATGGGTAAAATGCTTTAATAATTTACATAATCATGAGTAAATCATGTTTTTGTGGTATTTACTTTGAATCAACGTGGACTGATTAGGAAATTTAAATTTATTTGGTCTTTATCGTAATTTACATTGAATTCTACACTACACCACAACTCCAGTAACAATGCGGTTTGTAATCTGGCAAAATAAAATTGTCTCAGGTTATACTCCTTAAACACTTGTTTACTGTAAACGTTTTATTTTATTGTAAAAATTGTCCAACTCCCAAAAGTAATTTTTGTGTACTTTTTATTAGCTTTCGGCACAGGATTGTGTGAGCTTTTATTTTATTACATTTCGGCACAATTATGTATGAGCTATCTGTACTGAAGGAGGGACTTTTGTTATGAGTTTAAAAAGTGTGACATTTTCGAACAGTATTTTAAGTTTTGCTGAATCTTCTGTTGAAATAACAGAAACTATCTGCAAGAATTAGTTGTAGCTTCATAGTATTTTTTTTTAACTAATACCTATCCTTATGGAATCCTATTTTGCGAGTTATAAGGCAGAACTGAATTTTAGAAGGATTAAAATCAACTAGTTTACCTTTGCCCCACTGGAGATTAGCATTTAAGGATTTGAAGAAGTTGAAGCAGTTTTTGCAGAGCCAGGTTTCTCCAACTGGAAGGCGGAATGCAATGTGCTATCATCAGCAAAACTGTGGATACGAATTCCAGTCAATGGAAGGTCATTAATAAACAAGATGAAAGATTGAGAGAAAGAACTGAATCTTGGAAATCTACAGCATTAATGGAAAGGTTAGAAGACAGAGAGCCATTTACAATCACTCACGCAATGAGCGGTCAGAGAGAAAACGGGATACCCAATTAAAAAAACAGTTGGCAACCCATAGAATGGATGCTTATTAAAAGACCTTTATGCCAAACACGATCAAAAGCTTTTGAAATGTCAAGAGCAACTGCTCGAAACTTTTCCATTGAATTTGTCCATTGATGGGTAACATAAGCCAGAATATAACCAGTTGATCGACACTGACGGAATCCATACTGGCAATCATTGATCGCATGGAAGGTTTCTAGTTAGTTTAAAGTTGGCATTTAATTGATTTCTCCAATACTTTAGAAAGAGTGAATGCAATGCGACGATAAGTGGATGGGGTGGATGTGTCACCCTTTTTAGGAACTGGAGGGTTAGGAGAAAATTTCTAAGCAGAAGGGAAATTACCTACCTGCAGAATAAGAAAGGGAAAATGCCGACAAAGAACACGAACAAGCTCAGGAGTGGGGGTTTTAAGAACAAGTTGAGAAATACCATCAGGATGTGGAGCTTTCTTAGCATCAAGGTTGTTCAAAATCATCCTAATATCCTTTTGAAGGAAGACAACTAGAGGCATTGAAAAAATTGTACTAGGAATGGTAGGAGGTGGTTAATGAGGATCATCAATACATGAGTTAGAAGAAAAGTAAGGTGCTAGTAGGTCCGCTTTTTCTTTGGTTGAAGAATCAATAGAACCATCTGGTTTGGACAGATGTGAGAATAGAGATGGGAAAAAGCTACGGCCAATAATAGCTTTGCCAAGAGGCCAGAAGGCTTGACTACCATTTGGACAAAACAAGTTTTTTACTCTTAGCATGTTCGAAATCTGGTTTGGACTGATCTGATTAGAAATTTTGAGTAGAATTTTTCTTAGCGTGGTCTGTGCTTATTAACAGAAGAGACTGCTTTTACGGGGATGGGATACACTTAAATAGAAAGGGTACAAGAATATTTGCTGATGCTATCGAGGCAGTATTAAGCAGGTCCGGAAAACTGCTAGCTTGGGGGAATTTACAGACTTATAGATTAACAGTAGCTGCAGGCAGAGGTGAAGTGATCCTTGCACTGCTCCTATTGGAATGCCTGGAAAGCAAGGTGCTCGGGATTTCCAGGCCTGCTGGGAGTCATCATGGAACAAGTAAATACATGGGCTGTGTTAGGATAACTAGGAGTAAAAACAGTTGCGTGTATACTTGCATTTACGTCAGTACTAGGAGTATAGTAAATAAATTTGATGCCTTTAGTGCTGGTCAAGACATGAAAGGCAGATATTGTTGGGATATCAGAGACGTGCTGTCACACATAAGGAATGAAGAATTGGAATTTGGGGTATATAATGCTTACAGAAAGGATGGGCACGATAGGAAGGGAGCAGGAGTTATACTTTTAGTTAAGAAGCACATGAAATGTAAGAAAGTGCATCCAGTGGGCATGAGTGGACAGTGAAATGTTTAATCTGTTTTGTGTGATATAAGCACTGGAAATGCAAAATTGAGAGTAGGAGTGTGTTATAGACCTAATGACTCTGATGAGTACAATGAACAACTGTACAGAGAATTAGAGTGGGCCAGCAAATCAGAATGTCTTTTAATGGGGGATTTTAACTTCACAGATTTACTGGAACTTTTAATTGGTCACTCGCACATTAGCAAGGTTTTTGTGGATTTATTGGATAACTGTTTTCTACTGCAGCATTTTCGAGAAATTAGAGAGAATAATATTCTTGATCTGATTATCAGTAGTGATTCTTCATGCATTAAGAATCTGCAGATAAAGGAACCACTAGGTAGCAGTGATCACAGTGTGCTGAAGTGGGAAGTACTCAAAGTGGTAACTACCATCAGGGGTAAAAGAAAGGGCTTTTGATTTCGTAAAGTGGTCTCAGACAGTTTTTAAATTCTCTACAATGGGACCAACTGATAATGTTACCAACAGCAAATTCTAAATGGCAAGCATTTAAGGAAGTAATCTTTGGAAACCACTAGGCTTTTCTTACCAAGTAAGAAATACTTTTCAAGGTTGAGGCCTAAATGGTTATCAAATGAACTAATGAGACTCGAGGCAGAGAAGAAAAGTGCATGGGATACAAATATCAGGCGACACAGAAGACAATTGTAGATATAAGCTAGTCTGTAATCAAGTCACAAAGGAGGTTAGGTAATCGAAGACAGATTATGAGAAATCTTTGGAAAATGATGCAAAGAAAATCAGCAAAGACTTTTTTATTTATGTAAACTCTAGAAGGAAGGAGATGAATCAAATTGGTCCACTTGATATCGATGGCTCGATTGTTGATGATCCTGCTGATGTAGCTGACAAACAAGGACTAATTTACACATGAGGAAGTCTGTAGGGACTTCCTCATGTGTGAACGAAGTTGAAATTGTTGAAGTTGAACGTAAGAAAGGCACCTGGGGTGAATGGCATCTATCCAGTTATATTAAAGGAGGCGGAAAATTAAATAAGCAAACCCTGATCAATAGTTATGAAAGCTTCTGTGGACTCACTGGATGATCCGATGGACCGGAAATGTACAAATGTGTCCCCAATTCACAAATAGATCAACGGATGACACGAGTAATTACAAGTCTTTTAATTTAACTTCTGTTCCAGGGAAAATAATGGACTTACTGGTTAAAGAAGCACTGCAGGATTATCTAGACAAGACTGCAGTTATAGTTCAGACACTGCATGGGTCTGTTAAGAGGAAATCTTGTCTGACAAATTTGATTGGATACTATGATGTGATCACAAAGGAACTGGATGCAAAATTGGATATCATATACAGTACTTGGATTTTAGGAAAGCTTTTGATGCCGTTGCACATGGAAGACTGCTGTACAAATTTGAGCAGCATGGCATTAAGGGTAAAGATGGATAAAGTGTGGTTGAGTGGGAGAAGACAGAGAATGGTAATCAACAGACACTGCTCCTCGTGGATTAATGTTATTAGTTGAATCCCCCAGTGTTCGTTGTTGGGTCCATTGTTGTTTTCTGTATTTATCAATGATATTGATGAAGGCATATCAGGGTTAATTTCTAAGTTTGCAGACGATACGAAGTTTGGCAAGGTTGTTAATGACAGTAATGACAGCGTGCTACAACAGGATCTAGAAAAGTTGGGCAGGTGGACTGGGAAGTGACAACTGAAGTTTAACATTGACAAAAGTAAAGTACTGTATATGGTTAGCAATAATCCCAGAAAAACCTACCAACTGTGTGTGATTGGTAGGTTATTCTCCAATACACTCAGGGTATTGGAGAATGAAAAGGACCTAGGCGTAAATGTGCAGTCAGATATGAAGTTTGATGAGCAGTGCAGACAGGCTGCAAGAGTAGCTCATGGTGTCTTGTCAATGATATACAGCAATTTTGTTAGCGGGGATAAGGAGGTGATTGTCCCCTTGTATAAGGCAATGGTCAGGCTATACGTTGAGTACTGCATACAGGTCTGGAGGCCTCATTTTAAGAAGGATCTAGAGCTCCTGGAACGAGTACAGAGAAGGGCAACGAGATTGGTGAAGGGAACAAATGGTTGCTCTTACTAAGATAGGCTTAAGTTCTGCAAATTGTAGCGTCTGGAGACTAGGCACCTGCGAGGTGATCTAAATGGGGTGTACAAGGCTTTCAATGGTTTTAGCAAGTTCAATGTTGATGGGACTCTTCCTCTTGCTCAGATTACTCACCTGAGGGGACATACATTCAAATCGAGGAAAGACAATTGTAGAATATATATGCAGAAATTTGACTTTGGCCTGCGGATGGATGATAGTTTGAACAAACTATCGTCCACAATTTAAATAAGTTCAAAGGTGAACTAGACAAGTTTGGACTGAATGAATGGGTGAAATGGGAAGTTTTTTTTTTATTTGGCTGGTGCTATAAGCTTGCTTTCTTGAATCATATGACTCTACTAATGCTAATATTAATGCTAAATTAATAGCTGCTTTATAATTGACTGAAGAACTCCATGCTTTATAATTGTTGCGAGTTTTAGTGTAGACTGAAAGTGAACCTGGAGATTTGATAACAAGACAATTGCGATATGCAACATTCTTATTCTTAACAGCCATAGCCCATTTATTGGAAAACTAAGGTTTGGATAAAGGTCGAGATTTTAAGATGGATTGTGGAATAAAGGATTTCATCCTTTCAACAATAATTTAGCTGACATGATCTGAGCAAACGTTGACGTCTCAGAAAATTTGAAATAGTAATCCGACCATGAAAAAGAAGAATAAAAGAAATCTCGCAGATCAACCAATTTTTATTCTTGGGATGTCACACAACAGCAGGTTGAGAATGGCCATGAAAGAAAGGCTTCATTGAAGAAGAGACCATCGCCGAATTGTGATCTGAGGTGCGTAGAAGACTACTTACCTCGACCATATACTTAGAAGGGTTGTTTGTGAGGAAAAGATCGAGTGTGTTGGCTGTGTATTAAGGGTTGTGTGGTATTCTGGTGGGTAAATGAACAATCTGTGCGAGGTCATTAGTAATTGCAAAAGTCTGAGCACTTCAACCAGCTGGGTCCGTGTGACCAGAAAACGAAAGCCAGCTGGAGTTGCGAATATTAAAATCACCGAGGAAACTTATTTAATTGTTAAGAAAGTTGAACTGGAGAAACATAAGTTTCAAAGAGAGGAAGTCAAAGGGTTCCAAGTGATTAGTGGAGTTGGAAGAACGATAAAGGCAACAGATGAATTTTACAGAATGTGGTAGAGAGATTTTAACCCCGAGAAGATCGAAAAGAGGAGATTCAAAATTACTAAGTCTCTGACAGGGAATTTCATAATGGACATGTGCACATTTGCCACCTTTGAAGCGAAAGGAATCGAACACTAATTATGGTAGACTGTAGGTCGAAATGAATATCATTGAGATTGAAATTGAGATCACGTATATTTGTGAAAATAAAGTGGAAGTGATTTGGAGGTTTATATCTTTTCTCAGATAAGTTTGTTCTATTATTTTGATCATCCATGATGTATTCAGTCGTTAGAAAATATGGACAGGATATGCTGTATGAAGTAATTAAATTTTTTCATATGGCGCACACATGGCAGAATATATTCAGTTCCTTGACATAACGTGTCCTGGGCAATGCCCCCCCCCCAAGGCGCCTCCGTAGCCAGGTGGGCAGGAGCAGCAGTGCGTAGCACACGCTTCTTGATTAGACCGGAGTTCGAGCCCGTGACCACCAAATACGGAGGATGCAGAAAGGTCAGGGAATGACCACCGCATATACCCGGAGCAATATGGCCCTAGTTGTTAATGCTCCTAAAAACCAAATAACAACAACAACAACAACAACAACAATGCTCCCCACATACACACTACTCCGACTCCTTCCAACCAATCACTGTCTGCCAGAGTTGAGGCTGCGTGATTTTACACTAGCTGATCCGGAATCCTCCCAGATAGTTACCAATATGTGGACATGTGTATATGTAAAGAGTGGCTCCTAGAAGGTCAGTTCAACTCTGCCTCGTATCTCTGTGAAGAATAGTACCACTATAAAAGGGCCAGAAATGTGATTGGTGTAGGTTTGTGTGTATTATGTGTGTGTTCTGTTGTTCTGTTCTGGTCGCTTGGCTACCCAGAAGCATCAATCACCAGGAGAGATGCTTCTAGGTATTCGTCCACACCACGGGAAGGTGGGCTAGTCCATGTAAAGCACGTACTGTCTCAAAAGAGACTCTAACCAACCTGCTTTACCAGAAGGTGGGCCAGGATCCTCTGGGGTTCCATTCCAGAGGGGGAAAAAAACTCCACCCATGGTGCTGGATATGAAAAAGAAATTAATAAAAATGAAATAATAAATAAAGTAGAAGAAAAAAAAAATATATGTATAATAAAAATAAGATAAAAGAATAAATAAATAAAAATAAGATAAAAGAATAAATAAATAAAAATAAGCTAAAAGAATAAATAAATAAAATAAGATAAAAATAAATAAATAAAAATGAAAGGAAAGAATGTAGTGGTGCTGCTAACAAAAAAAAAAAAAAAAAAAAAAGCAAGCCGGTGACGCTGAAAAAAAAAAAAAAAAATTGTCTGTAAAATCCAAAGGAATTACACTTCTTGAGGATTTGAGTTTACACGTTCAACAATTATCAAACGAGATCTAACCAGCTATGTATCAACAGGGCCTTTGTGTTGTATCCTGTTGATATCTGTCGACACTGAACGCTTTCGCAGAAATACGCCTTGAGCGAAAGCCTGAAGAATCTGATATGACTCCGAGTTTTGAAGCAGAAACGACTCCTGACCTGGTTGAAAATTAGTAAGTGCATGAAGACGAAGTCTGAGATCATCATACAGGGAATGAAAGAGGATGTGATCCAAACTTTCTGGCGATACACACGATCAGAGATCTATTTGTGATAAATTGAATCTAAAAAGACTGGTTCATCAATCCAAGTCCTGTCAACAGGTAAGATGTGAATACATCCATGCAGAACTACAATTGAACCTGTTTATCCAGGAGAAATGAAACTTCTGGTATAAACTTTCTCGTTGTTGCACCAACAGGAACTGTATCCCATCGAGACTGCCAGATATTAACTAACTCGTTCCACAGTCTCTTTCTCTTCTCTTTCCACAGTCTCTTTCTCTTTTAGTACAATCGTAAAGGTTGATGGTTATTCCAAGAAATTCGGTCTCAATCTGGTTTTTCAGTCTGTATAAAAATTCTCTATAAGTAATCTGCAAGTCTAAAGGTAATGTTCCGGCTAGTACCTGCAGAGCTTGGTTTGAGACTGTCCTGCATGCCTTAACTATACATCGTAAGATTGTTCTCTGCAAGGAGGCGAGTTTAGATTTGAAGTGATTGAGCTATGCCCTGTGAAACCACGCACCGGCAGCATACGTGACTAGAGGGAGGAAAACTACATTGTAATAGATCCTTAAAGTTTTTCTAGAGATACTCCCACACGGGACACCCTAGCAATTGCACCAGCAAATCTGCGTATTTTAGATGATAAGTTTGTCAAATGAGAAATAAAACTGAGATTGGAATCAATTACCACTCCTAGAAACTTGTTCTCTTTAACTATGGGGAGACGAATATTGTTGATCTTGACCAACGGAGGACGAGAGATATCCAACTTTGTCCAAGAATCATCATCTTTGTTTTTGACAAACTGATTTTAAGCTTATTGGTAACAGTCCAATCGTAGAGATCCCAGAGAACAGAATTTGCGGTAGTTTCAAGAGCGGCCCTAGAGTTACCACTGACCAAGATGGTGAGATCATCTGCGTACGCTATTATTTTGACGTTGTATGATGCCTTATAAAGAACTTTTTTTTTTTTTTTTTCTGTGAGCACATTCCACAGACTTGATGTAAGGAATCCTGGTGACCTGACCTTTTGCAATGGAATTTTATCGCTCCTGTCAGACTGCGAGGTTCCTGTAGGACTCTTATGTATTTCCTCTTTGGGAGATCAGTGTTGATATTGGGATCGTTCAATGCGAAGGGGCTTTTTGGTGGTTATGCTGTACAGCCATCTTTGATTCGATCTTGAAAAACGGAACAGATATAGGAAGCAAGCCATGGATGAATGCATTGGTTATAATTTATAACTAAATTTTGTTCCCTTAGGCATCATCATCTGGATGCTCTTTGGTATCAAAGTGGATATAATTACCGTCCTTCCCACAGCGGGTGGAAAAGGCCTTGGTAGTATCCCATCAGTGACGCGAGGATGTTTTATGGGCTTTTTCACAACGTTGCTGAGTTATTCGGTCTCAGGCTATGGGTTTTCTTGCGTGTTGTTTTTTGGGGGGTAACGGGTTAGAAGAAACATTCTACCATACTAAACTCGAGTTTTTCGTCAAGAAAACAGGCTAATCCACTACGGAATACACGCAATTTACATACGTAATATACTGACGCCTTAGTTGCTTTGGTACATTTGGTGCCTTAGTTGCTTTGGTGCATTTGGTGCCTTAGTTGCTTTGGTGCATTTGGTGCCTTAGTTGCTTTGGTGCATTTGGTGCCTTAGTTGCTTTTGATTAATTACCTACTGGAATGGTCTGTTTTACCTAATTTCTAAAATTGTTGATTATATTTATCGAGATTTAATTGCAACGAATAGTAATATATGTTACTACATTTTCTTTTATTTTTATTTAATTTACTTAAATTGTTAACAAGATAACTATGTACACTATAAAATTTTTGTGATTAATTTTTCATTATAATGTACACATGTATGTTTGGTAATGAAACCATTAAAGTAAACTAATATAAAATAAATAAAATATGACTAGTCCGTATTTTCGAGCAAGTTCTTATATTAAGTGATTTTATCAAATATTAGATTATGAAGTGATTTTATCAAATATTAGATTATGAAGTGATTTTATCAAATATTAGATTATTAAGTGATTTTATCCAATATTAGATTTAGATTAATAAAAATTTCAACATTTTCCATTTCTTCCATTTCTGCACAACTGTTAAATTTTATATTATCTGCAAAGGTTGATAACTGCTATCTCTAGGAACCCTTGAAAACTTACCTGAAAAAGACAAATGGGTAATTGCAAATCTCCAAGAAGTTGGATACTACCGAGTTAATTATGATATCAATAACTGGCAACTTCTGCTTAGACAACTAGAAAATGATCACACGGTAAGTTCTTCTTAATTACTATAACAAAATTATATTATCTATTGGACAAAAGATATAATCAAGCTTGCCAACCTGTTTCAAATCCGAATCGAAATTGTACAGAAAGACAGAGAAGTATGTTCACAAAAGGACATGGTAGAAAATGCTGTGTTGTCACTTCCCATTGTTTTGAGTTTTATGTTCGAACGTCAAGTGGACTCAAGATCAGGGGAACAAACATATGTGAAGTTCACGAATCTGTATTCAGTGGAGAGTCCGATCGTAGCTGTTCTCACCGAGAAAGAGAAACAGACTCAAAATAAACTCATCAACATCAAAGAACGTGATTGCTAAAAGTCGTTTGCACAAGCGTAATATGAAATACTTAGTGATTACTGAATTATGAACTATGCCGTATAGCTCGAAGCAAAAAAAAAAAAAAAAAAAGCATAAAAAGTTATACCAGTGGTAATTTGCATCTTGTCGTGTAAGTCAAAGTGATAAAGGTCGTAAAGGATAATGTAGAAAAGGTATCATGGAGTTTCAAAGGAGCGGATATTAGGCGGCGAATATCAAAGCGATAATTTCCGCCCTTATAATCGCATAGCATCGATGCCTACATACATGTGAAAACGATAAAATGTCTCTTCTTTTGGAATTAAATGGATATATATATATATTTTTTTTTTTGAAATTAAACTGGAAAAATTATACGGAATTTTTTTTTCTTTCATATCTGTAGTTGTTTTGAAAATCTAAAAAAAAAAAAAAAAAAAAAAAAATACACATCGCTGTCTATATTTTCAAAGACTGAATTAAAACCAGCGCATTCTCATGGGAAAAAAGTACAACACGTGTTTATTTTCAAAATCACATTATGTTCCACAGGGGTTTGTCTGGACATCATTCTTCAAATGGTGATTAAGACATTCGACTCTTAATATTATTCAAAATGCAATGTGTACAATAAGATTTCCGGGCAAGTTTTATCATTAATATTGATGTTCCAGAAAAAGGCTATAATTTATATGATTGACTAGTGGTTTATATACTAGGACAACAATCTCGTGTTATCAAGATCTACTCTGCAACGTGGAGAATAGACTCGCAACATCGAATTGGCGTTGTGTTATTCACTCTGAAATCCTCCTATAAGTTATACCTCAGAATGCCGCAAAACTATGATTCTTTTACTATAAATTTCGTGCTGTGGATAACGTGTAGCAAGAGAATGGCTAAGAGGCAAGGATGATTAAACAAAACAGGGTTTATTACTTCTAGCATACAAAACAGGTGCAAAATAATATGGTTATATAATTGTATATGATTATATAAGGGCTCTATTTCTTAACAAAGAGGATAAAACCATATACTATAAGGCTAATGATACACGTGTATAAACATGTCGGCGTTCTTCGTGTGATCTTCGGTTCACTGCTGCCCGTACTCTCTGGAGCCAACAATCATCCTCCAGTTCGAGTATCTGAGTGTATGTGTAAGTGTACTATACAGATTTAACAGTCATAACTTATGGCATTCCATTAATACATATGGATCTTGCGAATCTTAAACTCTAATTTCTAGGTGTTGTGAGATAGATGCTACCTTAGTGAATGTTCCTATGAGGAGGGATGTTTCTCAGTAGACTGTATTAAATAAAGAGTCAGGTATTAACGTCGGACACGTTTATTCTATTAAACTATCGTGTCGTAAATATAGGGTGAGACTTACCAGAATAATCTTTGCAATATTCAGGAATAGACGTCTAGGAACAGGAGCCAGCAGCAAAAGATTTTCAAGACGTTTTTGACGAGATAGCCTCAAGAAAAGAGAACTGCTTCGCACAGGACAAGACTCTCTTCGTCTCTTTGTCTCCTTCTGTATCTTTCCATATCTTTGTATCTCTCTCCGTCTTCTCCGTTCTCTCTTTTTTTGTCTCTGATCTCAATATATATATATGTCCCCCCCCCCTTTAGAGTTTCCAATACCTCTATTGGTTAAAACGCTAATTTCGTGGGGAAATGAAAATCCCAGGGACTGTTATTTTGGAGACTTGACACGGTGAAAAATGGAACTGATGAGGAGAAAGAGGAACCTCACATCTGCACGGTGTGGAATTTCCAGACTGCCCAGCGGTAGTCACCAGATCTAAAGGATCTAAAGTCCGTTCGTTCTTACACAAGGAATTTCCAGACAACAATCATCCCGTAGTTATAAGGTTCAGATTTCATCCTGAAGTATGCTTCTTTTTTTTTTTTTTTTTTTTATGTGAACCCCAAACACGAGAGGTATTAGAACCTATAGTACTTAGTACCGGTTTAAGAAGATATTTGTTGACATTGGACTTGAACTTCTGTAGATTGTAATTTTCAGGAAATACGTATGAAGGAAGGTTGTTCCAGAAAACGGCAGTTGAATGAATAAATGAGGATGATGAAAAGTTGGTTCTGTGGGTTTGAAGTTGGACAGTAAATGGATGTTGGCTGGTGGCGGCACGTGTTCGGACTGTTTTGAAAGAGAGAGCAGGAATTATAGAAGCCAATTCAGAAGAACAGTGCCCATGGAAGTATCTGTAGAAGAGGCATGCAGCAGAAACAGTGCGTCTATGAGAAAGCGAGTGGAGAGACTCTGTAAGAGAAGAATCATTAATTAACCTAACTGCCCTCTTCTGAATGGAATCAAGAAGCCAGAGAGAGGTTTTGGGGGCACCACCCCAGATGTAGGAACAATATTCCATGGCAGGGCGAATTTGCGATTTATACAGAGTGAGCAGCTGTTTGGAAGAAACGTAACGCCGAGAGCAAAAGAGAAAACCAAGTTTTTTAGATGCAGAGGAAGCAATATTTGTAATGTGCTTGTGCCAAGAGAGATTAGAAGTCAGGGTAATCCCCAAAAGAGATATATCATTTTGCCTAGAAATCGGAGTGTCACTAAAGATAAGTATAGGAGCAGAAGAATCCTTTTTTGCGAGATATAAGACAAGACAGTTTTAGAAGGGTTGAAATCAACTAAGTTGTCTTTGCCCCACTGGAGAAGTACCTGAAGATCGGCATTTAAGGAATTGGTAGCAGATTTTCGAGAAGTTGAAGATGGAAAGTTTCTCAAAATGGAAAGTTTCTCAAAATGGAAAGTTGGAAAGTTGTGCTATCATCGGCAAAACTATGGATAGGATTTTCAGTCAATGGAAGAAGGTCATTGATATACAAGAGGAAAAGAGTGGGGGAAAGAACTGAACCTTGGGGGACACCGGCATTAGTGGAGAAGTTAGAAGACAGAGAGCCATCTACCATCACCCTCAGTGAGCGATCAGAGAGAAAACTGGATAACCAATTACTAAAAACAGTTGGCAAACCATAAGATGGAAGCTTGTTTAGAAGACCTTTATGCAAAACACGATCAAAAGCCTTTGAGATGTCAAGAGCAACTACTTGTGTTTCACCGAACCTTTCCATTGAATTAGTCCATAAATGGGTAACATAAGCCAGAATATCTCCAGTGGATCGACACCGACGGAATCCATACTGGTGATCGTTGATCAGACGGAAGGTTTCTAGGTAGTTTAAGAGTTGGCGGTTAATTGATTTCTCCATTACTTTAGAAAGAGTAGAAATAATTGCAATGGGACGATAATTGGATGGGAGGGATTTGTCACCTTTTTAGGAACTGGCTGGATATGAGCAAATTTCCAAGCAGAAGGAAAAACACCTTTGGAATAAGAAAGTGAAAAAAGGCGGCAAAGAATAGGAGTAAGTTCAGGAGCACAGGTTTTGAGAACAAGTGGAGAAATACCATCAGGACCTGGGGCTTTCTTAGCATCAAGATTCATCAAAATCCTTCTGATATCCTTTTGACGGAAGACCACAGGAGGCATTGAATGGAGCGTGTTGGGAATGGTGGGAGGTGTTTTACCAAGATCATTAATATATGAGCTGGAAGAAAAATGGGATGCTAGCAGGTCAGCTTTATCCTTGGCCGAAGTGGCAACAGAACCATCTGGTTTGGACAGAGGTGGGAGCAAAGATGGGAAAAGTTGCGGCCAATAGCTTTGGCAAGAGACCAGAATGCTCGGCTACCATTAGGGCAAGAAGCAAGTTTTCTACTCTTAGCCTGTTCAAACTCTAGTTTGGACTGGTTAATAACTGCTTTACAACTGTTGCGAGCTTTGGTGTAGGCAGAAAATGAAACTGAAGAATTAGAAACAAGCCAATTATGATATGCAACATTTTTCTCTTGGACAGCCTTAGCACATTTATTGGAAAACCAAGGTTTAGATAAAGGACGAGATTTTAAAGTGGAGTGTGGGATAAAGGATTCCATTCCTGCAAGAATAATTTCACTGACACGATCTGAGCAAACGTTGACATCAGAAGTTTTGAAACAGTAATCCGACCAAGGAAAAGAAGAAAAGCAGTCTCGCAGGTCATCCCATTTTGCATTCTTGTAATGCCAAACAACACGTGGTTGGGAATAGCCATGAGATAAAGGTTCCATTGGAGAAGAGACAATCACCAAGTTGTGATCTGAAGTGCCTAAAGGACCTCTCACTTCGACCGTGTACTTAGAAGGGTTGTTTGTGAGAAAAAGATCAAGCGTATTGGCTGTATGATTAGGATTGTCCGGTATTCTTGTAGGTAAATGAACAATCTGTGCTAGGTCATTAGTAATTGCAAACGCCTCAGCATCTCGACCTGCTGGGTCGGTGTGACTAGAAAACGGAAGCCAGCTGGAGTTGTGAACATTAAAATCACCAAGGAAAATGACTTCACTGTTAGGAAAGTTGGACTGGAGAAAGTCAAGTTGCAAAGAGAGGAAGTCAAAGAGCTCCAAGTGATTAGTGGAGTTGGGAGAACGGTAGAGACAACAGATGAATTTGACACAATGAGGTAGAGAGATTTTAAACCAGAGAAGATCAAAGAGAGGAGATTCCAAATTGCCAAGTCTCTGACAGGGAATATCAGAACGGACATATGCACAAGTACCACCTTTGAGGCGAAAGGAATCATACAGCGAATAATTTGGGCATCTGAGATGAGCAGTAGATGAATCAACCGATAACTGAGATTCTGTCAGAAAACGTACATGGGGTTTGGCAGACTGCAAGTGGAAATGGACATCGTTGAGATTAGAATTGAGACCACGTATATTTGTGAAATGAATCAGGAAGTCCTTGGGAGGTTTAGATCTTTTCGCAGATAAGCTTGCTCTATTAGTTTGACAATTCATGGTGTATTCAATAGTAAGAAAAAGTAGGTGGGACATGCTGTATGAAGTAATGAAATTTTTGGATATGGCGTACATGTGGTAAGAATATACCCAGATCCTTGAAATAACGTGGCCTCGACAATGCTCCCCGCATACACACTACTCGGACTCCCTCCAGTCATTATCTGGCAGAGTAGAGGCAGCAACATTATACACTAGCTGATCCGGAAGCTTCCTAGAGAGTTACCAATAGGTTCAGTCCGGTGTACTAACTAGCGGCCGGCCTGCGAACACCGTTTTAGAGCTGTACCCTCGAAATGTAAGGAATATTGGATATCGCCACGACGTTCATCATAACCTCAAAAGTCATCAATCATACTGCATGATGGAAGAGATAGGGAAAAGGTTGACCGGAACTTAGCTCTAGAGACTAAACATGGCTTCCACCATTTCAAGCCTCCAATAAGCAAAGTGGTGGTATTTCACCGGTTGATGACAGTCATCTACCAACTAGTACTGCCTGGTAACATAGAGGGGCGGCGTTCCTCCATGTGGTGTGGGCGCCACACCTCGACCCCTGCTTACGTTGGTTCACACCTGGGTGGTCACCCACCATGTACTTGTGCATGGAAGTTATACCCAGGATTACTAACAGCCCCACCATCGTGAAGGTGCAAGCAGAGGATTTGGCTGTCACAGACCATCCGGACTTCGCCGAAATTGGGTCCACTTGGCTTGAGTGACACCCGAATATCAGTTCCATCAGCGTTTTAGACTCCCAGATAGCAAGTACAGCTTGTCTGGCATATCTGAGAGAATGTCTGTGACAACCTCAAGGACCAAATTCTTAATTGTCATTACTCTCTTTTCTCCGACGAAAGTCATATACTTTCTATCTGGTGCCTCCGTAGTCAGGTGGACAGGAGTAGCAGTGCGTAGCACACGCTTCTTGATTAGACCGGGTTCGAGCCCGTGCCCACCAAATACGGAGGATGCGGAAAGGTCAGGGAATGACCACCGCATATTTCCGGAGCAATATGGCCTTAGTTGCTAATGCTCCTAAAAACAAAATAACAAAACAAACATAACAAAAACAAACATATACTTTCTCACCGTTTTATAAATATTATATCCTCGATGTTCGTCCGATCCGATCGAGTAACGATCTCTTGCTGTGAATCAGCCGGACTCATAAAGATGGAATAGTATTTCAACTGCTTTTTTCCCTAGCGCGGCGCCAACTGGCGTACGCTAAAAAAAAAGACGTTGTATTATTCACTTCTTATACACGGAATGAGTATCACACTACAAATATAGCAGTGACAAAGTATAAGGTGACTTGGCAAAGTAACAGCCCTCAAAGGCAAACGAAAAGTAAAAATGAAGACATTTTTACAATTATCATCTGCTCGCATTTTACATAAACTTCAACAAGGTACAGGAGAAAAATGAATTGGTGTTCGAAACTATCTTCAAACTCGAATTTTAAGTGAATAATCTGTTTTGAGGCACAAAAGACAGAAAGTAATCACATTTACATCTTAACGCCACACAAATCGGCCGAAAATATAGAGAGATACCACCTTTTTAAAACCCCATATACCTCCAGGGGCTCACATCTGGTGAATATAGGCTTGGCACACCCAGGGGTCCTGAGCTGGATATCATCATTCTTCTCTTTCTTGGTAATTTCCTTCTATTTCTGACTATCTCTCTCTTTCAGGGCCAACTCAGATATTTTTTTTTTGGCTGATGCAGCAAAAGCTTCAGGCTTCCTTGCACAATACAGCTAATTACAACAACAATAATAATAAAATATCACTTTTCATTGCTGACGGTTTCGTTTTTGTCTGTGTAACGAATAGACAAAGTGTCTTGGCATTTCTAAGTATGGTGGTTATGAAAGTTCGATCCCAAACTGAACTTTGAACACGCACACTGATTGGTCAGTTTTAAATAAAAATCAAGCACTGTGATTGGTTTACATATTTTTTCCCCTTGGGCTGAGTGAGGGGATCAGGAAAAAAAAAATGGATTTTGGGGGGACATACGAGCAAGATCATTTATTTGTAAAATTTACTACATTTCACGAACACTTTTTTCTCACAGTGTATACCTCCAAACATCAAGTTTATTTAAAACTCGAATAACGCCTCTTGTTTCCGAAAATGGAAAACAATCTGTTTTTTTTTCAAACTTTTGAAATTTTTAAGCTTCAGAAATCATACTTATTTGTTGATATACATTTTATTCTTGGGTATGATTTGTGCATGTCAGGCCGCCACCACTGCCTTCTGCACTTATATTTAGGAATCACGCGGACAGATAGAAATTTACAAAAATTCAAACAGGCCAATTACGTTGCATATTTTTTTTTTTTTTTTCAGAACATCATCTTTACACATCTGATACTGACGTGTCTGTTTCGGAATTAAACTTCCTGTTTTTGGCTGTTAAGTTCAAAAACATAAAAACAAAAACACCGTTGAAATTTTATTTAGACAGACTTTCGTACTTCGCTGTCCGGATTTAAAAGTCTGATTTAATTCACTTATTGCCTGTGGCTTAATTCTAAACGCAAAACGCTCACACAGTACATTGAAACTGGCCAATCGGCGCGTTCGCATTCACACAACTAATTTAATTCTATTTAACGGGTATATAGGTAGTCGATAAAACTATGCTTTTGTAAATTTTACGGAATTAAAAATATAAATGGAATAAATGTAAGAGAGAAGACAGATATCCAAAATTCAACTCCTATGCCAGGCTGTTGTAGCTATGATGAGAGAACTAGAGGCCAGTTATTCTCTCAAATATAGTGCTTTCCCATTCAACTAGATGGAAAAGGGATAGAAAATGTGCTCTATGTAAAAAAATATGTGAGTGACTATTATATTTATGGACATGAATTTCACATTCTGTTGCTAGTTAAGAAAAGAATTTATATGCTTAATTGGTATCTTCTTTAGAATTTGTCTATTGGTTACACCCAATAAAAATTATTCTTTTATTGAAAATATTATCTGTGTTTGTGTTATTCTTTAGTATTAGAGAGAAAAATAACCTTTTAAGCATTTAACAACTGCTTAATTAATAATGCTTAATTTATAATAAATCCCGGCGCTAATTGGCACATCAAACACTTCTAGCCTGGAGGCCATTGAAACTGCCAACTACAATGAACACCGGGATTTATTTATCTCCTCAAATTTTACTTTGTATAGATTTTACCCATTAAGTATATACAGAGGTTTGAGAAAAAACATAATCATTGCAGATAAACTTGATAATACTCCGAAACAAACTCACATGTTAAATTTCAGCTTTTCAAGAACCTTTTAACAACTGTTTAATTCTAAATTTTACTTTGGAATATATTTTACACCTCAACATATACTGAGGTTTGAAAAAATAACAATCATTGCAGATAAACTAGATAGCACACAGGTTTAATTTTTCAGCTTTTCAAGAACTGGTGGAACTTCTGCTTTGGAATAGATTTTACACATCAACATTGTAAATAAACTTGATAAACTCCAAGGAAACAACACATAGGTTTAATTTTTCACCTTTTCAAGAACAGGTGGAAGTTTGGTCAAGAAAAACTTTAAGAATACAGATAATTTTATTTTCAGGTCTCAACAACAGATGGAAACAGCAAGGAATTTTTTATCTTTCAGGGAAAAAAAAGGTTTTTCATCCTGCAAACAAGGTGCCGCATCTGCGACGCGGCGGCATCTGCATCGCAGACGCGGGGTGGGCGGCGGTGGAGTGTTTATGTTGTGTGGGGGTTGCCCTCCCCCACACAACATAAACACTCCAAAATAAACCCTTCCAATTACGACCCACAATGCAACGGCACACAATTAACGTTAAAAATATGCACAAAATTCACTATGACGTCACAACAGATACATTTAACCTACATCTAACCCGAAGCTAGCGGGGGAAGTCATTAGCTGAGAGGAATTGTTCAAGTCCACTGGACATCAACAACTCCGGTTCATGCCCCTAAAGATAAAAAAATAAATTGAAAATTAAATTCTGAAATTAGAACTAACGCCATCTACCAAGAGAAAAACAAGCCAATGCCAGAAAATATAAACCGATTTCCCCCCACTACCCTCTGAAGGGTGAACCTACCATACTGATGTTTCATCAGTATCACCTCCCATTACTAGCACCAGACAAATTTTTTTTTTTTGATTTGGTAGTTGTTGGCACATCGGCTTCTGTGGCCATATTGCACCTCCCAAGGATTTTTTGCAGTACTTTGATCCAAGCCCGAAGCGGGAATCGAACCCGCGACCTTTGGGTTGCCGGGCAGGTACTTTACCCACTCGGCTAGCCCGGTCGGCTCAGACAAATTAATAGCTCTATATAATAACTGTATGAGAGAAGATATATTCCCAAAAATCAGCATTAGGATTAATTCTCAAAATCCCCTACTGATCTCAAATCATGTAGACCAATAGCCCTACTCCCTGTACTAGGGAAAATATACGAAAGACTAATATATAATAGATTAACTCAATACTGCACGGAAGTAGGTTTACATTCCAACAATCAGTATGTTTTTAAGCAGGGCAATTCTATAGAGGATGCCATGCACCACCTGCTGACAACAGTTAAAAACTCAGAGGAGAAATATATGCTGGCAATCTCCATTGACTTTGCTGGGGCATTTGACTCACTCTGGTGGCCTAGTGTCCTTAGAAGACTCCGCCAGGTAAATGCCCCAGAAAACCTTTATAAGGTAATAAACAACTACCTTACAGACAGAGTGTCAGTGAATAAAGGCTGTCCGCAGGGTTCAGTTCTTGGCCCTTTCTTCTGGAAAATATTCTGGATTCCTGGCCTTGGATCTTGCCCCTGTGGAAAGCCTGGCCTTTGCAGATGACATGATTTTCCTTGTAAAAGGAAACACGAAGGTGGTTTTAGAGCAAAGATCAAATGCCGCCCTCTTGCAGCTGCAGGAATGGGCACAAACGCACATGCTCAAAATATCGCTGGGAAAAACCAAACAAATACAGTACTTCTAAAAGGCAATTTGGACATTAGAAGACGTCCACAAATCAAAATTAACACAACTACTATAAAAATGGTAACAGAACTAAAATATCTTGGAGTAGTCTTCGATTCAAAATTAATTTTTTATCGCCATTTGACCTACTTGGCAAAGAAAGTGAGAAATTATGCAGGTATGATTGCCAGGATCAGTCGAGCAGACTGGGAGCTCAAAAGAAAGACCTTGGCAATCATATACCGCGCAATGTTCCTACCTGTTATCACCTATGGTGGTGTGTGGTTCACCCACTTTACCTGGAAGTAGCCAAAAGAGACTTGTATTATAGACTTAAAAAGGGCAACTCACAGAATTTCTGGGGATAGCCTTGATAGAGCCAACATCTTCATTGCTGAAAAAAAAAAAAAAAAAAAAAAAAGAATAGCCACAAAGCTCCACGAGCTATGATAAACAAAGTGGGAGCAGGAAACCAGAGGTCTGGTTACCAAAATATTTCTGTCACGGGTGACAATGCCCAAAGCCACCTAAGTGGTATGCCCCTGGACGTTTTGCAACAGTTATGCTGACAGGTCATGGCTCCCTAAAAGCGAAACTAACTTCCTTAAGGCTGACTGATGACCCTAACTACACAGGTGGCGAGAATGAAGACTGGGCACACATTCTATATGAATGTATAATTTATGACATCACCAGAACACAGCTAATAGCACAGATTGGTTCCCTTCCCACTGTTTATCATAGAAGAGGAAAACTATAAAGCCTTTACAGCTTTCACACAGAAATTATTGGAAATGTGCAGAACTATCCAAAGAATAGCAATTCAACCCCCCAGCAATTAACCAATAATCAATAGTTAAAATTGCCCACGTCTCCCACCACGCCCAGACAATGACTTAAAAACTATCAGGATAGCAGTATTCTGCGCCCTGACAGAAATCTCACACGACAAAACCGGATTGACCTAGGTACCTCCAGGACTACCCTGCCATGTGTAGGAACCTGGGGCCCCACACCAAATAATTACTTATTTAGGGGAGGGAGTGTAGAGGCAGCCAGGGAAGCAGATCAGCTGAAAAATATCGATAAGCTAGTAGCAATGGGATGCAATATAGAATGAATGAGAATGAAAGACAGAATGAAGAGGCTGGGCACTGAGTGAAAGAGTGAATTAGGAATTATGGAAAAAAGGGAATAATTTTTTTTTTGGCCGGTGCAGCACTTTAAGAATACAGATAATTTTATTTTCAGGTCTCAACAACAGATGGAAACAGCAAGGAATTTTTTATCTTTCAGGGAAAAAAAAGGTTTTTCATCCTGCAAACAAGGTGCCGCAAACAAGGTGCTGCAAACAAGCCATAGGCTTTCTTGCACCATGCGGCCATTACTAATAATACTAATACTAATGTCAGTTTTGATGAAAGAAAGAGTGACCCAGCACGATGGAAAGAGAGAGTGAATGAGTGTTATGGTGAAAGGGAATGGAAGGAAACATCCCCATCCTTCTACCTGTTTTCCCCAATAAAAGAGCAAATGTAATTGGCTGAAGAATACAAAATTAATAATAACTTACACTACTTTATATATTCTAACAAACACTTAATAATAATACAAAAGCTATCACTGCATTCTACCCTGGCCTACAAAAAACTTGTGGCTTGGCGTGCACCACAACTGAATAATAACAGTAAGTTGAGGTGCCCAGAGAGTGCAGTGCAGAAAGCATGAGTCGAACAAATGAAATGAATGCCAGAAGGATGAATGAGTAACTGTGTGAGAAAAGAACACAAACCATAAATGTTACCGTTAAGTTTCAACCCTAGTTTCAATCATTTAAAAAAGATGAATGAGTGAGTGAAAAAAAAGAAAAAAATATATATATATATATAGTCTAACAGAAAAAAAAAATATATATATATTATAAAATATAAGAAAAAAGTATAAAAATAGAACGCAACATGCAGATTATGAATGAAGTAAATGTCTGTCTCTCCCACTCCCCACTGTCAGCGAACATATCCTACCCCCGGAGCAGGATAGGCAGTTTGACCATCCTACTGGACTCTACATAACACGCCATTTGGCGATCTGAACTGGGTACTCAAACCCAGTTCCCTTTAAAACCCCATCCCCAGGAATGAGGTGGTTTTCAGACATCTTAGTGGAGTCCAAGGCCGAGGCGAATAGTGGCTATTATCGTGCGAACGGTTGCCCAACACGATATTGGGCAGGTGGTACAATTCAGTGATATCCGAGTGTTTATATGCTTTAGTGACTTAGATGCGTATATCGCCATTTTAGGAATGCTGTAGCCCCCTGTTCTTTGTAATAGTAGATATCCATAGTTGCATTTATTTAGAATAATGTCTATGTAATGTCGTTCCCTTACAATGCAGCTGTAAGGGAACTTTATCCAGCTTGAAGATATTTCTGCCCACAGTAGTCATTGATATCTGTAGAGTTGAATCCTTACTGAGCACGCATGCAGGGCTCTCGGGATAACGTTTTGGTCGTCAGTCACCTCCCAAACCCATACATGAGCCACAAACTACTATTCTGAAGATTAGGAAATAAAATCGTGTGCTACTTGACAGCCGGGTCTGTAGAGTTTACATTCTGGTTACTGATTTTAGTTGTTCTTTTGTGTGGCATGACCAACAGGTAATGTGGGAATTATATTTGAATTAAATGAAGTACTTCATTCTGCATAGATCAATGTACTTTATTTCTCAAAAAGAATCGGATGTTTACAGTCCTTCATTGCCTTTTCAGGGAGTGTGGTTGCCAGAGGTTAAAAAAGAGGATAGCGAAGGTTAAAATACCGGAGAAGTACTGAGGATCGCGTACATTTGGCGCCTCCGTAGCCAGGTGGGAAGGAGCAGCAGTGCGTAGCACACGCTTCTTGATTAGCCCGGGGTTCGAGCCCGTCACCACCAAATAGGGAGGATGCGGAAAGGTCATTCAGGGAATGACCACCGCATATCCCGGAGCAATATGGCCTTAGTTGCTAATGCTCCTAAAAACCAAAAACAAAACAACACGTACATTTAAAAACGATCTTTGCCTTTTCCTTAGATATAATATAAAAGCATACACAAGTACACTTTTTTATCATCATACAATCAAACAGGACATAAGTGCCACCCTGATAGTATGAACAATTATTAAGCGATCACTCATTTTTTTTTTTTTTTTTAATACTGATCGTTAACGTTCATTTAGTCACGGTACAGTTCAGTTTACAGAGATGAACTGGCATTCACAGACATTAGAGAATATATATATATATGTACAATTTCAGGATACAATTTAAGCAGTTGTGACCTGCTCAGAATTACTTGCGCACGTCGTCTAGTCCATTGCCCAATTTTGGGGCTCTTGAGTCATTTGTATCAGGTATAATTATTCGTGAAAATTTAGTACGTGAAAACCAAAGATGTCAGGCTTGAGAAATTGTAATGTTGCTGAGTATTTATGTTCAAGAAAGTCAGATTTGGATAAAAAGTATTGCAGTATATCAAAACTACAAGTAACAGGAGTTTGTGAAACCACAGTTAAAAAACGTGTTGAAAGAAGGTAAGCAAAATGTGAAATATCGAAGTAAAAAAAGTTTCCTACTCCTATTGGAAAAAAAGAATAACCGTATTTAAAGAACAGGAATAGCCGATTTTACAAAATGCGCTATATTCTTCGCATAATCCACGATTCACACTCTAAAAACGTTTAAGCATTTCTCTTTCTTTAAATAAACTTGTCTGTAGTAAAGGAGGACAAGTTTGGACTGCAGCAAAGAACTTCAAATAACAATTAAAGAGACAGATCATACGTGGAAAAATGCCAATCTAGAAGGAAAATATTAATTAAGAAATTGGAAGCAGCATTCTTGCGGTAAGAATATTTACGAAGGATAAGAAATTCTACATCTGATGGAAAAGAAATAATTTATCTCGACGAAACATATTTGCATTTCACGCACACAGTAGGCAATCGGAGTGTTTCCCTATCCGATTGCCTACTGTGTGCGTGAAATGCAAATCGGACAGTGAAAGTAGGCAATCGGATAGTGAAACTCTCCGATTGCCTACTGTGTACGATTGCAACTTTGATTTCCACGCGCAAAGTTGCTGGCAATCGGAGAGTGAAAATGGTATGCTTGTAGCAATCGGGAAGGATTGTTTATTATTCACGCTGGTGAGGATAAAGGCTTTGTAAATGTTGCCTTACTCATTTTTAAATCTAAGCAGAAGAACTAGAAGAAACAGAAGAACTGGTGACTATCATGATGATATGAACTTTGAAAACTTTAGCAAATGGATCGAAAATAAACTACTGCCAAATATAGTCCCCAAATGTGTTATAGTAATGGACAATGTCAGCTACCATTCTGTACAATGTGATATAAAACCAAAATCGACTACAGTACTTTAAAAAGAGATATACAGCATTGGCTACAGAAAAATAGTGTAGTGTAGTGTAGTGTAGTGTTCACTGGTGATTTAAGGAAACCAGAGGTCCTCCAATTAGTTAAAGCTTCTCCGATACAACCCAAATACAAAATCGATGACATTTTGAAAATGCAAGGTAATACTGTATTTCGACTTCCTCTCTATCGCGCTGATTTAAATTCTGTCAAACTTGTAAGGGGAGAAATGAAACGGCAGGTTGCCGAAAATAACAGCGTTTTCACTCTGGATGACGTTAAAAGAAATTGGCCGAAAATTTTTCGGGCTCTCAGTATACTCCCGATAAATGGAACCACTATTAGGAAAATGGGAGTCGAAATGTTGAAGAAATCGACAGACTTGCATACAGCAGACGATTTATCTTCCAGTACTGAACATTGCAATTCAGATTCAATTGATGAGGATTTGCAATTCATCACTCACTTAATGATGTTATAAGTAAGTTGACCTTAAGTTTAAAATATTTTAGCATATTATCCAATAATGATTATTGCAAAATACTGTATACTTTAGCCTGTGTAATATTTAGTCTGTTGCAAAATTTTGAATAACCGATTTGTAAGTAATTTGTACAGTACTGTATAAATTGTATAAGCTCCCGAATCGTCCCTGTTGATTAATCTGACACTCCCTGTCAGAGAGTTTATTTTCAAGGTCTTTGATCCAGGGTAGCCGTCTACGTTGTTGACTTATACGTATTTACACTCACACACAGACATATCCATTTACAGTTACATACGTATATATTATTCTTTATTTATTTAGTTGTGCATAGGAAGCTGGTGGGATAATTTTATACATTCATTCATTTCAACATAATTAGTGATTCATCGCACTGGAGGAATGACATTTGAAAGATGTGTACATGTCTAAAACTGCCAGTGACGTCAAGAAATGCGGACGTGACGGAGAGCCCAACCAAGCTTAAACTTTCAGAAACATCTAAGGTCATTTATACAATTATTCATGAAGACCTTAGCTTCACGAGATAATCAAAATCTTTAATAATAAGGGAAGTGGAAACGCCACAACCCAAGGGGTAAGAAAGGAATCAATCGCCTCGATGCCTCTCCAAGAACATGCAGGAGAAAAATGGCCAAGAAACTGCCAAATTCATTGCTGTGAAACTATACGTACTATGATCCCCTGTCTAAATATTCTGATACTGACCACTATATTCCAACGAAAATCACCAGGAAACTCTCTCAAACGAATTCCACAGTCTCTGAACCCCCCCGGCGCCTCCGTAGACAGGTGGGAAGGAGCAGCAGTGCGCAACACACGCTTCTTGATTAGACCGGGGTTCCAGCCCATCACCACCAAATACGGAGGATGCGGAAAGGTCAGGGAATGACCACCGCATATCCCGGAGCAATATGGCCTTAGTTGCTAATGCTCCTCAAAACCAAATAACAACAATTAAACCCCCCCAATCACTACAAGTCACTGCTATTTGTCCATATAACGATGAATACCATAAAGCGACCAATTTAAAATATTAGAAAGTCACTATAATGATAGAAAAAGATGATTGCGCCAAATTCTCTTAGGGAACACTATTCCATAAGCTCAACCCCATCTCATCCAAATCATCCTACTTTCCCAACCCAACTCACTTTTCAACCCCAAAATCATCCTAATGTTCTAAACTCCTCTGTGCCTACAATACCTAATCAAGCCCCAATGTAAATGCTATGACATTCAGAAAAAATTAAACCTCAGTCAAAGCCAATTATGGCACATCAAACACTTCTAGCCTGGAGGCCATTGAAACTGCCGACTACAATGAACACCGGGATTTATTTGTCTCCTCAATAATGCCCCAGACTACGTCGCAAGGCATTGTCACTGTACTGAAGAAAGTATAACGTAGTGTTTCAAAAAGTACAGAATACACCTCTTTCCATATTCAATGCCCACACGATGTTTATGAAACGTTGCCAAAACCTTCTGTATGGTCAAAAGGCACTGTTAAGTCCGTTCTCGTGTCCGTTTATCGAAACGGAAAAATCCTGCTACTACAGGATGAAACAAAGATCAACAGATCCTCCCTGCAAAGAGGTGATTGAGCTCATTTTTTCCAGAAATGCAACATAATGCTACTTTGAACCAACGAACAGAAGTATGTCAAACAACAAGATCGAATAACCAAATCCATCCTGTCAAATACAAAAGAACGACAATTTGGGTGATACCTGAAATATGGGAAGAAATCAGTGTAATGTTCCAAAATGCTACTGAAGAAAGCATAACGTAGTGTTTCAAAAAGTACAGAATACACCTCTTTCCATATTCAATGCCCACACGATGTTTATGAAAAGTTTCCAAAACCTTCTGTATGGTCAAAAGGCCCTGATAAGTCCGTTCTATAAAAGAGCGCTTTTATCGAAACGAAAAGCAATAAATTTGATTCTCTAGAAACGACTCTTCTCTCTGGACAAATCGAAATCCTTGCATTTTGCTAAAACCAGTATGAAGAGGCAGTCGATATTACAAAAAGTGGCTGGTTTCCAAGCAGCTTAGACAAACAGCTTAGCATCAAGATCAGAGAGGAGAGGAGAGAAGAGGAGATGGGGTAGCAATCTTCTTTAAAGCCAAAATATTCTCCCTTGAAATTGACAGGATTCCACAATCACCGAACTTTGATGCGTTAACAGTGACACTAAACGGCAAAACAAAACGTGTAGATTTTTTTACTATCTACAATCTCCTAATTCCTGATACCAATATAATTGAAGATTGTATTAGTTGGATCATTAAAGAGCTTCATCTGAATGCATCGGATTGTGTATGGGAATTTCAACCTTTCTCCCCAGTGCGGCAAACTCACTAGCACACTCAAATTATTGGGAATGGCCTTCCTAAATCATGACGCCACTAGAGGACCTCATTGCCTTGATCTCTTGTTCTCATCAGAACAATTCTCCATTGCCACCTCCTCATTACTTAGTTTCCAGTGAGACCATCAAACAATTACTTCTAAAATTCTAATTCTAATCCCGGTTCCTAATTTCTACCAAATAAATCAAGTAACACGCAGGACAGTTATCGGCTCCTAGTCCTTAGACTAACAGAAATGCACATACACTGGTGTTCAAAGAAAGGCATCACCCCCTAAAATTGTAATCGTTCTCCGAATAACGTAAGTATATGGCAATATTTCTTACAGATTGCATCAGATAAGATTGACACGCGTAGGTGATGACGTAATATTGCATCAGCTGTTACTTTCAGCTATATAAGGGTTGACTGCAAGGGTTGCAGCCATTCCTTGCTTGTGTCAGGATGGCAAGTTACGTGCAGTTGACGCCACGAAGGAAGAGCGCTATTGTTGCTTTACGTGAGGAAGGATGTTCTTCCCGTTATATTTCTTATAGAGTGTTTTGTAATCAGTCGACAGTGAGTAGGTTTCTTTCCAAAATCAAGAATACTAGTTCTGCTGATAGAAAAAAAGGAAACGGACGCAAACGAGTCTCTGTGCCAAAACAGGACCGCGTTTTGAAGCGCTTATGCCTTAAAAACTGTAAAGGTTCTTCGTCTGGGCTGAAAAGAGAATGGGAAGAACGTACAGGAGTAGTAGCAAGTGCAGTAACAGTTAGAAGACGCTCTTCAAAAATGGACTTGTAGCCCGTCGTCCTTAGAAGAAGTCCCTCCTCACACAAAAAATGAAGAAAGGCTCGATTAATTTGGTGTAAAGAGCATGTCAAATGGACCCCCGAGCAGTGGAAGCCAGTTATTTTCCTGGATGAGAAGAAATTCAACCTGCATGGCTCTTATGGGAAACAAACGATTCGTTGTAGACGTGGCGAATAATACTATCCAGACTGTATGGTGTCTACAGTGAAATTCCCTACCAGCCAAATGATATGGGGGTGCATTTCGTATCGCGGAGTAGGTCACCTGCCGTTTATAAAAGGTTCCATAAATGCCAATGGATACCTGGCTATATTGGAAGGCAAATTGCTGCCAACCATTAGAGTCCATTTCAAATTGCCAAGTAACTGCATCTTTCAGGACGACTCTTCTCCTTGTCATCGGGCGAAAAGTGTAAGTAGGCACTTCTGTACTTACTTTAGCTTCATTTCCGCATTAGAGGTTCGACAGTAATGTGTTTACATTTGTTACAGGCGAAAAAATAGTTGGAAGAACGGTCGGTCCATTACAACTCTTAGCTGGCCAGGAAACAGCCCGGCCAGACTTGAATCCTATAGAGAACTTTTAGCATCGTGTGGAATCTGCAGTTGCCAGAAAGAAACCAATCACCCTTCGTGATTCATGTTTGGAGCCACGAACTACCAGTTGATTATCTTCAGAAATTGATCTTGTCAATGCCTCGATGGTGTGCTGCTGTTATCAGGGCCAGAGGCGGTTCAACTAAATATTAGTTTGCACCTGGTGAATTTTTCATTTTGTTTTACATTTAAAATGATAAACTGAAGCAAATTGTGAGGACCTCTGATAACATTTCAGCCATAGTTGTCGTCTTTACCAAAACTGTAGTATAAAGGTTGCAAATGCTCATTTTGGAATATTTTGAGAGCGCCTGTCAAATATTACTTAGCTTTGCTTTAACTATTAATAAATATCTTTTGTTTATTGTAACATACCATAGCCAAAAAGGGTTAGAAATGTGATATTTCTAGGTGATGCACTTTCTTTGAACATCAGTGTATGTTGAAACTATCTTTCCATGGTAGGGCCTAGGGAAATGCTCCCTTTATGTTGCAATAAACTTCATAACAAGGTGGCTTAACCTCATTACCTCCTATTCTGCTACAAAAACAATCACCATAACCAGCAGATCCAAAGCATAGTGAACACGCTATCAACAGCATTTCACTAAGAAAGAAAGGGAAGGGGGAGAATCATTCTACATACAAGATAGAATGGTCATTTCAAAAGCACGTGCTATTTTTAATAAGAAAAGATTGGTTGCAGTCTTTTGCTACAACTAATGTTATTTTGTCTGACTGAGACGAATGCTGAATTAGCCATAACCTACGCTTTAGCATTATTTTAATATCAAGGGCGACAATAAAATTCCCATTAACTGAAAGAGTTCTACACCTGAAATTTGGCCAAAAACATTATCCAGGTGTAACCCCTGGATTTCAGGAACCCCTGCAGTATAACAGCAGGGGTTCCTGAAAATGGTGAGCTCTCAGGATTACTGTTTACTGCTATGCTGATGCCATTCCTTAAACGAAAGCCAAACTTCATAAGCTATGGATATCGAGCTGTTGACCATCATTCGGGCACACGGTAATCCCCAAATTATAACCCAGCTAATTAACCACGAGCTCTGCTAGCTATCAGAATACACTGCCCTTATGGAATGATAATAAATCCTACTAAATCCACTACAGCAGTCTTTTCCCCCGAGACATGCCAAGCTGAGATCCATCCATCTCCAAATACCATCTCGTTCTCCGTAGCCGAACATAACTGATTTAGGAGTTGTTTTTGACATGCAGCTCACTTTGAATCTTGATCTCATCGCAGCAATAATGCAGAAGTGGAAACAGAATGTAAAACAGCATTTGTGACATGTTGATGCCTTTCCATAAGAAAGAACTAATAAACACCATTATTTACTCTTTACGGGGTGGAGCTGTGGGGATCTCTCGCCCCCTCCTACTCTGAAGCGACTGTTTGTACAGGAAATCTGGCTCTGAGATGTACTGCATACAAGCACCGGGTCCAAGGTAGTTGTAGACCACCGATCTGGCAACTGTAATCAGCATTCACAGGTTGCCAACGAGAATAAGAGACATCACGCTACTGTTAAACTTCTTTCGTGCTGTGATGTACTATTGCTATGTTTTCTTCTCCGCAGTCTTTGTAAAGATAGAAACATACAGTAAAGGATTATAATCATCATAATAATAATAATTTAGAGCAAAACTTGTGAGGTCTAGAAGATGTCAAATTGAAGTTTTCGACAAATCTTATCTGTTTAGTCACTGATTCCCTTTTAAGAATCGTGGAAACTCTGAAAATGATATGTGGCAAAATGTCCCTGTGTCACAAAAATTTCTCCGTGTTAGAAAAAACGAAGAATCAAAAGTAACGGAATTATAAACTATCTGACAGTATTTCAAAGTGGGATATTCCAGAGAAATTGAATGATACATAGGATATGTATCATTCAATTATTTTTTTTTTTTTTCAATTTCGCTATCATAATACAGTCATGTATTTGGCGGGTTTTGAGGAGTACCTGATTCTTCTACTGAAACATCATTTGCGCCTCATGATGTATTTTATTCAAAAGTAACTGAACGTCTTTCACAATGATAAACCATCATGCACATTTTAATGTTATGGTTCGGAAGACATTTAGCACAAAATAATAACATTAATTACATTTCAGACCTGTTCGACAGTCAAGATTACACCTTTTATATATTTCTGTGAATATTTCATATGAATAATTTCAATGAGAGAAATTCATCTGCTTGAAAATCCATAACAAAATTCGATTTATTAAAAATCAGCAGGAGTTATCGCACAATAAGAATGGTGATTTTTCGATTAATTAATCTCTCAGCTTCTCTGAATAATTGAAGTCCTTTATATATCACCTCAAATTACTGAGAGCAGAATATAAAATAATTTGCTGTTTGCTCTCTAAAACATTTTGGAAAGATACATCATTAACAGATGCACATTGCTTAATTTTCAGCAGTGCATCAACGGGCATTGGTGTCAACTAGTTTTATTCTTTTCTCTCAATGAATTCAATTTCTTTTCAACGTGAACTCTGTCTGCATGCCATTGCGTTTAGACTCTGGCAAGGTATTTGAACTCTGGCGCCTTAACTACTCTTAACCACTCAGCCAGGGTGGCTGAGTTGGTTAAGGCGCCAGAACCTGTCAAGCCAGAGTTCAAATACTCTGTCTGCATGACTCATACCAATGAGAGTCTCCGTAAAGAACTTTTCTGATTCGAAAAATACATCGCACAGAATATTTCTCTTTCAAGTACAAGCTAAACAGAAAGACTTCCTTGCTTTGAGCCAGACATATGTTGTCCTCATGGGTAACACAGTCGGTATAAGCTTCGTCCTCCCCGCCAGTCTTTTCCACCGGGTGGAAAAGATTTGAGTTCGAATCCTGTCAATGATGCGAAGAATTTTTATGGGCCTTTTCACAACGTGTCTGAGTTACTTGGTCTCAGGCAAGTGAATAGGATGGTTTCTTCTCCTTGGGGTTTTCGTGCAGCAAATCGACCACAGAGCACATGGAATTAACGACATGTTATTTACACTGGTGTGCAAAATCTAAGGACCAGTCAGGTTTTCACCTGTAGCTTCTCATAAGAGTGGCCTGGATATGGGAAAAGCATACAAATGGAACCTCGCGAGGTACAGAAATGATGAAGGAAACAACACGGACACAACAATGGAAACAAAACGGTACAGAGGGACTTTATTCAAAAATGGCAACATAGCACTAGCTGCCATGATACAGATACATCACTGCCAAAGATGGAACAAAGGGAAGAGGTGGTCCTCAGTAGAAAATATGGCCACCCCTAATGTTGATGCAGGCTTTGCACTTCCTGTCCATACTTAGAACAATGTTGTTGATACGTTCTTGCGGTAACATCGTCCATTCCTCTGTCAGCGCCATCTTCAGCTGGTGAACATTTTCTGGTGGGTGTGGACGTGCTGCTAGGCGTCTTCCCAGAGCGTCCCATATGTGTTCGATGGATTTAGATCGGCGGAGCGGCAGGCCAATCCATACGAACAATGTCCTCACTTTCCAAAAGCATATCACAGCTGCAGTACGATGGGGTGTGGCGTTATCATCGATAAACACGAACTCGGGGCCAATGACACCTCGCAACAGATGCACATGGGGAAGGATTACCTCAGTACAGTAGCGTGCACCGGTTACAGTACCGCCTTCCAGTATCTAGAGTTCTGTATGTCCATCCAAGATAACGCCTCCCCATACGAGAACACCTCGACCGCCATATCGATCCCTTTCAGTGATGTTTGTGGGGGTGATACCGTGTGCCAACCTCTCGCCAGATTAGCTGACGCCCAAAATCGCTGCTGAGACGAAATCTACTCTCATCAGTAAAGAGTACCTTAAGTAAAGATTTTATGGTTGTGGCCTTAAGAAATAGTGTTGGTCCATAAATTTTGCACACCAGTGTACGGCTCAATATGGCTTAAGTTGTTAATGCTCCTAAACTCCACAACATCGACATCCATGTGTTATATGGATAACTATGTATAAAATTACTGTAAGTACCTTTCAGGAAAAAAAAAATATATATATATATAAATAAAAACATGCCCTACTACATCTAGCATTCAAAAAACAGATAACGTGTCATCATTCATTCATGGAAGATTAGTTGTATGGTACCGTAATGGACTAGGCACTGTGACCTGGTTCCGTTTCTATTCAAGATAGAAAAGATCTTAAACAGCCCTTTTCTTGTTTTTTTTTTTTTTTTTCAATAAATGTCCAAATCACTGTGTATACACGTTGTCTTAAGTGGCTTGTGGTCACTATCTTCCTTGTTCGCAAGATTTTTAATAATCAGGTGAATTGTTAAAAAGAATGGGATTCGTGTCAATACCTCATTCAATTTTTCACTGTGTTGGTGCATGTTTCATTCGTCTGGGGAAATACACGAACTCTCCGACTTAGGGAAATTCGAGTTTACGTGTTTTGCCAGCCGGTGCAAACATAAAAAAAATCTTGGAAAAATATTTTGCATCCCATAGGAATAAATGGAGGTATCGTGAAATGTGAACCCAAAATCATAATGTGAATATCGTAATTTTTTTTTGTTTTTTTTTGTAATTCGTTCCACGTCCTTGGAAGTTAAAAATTTCTTTATATTACTAAGCTATTTATCTCTCTAAAAGTTCATATTTATAATGGAGATTGCACTACCCTTTCATCGTTATCATATGTTCCCGTTATAAGAATCAATTTTGAACGCCTTTGTGGTATTTTTCTAAAGCACGTTTCTGGAGGTCACGACCATAAAACCAATTTGTACTTTCCGGTTTATTGGGCTTTTCTGTTAGTGCATCTAATTATAAACGGGTTGTAAACTCGATCTTATTGCATTTGCGATAATATCGATAACTGCAATTGTGTGGGTTTTTACGGTATTATGGTGAAATGTGTTCCCCTTCACTGAAATCTTCAATCATAGAAAAAACAAATCTTCATTCTTATTTACGTATTACAATGCTAAAGGTAGTGCCACTTGCACTTAGAAATGAAAATGATTAAGAAGTACGAAGCAGGACAAAGTTTGTCATCTATTTTGTACGGGAATTAGGTCTCGATGCTTCAACAGTGAATACTATTTTAAAAGAGACTGCACGTATAAAGGAACATGTCAAAGGATCAACGCACTTAAGATCAACAGTGATCACAAAACAGCGTTCAGGTGCCATATCGAAGATGGAATAGCTGTTAATAATATGGATGGAAAATCAGATTCAGAAGCGAGTGCCCTGAGTCTAATGACCATTCAAGAAAAAGCAACAAGTATTGATAAAGATATTAAGGATAAGTACGGCGAACCCAGCCCGAGTTCTTGGCAAGTAATGGCGGTTTAATAGGTCAAGCATCGTGTTATTTTCCACACGTTAAAATGTGCGGTGCAGTCGCCAGTGCCGATTCTGGAGATGCAGAGAAATTTTGTGATGTTTTGGAAAAAATTATTGATGAAGGCGGCTATTCAATGCAGCAAATTTTTAGCGTTGACGAGATTGCTCTGTATTGGAAAAAAATGCCGTATCGAATATACATGTCGAAAGAGGAAAATACAATGCCAGGTTTCAAGGAGTCAAAAGATAAGGCTCTTGCTTGGGGCTAATGCACCGGGAGATTACAGATTAAAACCATTGCTTGGGTACCATTCTGGAAATCCTCGTGCATTTAAGGGCATCAATAAAGCCACCCTACCGGTGCATTACGTAGCCGAGTACGTAGCCGACCCGCTGTACGTAGCCGAGTGGGCAGGAGCGGGAGTGCAGTAGCACACGCTCTTTGAGTAGACCGGGGTTCAAGCCCCTGACTGCTGAATACGGTCGATCTGCCAACCCGCACTGGACCAGCATGGCAGATTATGGTCCATTTCCCTCAGCATGAATTGTTGAGGAGGCTTCCATCCTGCAGTGGGTTGATAATGGCTGCACTTTACTTTTACTTTACTTTTACCGGTGCATTTCCGATCGAACCAAAGAGCATGGATAACAACATCTCTCTTTGAGGATTGGTTTAAATGCTGCTTCATTCCCGAGGTTGAAAAATATTGTAAAGACAACGACGTTCCTTTCAAGATTTTGCTTCTTTTAGATAATGCTCCTGGACATCCTACCCATCTAGATGATTTCAATTCGAATGTGAGAGTCATATCTCTACCGCCAAACACGACTTCACTGATTCAACCTATGGATCAGGATGTTATTTCGAATTTAAAAGCATCTATTTACGCACAACATTTGCTCAGGCATTGTCTCTAGTAGATGATGAGAAAAATTTACGTTAAGCGACTTTTGGAAATCTTACAGTTTTTTCTACGCCATCTTAAACATTAATAAGGCCTGGGCGGAAATTACTAAAAGTTGTTTAAATGGCGCATGGAAGAAAATATGCCCACGGACGTAAAAGGCTTCGAAGGATTTGAAAAATACGAATCATATGAAGAGGTTACAGATAAGATTGTAAAGGTTGCAGAGCTACTTCAGTTGGAGGTTGATGTCAAAGACGTGGAGGAGGAATTATCTAACGAAGAACTTATTTACTTGCAGGCAACGATAGTGAAAGAAGAAAATGCTGACGAAGCTCAAGATGAACCAAATGAGCAGCCGAAACGCTTCATCGCCAGAGAGATGGAAATGGCATTTCGTGAAATTGAATCGGCAATGGCGAGATTCGAGAAGATGGATCCTGACAGCGAACGATTCTTAAAAGTTAACAGAGGGGTGAATGATATGTTTGCTTGCTACAAAGAAATCTACGATGAAAAGAAAAAAAACACCGTCAAGTCATCCATTAACATGTTCTTTCGTAAGGTTGAGCGGCTGACCCCATCTAAATCTCCACAGCCCTCAAATTTCGCAGCGGCGTACTTATCAGCTGAAGACGTCGATTCTGGAACGATGCTCGAGAGGTAAAACTTAATACGTTATGCCTGTCTCCTCTCTGTTTTTATAATTTTGAATTCTTTTTAAATTGCACGCTTTTGTAATTTTTCCTGCACATGAGATAAAAAATTGAATAAATACAATAAATCAGGGGTGGCCAACAAGTCTGATCGCGATCTACTGGTTGATCGCGGCTTTAACTTCGGTCGATCACGACGATTTTTTAAATATATAAAAAATATCGATTTGTCAAAATCTAAATATTGTTATTATTCGCTCCACTGCATACGCGAATTACAAATCAGTTGAACTATGTAACTACTCTTTTCGCCGCGCAGCCGCTAGGCTTGTCTAATGAAAATTCACGCAGTTGTACGGTGGAGAGCAGTGTATGTGTCGAATTCTTATTTAGGTTACTTAATATTAATAACTGGACAGTACTTATGCGTTAATTTAATAACCTTTGATTTAAAATGAATACTACGAAAAAGAGCAAAACGTATAATTTTCATGAAGAGTGACAACTGGAATACTTTTTTTGTAATGATAAAAGAAAAATGCTGTTGTTTGAATTGCAATGCTTCCGTGGCAAAAGAAATGAAGTGCCTTTCTAAATTTCCCAAAAGAAATTTAGAAAGGCACTTCAACGCACTTATTAGTAGTATTTTTGCATATAAATATCAATTTTAGCCAATGGCTAAGGATCTTAAAGCAAAAGAAATTCGATCATTTTGCAAATATGCAAGATCATTTTCAAAAATATCCTGTTTTTGAATTTAATAGTGAGAAATATGTTTCTGAAATTGAAAATGTTGTGGCCGATTTTTAAACCAGATTCAGTGATTATGAAACAATTGAAGACATTATCAATATATTTCTTATCCATTTAATGTCGATTTAGATGCGAAACAAATTGCAGAAAAAATTGCTGAGAGGATCACATGGAGAAAATATTACTTGAAAATGAAATTCATTTTGCAAAACGATTTCTTCCTAAAAGCCACATCAACAGAAGAAGACTTATGGAAATATGTTTGCCGATAAAAGTACCCAAATGTAAAAAAAATGCAGTGAACTTTTAAATGCTGTTTTAGCCTCCGTAGCCGAGTGATCAGGAGCGGGAGTTCAGTAGCATACGCTCTTGGCACCGGGGTTCAAGCCCCTGACTGCTAAATACGGTCCATCTGCCAACCCGCACTGGACCAGCGTGGCAGATTATGGTCTATTTCCCTCAGAATGAATTGTTGAGGAGGATTCCATCCTGCAGTGGGTTGATAATGGCTACAATTTTTTATCTATGTAAATCGGCCTTTTGAAACAAATAAAGACGAGGAATCGCTGTTCTCTTACGGACTTGCATACAGAAGGAAGGTTTTTAAGGTTGGCCTTATCACAGTATATCCCGATTTTGAAAGCTTGGCAGATGACATGAAGACACAAGCTTCGCATGAATTAAAATTTTAAATACTTGCGAATTTAAAATAAGAATTAGATGGTAGATCGCGGCACATTTTGAAGAAAAAAAGTAGATCACATCAGAAATTAAGTTGGACACCCCTGCAATAAATAATTATATTTACATGTTCGTCGAATATTTCTCTTTTGATTCAATCAATTCAGCGAGCACAGTTGCGAGTACTGCACAAGTGTGGGGAAATTCCGACTTACGTAGCGTTCCGCGGTACGCAACTTGCGTAAGTACGGAGTACCTGTAGTATGATTTTCAATCAGGGAAGTGCTGCCATCTGTTGGTTACAATGTGAATTAGTTGGGGGAGATTTCACCAAATCATTAGGTCTTCTGAGAGAAATGAATTACAGTACACTGAATTGAATGTCTGGATAGTTCTTCATCCTAATAAGCTCATGCCATGTAAATACGGAGTATTAAACAATACTTTCCTTCAGTGAAAATTTGTTCTTTTCCTTTAACTAATGAAAGCCTAAGTCCAAAATAATATGATCCACATAATAAAACAAACTTTTCATTATTGTTAAATTTTTGCAGAAATTCCATGTGATTAACAGAGCTCAAATTCTTGATGATGCAATGGACTTAGCCAGGTAAGCTCATAAAGAACACATTTATTCAAAATAAAATTTGAGAAAATGAAACAGACATTTACAGAAAAAGTTTTCAAAAAAGTGCATTTTTACTTTATTTATTAACCTATTTATTTTTTAATGACGGCCTCCGTAGTCGAGGGGTCAAGAGCGGGAGTGCAGTAGCACATTCTGAGTAGTTCAAGCACCTGACTGCTAGCTAAATCCGGTGGATTTGCCAATCCGCACTGAACCAGCGTGGCTGATTACGGTGAATTTCCCTCAACATGAATTGTTAAGGAGGCTTGAATGCTGCAGTGGCTGCTGTGTTTTTTTTTTTTTTTTTTTAATCTTTTAATCTTCTCTGTTATAGTCATTTCCTATTACATCCTGTTGAAAGTTATTGTTAAATTTACAGGTACATGCATACGTAGAAGGAATCAACAGCAATGTTAATGTATACACAGCAAAAACTGAAATCAATATTCATGTTGTATGGCATTCTCCCACAGAGACTACAAAAGCACCACTTCAATATATAATTTAATTTTAGTGTTTTATTTTTGCAGTATAATTACCGCGAATCTTATCACAAAGTACCATCTCAACCAGTGCTGTAGTCGTAAAATTAGCAGAAGGTATACAATGTGAACATTACGTATGCAGAGTATACTTGCATATTATTCGAATTCCAGAGGGTATACGGCGTATATCCTCTACTACAGCCCTTACCTCAACTTCGTGTCTCTTCAAAATAATACAATTACTTACCCAACACATAATTACTAATTTGTTTTCTGATCAATTTGATTTAAAGGAAAATGCAAATGATTGCAAGAGTAAAACTATAGCTTCAGAATTTCCTAGCTTCTTAATAAAGAGGATATAATCAGTAAGCTTCATATCACAAGAGAATACCGGCATCAAGCACTTTGGAAATTGGAAAATGATTATTCATCAGGTATTAGTGGAATCACTCAACTCGTCATTACAAAAAGCCGCCGTAGCTTAGTGGTCAGGCGCGCGGGTGCATAAGTACACGTGCCTTGAGTGACCGGGGTTCAAGCCCGTGAATACGGTGCTGTTTCTTGTATTCTGTCTATCCTGTGAACTCCTCTGACCGTTTGGTCGTCCCGGAGCATAAACAGAAAATTTATTTATTTATTAAAAATCAATATATCCAAATCTTTTGAAACAAGTAATCATAATGCCTATTCACAACAAGGGCGCTAGAAATTTCTCAAGTAATTATATACGTATATCCAGGGAGGATATACGCCGTATATCCTCTGGATTTTTTAGGTGAATATATATAATTCTGGTTTTATAGAATGAGTCACCAAGGTGATTCAGCCATCTGCTGATTAATTCCTAATGGCTGAATCGAGATGTTGACTCATTGTGCTACCTTACCGGCTGAATCTTGACTGGTGATTCACTGTGTTTCCTAGTGATTTCATTCCAGATGGTGGCTGATCCCAAACAGCTGAATCTAGATAGTGGCTAATAAGCCACTATTTAGATTATATGCTATCTAGTGTTACCTTACTGGCTGATCGTCGATCGAGGCGTATTGTGCTGCTTTAGAGATTGGTCCCTGATGATGGCTCATTAAGACCTTAGGGCAGCATAACTGTACGGTAAATAAATAAAATATATTGTGTTTCTAAAACTAATAAATGTAATGTAAAATGCATTAATAAATCCAAATGCAGTATTATAAGAGCTTCAAATTATCTATTAAATATTGGTGTAGATACACCATAGGCACCACTAGCCTTGAAACGATGGCGTCTCCGTAGCCAGGTGGGAAGGAGCAGCAGTGCGTAGCACACGCTTCTTGATTAGACCGGGGTTCGAGCCCGTCACCACCAAATACGGAGGATGCGGAAAGGTCAAGGGAATGACCACCGCATATTCCGGGAGCAATATGGCCTTAGTTGCTAATGCTCCTAAAAACCAAACAAACAAACAAAACCTTGAAACGATGCCGTCTGGGTGATGATGCCCACCGAGAATAAGTAACAACAGAATTGTTACTTATTCGCTTTGTTACTCGAATAAGTAACGCTTCACTTATTCTAGAGAATAAGTGAAGCGTTACTTATTCGAGGCAGTGCAATACATGGTAACTCGTTCTGAAGGATAATCACAATATGAGATACAGTTGAAACAATGCCTTTACACTAATATCGTAGTTTTCGTTTAAGAGTTATCTATGGTGTATCTACACCAATATTTAATATGTAAAATGTAATGTACAAGTTTAGCTACTGGCAAGAAATGAAACTTGTACCTTATGGGATCTATCTGAAGTCAACTTCAGATCCAATCTTGTATATTACATTGGATCTGAAGTCAACTTCGGGAAATCATCACTATTATAATGGTTAGCTGATCTACTATTAGTCTCTCCTCTTACCCTCGTGAGCACAGTTGGTATGATTATCGTCAATGACGATGGTTATACTAACCGATAGAAAAGACATCAGTTCGAATCCCTTCACGATGTGGCTGAGTTAATCGACCTAAGGCGATGGTAGCATAGTTTGCTGGCCTAAAAACCGAATTTCGGTTTTTAGGCCAGCAAACGCTAAATCGGCTACAGAACACACACAAAAAATTTACTGACATATTATATCTGGCACAATATGTTAACCTAATTTGCTGATGCACCTAAAACTCTACAGTAATCAGGGCAAGCTACTGCAACAAGATCTAGGAAAATTGGGTCGATGGGGTGAAAATAGCAGTTCAAGTTTAACATTGACAAATGTAAGGTGTACGGGTAGCAGTAATCCCAGATTAGCATACCAACTGTGTTGTGCTGTCCTCAGCGAATGGAAAAATGAAAAAGATCTAGGGGTTATTGCGCAGTCAGATATGAAATTCTCCGAGCATTGCAGACAAGCTTTCAGGACAGCTCATAGGGTTTTGTTAACGATATACAGAAAGTTTGCTAGCAGCGATAAGGTCATGGTTAGGTCAAATCTAGAGTATTGTAGAGCGGTCTGGAGATCTCATTTAAGAAGGATGTAGAAATTTCAGAGAAGAGCAACCAGGTTGGTGAAGAGAACAAAAGGGTACTCTTACCAAGTTAAAGCTTCAGTTCTGCGAATTGCAGGATCTGGAGACTAGTCACCTGCGGGAGATCTGATTGAGGTGTTTAAGGCCTTGGATTGATTAAGTAAGCTAAATGTTGATGGCATTCTTCCTCTTGCTGAGATTACACGCATGAGGGGACATAAATTCAAGTTGAGGTAGGATGGTTGCAGAATAGCTGTGTTGAAGTTTGCCTTCAGCTAGAGTGTGGTTGATTGTTGGAACAAACTTCCTTCTGTTGTTGTGGAAGTGGATGGTTGGAATAAATACACGGAAGAATTAGACAAATTCTTGCAGGATGTGGATGAAGTGTGTAGTTATTTTTTGGTAATGTTTTATAAGCTTGATCACTTTCTTGCATCACTTGACACTATTGATACTAACCAGCCAACTCTCTTCATCCTCTCCCTTCGCTTTCTGGCAGATGCCTCCTATTCTGTTCCCTATTTTCTCCTCCCTGCTTTCCCACGATCTACTCTCCAACTTATGATCTATTAAACAAGCCAGTTTAATACAGCAGAAAAATATGACATGGACAAATGCAATGCTATGTGTTTTCAAAATCATAATGCGATTGTGAAACCTTCGACACTTTTATTGGATTGTAAGTGCTACAACAGCTGTACAACAACTACAAATTGTTTATAACAGATATAAATCGATCTGAAACAATACCACAGAAAAGGTTAGACTGGCAAATGTATATTAGGAGAAATCGCTGGATAAAGACGGTAAAGAATGGGGACAAGTTTTTCTCTTAGTTGAATGCTACGAAAACAGGTTAGTTAATGTATGCAATTGCGTTACATTTTAGGCGTGTTCGAGTTTTTTTTTTTTTTAATTAATTTAATTTTTTTTCTTTGTTTGTGATTATTAGAAGTGAAAGGGAAATGTTGTTTTCTCCTTATCAGTTAATTAATAATTTATTGAACGCTTAATAAAAACTATAGATTTACGTTCTCTAAACTTACCCGTTCAGTTTAATTAAAACGGTGTAATATTTAGTACTCTCTTCACGTATATATTTTATTTTTTGGCTCTCTTTTCTCCCTGTAAGTAGTGTATCTCTTTACAAGTTCACCAGTCTTATATGACATACACGCGAAACGTACACGGACTGTTTGCAATAATTTATATGTAAAAAAAAAAAAAAAAAAAACTATTCATTTTAGCATTAGCAGAGGCATATGAAGCAAGAAAGCAAGCTTATACAGCGTAAGCAAAAAAAAAATAATAATAAATAATAATAATAATAAATAAATAAATATTTTTAATGTTATTTTTTCTACCCATATGCAGTATTTTGGGGTTACTTCTATCCATATGCAGTATTTTTTATTTGTCAATGTTAAATTTCAGTTGGCACTTCTCAGTCCATCTACCCAGCTCTTCTAGATCCTGTTGCATACTGTCATTAACAACCCTGCCAATCTTTGTATCATCTGCAAAACTTGGACATTAAGCCTGATAACCCTTCATCAATATCATTGATAAATATACAAAACAACAATGAGCCTAACGCCGCACCCTGGGAGACATAACATTAGTCCATTAAGAGCAGTGTTCCAGCTGATCGCTTGCTTCCAAGTTGCTAAGTGGCCGCCAGTCGTACAGCATAAACAACACCACCCAGCAGTAATACACGATACTTTACATCAGTGTTTCTCAATCTTTTTACTCTCGTGGCACATTTTCCAAAGAAGAAAAATTTCGCGGCACACCTACGTAGTCATAGAAGAAGAAATTTCTAAATTTCGCGGCACACTTGGAAAATTTTGCGGCACACTAATGTGACGCGGCACACCCTTTGAGAAACACTGCTTTACATAACACACCTGACTGGCTTGACTAAATAGGCTTCCTCTCGGTGGATATGTGGGAATCCCCCACAGCTGACAGAGACCCAATACACAAAATTCTTCTTCCTGTCTGCATAAGTCAGAGGAATTTACAACTTTGTATTTTGACAATAAACATTATCATTAACTGTAGTTAGTGGCACTTTTAATTGCCAATGATATTGATAATATTTGCTGTCAAGTGTGCCCAAATCACTATGAACTCAATGCATGTATTGTAGTAAGGGAAAAAAAAAAATTGGCTCGAGTTTACTGTCATCTTCCTTCACATTCACTCCACAGTGAGCGTATGGAGTGAGCAGGCTTAGTGAACGACTTTGAGCCGCCTATTGTTTTTCTATCCTCACTACAGTGTTCCCTCCCTCCTTGATTATTTGACATCAAACTGCAAACAACATGGAGACATAAGTTCAATCGTATTACGATGCACTTATGCGTACATCATCGCGGCCAAACCCATTTGTAAGAACACTTGCCACTTAGTACTTTAGTGAATGCTATGTTAGACACGTTTTGTTTTGCTTTGCCCTGTATGCACATGCGCAAAAATATATAATTCAAGCATCTTTCTGAATATAGTTTAGTTTGCAATGATTATCAATTATTTTAAAAATATATATTATATATGCACGTAATTAACTATATTTTATTAAAATAAGTGATAATCGTTTTTCTTGATATTTTCTGAGATTTTTTTTCACATTGACAAGAAGTCGGTGTTCTTAAATTCTTCTGAAAAAGAAATGAAAAATGAATAAATCTTTGCTACTTGTACTTTTTTTTTTTTTTTTGATATAGTAATATTCTTTACACCAATTTATATTATCACATGATTCAGTATCACCAAATTATAGATCACAATGCCAGATAATCTGTATAGTTGCTATAGTGGAATCTATGTAGGAAAATCCCAAATTGAACCAACATTCAATTTGTGATTTTCCATTGTTCAGATCGGACAAGGCTGTTGCCTTGTCCGATCTGAACAACCGTTATAAGTTTTTATCTGAACAACCGTTAACCGTTATAAGTTTTTATTCGGTTTTCGAAGTTAATGTCTTACTGGCATTCTGTTATAAAAACTTGCGCCCAATTACTTGGAAACGCATGTGATAAGACATAGTTCAAGATTTCTAGAAAAATCGTACGTACCGGTAAATGGTCACATTATCTGAAAATACATTGAAATATACAGTATACCTATGTATTCCACACAGCTTATACATGCAGTATGTACTCGCATAAAAAGTTAACACTTGAGTCATTGCTTTGAGAACAACGGTCCTCCATCGCTTTTAAGACTGTTGCTACAATCGTTACTTGTACATGCTGGGCTGAAGCTCTTAGTACCTTCCTAAATTACCCAAATTCATATTTTTCGTGTAATTTGAGGTCTGCTGTAGGCGAGTAATCTAAGTAATTTGGATCGAGATTGATCTGGAGAACAATAATCCTGCACGGAATCATTGTTCTTTCGATTTTAGAGTGTTCTTTGTTCACTGGGTAATCATACAATTATTTTATCGGGATCTCGTTATAATTTTGTTATTACTTTCGATTCCAGAGTCCAACTTTTTTAAATGTGGTATGACGACATATCTCATTGTAAAGAAATTAGCCTAGCTGATTTTAGTGCTGAGTGTGAAACAGCTTTTAGAGTTTACTACTGAATATACAGATTATAAACCGAATAGTGGCACTCCACTACTTGCTCCGCTCCTGAACATTGAAGAAGCCCCGGAATACTACCATGAGTTAGGGAAATTGAGGAGAAAGACAAGTTTAGTGAGGCTATTTGTTCTGATGTCCGTGCACGATTTTGGAACTGGAACTAAATAATTTGAGACTGCGTCACCTATCAGAAGCTGACAAAAAATTTCGAAAATAATAATGTTGGTCAAGATGTTTTTTTCAGCAACCCTCGATCAAAAACAACTCTTGAACAACAAAATTGAAAAACCCATGTATATAAGGTAATATTACATTACACAAAAAAAAGGGCCACGGCATGGTAAAACAGTGCAACTTTTAGTGGACACTTCATTAGGTACAGCTCTCTAAATCGAGTAGATCCCGCTTCAGCTCACAGACAACCTGGATTCATCATGGTATGGACACTACGAGATGTCGAAAGCATGCTACAAGGATCCTGGATCGTGTTTACTGAACTGATTCCCACAGTTTAGACTCAGTTGAGTCAGCATTGTCTAGTATCATATCTTGCATGAACATTGAGTCCCACATTTGCGGGTGCTGTCGAATATAACTCGTGGAGGCGCATTATAGCCAAAGTAGCTTATGCGCCATCAAATCCCAATGACAACAACATAACTCGTGCAGTATTCTATAGGATGTTATAGCCAAGAAAAGCATTCAGTAATTCTAAGACCTTTTAGGGCTCGATCCCACCGAAAAAGAGTCGAACGCGCCCACAAAGTCAATGAAGATGGCTTGTTTATAATTAGATCAACGAGAGCAACCTCACAAGACTGAATTACGGTAGAGCCGAATTATTTCTTAAGTCAGAGAGAGAGAGAGATTGGCGATTCGATAGCAATACAATGTTTTAGGAAAACGTTCTTAAGTTAGCCAGAGCAAAACGATTGGGCGATTTGATTTTACATCGGAAGAAGGCTTATCTGGTTGAGTAAGGCATGATCGCCAGATGGCAGAAGGCGGAAAGTATGCCAGTGATGGAGTCCAGTGCAGTTTATTATTTCAATACTGACATTAAGAATTGTAGCATTAAGAATACCTATATTGAATACTGACGTTAAGAATAGCAATATTAAATACTGACGTTAAGAACAGCAATATTGAGATTAGGAATAGAATACCAACCACCTGATAACAATATTGGAAATATAGGGGGAATGATTATTGTCTCTATTAATTTCATACAGAAGACCCGAATGATCAGAAATATCAGAGGCCTGAACTTTGTTGTCAAGATGCAGTTGTAATCCATGATTTTTTGAGATTTCTGCAGGAGTCTGTCGAGCTCATATTGTAGACTATCTTTTGTGTTGGAAATTTTTGTGCGCCTGATGATCTTGCAGACGGAAGGTTGATAACTGAAGAGTCCTAGAGAGTGTTCTTCGTGGTGATGATTTTCTTTCTATTCACCATACTGTATCCCTGAGAAAAGCATCCTGAATTGGTTTTGCAAGAAGTTAGGGAAGGAGAATTGGGAAGAGGCATTTGCATTACATCTGTGCACTGATATTGGCCCACACGTTCTGCTACACGACGAAGCTACCATCCAACCTCTAGAAGACCAATAATCCGCCCTCTGTCGAAGTCGCTGATATAGGTGTCGAACACGACGTCTCGGCATTCTCTACAATCACCTTGCACTGTGAAGTCAATCCCTTCGAGACAAAAGTCTCTTAATTGCGTCACCAACACGTTGCTTTGAACTCCACGATCTATGTTCGTTTTTATATCAGCCGAAGCTTCTGCCTGATTGGTTCCGCATTTTAATCATTTGTATATCTCAGCGAAATTCATCTGCCTACTGATTTGCATACGCTTCCAGTCATTCCTTCTTGGTTTGGATACTGCAATTTCAGAGTCAGAGAGTGTGTATCAAGCCAATACCATTACAGAACTCTTATTATAAATAGGTGCTGCTAGAGTTATCATCGTAACTGATCTAGTCAAAATCACAAATGTGATATAGAGATAACAATGATCCTCGAAGTCTACTCTTTGAAAATTTTATCTTCGTTCGCAGAATTTCCACGTTCAAAACACATCCAACGAATCTTCTATTAATGTCTGTATTGCTGTAGCATCAGTATTAGCCATGCAGCGCAGGGAAGCTACAAGCTTCTGCTGCCGTAGGCAAAAAATAAAAAAAATATATAAATAAATAAAATAATAAGCTAAAATAAAATAATAAAACTAAATTAATTATTTGAAATAAAGTAATAAACTAAAATAATTATTAAAAGTAATGAAGCAATAATAAAAGTAAAAATAAATATAAAAATGAAATGAACAGCCATTGTATTTCTCTCCTCACTTCGGTAACTAATTTCAGCCCACCTTTGAATTTCCTCAACCTGTTCTGCCTCAACGACCCACAATGGTAACTTATTTCAATAATTAACACCCTGATTAAAAGGAAGCTTCTTATAATCCAATGTAACCCTCTTTTCGTGTAACTTGAATTTATGGTTTTTAGTACGTACTACAGCGCTATTAGAGCTGTGGTTCTCAACCGGAGGTACGTGTACCCTTGGGATTACTTCCAGCGGTACCAAGGAGTATCTCAGGCGTTGCATCCAAAATGGCGGATTTTCATGTGCTTAGTTTTTATTAAAATATTAATCAGCTAAATGCGAAATTTTACTGATTTTACCGTGTATTTATTTCTGATGCCCTATAATTTATCGTGATTTCAGAAAACTAAATCAGAACCATACTGTCCGGCCTATCATAGTGCTCGACAGTTTAAATCAAATCATTCTGTGTTTAATATGTGTACAGATTACAGATATTAAACCTCTTGAAATAATCAAAAACCTCTTGTGAAGTTTATGATTCTTCTCTCTGTTCTTGAAGACTGTAAAAATTGTCTTCTCCATGATAATCAACTGTTTCATCAATGTATCGCTTAGCGTTCTTAAATTCCTGCATTGAGTTGCTTCTTGAAATGTGAGTTTCGTTGCAACTCATATATTTGAGGTATCACCCCGATGATTTGTGGCATGCTATAAATCATTCAGATAATGTGTATAATGCATGAGATCATCAAAAAAGATGGAAGTCTTTTGATATGTTGGATTTGGATTGGTGGGTGTGATGTCATTAAAGAGATAACATAATAGATGGAAGTTCTGTTACTGGTTATCGAGATCATGCACCTTAGCAGAATGGAGTTTACAACTGAGCAGAATGTTTCGTTCTAAAGTTTTATAAAACTGAAGTTTTGTTGTAGTATAGCTTGAGCTTAAAGTGAAATTTTGTTGCTGAAAAGGACCAGAAGATCAACAATTTTGGGGTTAGTAAAGAAGTCTGAACAGTTTCTGCGAGAAACAAGATGCTACGTTGGAAAAAGACACCCACGATTAATTAAACATTGGCTGTATTTATGGTAAACTTCAGTCGAGGTCTGCAAATGGTCATGAGTGCACACGTAACACATATTGACTATACAGTATGTCTGCTTGAATAATAAACTTCCGTGTCTTTTGTGTCTAATTACATAAGAAAATCAAAGCTGTTATATAATTCCTTGATGATCCGGTACATAATTTCAAAATGGGTAGCGAAAAGAACTTGAACCAAATACTATATTATAGTATTACCAATTAAATAATGTGGTATTTTTAATTACAGAATATAATTAATTAAATTATATTTAATTTAATTTAATTTATTTGCTATATGACAGCACTATTTAATTTGTTTAATAGTGCTGTTATATAGCACTATTTAATTATTAAATTAAAAATTAATAATTGAAAAATAAATAAATTATTAAATTTAAATATCTATTAAATAATGATATTATACAGCGTTATTTAATTTTATTCTGCTTGATTTGAGTTATCCGAAAATGTAATGTGTAATTTGTAAAATCTATAATCTGACACCCGAAATATATTTACAGGGCGGCCATTATTTCTTACGATATAGCCTTAAATGCAACGCTCTACCTCCATAAAGAAACAGATTACCTACCTTGGGAAGCAGCTCTGAACACAATTTTTTATCTGGATACAATGCTTAGCCGCAGTGCCATCTATGGGAAATGGAAGGTAAATAATTTCATTACTAACTTCAATTAAATATTTGCATTTTTATGTGCTAATTCGTGCTACTCATTATAAATATTTCTTGTCAAGGTTATCCAGCATTTAGAACTTCCTTATTGAATACAAAGTTAAAATATGACGGAGTGTGTCACATGTTAGGGGAGTTCGGTTTTTAATTAAATTATTTTTTTTTCATTTTCTCTGATTAACAAAAGTGAAAAGAAATAGTTGTCTTTTAATTAATTAATTACTAATATTATAACTTTATAGCCCACTTAATAAAACTGTCTACTTTTATAACTGTATGATATTTATTACTCTTCTCCCATATACTTTTTAACGTTGAAAATGATCACCATTGTGATGAGACATAAGATCTGAGCACACACTGAAAATTTTAAAAATACGGTCTACAGCACTTCGGGAACAATTTTGGGAATGCTATTTGATATGTTGCTTGCATTGCGTGGATTATTGTTGTAGGTATTCTCCTTTGACATAGTCCTACAAAATGAAGGTGATGAATCTGCCAATCGTAGTGCTATATTCGTTTTGATGTGATCTCCAAAGAAGACGGATAGGCAATCTAGACGCACAATTAAGTGTCACTCATTGTGATATCTTGCTGAAATCACGCTTTAACAACTCCCTCCTCAGTGCGTCTGCCCTAGGAATGGACTAGGTCTGTATATCGCTGAGAAGTTACCGTTTCTCTGAAAATGACAACAACCTTGCAATGGGTAATTGCACCTCACAATGCAATCTTCATTTGAATAGAGGAATTTCATTTGCATTAATGAAAATTTTCCTATTCACCATAGAGTAGTATTCTGAGAATCGACGTACCCAGTCAGATGAAAACAACCTAAATACAGAAGAAAAAATAGTCTAACAGCTGAGTGTTATTATTCAACCATCCAGATTCGTTTACAGACTTTGTTTTCCACAGTTTAGTTGTTTTATTTAATTTAAAACAGTTTCGCACATCTATAAATGCTGTGTGCCCTGTTCACACCTACGTGTATGAACAGAGCACACAGCATATATATAGTGTTTCATGGAAGGCTCCACCGGTGGTTTCCCACATCTGCGCCATAGTACTTTGTGAAGAAGTACAGAATTTCTGTACTTCCATCCTCCAGATGGTGGAAGTAGGAAGGGAATAAAAATTGGAATCCATGGCCTAGGGGTGCCACCTGCCCAGGGCCAAGGAAAGAAAAAAGGTTGCAAGGTAGGAGTTACCCTGCAAATAAGTGCCATATGGCATTTAACACCCGAAAGCGTTTGTAGCACCTGCCAATATACAGGTGCAAAGACATCCCAAGGTGTCAGCAGGGTTTGGAAGCTAAACCTACCTAGGAAGGTGTTTGTAGCGTCGTACCCTGGCAGAGGCACTGTTTTTCCTACCCTATAGGGGTTTGCAGTACGTTTAGGTGGATTGCCTTTGTACTGCTATCGAACTGTTGCCTAGGAGATTATTGTCTGATTAGTATGTATAAATAGGAAGGTTGATTGAGCAACTCGGTAAGGGCATGATAGTAGAGCTCATCTTGCAAAAATAGATGTTCCTGATGGTGTAGGTTTCCGTGTGTTTTTTTGATCAGTCTTGTACTGCAATCCTCATAATAAGGACAGTAGTACATTATCTACATTCCCAGTGTACCTGAACATTTTCGCATGTTTCCATATCATAGATGTTGAGCCCTCGTGGGAAGCATAGTAGATCAAATCGCCGCCCTCCCCACACTGGGTGGAAAAGACCTGAGTTTGAATCCCATTGATGGCGTGAGGAATTTTTGTGGGACTTTTTCATTACCTGGCTCAGTTAGTCGGTCTCAGGCGAGGATAGAATGGTTTTTTGCTGAAAGAAACACCCGGAAACTTGAGATTTCGTCCAGAAAACAGAAAATCGATTACATAATACAGTACATGAAATTTATAGTCACTATATACGGCGCAATATGGCTTCAGTCACCGATGCGCGACAACAAACAAACATACGTAAATTTTGATGGTACTGTACTACATCGAAGTTGCCTACAAAAATCAAGCTGCAATGACTAGTTTTAATTAACACTGTGTTAGGTAATATCCCATCATGAATACACCGATTAGCAAAACATTATGACCATCTACCTAATATGATGTTGGTCCCCACGTGCAACCAAAACAGCTCGTACCCGGCGAGGCATAGACGCTACAAGATTTCTAAATGTGTCTTGGTGTATCTGGTACCAACATGTAACCAGCAGATCCTTTAACTCCTGTAAGGTCCGTGATTGAGATGCCGCAGATCGGAGTTGCTGTTCCAACACAAACCACAGATGCTCGATGGGATTGACGTCTGGTGAATTTGGAAGCCAGGGCAATACCTGGAAGTCTTCCTTATGTTCAGCAAACCAGTCTCGAATAATCCGGGCGGTGTGGCATTATCCTGCTGAAATATGGTACCACCAGAGGGGAAGACCGTTGCCAAGAAAGGGTGTACCTGGTCAAAAATGATGTGTAAGGTGTAAGCTGTGTTGAGGGTCTAGCGGCCCTTGGGGTTCCCCCATCTCCGCGTATGTTCTGTGTTTCGGGCAAGCCTGAGATTTTGAAAAAAGTGTATGGTTCATGTGCTATGTGGTGTGTTGTGCCCTTTGTTCATCCGATCTATTAGCGGCCAGGCCCCTAGTGGGACCTGACATTTCCACACCCTGCCACGGGGAGGCTGGCCGGAGGTACCCAGTGAGGCTGTTTTACTCTGGCAGGTCCTGTCACTTGCTTTCCTTAAATTTCAGTGGCTAGGACCTTAAAAAAAAAAAAAAAAAAAAAAGAGAGAAATCGCGAACGTAGTTTAGTTAGTTAAGATTCTCTTAAACGTCGTTTGGGGTTTATGCTGAAAGTCTTGTAAGGCCTAAAAGGTCGGGCATAAATTTTGGTGTGTCTTAATTTTAATGTTGGGCTGATTGCTAAGTAAGATGCAGTTTTGGGTGGGGAAGCAGAAGACTGGGGGAAAGTTGAAAGCAAAGGGGTTGTAGAGAAGATGACCCCCCCGTTTGTTAGTGGAGCATGCCCATGCCCCACCAGAGGGAAGGAAGGGTGGCAAGGGCGGGAAAGAGAGTTCTCTTCTTCCCCTTGCCAGGAAATGGGGTTTAAAGAGGTTTCTGCAGGTGCAGGACTTGAGAGTCATATGGCGCGCTAATCTAGCTCCGGGACGTTTCAGTGTTGGTCTCTTTCAGGAATTTCGTTTTCGTCAGCGTGACGAGAATTTGTCTTGTCCGGGGTAGTTTGCCTCAAGGTAGTTGTCTTCTTCTTTTCCTGTGAGCGATTTGATTAGTCTTTTGGCACTAATGGTGCGTTTTTTCTGTACTGTTGAACTTTGTTCTTTGATTCTGGTTTGTTTGAGTTTCTTCTTGTTCTGGTTCATCCATTCCTTCTAAGTTTAGTCTTTTCTATTGAGTGTTGTTGTCTTCCTGCTGGACAGGTTGTAGTGCAATAATTGTTTTCCTTCTTGTAAATAGTTGAGTTGCAAAGTTTGTAAATGCTACAAACTCTTCTTGTGTATTCAGGAGTCGGGATTCTTGGTGAATTGGATTGTACAGGATATTTGTAATGAGGCTCGCTCTTATGTTGTGATAATTTTTACATTCATGCATGACATGAGTCCATGATTCAAGTTCTCCGCCAGTAAAATTTATATCTTCTCTTATGCCTAGCATGTTTAGTTTTAGCTTAAACGGGCCATGGCCCGTTAGTGGATACGTAGTGTTAAGGCCCGGGAAGATTCACGGTGGGGCTTTCGGGTGCATTTTTGTCACTAGTGGAAGAAATTTATGCGTTATTGCTCCTGGTTTCATTCAATCTTCTTTGCCAGGTTTCTGTTATGAATTCGTCTATCCTTTTTTGTTCCGTCTTCCAGCCACGTGTCACGTCAAAGGTTATGCCACAGGTTGTAATTGGGATCGCTTTTTTGTGATAGTACATTAGTCCCGAGCGAGCAACTTCCAGATCATAGAGTAGTGCACCTGCAATGACCTGGAGCGCCGCCTTACTAACTGTTCTACTCGCTCTAGTGATTGTAAATAGTATGTTCCTCTGAATTATTTCAAGGATTTTCCTGTTTGCTACTGTGCTGATTTTCGTCATCCATACTGGCGATCCATACATAATTACCGGAATGAAGAGTGTTTTGTAATATAGGGAGAGGGTCTTTTTATTTAGCCTCCAGTCCTTACGCGTGATTCTTGCTATAAGTGCTGTGTATATACATATCTTCTTCCTGAGGTAGTTTAAGTGCGGTTTAAATGAGAGATTGCTGTCAGTGATAATGCCTAAGGATTTTATCTCGTTTGATAATTTTACTGTTATTCCTTCTACTTTGATTTGTCGTGGCCTGTTTAAGTTTAGTTTTCCTTCCAAGAGGACCAAGTTGGTCTTTTCCGGTGCTAGTTTTAGGTTATTTAATTTAACCCAATCCTGTAGGATTTGCGGCGCTCCATTTGCTTGTTTTTCAAGGTTGGTTCTTGAATCAGTCGCTGTGATTAGGAGTAAATCATCGGTGAAGGCCTGGGCCTCAACCTCCCTCAGGTGCTTGCAGAGAAAGTCATTGAGGACAAAGTTCCACAGGAGCGGCCCCAGGACAGAACCCTGGGACAGCCCCTGCGAACTGCTTGCGATAGGCTGGAAAAGGTCGCAAGGATCTGCACTTTTCTGTCAGTGAGGTAGGACATTACATAGTCAAATAGATTTTTAGGAAGGGCTGCAGCACAAAGCCTCGCCAGGACGCTCGGCCACAAAAGGGTGTCGAACGCCCCAGCGAAATCCACCGCGATCACCAGGAAGTACTTGCTAATACATTGTTCTGCTCTGTTAAGGAGGTCTCGGATCGCATCAATAGTAGAGGTTCCAGATTTGAACCCATATTGTTTTGAGTTGCTAAGGTTTGCTTCCGTATAATGCTGTTCGATTCTCTTTTGTGGTAGTCTTTCCAGGATTTTGCTCACCGTCGATAGCAAGAAAATCGGTCTGTAGGATGTAGGCGGCTCCGGCAGTTTTGTTGGGCTTTTTGGTATCAATTTTAAGATTGCTTTTTTCCATTGTGTTGGAAAGTGACCTTGCTCCAGGCAGCTATTGTATAATCATAGTAAGAGTTGGGGGACGCATTCAGCAGTCTTTTTAATCATCTCTGGTTCAATTAGGTCTACACCTGAGCATTTTTTGTTTTTCGTTCTGCCCGACACTTCTTGGTGCTCCTCAAGAGTAAACGGTGGTCTTTGCAGGTGTTTGTATATTTGCATAGCATATCTCCTTCTGCTCCACTGTCAGTTCTGTTGGTGGTTTCGCGAATATTGCTGCAAGAATGCTTACAACTGAGTTTCTCCACGTTGTGGTCAATGGGCCTTGTGGCGTTTTCGTTGCCACCATCACTTCTTCTCTGGGGAGCTTGCTAGTTATGATTTGAACACCACTCCCCAGGGATCGGTATTTCCTGTTGTTTGGACGACTCTCTGCCAGCTTTCTGTTTTACTCTTTTTGATTTCCTCCGTGTAGAGATTTCTAAGCTGGCGGTAGGATAAATACTGTAATGTGTCATAACTATGTGCTGTAACACATTACTCCCATCGTCAGCATTACAATTACCATCTAGTTGCGCCATAGTCGCCCTTCTGTTGTCACGTACCATACGGGAGCGCCTTCGCTAACTTCGAGCATCGATGATCCGTGGTCGTCCAACACCTTTCCGGCGGTTCATGGTTTCCCTCCTCGGACTACTTTTGGTAGGTATTAACCACGGCTGACCGTGAGCATCCCACCAGCTGTGCCGTTCTTCAGAGGTGGGAGAGATAACCAGGAAGATCATTCCTGTAGCAGATTTTGCCATTACTAAACCGGTGTCGTCGTGGTTCTGTCCGTCTATGTATACCAGTTTTTTGCTAACAGGTCATGGGTCGATCAGAGATAAACTGTATTCTCGAGGGTTGGAGCCGGATCCATGGTGTTTTTGTGGAGCGGCAGAGACTTGGCAGCATATTTTGTTCTCTTGTCCTTATTATAATGCTGAACGGTGTCTTTTGGGAAAACAGATAGCTAATTTTAATGAAGATAATGTACGTAGATTGGTGCAAGGAGTTAACAACTTTCAGGCCTTACAAGAGTATGCAAATGCTGTGTTCCCTAAAAGATCTATCATACGAAACCTCACGGACATTGAATTGGCCGTCTTCAACCAGAATCTTTATTGATTGCATCAGGGCTTGGGAGCTTCAGACCTGGAAGCTTTTGGTCGGGTCTGGGGCTCCTGGGCATGGACCACTTAAGTGTTTTTTTTTTTTTTTTTTTTTGTTCGGCTGTTGTTCAGTCCTTGGGTTTGGGCGACCCAAGGCTGGACAGCTGACACTCAACAGTCTAGCACTCTCTCTGTTGAGTGTTTAATTGCGCTTTGGTGCTGCAGCTTTTAAAGACAGAACCAGGTCCGGCTCCACGTGCCAGGGACGGGCATCAGATTGCAATTGAAGAGTTCAGCTGCTTTCTGATGGCAAAGTGACCTGACATAAACAACATACTACACTCACAAACATCTCTCTTATATTTACTTTTATTCTTTCCTATTCAAAATTTCTTGTTTATACACTTAACTTAGTTTAGACTATGAACTTAACTTAACTTAAATTTTTTTTTTTTTTTTTTTTACTTTACTTCTCTTTTCAAAAATATGTTTTGTCTTCTTATTTCTTAGCTATCTTTTTATTTATCAGGTCCACTTTACAGATTTTCTGTTTTAAATGATTTAGGTGGAGATGGGCATTTGCTTGGGAACCACCCTGAACCAGTATACACACACACACACACACACACACACACACACACACATGACCCAGTCGTCTGACCATTACCATTCGGCCTTGGTCAAACTCGCTTAAGTCCGCTGCCTTTCCCAACTGAAGAACAAGAGTAACACTGATTAACGGAGCTCAGTATCAGGTGTTTTTTATACCGTGTCTCGACCGGCGCAAACGCCGAAGTTCACCTGCAGTTGCTTCGATTTGCATAACGACTCGCTCGTCATAATGTTTTGGTTCATCGGTGTATATGATCCACCTCTATATTGAATTCAAAGTTCATTTATTATTGTACTGCGCATGCGCTTTACAACGAGTCAGCAAATGATGACAGCATACAGCAAAAAAGACCCTAGCCTTTCATGACCCTAGCTCTTTTACTCGAAGTTAAGGGATGGATCATCCATTATTTTTCATTCCCTCTCAAATGCAAATAAATATGCTTATTATTTTAATTCAGAAGAATTTACAAATCATAAAATTAAAAAAAAATCTAATTATGCCATCACAAAACAAAATAAAATAACATTTCACTTTCTTAAAATATAGTAGAAAATATTAATCTTTTAAGTACTATTAACATCAATAAAATTTAGGACTTCAAAAGGATTACAGTACTTCAAGGATTCTATTTGTCACCAGGCTAAATGGCATTTGAATGCGATTTAGCCTGGTTGAAGGAGAGGTGGAACTCACTGTGGAAGCGAACCGATACCATAAATCTTAAACTACCTAGAAACCTTCCGTCTGATCAACGATCACCAGTATGGATTCCGTCAGTGTCGATCCACTGGTGATATTCTGGCTTATGTTACCCATTTATGGACTAATTCAATGGAAAGGTTCGGTGAAACACAAGTAGTTGCTCTTGACATCTCAAAGGCTTTTGATCGTGTTTGGCATAAACGTCTTCTAAACAAGCGTCCATCTTATGGTTTGCCAACTGTTTTTAGTAATTGGTTATCCAGTTTTCTCTCTGATCGCTCACTGAGGGTGATGGTTGATGGCTCTCTGTCTTCTAACTTCTCCACTAATGCCGGTGGCCCCCAAGGCTCAGTTCTTTCCCCCACTCTTTTCCTCTTGTATATCAATGACCTTCTTCCATTGACTGGAAATCCTATCCATAGTTTTGCCGATGATAGCACACTGCATTCAACTTTCCATTTTGAGAAACCTTGTCTTGCTCAATCAGCTTCAACTTCTCGAAAATCTGCTACCAATTCCTTAAATGCCGATCTTCAGGTAATTCTCCAGTGGGGCAAAGACAACTTAGTTGACGACTTAGACAACAAAGACACCCTTCTAAAACTCAGTCTTGTCTTATATCTTGCAAAAAGGATTCTTCTGCTCCTATGCTTATCTTTAGTGACACTCCAATTTCTAGGCAAAAGGATATATCTCTTTTGGGGATTACACTGACTTCTAATCTCTCTTGGCACAAGCACATTACAAATATTGCTTCTTCTGAATCTAAAAAACTTGGTTTTCTCTTTCGCTCTCGGCGTTACTTTTCTTCCAAACAGCTTCTCACTCTGTATAAATCGCAAATCCGCCCTGCCATGGAATATTGTTCCCACATCTGGGGTGGTGCCCCCAAAACCTCTCTCAGGCTTCTAGATTCCATTCAGAAGAGGGCAGTTAGGTTAATTAATGATTAATCTCTAACGGAGTCTCTGCACTCGCTTTCTCATAGATGTACTGTTTCTGCTGCATGCCTCTTCTACAGATACTTCCATGGGCACTGTTCTTCTGAATTAGCTTCTATAATTCCCGCTCTCTCTTTCAAAACAGTCCGAACACGTGCCGCCACCAGCCAACATCCATTTACTGTCCAACTTCAAACCCACAGAACCAACTTTTCATCTTCCTCATTTATTCATTCAACTGCCGTTTTCTGGAACAACCTTCCTTCATACGTATTTCCTGAAAATTACAAACTACAGAAGTTCAAGTCCAATGTCAACAAATATCTTCTTTCGTCTTCTCAGTCTCCAACCCAAGCACGGTACTAAGGGTACTATAGGGTCTAATACCTCTCGTGTTTGGGGTTCACATAAAAAAAAAAAAAAAAAACTAAACTCACTTCCTTGTATAAATTTTTTTTGATAATTAACAGTATTTTGAAATATTATTATTAAAATAAATGACCATGGATTTGTGGTTGAAAAAAGTAACTTTAAAACGAGAAGCAAGTAATTCTAGTATTGCAACTGTGGTCGATGAAAATGAACACAATATTGTCACACTTCAAAGTGAGGATGAACAATCGCAGCCTTTTGTTCCTCAAAAATCGGAATTGAAAAAACAGGAACCAACTAATAAAAGACCAAAACCAAAGTATGATGACAGTTATATTTCAATTGCGGCTTTACATGTGTTGGAAATAAAGTGCTCCTGATGCACAGTACGTCGTATATAATTAAATGTTAGCAAACAGTTCTTTGGCTCCCGCTAAATTTGTGTTTCGTAAGTGTTCCGTAAATATATTGTGAGATGAAAAGTGTTCCGTGAATATGTTGTGAGATGAAGTGTTCCGTGACTAGAAAAGTTTGGGAAATGCTGCCATAGAGTATTATCACTCTTTCGCCCATTTTTTTGGCTCTGCAATTGCTAAGGGCATTATAAAGGAATATTGAGAAGGAGCTGTACTTGAATTTGTTAATTGCTATGCATCTGGTTGGTATGGTGGGATTCTAGTAGGTTCCTTTTGTTACTTGTCATTATCCGGTTTGACTAGTGTTCCCTAAGGCCACGACTTCCGATCAAGTACTGTGTATGACGATTCATGCGAACACGTGATTATGAAAGAATGTGGAAGGCGATAGAGTACGTCTGTTCGTCTTAGAAAAAGTATGACGAGTGATTCACTGAGTAAAACTCTTTTCGCTCTTATCATGGATGAAATTGTTAAAGGAATAAATTTAGAAGTTAAGAAAGGTATTAAAATAGGAAATCAAAAATGATAAATTATGAAGATGACAAAATAATTCTTGCAGAAACAGAAGATGATTTAGAAATACAGTAATACCCCGACTTACGCTACCCCGACTTACGCGAACTCGGAGTTACGCGGTTCTTGATTTTTTCGTTTGGCAACGCTGCCGCCCACTATCTTCAAGGTCGTTTTTCATATGTTATCGATATACGGTGCGACGGCGGAGAATGAGAGCGAAAGATGAACAAAATTCAACTTGCTGCTTTTATGTTTTTTATATCAGTGAAGGGGAAACACATTTCACCATAATAACGTAAAAACCAACACAATTCCAGCTATGGGTATAATCGCAAATGCAATTAGATCGAGTTTACTACCAGTTTATAACAGATTTCACTAGCAGAAACGCAACTGGATTTTTATTGTTTTATGGTAGTAACCCCTAGAAATGTGAGGTGTTAATAGTGTATCTCTGCTTTTATGGTGTTGTTTATTCAGTTGCTACATGCGCGCAGCTTTGTTTATGCGTTTCAAGCGTGCCTCCTCGTTTTGTAATTGTGCTTTATTCCCTAAAAATGAGTAAAATACTTAATTAAAAGGTGTGAAAAGGAAGCGTCCTGGTGAAGACACTGCAGATTCAGAGAGAAAAAGAAAAGCAATTATCGATAAACAGAGGCGGACTGGATCAAAAATTCTTACCCGGGAAAATTTATAGTGGCCTCATACTATGGTTTATGGCCAAAATCACACCGGCGCACCGGGGTTTCCCCGGTAAGGCTTATGGCCAGTCCGCCTCTGTCGATAGAGAAAAAAATATGAAATTGTGAAACGCTTTGAGCGAAATGAAAGACCATGTGATATTGCACGTGCTACAGGCGTAAATGAGGCAACGGCGAAAAGCATATGACAATTGCAAACTTGAATTGAAAAGTTATTGAATTGCAAACTTAGCTCAATTGAAAAGGGCTTAAAAATTTTAGAAAACATAGACTCCAACGAAGAACGCGTTATAGCTACAAAGCAAGGAATAAAAAAATTATTAGCTTGCTACGAAGAAATTCTGCGTGAAAAAAAGAAGGCGCTGTGTCGTCAGACGAATTTGTTAGATTTTATGAAGCCATCGACATCGAAATAACTTTTTTACGTAAGTCATTTGTTTTTTTAATACATATTTTGTATTAATATGTATAAAGAACTGCAATTTTATTAATATTTTTCTTCTAAACTAGTGTTTTTGTTAGTCCTTGGTCCCAATTAAGCAAAATTTATATGTATTTATATGCAAAGTTTTACCCCGACTTACGCGAATTCGACTTACGCGATTTTCGTCGGACCCACCTATCGCGTAACTTCGGGGTATTACTGTATTGCCGCACAGATTTAAATAAATTGCAGCAAAACAGAATATGAAAATTTAAGTAAGTAAAACGAAATTTGACAGTTTCCAAGGGTAATTGAAATTCAATTGAAATTAGAACGAAAAATAATAGAGCAAGTACTGACATTTTAAGATTTGGGATTAACAGCAGAAATATAATAGCGAACGAAGAGCAGGCAAACAATGTTGACGCAGTAGATGGATGCTTAAACAGTACAGTTTTTGGAACTTTAGAATTTTGAACAATAAGAACCTATGAGAAGAAACAAAAACAAGAATATATGAAGCAGTTGTAAGACCTATTTTAACACACAGGTGTAAAAGTAGAGCCGAAACACAAAAGAACACAAAACTATCTACTACGAAAGATTACACGAGAATCGTTAAGGGACTAAGTCAAGAGTTCTGCGAGACGAGATGAATGTGAAATGGAACCAACAAACTACTGTATAAAAGATAGAAAATTAAAAAATGGGATGCAAAACAGAAGATTATTATTAAAAAAAACGAGCGATTGGACGCCAAAACGCAATAGATACACCTAGGAAGGCTCAAATAAAGTTTGAGTGAATGCTTGATACGGACGAAGACGAAGAAGCAAGTCTTCTGAGCCTTTCTGTTCCACACTTGATGTTAAGAGGTCGCCAGTTGTTCTCAGTTCTGTCCAATTCGAAAGGGGAAAAGGATATTGTGATCAGTTTGCAAGAGTACAGCACGAAGTGTATCAAGAGCGTGATAGAGATTTAGTCCCTTCCAGCGCTGCAGTCCGTCGTTATAGGAGGGTAGTTGGTGTGGTGCTGACTCCATGTCCATCCTTAGGATTGTTGAGAGAGTCAGCCCTCTAGTGGCCGTTTCTAGTAGATAATTCATGGTGATAGAGTACGTCTGTTTCACTTGCAGTGTCTAACAAAAAAATGGGCCACCTTAAAAAATGAAATATACTGGACAAAAAAACTTCCAAACAAAATTCTTTAATATGTATAATAATACTGTTTTTACATAAAACATTATAAATACATTTATTGTACATACATATATGCAGTATGTATAGTTTTTTTTGTTAGTTTTTGGCGTATTGGCTTCTGTGACCATATTGCACCTCCTAAGGTTTTTGTAGAATTTTGTACTCTGATCCAGAGCCCGGGGCAGGATTCGAACTCGCGACCTTTGGGTTACCAGGCAGGTATTTTACCCACCCGGCTAGCCCGGTCGGCAGTAGTATAGTGATTTTGAAATAAATATTTAGTACTGTATTAGATTTAGCGTGTAACAACAACTGCATTTCTTAAAAACAAACTATACATTCTTCACAAGGAAAACTTAAATTATGACATGCACAATTCAGCTTTCACGGTATCCACCACTAAACGGTTCTGTTTACCTGTCCACAAATTTTTCATTACACTGAATATTCTTTCGACATACATTTTTCTGCGAGAATGCGCAAAGCTTCCTTAATAATTGCTTTTGTATGAGGCTTATTGTTTTTTCCTTTATAAAAGCTTGTCCACCGCAGCATTATCTCCCTTTCCTAAGATATTCATTTTTACAGCATCCAGAATTCCCAGTTCTTCATAAAGCTTATCACCATCCACTTCTAAACTAAATATTTCTGTTGCAGTAGTCATTAACTGATCCAATGTTGGCATATTATCAATTAGTTTCAGGTCGCTTAATTGTTTTAAACGGAGATCTTTCAAAATAGAACCAATTGGCTCTGCTGTAGACTGTTCGAGATTCTTTTATAAATTTGTCTTTCTCCTATTCGTCTGAATTTTATAAAGCCTGGTTAGATTTGTACCAAAAAAATTCGTCCTTTTAGTAGCCTCCTTTGTATCTTCGTTTTAAGGCCAGCCATTATCTCATACAATGCAATCGAGTCAATATTATTTGATACTAGTCTGAGAATATATTGGTAAAAACAAAACGTACGGAATGTACAAAAAAATGTAAAATTCACATATCGACTTAATTCATATGTCTGATCTTTAATTAAAATTCCATATAATTTTATCACATTCATTTTCACCTTCTCGCAAGTAGATTTTAATAAGTTTTAAGGAAGCCTCTGTACGGCCGAATGCAAACCTAAGTCAACGAGCCGGTATGTGACGAAGAACTTTATGATATTATTGGCCACCAAAATTAAAGCAGTCTTTCAGGGCTTCATTGTAGCAATAATTGAAAATTCGTTAAAACCTTCAATGTCAGCGATTCAACGTCATAGCCAGTAGCGGCTCGTGACTCTGATGTTTGGGGGTGCTGCGTCTTAAAGTTACATTAAACTGCCTTGGTTACAAGACATGTAGACTTACACAGTAATAATAATTAACAAGTTAAAAATACTACAAAACATTAACTAGACATTTACCATTAACAGACTTGAACTTTTATTAAAAAACAAAATCTATTCTTAGGTTTTTATTTGTTGAAAATAGATTAATAACTTTTTCATTCAAGTTTGGTGCACTGTTGACCAAGCTTTTCTCTGTTGAAAGCATTGCTTGAGCATTTAGTCTTTCCTGATTCATAGTGCTCCTTAAAAATGTTTTTATTCTTTTTAATGTCGAATGGCAGCGTTCGGGCTCTGAAGTAGTCACTGGAATGGTCAAAATAACTTTTATGAGTTTTGTAAGTTCACCAAGAACTTCAGCTAGATTATTTTCTGAGATAAATTTCAGTAAGTCAGTTAATTTGCAATAATTGTGTAGATCATGTCTGCTATAGAAAACTTGTAATTCCGTAAGAAGTTTTTCTCTTTCAGTCATGGGATATGCCTCAGTAGTCTCCCGTACCTCTTCCATGTGCATTTTCCTACGAAAAATAACAAATTTCTCATTGTTAAACAATTTAGCAGCAATTAATTGCTTTGTGAAAGAATATCTCTCACCTAAGTCAACATATAGTCTCATACTTCCTTCGCTTCAATCGTGACTGTTTTTGAAGGATTTTCACAGTACATTGAATTCCTGATTTTTAGAATGGCATTCTTAAAGTTTCCTATATATATTCATGAATTTTAACTTCCTTAATTTCTGGAGATTGCATTTGATTATAAATAACTTCCACGTGAGGATTTTCTGATGGAAAAGGTCTAACCAGAACTAGAATTTTTCATTACTCAAGATGTGCAAAATTCCAATTGCTTCTGAAATCGTCTTATCTGCGTCTGCTGTCGCTTGCAGTTCCTCCATGCACTTTTTTTAAGGATTCAAAATTTTCATAAACGCTGTTCACGGTGCTTATATTAAGTTCCATCTTGTAGAGGAAGGTCGGGCAGCACGGCAGTCCATATGCTTTCTGAGAACAGAGAGACGATGTGGTGATCTCGAGAAAAATGTTGGCATCGACATGAGGTTCGAAAAGAATATTCTTGAATCTCGGGTACTACTTGCTGCATTTCTCATCATCAGATTCAGTTGGTGTGCATAGCAGTGAATAAAATGTGCATTTTTTATACTTCTTTTATTTTAGCCTGAACTCCCCCTTTCTTGCCTTTCATCACATTTGCGCGATCAAATATCTGAGCAACCAGTTTTTGGGTATTTCCTTCGAGGATTATGTCTAACTGATCTAGAATGCACTTCGATATTCCGTCTGCCGTTTGGTTTTCCAGAATGAAAAAAACCCAAAAACGCTCGAAAATGTCTCCATTCAGTTCATATTTCAGAACAATTAGCATTTGTATATGTTCTGAAACATCTTTTGTGTCATCAGCGATGATAGCTACGAATGACACTTCTGTAATTTCTGTTTTCATTTCATCCAGGCATATTTGCAGCAAACAGTCAAGAATATCTTTCTGAATAGTTTTTGAAATGCCTTTAAATGCTGCATTACTTTCTAAATGGTTCTTTAAATTGGAATCTAATATTCAGGCGAAATTTATTAATTCTCTGAATATTCCTGGATTTTTAGAATCGTCTTTTTTCGTCATGTCCACGTAAAGGAATTTCAGACTGTCCACAAAATTTAATGCAGTCTATTATTTTAATAATACCTCACGATTCTTGTTAACTTTTCTGTTATGTTTGCAGATTGAAAGTCTGTAGGCCTCACTAAGCTGTTTTTTTAATATTTACGCTTCCTAAAAGCTGTTGTCCTTTTGTAACCAATTTGGTTATAGGAAGGGAAGATCAACAGAAGATGCCGTGTGTCAGATGGTGAATCAATATGTACTTGGTATTTTTGTGGATTTTCATGGTACGTTTGATAGGCTGTGGTGGGAAGGGATCTTAATTAAGTTAAGAGGAAAAAGATGCTCTGAAAAATTGTTTTCTGTGTTTCGACAATAATTTGAAGATAGGAAAGTTGTCGTCAGATCGGCTTACACAGAAATTATAAAAGATGTAGTGAGTGGTTGTCTGTGACCTCAAGGTTTTGTGACTGGCACTCAGGCCTGGTGCATGGTAATAGATGAATTTCTGAAACGAAATTATTTGGGTGTTGATATGATAGCCTATGCCGATGACCTTCTCTTTTTGGTGTACGGTAATGCTCGAAGCCATATATAAGAACAGGCTGGAAGAGCTTTGGTAGATTTAATGGAATGGTCCACACTGTATGGCTTACAAATTTCTGAAACTAAAACTATGCAATTATTGTTAAAAGGACAGTTGAGTAAGAATAGGCGACCTTTGGTTCGTGCACATGGAGTGTCTGTTCGAGCGTGTTGATAGCAGTTTTGTCCCATATACTATGTATTTGAAAATGAAGATAAGAACGTTATACACCAAGCTAAAGAGAGTTATAAGGGTGGACTGGAGCATAAAGGGCGGAGCCTTTAATTTATTGTATGATTGCCTCTTCGTCCCAATAATAACTAATGCCTCAGCAGCTTGGCTTCATAGAATGACAAATTCGTTAATTGAAAAGTATAATTTGCAGGCCCAAAGGTTCGCTCTTTTGTCTATCACTAGGGTATGCTGAACTGTTTCGACAGACGTTCTTCAAGTTGTTTAGGATAGGCTGCCGGCGGATTTCTTGATTTTTCTGTGCTTTTGATGTATTGCACAAGGAGGAATATAAGAAGGACCATGTTAAATGTGAGTTCGGGTCCAAATGATGGAAGGCTGTATACTAGACAAGATGTACAATCTCAGAATAAAAGACCACTGTCGGAGTTAATGTTAGAATGGCAAAGGAGGTGGGACACCTCAGATAAAGGTAAGGTTACCTATCTGTTCTTGCCAAGAGTTAATATTATTGATATATAAGGAAGAAAGTCTGGAAGCAGTTTGGTATGAATGCAGCCTTCCTTATTACCGGGCAAGGTCTTGCTATAAGGCTCTTTGAGTTAAGACTCTATGACAAGGAGACGATATCTCCTAAGTTGTTTACTGCTGCCTTTGAGGCAGCTTTCAGAAGATTAGACTGGTCACAGAAAGGAGTCAATGTGAATGGAGAGTACCTAAACCATTTACGATTTGCAGATTACATTGTGATCATAAGCGATGATCCCAAAGAATTAGAGGGAAATCTCATTCAGTTATGCAGAGTTAGTAAGGATTTCGAACTAAATATGAATGTAATGATGGACAAGTATGCCACTGAAAGGGATATAATCATTGAAGGGGCCGTAATTGAAAAGATGGATTCATATACTTATCATCTGAGACAAGTAATTAGCTGTAAAAATGATAAATGGCTGGAAGTCAAGAGAAGAATAAATTTTGGCATTCAGGAAATATAGTCACATACCGAGGAGCAATATCCCAATTTGTCTGGAACGTAAAATAATGAACCAATGTATACTCTCCACCATGACTTATGGAAGTGAAACTTGGGCACTCACCAAAAGAATGGAAGAGAAGCTGAGAGCTACACAGCGAATAATGGATTGAATTATACTGGGAATCAGACTGTTAGATAAGAAGAGAAACACATGGATTAGGTAGCAAACTCAAGTAAAGGACATTCTCATCAAAACTAAAGAACTAAAATGGTCTTGGGCAGGACACATAGCTGGAAGACATGATTAAAGATGGAATAAAAAAAATAATAGAATGGCACTCAAGAGGATCTAGAAGAAAACCTGGAAGACTACGACGGAGATGGACAGATGAAATTCAATAGTTCGTTTGTAGTAAATGAATGGCCATTGCACAAAACAGAAGGAACTGGAAAGTTGCTGGAGAGGCCTTCATCCTGCAGTGGATTGAAAATGGCTGTTGATGATGAACATAACAGTATCATGTAACATTTTATTACTTGAAATAAAAGTGTAGTTCACTAGTTCAGCACATAAAGAGACATTTAAACACAGTTTACTCGATCCCATGTGATGTCGTAGTAATAATATGGCAAATTCCTTTAAATCACTGTACTATCTCTTCGGAATTATCTCACACGATATTGCCTTACCGATTATAAATATAAAAATGTAATTACCCTTATATAGAGCTGTTAATTTTAAGAGCAGCCGAAAATTAAGTCAGATTGATAAAGATTGCTAAACTAATTTTCTTTTCTAAAAGAACAAAAATGCAGTGAACCGACTACATTTTTTAAGACAAGTTGCTATATATTACACATATTTATCACAAAATGTAACAAAAGATACTCTCTGTGCCAATTTTATACATATGGTTGGATATACTATTTTGTATCTGTTTCCATGTTTGGTCTAATGACGGGATCTGAAATTGGCTCCTAGAAAGGTAGTCAATAAACTGAAAGTATGGCGAACTAAATATCTCAGCATTGTCTATGACTTTTACTTAATACTGTATTATTTTTATTTCATGCAAGAGTAAACTACGTTTTTAGCTTCAGCTACCAACAATGACTCACCAAATCCTTCTAAACAATCCGCCTCTAATCCATTATGCTATTCCAGGAAAATCACTCACTTGGAATCGTCCACCGAACTTGGCATTTGAACAAAGAGATAAAGAGCTTGGAGCTATAGTCTGTTCGCCAGTGGAAGGTACTTGAGGGCACTTCTATTCTCTGAAATAGGGGTAAGAAAGTAAAGAGTGCGTGCAGCTGTTCAAATGAATAACACTTGTTAGTAGTTATTTCTTTTTATAGCTATATTGTAATACTGGATTACTGAAATACAATCATAATATTCAGAAATAAATGTTGAAAAAAATAAATTAACAATATTAATATTTATTAATATTTAATAAATATTAATAACATAATTAAAACCGTCACAGTCATTAATCATCCTCTTGATCCTTTGATGTGTCAGTTTCTCTATCACTTTCATTTGTACTGCACTCTAAAGACTCGGTAAATTCTTCAATAATGCAAATCAGCTTCCCATTACTTCTGTTCCGTCTTGAAAACATGGTCACAGCAACTTTTCGCCCTTTCTTGAGTAGGGGTACTAGACGTTCTTGTTTCCGAGGGCATGTCCTAATTTTTAGGGCGGATTTTACACTTGTGTCCTAGTGTTTTGTAATTTAAAAAAAAAATAATCTCATCATAAAATGAATTTCCATTAATTTCATACCTTCGGTCAATACAAGTTGTTGTTGTTGTGTTTTCTGGCGCAAGAGCTACTTAGGCCATATTGCGCCTGGTCAATACAAGAGAATACTGTAAATAAAAACAATGCGCTGGTTGCATTAAATGGATTCTATTATACAAAAATTACACAAGTGGACTGTATTATCTCAAAATTACACAAATCAGATTATGACTTTGCTACCAAGCGTCTCTCTCTGGAGCTGAATGGCACCCCGATGAGATCAGAAACCTCTGACAAAAAATTGGGAACAGTTTAAAACCTTACAATTCATGGAATTAAAAGTTGTTCCAAAATGAAATGATATACTGAGTTCTTTGGATTTCTTTTATGATAAAGGAGTAAAAATCGACGATGTTAGATTATTTGAACAATTTATGAATTTTAAGGAATTTGTTTCTGAGAAAAAGAAAGATGATAATTGGGAAATTTTATTAGCACATAGAAAGTGGGCTGAATATTTTAATTAATGCAATAGTTCCTAGGAATGTTCCGAGCTTTTAAAAATTGCTCAATATACATTTTCTATTTTTGCCCACAATGGGAACGTAGAGCGCGCATTTTCATTAATTATCAATCAATGGAGCAACATTAGAAATAAAATTGAAACAAATGCTGTGAATAGTATTTTGTTGGTTACTTATAATTTGAAAATGGATTGTAAAACATTTTATAATTTCTTCTTCTAAAAATTATTGGCAGTAATGATAAATATTTATTGTAATTTTTTGTAATAAATATAATTTTTAAAATGTCCTCGATTTTAAAACTGAAAACTAATTCTTGAATTATGCTAGCTATTCCTTGTTTAGTGTATACCGTCAGATGTGTCATATTCAAATCTCTTTGAATATTTTTATTTCTAATAAAATTTTTCATTTGAGTCATATTAATTCAATAGGGTTGCAATTTCATTTGAGTCATATTAATTGCAATTTAAACCGCAATGATATGGCGGTAATCTTAATTCAATGTGTCCGTGTTCATGGAGTATTCTATTCACTGTTTATGTTTTTGGAATGTTTGGATGGCTAATAATTTCTAATAATTCACATTTATGCATTTAGGCTGCAATGATACATTGTGTCCCACCGGTTAACCACTCTTTATCTTGCTTCCGATTATAACAGAACCTGCCTGAATATTTGGCACTAGATGCTGCTTTAGCCAAGTTTCAAAATTATGTTAATTCATTTGGCCATAGTAGTCCCCCGGTTGTTTTCAGCTATATATATATATATATATATATATATATATAAGACAACGATGGCGAGACTAAGACCACCTCCAAGAGCTACAACGGAACAGGTCTTAAAAGACCTATGCCGGACCAAGCTCATGACGATGATATGATATATAAACTAAGCGCTGAGTTTAGAATAATGCCGTTTATATTTCCTGCAATTATTATAATAATTCTTTTACCAGCGTCACAGTCCATGACTCCAATAATCCATCGACCCTCCATTACCTTCGAAAAGTTAAATTGCTGTCCACACAGTAGTCATATAAAAAAATAAAAAAAAAAAACGAAAAACTAAAACTAGGTTCTTCCCAGAATTGCGGTAATGCGTAATTTCTCGTACATATTGTATTCCATAGAACAATATCGTCTCTTTACATTAAGACTTTCCGTTTGACTTCTGTTTTCTCCCATTTAAACCCCATTTGTTTCAAAATTACATGTAGAGCTGTTTTCCCGAAAGGAAAATCAAATTTCTGCTTTATAACTGGCAACAATTTATTTAAAGTGTGTACCTTTTTATCGACACTATAAAACTCTTGAATAGTGCGACGAATAATGCATCTATCAAAATCGTCTACCTGATCAACCGTTTTACTTCTCACCGATTTTTTAATTCTTACGTGGAGATTTTAATTTATCTTCCTGGTGTAACAGCAATGACTATTCTTTTCTAACCCGTTTAATTGTTATTTCTGATAAACCTGTAGTTAGAGCAGCTCTTCTTGTAGGTTGACTTTTAGGTACAATTAATCTAGAACATCTTCAGAAAACTTAAGCACATTCACCATATTCTTCCCTTCACTATGAAGAACTTTTCGACCCTGCCGTACAGACATTTTTTTGTTTTGTCTCTTATTCAGGTGTCCGGCTGTACATACTAGTACATGTCATATATACTACATACTGTACTCAGTCAGGTGCCTCTTTAGCTTATAATTCCGAAAAATCGTTTGGTCCGGTTTCCAAGTCACCGAAGTATCTTCTGATGCCGAACAGACCAGTTCAACCTTTAATGCAGTCTCATTTACGCCTTGCTTCACCCACTTAAAGATCGATTTCGTATCCGAGAAGATAGACTTTTCCTAGAATTTTTGCTCGGTGAAAGAGCACTCCTGTCTTGCAACATTACTGCTGAAGTGTAGTGTAGAGGTGTGTTTTTTTCTTTCATATTTTACTTCCCCTGTAACCTTAGTACTGCCGTCAGTGGCAATTGTTTTTACATTAGTATAACCGCTCCCTCAGGAACTAGGTTTCACAAGCTATCTCCTGACATGCATAATATATATATATATATATATATATATCTATTATGCGAGCTCTCAGTGTTCCATGAGCAATGACACAAACATTACAAAGAAAAGACATTTATTATACACAATTATTTACAAGTATATATAGTATACATAATTGGTATTCATTTACATTTAAACTATTAATTTCCTTAATATAATTTGCTATAACATAATCCATGTTATTATTTTCCTATATTTTCTCTTAATCAACATCCTTGTTACCATTGTAATCAGTAATTTAACTCAATCCTAAACAATTCAAAAATTTCCTTGAACTCTCAGTTAATCACATAATTAACATATCTTCACGTGTCTTTAATTCTATAACACGTCTCCCTATTTACAGTACCCTATAATCACATACTTTTACAAACGTACTGCTTTCTACAAAACAACTCTATTCATGCTCCTCATACTCACTTAACTCCTTTTCTTTTTTTAATATTGCCACTACATTAACTCTTGCTTATTAACAATAATCTCATATATAATACTGTACTTATATTTAAATTTCATCATTTGCTCTCAGTTATTATTATTTTAGTCCTATTCAATACAACACAGAAAACAACAGTTCTGAGGACTTACGTCCCTTCTTTGTGTTGCGGTGGAGATTTCTTTCTGCAGATTCCGTCCGCGCCCATAGAAGGAATCTGCAGAAAGAATTGTATGGTGAAGTTTTTTACTTAGCTGAAGTCTTCCATATAACTCTTCCAGTACTGTCTAATTTCGGGGAGTCCCTGGTAATATTGAGGACAGTTGCCACAGCTTGGACAGAGATCAGCAGCCAATAGTTAACTAGTCTATTTCTTAGCTTCTGGAGCAACGTTTACAATTTGAACGTGCTTTTAGCTCAATATTTCCTCTGGCATTACATAAAAAAAACGTTACTGCCTTGGATATTTGGTAGATTATTTGAAAAATTTATAAATTTCAAGGAATTTGTTTCTGAGAAAAAGAAAGATGATAATTGAGAAATTTGATTAGCCCATAGAAAGTGGGCCGAATATTTTAATCAAAGCAACAGTTCCGAGCTTTTAAAAATTGCTCAATATATGAAGGCAAATGGGCCTGTGGTGTTGGATTCCATGATTAAAGAGCATTAGCATTAGTAGAGGCATACAATGCAAGAAATCAAGCTTATGCAGCATCAGCCAAAAAAATAAAAAAAAAAAACAACGCTCCCATTTCACCCCTCCATTCGTTCCAAATGCCTGTCCAGCTCAGCCTTAAATTTATTTAGGCTATTAGCTTCCACAACAAAAGGTGGAAATCTGTTCCGCCAACCAACTAGCCGCTGGCTAAGGGCAAATTTCTGCACAGCTATTCTACAACTATCTTTCCTCAATTTGAAACTGTGCCCCCTCAGGTTCTTAGTTTGAGCAAGAGGAAGAATCCCATCAGCATTCAGCTTGCTCAACCCATTCAGAGTAAGAGCGTATCCAGTGAAAAAAATTTTAATAACTAAGTATGGAGCTTTCAGGGCAAACGAACCGCCACCGCCTTTGGCTAGAATCGTTGAACATATCATGCTGTCCAAAAGCTTTGAATCTCTGCCAGGGTATACACCCTGTCTTAAAATCAACAGTCTTGAAACTCGACAAGCGCTGACAGCAAACCCACACTCGTCCGTGACCAACAATGAAAGCCAATCTAATGAATAATGTTCAATCACACAGCCATGTATGCATTACAGCAGCACACGCAACTCACTTGGTATTTATTTTATTTTAATTCTATCTCTAACGTCTATATTTTATTAGTATTTTGTATACGTCTTTTGCTGAAGAAGGGGTTCGTTTAGCTTGAAAGCTCCATACTTAGTTATTAAAAATTTTGTCACTGGATACGCTCTATTGTTACTCTTTACTCAATATACATTTTCTATTTTTGTCCACAGTGGGAACGTAGAGCGTGTATTTTCATTAATTAGCAATCAATGAAGCAACATTAGGGGAAACAAATATTGTGAATAGTATGTTGTTAGTCACTTATAATTTAAATTTGGTAGGACAAATAAAGATTTATTTACATCAGTAAAAAATTTGAAAATGGATTGTAAAACATTTTATGATTACTTACTTTGTAATCCAGACTTACTGCAAATGACTGGCAGGCAGTAACGATGAATATGTATTGTAATTTTTTTATAATAAATATAATTTTTTAAAATGTCCTTGTTTTTAAAACTAAAAATGTCCTAGTTTTTTCCTATTTTTTCTTAGTTTTTGAATTCTAGATCTGGTAACCCTACCTTCAGCCAGCGGTTTGTTGATTTCTGGAACAATTTTTCATCTGTTGTTGTGGACGTGGATAGTTTAAATAAATTCCACAGGAACTAGACAGACATTGGTGGGGTTGGTAAGTGAAATGGGAATTTTTTTGGCTGATAAGCTTGCTTTCTTGCCTCATTTGCCACACTTAATAATAATAACACGAACACTAATCACTCAGCCTTGTATTGCCTCCAGGAATAACCTCTATACGATTTTATGTTGTTGAATTTAAACTTCTGACACCAGTCAACTTAATGATAATCCAGTACAGATAACAAATAAAACATATTCACAATTCAGATATTTTGAATTGTAATTAGTCGGATTGACCTTCTGATGAACCCATAGAACTTCGCACAGATTTCCATAAAATTATTCCGTAAAATCTACGCTGACGCTACTTAACGGTTTTCTTCCGTTTTCCCTCTGGGTGTACTACTTGATTACAAAATGCCATTTAAGAGCTAGGTCAATAATATTAATTCAAAAGTTTCTTGGCTTAGGTGGGTCTAAAAGCAGCAATTACTATAGATTAATTAAACCCTCCGTTCAAGACTCATTAAAAGATTTTGATCTACACACAATAGGGGATGAAACGTGTGGTCCTCAGACGCACCTACCATCCTTATGCAGGTGTACACTGCCGAAAACTAGCTGCTGAAGTGGGACATAGTAGCATAGCGTTTGGGGCAAGGCGCCACCGGCGGTTTTCCAAATCTTCACCATCCTCTTGTGAAGAAATACAGTGCTCTGTAAAAGCCAAAATTGGATTTATATGAGAGTTAGGTTACGTTCTGTTGTGTTTCTGAATACTTGGCCTCAGGATCCCATAGTGGGACTCTACGTTGCCTGCAACCAACACTGGAATGTGAGCCCGGCAGTCCATTTTCTCTGGCTAGTTCCTGCCACGGACGCCTGAATTTGCTGGGTGGAGATGAAATAAAAAAAAAAAAAAAAGTGTGACCGAGAGTGATAGTAAAAGAGTGGGAATTAATGTGGCTAAGAAGTAGTAAGATCATGAGGAAGGCAACCTCCGGCGGAGAGATGTAGGGAGGATTCAAAGTATTGAATCTCCTTGGGCAGGGACCCCAACCAGATGCAGGGAAAGTACAAAGATTGCTGTGCTAGAGAGTGCACTGCAAAATACAGCGCCATTTTCGCATCCCACACCTGAAGACAGGTGGCAATGTCAACAGTACCTGACCCACTTTACAATATACAGGGAAAATATCAAGGATCCCGTAAACAGAGCACCAGCGATATATTCATGTTGTGTTAAGTCAGTAAAATTACGTATCTTTCCACTAGTAGTTTTGTATGGTTAAGGGAGTTAAGTTCTTCTGAGGTTTGTTCTTCTGCACGAAAACGTGGACTGGCCAAATGCAGAAAGTTACTTGCACTGGTTTTTGATTGTGATGAAAAAAAATTCTTCACCGAGATAAAGAACTTAGTGCTTGAGGCATCTCGCATCTAAAATGATGGTAGTGATGATATCTTGCTCTAAAAGGATGGTAATGACGATAAACGACATGTTTTCAGTCCTCAGTCCATGCTGCAGTATCAGAGTAGAATTCTGTAAGTCCTCCCCCCCCAAAAACTATTATTTTAAGGCCACCCGAATAATGAAATTAATCTGCCATGCTGTGTATCTTATGTCTGTTAATTGCGTGTGTTTTATGGTCGATTTGTCTGTTTTGCTGGACGAAAAACCCCAGTTCCTGGGGGGAAAACCTTGCTATTTACGCCTGAGACCGACTAACTCAGCCACGGAGTGAAAAAAGCCCATTAAAGTTCCTCTCGTCATCGACGGGATTCGAACCCGGACCTTTTCCACCCGGAGTGGGGAGGACGGTGACGATACCACTGTGCTACCCATGCAGACTCTGTAAGCCCAACTTCCACAAGTTTGGTGTTGAGTGATTCATGGCCAACTTCAAGCCTGACAGAGGCGGGAAAAGGAATAACTTTCAGCCTTGTTGGGTAAGCCATTAAATGTACGTGTTTGTTCTTCTGCACTTGCTTACCGCTGCTTTTTAGCCTTACTCCCGCTAATTCAAAATTCAAAATAAATAATGCTAAATTGAAAATAGCTTCACCGTTTCTACTACGTGCAACGTATATTTCATATCAGAAACAGAGGCCTTACTTCTTATTGTTTTTCTTATGGTTTCGATCGTTGACCCTTGGCGAAGACGTTGAACTCATAGGATTTTCAGCATTAACTACTTATTTTTCTTGAACCTTCCATGTTTTCCATAGTTCCAATTCCCGTTTTATTAGCTCGTTACCCATTCTCTTCCTCATACTCTACCAACTTATATATCCATTATGGTCGTTGGGTTCATTCTGCTAAAATTCCAGTGTCCCTGGTTCATAAACCATTTAAATATATGTAATAGTCTTCTTCCATTATAAATACTATATATATATATATATAGTATCATGGCCACCCTGTATATATATATATATATATATATATATATATATATATACAGGGTGGCCACAATTAAAGTTTCCCTATTCAAAGCTCTCTGTAGCGGAATGCCACCAAAATTAGTAAGTAAATTGTTTAAAGCATGGGGAGAAGGATCTCGTGAAAAAAAAAATTAGTTTCAAAATCTGCCGATAGGGGAAAATATGGTACTGTACAAGAGGAAAAACATGACAAAGTACCAACAAATAAATAACTAACACAAACCTTAATGAAATTACAAATTTTTATTTGTGCTCTTTGCAAAAAAAACAGAAAAAAACTGAACTAAACTGCCAGAGGAAATGGTTTCACAGCTCCAAACTCACTCACAGTTTACTCCCGATGGTCGATGATGTCGCTGATGATGAAGTTGGTTTTCTATGTGATTACCATTGTTCTGGACCAGAAATTTCATTCGATGCACAGTGTGTTCGATGCAGAATGCAATATCTCTGGAGTAATGTTCCGTACATGCTGCATTACGTTGTCCTTTAAGACAGCCAGGTTAGGGACACTTCCTCGATAGATTGGCCTTGAAGTGACACCACAGCTAAAATTCACGCGGTGTAAGGTTAGGCGAACGTGGTGACTATGCAATGGGAAACAAACAACTAATGAATCTTTCTGCAGTAAAGTGATGCTGGAGAAGGTACTGTACTGGTCGTGCGATATGAGGAGGAGGAGTCCCATCTTGCATAAAAATTGTCTCATCCAGGCACCCTCTTTGCTGCAGTTGAGCAATAATGAAACTGCTGAGCGTGTGATGATATCTTTGTGCTGTAACGGAACAGGTGGCTGCTCCTGCTGGGCGCAATTTCTCGAAAAACGGTGATTTTTAGCGAGTGCTGAATAGCATGCGGTGCTTCTGAAGCCCATATTCGGAAGTTTTTAGTGTTGACAGTCCCATCAAGGTAAAAATGGGCCTGATCTCTCCAAAGAATGTTCCATGGCCAGGCATCATCCACTTCCATTCTGGCCAAAAACGTTAGAGCAAATGCCATTCGTTTTCAGGATAATCTTTTTGCAGCTGCTGCTGGCGACTGATCTTGTATGGATAATAGTGGATTAGTTTCCAAAGAATTTTCCACACAGCGGAATATGGGACATCCAATTGCCTCGCTACTCCCCGTGCGCTGCTACTAGTTCCAGCAGCTGTATCCATGGATTGGTCGACGATAGCCGTTGCAATTTCCTCTGCTACCTGAGGCGAAACAGGCTTCTGTCCTCTTCCAGGCTTAACAACAAAGGACTCAGTTTCCTTAAATTTGTTGATCAACCTTCTAATTGCCGCATCTGATAAGGACCTTGATAAGTTCTTACATCATCTAAATTCACGCAGAGCGGCTGCAGCATTGCATTCTTTAACGTAGAAGAACTTCGCAATTAAAGCGCGTTCAGGCAGAGGGAGACGAACTGTTAACAGCAAACTTACAGAATACGCTTCGATGTTCGCGTTGTGATTTTATAGCTCTCTGCTGCTGGGAAAATTAAATTAACTCAGATTTATGCAAATTTTTTGCTCACTTAGGTGTCTTATTTTTTAGTTTGGATTTCTTTAGTTTGGATATTTTTTTCTGTTTTTTTGCAAAGAGCACAAATAAAAATTTGTAATTTCATTAAGGAAATTACAAATTTTGTCTTAGGTATTTATTTGTTGGTACTTTGTCATGTCTTTCCTCTTGTATAAAGCCATATTATCCCCTATCGGCAGATTTTGGAACAATCTTTTTTTTGACGGTATCCTTCTCCCCATGCCTTGGAATAGTTTATTTACTCATTTTGGTGGCATTCCGCTTATCACTTAGAGAGCTCTGAATAGGAATACTTTAATTATGGCCACCCTGTATATAGCAATACCGCCCATAGCACGGCTTCAAACAGCACGAGTTTCACTATAACACGGTTTTCAATTAAGTTAGTAGTGATGACAGGAACGTTCCAACTATCCTCACTCTATCGCTAATTTCGCTTTATTTAACCTCCTTTATTCCTTCCCTATCCTCAATTTAATACCTCACCCAATACCATATGCTTGTTCTAAATAATTTTAATTCTAATTCTACTAAATTCCTACACCTATATATTTTTTCAAATTTACTTAAAAATCTGCATATAATTCAAAACCTTTTTTTCCCACTCTGAAAACACTTAATTTTATGTTATTTTAGTTTTATCCTTATTTTATATCATTGACATTGCTTTGGGACTATCTTGTCCATATTTTAAGAGAATGTACTAATTTTATTCTTTTTGTTTTTTGGCTTCATTTGTGCAGCATAAGCCTCTCCGGCTTCCTTGCACCATATGGATAATAATAATAATAATAATAATAATAATAATAATAATAAGACTTCAGCAGAAGATAAAAGAATTAAGTCAAGATAGGCCAATTGACCCAGTACCAACGGAGCAATAGGAGTAAGAAATTAATTGGAAAAGTGAAGAGCATCCTCAATAGAGACTACGTCCACAGCAAACATGAGACAAAAAATCAGAGGATAGGAGAGTACTTGGACACATTGAAGCAGAACCTTCTTGCACTCAGCAAGAGACTACGCCGATACAAAGAAAGCTCCCAGAGGAAAATAACAGAATCTTCGATGAGTATCACAGAGGCTTCTACAGGAATCTCGTAGAAGACGGGAAAGAAGGGAACGGACCACCCGAGAAGAAGATGATTGAGGATTTCTGGGGAACATATGGAGCAGGGAAGTAAGACATAACAGCCAAGCCACCTGGATAGAGCTAGAACGAAAGAAAACCAAGGACGTACAAGAAATGAGAGGATGGGAGATCCGAGAAGAAGAAGTAAAAGAGATGATCAAGAACTCTCACAACTGGCGAACTCCAGAAATAGATAACGTCCACAACTACTGATACAAGAAGCTCACTTGCACACACAAGCACCTGACAGAGCAGTTCACCCGAATGATAACGCATCCAGAGACAATCCCGAAGTTACTCACTCAAGGAATCACATATCTGAATCGTAAAGGCGAAGATACAAGAAACCCGGCGAAATATAGGCCAATCACTTGCCTCCCAACAATGCACAAGATCGTGACCAGCTGCATGACCAGGAAAATATCAGACCACTTGGAGAGCCAGTACATAATGGCCGAACAGCAGAAAGGATGCAAGCGGCTGAACAAAGGATGCATAGTGGCATAGTGCTTTGTGGAAGGCGCCACCGCTGGTTTCCCACATCTGCACCATGGTACTTTGTGAAGAATTGACAGAATCTCTGTAAAAGCCAGAAAAAGTGTGGTGTCTGGTTTGTGACAGAGTTGTGCTGTGGTCTGTTGTTCTGTCTCTGGCTGCTTAGCCGCAAGGCACCTACGGGAACCCCACGTTGCCCGCCACCACGACTGGGTGGCGAGCCAGGCTACCCATTATACTCTGGCTGGTCTCCGCCAGGGTTGCCTGAGCTTCCTGACAGAGACCAAAAAATAAAAAAATAATAATAAAAAATAAATAAAATACTACTAATAAATAAAAAAAATAAAAATAAGTAAATAAAGTTGCAGATTAAAAAAAATAAAAATAAATAAATTAAAAAAATAATAATAGATAAATTAAAAAAATAATAATAAATTAATTAAAAAAATAATAATAAATAAATTTTAAAAAATAATAATAAAATAATAAAAAATTAAAATGAGTAAATAAAGTAATAGATTAAAAAAGGGAGGGAGGGGGGGCATAGAAGAAGAGAGGATTAGAGGGGGAATGAATTTGGGTGGGTTGACAGGGGAGAATAAATCCACCCTAATTTAGGCGAAGTGGGTTTAAAAGTCACAGGAGACAGGTGCCCCTGTGTAATTGCCAATGGCATGGTGCCTGTATATCCCGCACTGAGGTCAGTGCCAGCAATCTCGCACTTAGATCGGTGCCAACAGTATATCCTACCCATTTCGGGTTTGCGATGACTTTTAAATCCCGCATTCCGAGGAGTGCCAGCATCCCGCACCTTGGATGGTGCCTGCAATAGATCCTACCCTATTAGGGTTAGCATGATCATGTCTGTGTTGTTCTGGGGGGATGGAGAGTTATCCCACGCCGGTCCGGTTTAGTTCTTGGGCTCTGAGTTTTGCAATCTTAGCTCGCCTAAGTGCAAATGTTTCCTGCGCGTAGATGTAATGCCTTATAGGTAACTTCCACGAGTAGCAGAGTGAATTCTTGATTGCGAGGGTGTCTCTGTATTGTGGTGAGGAATTTAAGGATGCAAGGGGCAATTAACCATAGATGCTGCGATTATGGAGCAAGATTACAAGAAGCACAGCAACATGTACACAGCCTACATCGATTACCGCAAGGCCTTCGACTCCGTGCTTCATAGCTGGCTAATAGAGGCACTGAACATATACAAAGTCAATCCGATAGTGACAAACTTCCTAGGCGAAACGATGGCGAAATGGAGTACCACCATTAAGGTCGAAAACATCACAACCAGGCCAATCCCCATCAGGAGAGGAATCTTTCAGGGTGATGCTCTGAGCCCGTTATCGTTCTGTCTACCACTTAACCAGCTGTCTACCATGCTCAACAGTAGCAAGTTTGGATATAACCTCAAAGAAGGAAGGAAGAACCTGTACACCCTCAGCCACCTGATGTACATGGATGACATCAAGCTCTACGCGGGAACCGAGAAGCATCTTCAGCAAATACTCGAAATCCCGAAGAATTCAGAAGTGATATTAGGATGGAATTTGGTCTAGACAAATGCAAGACCCACGGATTGCGTCAGGGAAAAGTAGTCGACCGAAACTACTAGCTGCAGAGTGGTAAATAGATCGAAGTCATGGCAGAGGGAGAGGCCTACAAATACTTGGAGTTGATGCAGGCTCAGCAGTTACAACACAAGGAAATTAAGGCCTGCCTGATCGAAAAATACCATCAGAGACTCAGAAGCCTGCTGAAAGCAAAGCTGAATGGAGGAAACACAGTAAAAGCCATAAACACCTATGCAGTCCCAGTGCTAACATACTCCTTCGGGATCATAGATTGGACTAACACCGAACTGGAGGATATATCATGAGAAAGACAAGGACAATGATGACAAAGAGCCGCCAACACCACCCGTAATCTGCCGTGGAGAGATTGACAATTGCCCGGGAAGAAGGAGGAAGAGGCTTGATAAACTTCATTGAGCAACAGAAGTCAGCGATAGTTAACCTGAAGGATTACTTCCAGAAACACCAGCAGCACTCCACCAGACCATAAGGAAGATAGAAAAGCGGTATACCCCACTCAACTTGAATGAAGACTCCTCACCCAACCAGGAGATACAAAAGAAGCTAGATAGATGGGCAGAGAAGACACTCCATTTCAGAGAACACTACAATGATCACCATCAAGATCACATAGATAAAATTGCTTCCAATGCATGACTGACGAGCGGGACGCTCTTCCCCGAGACTGAAAGATTCATGCTCCCCATCCAAGAGCAGGTAATCAACATCAGGAACTATGGAAAATACATGGACAAGGAACCTTGAGTGTCCAATGACACATGTCAACGATGCCACCTGGCCTCAGAAACGATCCAACACATCACTGCGGGATGCAAGGTGATCACCCAGACTGAGTACCCTCATAGACACGACCAGGTAGCCAGCATAATACATCAGAAGCTAGCAAGGAAATACCAGTTGGTCGAAGAAAGTGTATCTTACTACAAGTACGAACCCCCAGGCAGTACAAGAGAGCCCGACTCACAAGCTGTACTGGGACCGCGCCGTAATAACGGATAGGACATTCCCGCACAACAGACCAGACATAACCCTTATGGACAAGAAGGTAAAGGCTAACTATCTGATTGACATAGCGGTACACAACACTGGAAACCTGCAGAAAACCCATGGGGAAAAAATCAGGAAGTACACGAACCTAAGACAGGAGATCAAAGAGATGTGGCATATGCAACAAGTAACGACCATCCCCATCATCGTGTCAACCACAGGTATAGTGCCAAAGACCCTGCATAACAGCCTAGCAGCAATAAGTCTCCCAGCGAACACCTACAAGGAACTCCAGAAAGTAGCAATCCTGAACAACTGTAGGACAGTCAGAGAGTTCCTCGACTAACAGTAACTCCAGACATAACAACACCCACCCTATGTACTTGATAGCAATAACCATCACGAGGTAGATCCCCCAATCAGGGAGAAATAATATAATAATAATTTCACCTCCTTTTCGCTGTTGTGAACAAGTATAGAAATGCAGTTCCTGATACATGATCAGGTGTAGTCCCCTGATGAAATACCTGACCATATATCAACATTTACTTCAGCTGACATCAGATTTTGCGTTTTTGCTGTCCCTGCTTTTGACCTATTATTGAATTTACGCACCCATGTGTGATGACAGCATTAACACCTTTTATTTTTTATTTTATTTGTTTAATCATTTTATTTTACGGTTCGCTCACCTCTAATTGGCTTTCCAATTCAGTTCATAATTATCTTAATCCATCATTATTTTTAGGATATTAACATTCTTTTGCCTTTTTCAAACCTACAATACTTTTTTTTCTACTATTTTTACCGTGCTTGGCACTTTGTGTACTTTTCACCTTCTTCTATGCAAACTTTATCAAACGTATCTATTATTAAACACTTATATATATATATATATATATATATATATATATATATATTGAGAAGGTGAGAAGAGAAAATGAGCTACAAAACGGGGATTGGAACTACGGAAAAATAAAAAGAAGTACTTAGTGCTGAAATTCTCATGATTTCAACGTCTTTGTCAAGAGTCAATCATCGAAATCAGACGAAAGACATTAAGAAGTGGGGCCTCTGTTTCTGACAGGAAATATACGCTAGTGTGTGGCAGTGGCGACAAACGAAACGTTGAGATAAGTGCGAGAATAGTGAAGGAATATATGTACCAAATTGGCTATTTAGGGGTATAAACTTTATATAATTTTATTTTAATGTAGTTTTAGTTTAATTTTAACCCTATTTCCTATATAATTACTTTAACATATGAAGTGCACTCCAAGAAGGGTCCTAACTGTAGGAATAGGATTTGCAACTTTGGATTACCCAAGCCCACCCATTTCCCTCTTATTCCGTATTCTTTTTACTTTCCTACTATTCTCAAGAGTAATAATTTTATTACTCTTGAGCCACTAGTTTACAAAATGCAATATTGAGATGCTATTTTTCTGCTGTAAGATACTTTTTTCGCCTATGCGAAGTTTAGCGACTAGTTACTGCTACTTTTTAAGTGCATTATTCTCTTTTCTTTCATGGACATTCTACTTCATATATTTAATTCCGATTTTTAAACACACATTTTCATAATACTCGCTCCGAATTTCGATACCTGGCTTCATAGATCTGAAGCCACGATCTAATCTATGAAGCCGCGTGAATGTATTCACGCAACTTCATAGATCTTTTGGCTTCCCTCCTTGTCCGGCATGAGAGTTCCCTCTACTGTATACCTCTTTGGATTCAGTGAGTTATACTCGATTTTAACTTTCCCTTTTTATTTCTGCCTCTGTCGGGTCTGCCATGAAATATAAGTTCACTATTGAAATATAAGGCCGCCGTAGCCTAGTGGTCAGGCGCGCGGGTGCATAAGTACACGTGCCTTGAGTGACCGGGGTTCAAGCCTGTGACTACTGAATACGGTGCTGTTTCTTGTATTCTATCTATCTTGTGAACTCCTCTGACCGTTTGGTCGTCCCGGAGTATAAACAGAAAATTTATTTTATTTTATTCCTGTGCTTATTTAGGCCTAACTTCCGATACTGCTAAATTCAAATTTCCTTCGCCGCTGCCACCACTTGCTAGCGTATATATATTCACGTTGCCGACCGGGCTAGCCGAGTGGGTAAAGTACCTGCCCGCCAACCCAAAGGTCGCGGGTTCGATTCTCGCCTCGGGCTTGGATCAAAGTACTGCAAAAACCCTGGGAGGTGCAATATGGCCACAGAAGCCGATGCGCCAACAACTACCAAATCAAAAAAAAAAAAAAAAAAAAATTCACGTAAGAAGCAGAGGCCCTACTTCTTGCTGTTTTTCTTGTGATTTCGGTGGTTGACTCTTGAAGAAGACGCTGAAATTGTGAGATTTCAGCAATAAGTACTCCTTTTTAATTTCTCTTATTTTTCCGTGTTTTCTGTGGTAACAATTCTCATTTAGAAGCTCATTTTCCATTCTCATCCTTTCAATTAACTTATATATTCATTTTGGTCTTTGGGTTGCTTCTGCCAAAAAAATGCAATGTCCCTAGTCCTTAATCCAAATTACTATATATCTCTGTATATTACTACATTTGTAATATACCTCTTCAATTTCTTATAAATTTAATTTGTGTGTGTGTGTGTGTTGTGTGGTTTAACTTCTTTTAATGCACATCTTAATCTCCACATTTTAATTTGTTTTTATTCTTTCTGTTTGGCTTTTTTATTTACTGTATATTATAATATTATTATTATGGCTATTGTTATAATTATTGATATTTTATTAATTAATAATATAATTTATAAAATATTATTAAAATATTATGGTCATAATATTATTGATATTATGGCTATTACTACAATTGTAATAGCTATATTATTATAATAATATAGTACAATATATAATCATATCATAATATATAATTTCTGGCAATAGCTTGTTACATTTTTCTTAATTGTTTTCAAAAGTTTTTATTATTTGCATATCAGAGTTATTATTGTATTTTTAGGCAGTTATTATTCTATTTCATTAGAGGTCTTTGGAATATTTTTTTCTCTCACTCTCAACATAATTCTATCATTTTATTGGTTATATTTTAATTCTCATTTAGTTTCGTTTTTTTTTGATTCTTTGATTATTCAACCTTACTGAATACGAGCACCCCCACATGATGGGTCAGGCAGTTACCCTCCCAGTATGTTCGAGTACCATAGCAATAGGCTTTAACCTTTTCTTTGTATCTCTTTTGTGTTCTCAATTTATATGCCCCATTAATATTGGAGTATTCGAGTAGGATTGCGGTACTGTTTCTATCATATTTCTTCCCTCAGTTAGTTTTTTTTAGCCTTAACTTATTTCTTACCCTTAGTTTTCTCCCTAACACCCTCTCATCTTATATATATAATTGCCTTATTAATTTGCTCAGTCTGCTATCTGCTGGGTTAGCTGATATTCTGCCAGTATGCCTCTCACTTTTAATAAATTTTTAATTTTATTGCATATTTTCATCTCGTTTTCTAACTCTGGCCTGTTGAAATACTGTTGGTGTTTCAAATACAGACAGATGGCAATCAGAAACATTGAGCTATCGCTGATTATCAATTTGATGTAATCAATTTGATGTGCAGCAATTAATAACTTACCATTCAGTATATTCTAATATGAAAATTAACCATAATAATTTTAGTAATACAGTATTTCATATTTTATTTGTTATTATTATTAGAAATTTTTTTTCTCTTTATAGTGTTTTCTTCCGCTGTGTGACGTGTACTGGTATACTAAGCATGGGGGTGGCTTGTGTCAGGTTATTATTATTATTGTTATTACTGTTGGCAGAGGAACTTCTCACCGTCCTATGGTGTTCAGGCTCACGGCTTTCTGCATTTCCACGTAAGTGTTCTCTGTGAGGCTCATTGCTGCTAGGTTCTTATGGAGGCTCTTTGGCACTATTCCGGTAGTCGACATGGTGATTAGGACGGTCATTACTTGTTCCATATGCCATATTTTTTTGATTTCTTGTTTAAGGTCTTTGTTCTTCCTGATCTTTTCCTCATAGGTTTTCTGGAGATTGCTTGTGTTTGCACTATGCAAATCAGGTCGCTATCTTTTTCTTTCTTGTCAATAAGAATTATGTCTGGTCTGTTGTGCAGGACTATTTTGTCCATTCTTGTGGCATGGCTTCAGTATAGTTTTTGAGTAGAGGTCTCTAGTATGATCTGAGGTTTGTGCCTGTAACATGGTACACTTTCTTTAATCAAATGGCATTTTTTGCATTTCTGATGATCCGGGTGATCTGGTCGTGTTTGTGAGGGTACCCCATCTGGGTGATCCAACTGCATCCTACGGTTTTGTGGCCAAGTGGCATCATCGATATTTGTCCCAGCTGTCGTTCCAAGGACAATGAATTTCCCGTATTTCCTGACGTTTACTACTAGGTCTTTTCTGGCAAACATGAATCCTTCGGTCTTGGGGAAGAGCTTCCAAAAATTGAGCCCTGCATAGGAAGCAAACTTACCTATTTAGTCGATGGAGTTCATTGTAGTATCTGCCATTGAGAGCATTCTTTGACCAAGAATGCTCTCAATTTTTAGGCAGTTATTATTTCTGTCTTTGTTTGAGCCCTCTGAGTGAGTGAGGTCTCCTTGAGTATTGTGTGCTGTTTCTCTATCTTTCTTATGGTATGGTAGATTGGTGCTGTGTTTTCCTGGAAGTAATCCTGCAGGTTCCTAATTGCTATCTTCTCTTGTTCAATGGAGCAGTCAGTCCCCCCATCCCTTTCTCTTTCTTTGGTCACTCTCTCGATAGCAGACTTCTGATAGTATTGCTGGTTCTTGGCAATAATTTTTCTGTTAGATCTCATAATCTCCTCCAGCTTGGTGTTGGTCTAATCTATGACCGCAAAATAGTATGTTAGTACTGGGGCTGTGTAAGTATTTATGGCTGTAACCATGTTGCTACCATTCTGCTTTGAATTTAGCAAACCTCTCATCTCAGTCTCTGATGGTATTTCTCAGTAATAGGACATTGTTTTAATTGTGTTCTCATTGCCTACATTATCCCTAAATATTTGTAGGTCTCTCCTTCTGTAATGGCTGCAATCTCTTCACTTGTGTTCAATCCACAGTTTCATCCTCCTCGATGTCGTTTTTGGAATCCATGGATCATGCATTTCTCTAGGCCAAATTGCATCCAGACATCAGTGCTGAACTTTTCAGTGATCTTGCGTAGCTGTTGGAGTTATTTCTAGTTTGCAGTATACAGTTTTATTGTATCCATGTACATCATCTACAGTACATGGATACAATAAAACTGTAGAGTGCGAAAGGATGTACAGATTCTTCTTCCCTTCTTCGGAGGAATATCCATATCTGTGTTTGAAATCTCAGGAAATTAGGGGTTTTAGGGGGTTTAGGAGCATCGGCGACTAAGGCGTTATTGCTCCATGTACAGTATACTATGTGTAAATTGTATGTGTTCTGTGGTCGATTTTCTGTTTGCTGGACGTAAAACTCGAGTTTTCTGGGGGAAACCATGTTGCTGTTGCGTCAGACCGACTAACTCAGCCACGTTATGAAAAGGCCAATAAACGTTCCTCACAGCATCGACAGGACTCGAACTCGTGTCTTTTCGGCCAGGTGTGGGGAGGACGGAAGTATATCAGTATCGGGTTGACTTTATAGATCTCCATTGTCTCTATTAGACAGCTAACGAGCATGCAGCCGAAGGTCTTGCGGTAGTCGATGGTAGGTGCTTCTTGTAGGCTTGCTCCATAATTTCCATGTCAATCGTCAATTGCTCCTATCATATGCGGGTGATCTAATGCTTGTTATACATGGTAATTCGCGTTTTTCATTGGAAAGGACTGCCGGTAACATCATGAATGATCGGTGTTCTTGGTCCGTTATGAATAAACTTACCATTTCTCCTGACAAGACTTAATCTTCTTTATCTTAAGGACACCCTAACGTTTTCAGGCATCCGACTCTTAAATGTTTTGGTCGCTCTCTCTCCCTGGTTGATTGACATAAATTTTTGGCTAATATTCTTTGATTGCTAGTTAAATTTACAGAAACATGTCTTGCGCCTTCATGATAAAATACTCAGATATACTTCTATGCTTTTCTGTCTGTCGCATCAATCCTGTCATATAAACCACCTTAACTTTCGTATTTTGTACAGAGTCGTGTTTATTCTCATTTGTGTCTATGGTACTGGCTCCTGGTTTTGGTATAGTAAGAAGCTTTTTAGGCGAGAGAACTCTCCTCTATCCGAAGACGTTGTGCTCATAATGATGAGTCGTTCCTGTCCCACTGTCTCGACAGCTGTGCTACAGATTTTAAATGGTTGCCTACCTCTGGACATTCAAATTGCTTATCGAGGTTTTTGCTATTATCTTATCTTAAGATTTATTAAGAGATAAGATAAGATAAGAATCTTATCTTATCTTATCTCTTATCCTATCTTATCTTATCTTATTTCTGTTGACTTTTTTAGATATAACTGTTCATATCCGCTCCGATCCTAAAACCGAAAAAATTCCTTACTGGAACCTAATTCAACTCAGGCAAGATCGGTGGTCTTCTTCTTCCAAAGGTATGATCACAAGAAAGTTTAGTCCATCTGTGTCCTTTGCCTTACAAAAGTCTATTCTAAAATGGTTCAGTCCGAATCTTCATACTCTTTCTTCTTACTGGTCATGGTTCCTTTCGCGCTAAACTTTCTGTGTTTAACCAGTCTGATTATCCCCTCTGTAACTGTGGCAGCCCAGAAAGCTGTCGGGATGTTCTTTTTCACCTGTCCATACTTCTGTCTTTTCCCTCCAGTCTTCTGTCTTTTCCCTCCAGCCTTCAGTCTTTCTCCCCCACTCTCTCTCTCTCTCTCTCTCTCTCTGTGCATCACAGTGTACGCTCCACACGACAAAAACTTAAATAAACTTCCAAATTATAATAGCCAAATCGTGCATCAATTCCGAAATTTAACCTCATTAGCGAACCACCCCTTAAAATCGCGTTATTTTATTTTTATTTATTTATTTTTTTCTAGGCCCTAGCTACTGAAATCTCAGGAAATTAGGTGGCAGGGCCTGCCAGAGTAAATAATTATGCTGGGTGTACCTGGTCTGCCTCCACGGACCTGAGTGTGCTGAAAGCTGCTAAATGGCCAGAGGAACAACGATACACAACACAATACTTCCGAATCCCATACACTTTTAAATCTCTGGCCTTAACAGTGATCTGTTACACCCACAAAGAAAACCACGCGGAGATGGGGGAAACCCCTGGTGCCGTTCGACACGAACACACTTTACACTTACACTTGTACATATTACTTGGCTTGCTCAAATTCGCCTGCGTCGAGCAGAGCAGGCAAATCGACCGGAGAACACACGCAATTTATAAACACAATACACATGGGTAGTTGAACTGACTTTCTTAATGACCCTAGAATAATAGTTATTGAGGTGGTATGTCTGCGCGGTAGCACAGTGGTATCGTCACCATCCTCCCTGCACCGCCTGGAAAAGGCTCGGGTTCCAATCCTGTTGATGACGCGAGGAACTTTTATGGCTGCTCGCTATTCTGGTTCCGTTGTGTCCGTATTCGTTGTTCTTTATGGTTGGTCGCTCACATCTTGCTATCTACACCTCAGGCGTAGATAGCAGGATTTTCCTCACGAAAAACTTGGCATTTTTCGTCCAGCAAAGAAGGCAAATCGGCCAGAGAACACAAGCAATTTACAGACACGATAAGAAGGAACTTTCTAGGTGACCCCAGTATAATAGTTTAGTCTTATTGTGTGATATGTGACTTTCCGCCTGATTCTGTTAGATCTGTTCTTCAGTTTAGTGTGGCTCTTTTTGGGGTACATTCCCTTCAGTTCTTCTAGGACTTTCTTTCACTTTTCTCTTATTGTGGATATCACGGTGTTGTCGGTTTACATTTCGCACAATCCTGCTTGATTTTTTTTTTCCAAAATTGCAGGTGCTACGAGATTTTCTTTACGTGTGTCCGTCTCTTATCTGCTAATCACTGACCTGAACAGTTGGAGACCATACCAACCACTTGGTGTTAGTTTTGTCGTGTTCATTGTCATGTCTGTCTCTTGCTTTGTTACATCATAGTATGCTCGCATTATAGTTGTATTCATTTCGATGCTCCAACTCCATGCGTTGTCTTCTTTTTTTTCCTGGTTGGTCATTAGCACAGTTTCCCAAGGAGCACTTTCGGTTGATTGGACTGGGTAGTCTTTGCCCTTCTGTTATGGTAGCCATATGGAAGACAGCGCCACCAGACAGTCTCCCGCTCAACGGTCGTTGGCGGGAGACTGTCTGGGTCATTTCGATCCAACGCCTGTGCCTAAGATCTGCAAGCGAGTGACTTTATCCTGCTCCACACTCGATGCAGCATGTTCAGTATTTCTACTTTTCATCTTTATCCAGCTATGGAGGGGCACCTGTTTCAGCTTTGGATTTTGTATCCAGTGGTGGGTGGTATTTATGGACCAGATGGTGCCACTCTCTGCCTCAGCAGGCACTTCGACCTTGAAGGTAATCTGATGAAGGACTTTCGCGATTTTTTTATGTGAAAAAAATTTTCTCCTCACCTACTAAATTTCGGAATAAAGTAAAACCAATTTGTCATGGTTTTGGGAAATGGAAATTACGTCATTCGTCTGAATTTCCGCAATGATCGACAAACTGGAAATGACGATTTTATGATAAGTCATTTCTGTTTCGCAAAATCGTGGTGAATTCCGAGGAGAAGAAAGAGGCGTCAATGACGGAAACGACGCCATTTATTCATTTCCGGTTTTCCGATTTGATCGCGAAACCGGAAATCACGATTTTGTATGGAAAGGACGATTTTGCGACATGCTATTATGCAAAATCACTTTTCGACACGATTTTTTTCGATTTGAAGCACCATTCATGCGACAAGGCATGAGCGATGCTTCAAATCGACATGTCTGTCGTTTATCCGGCTTTATTTTCTTTTAAAACGTGAATGTATGTTTGTGAGTTTGAAACGTGATGCTGCCCGAAGCCTCGCTAGCGGAGACAGACACTAATTTGTCGATCATTGAGATGGCGTCTTCTTTGTTCTCGCCCAAAGGATCTTTGGGAGCGTTATTTAGCCACAGCAAAATGTGCGCGTGTGGACTACCGCAATGTTGAAATTCTATGCGCTTGAAAAAGTTGATTATGTAAAATTTACCAAACAAGCTATAACGTTTCGACTGTAATAGGTTCACAATTACATCCACAATCTTCTTGAAGTATATGGCAAAAGTTACAGCGTCTTCGTTCACTAGCGTTGTCTACTACACGAAGTCCATGTCACTCGTATCGCCCTCACTAATATCGGGCCCCTTATTTTGTAACTTGTACAATAGCTGAAGCAAGTCAGGCCAACCAATTTCATTGGCACTCAGAGTCATGAACATTGTAGATTTAGCGAGCTGTCTAATCATAGCGAATAAAAAAATATGCTATTAGGGTCCTCTGTAAATGATTACATGAACCCATATATTTATTTTGTCTGTAAATTGCGTCTGTTCTCTGGTCGATTTGCCAGTTTGCTGGACGAAAATACTCCAGTTTCTGGGTAAAAAAAAAAAAAAAAATGGGAAGGCCAGAGATTTAAAAGGATCTGGATATTATATAAGTGTAGTGTTGGTTGAGCCCAGTAGTAGGTCCAGTTGGAATTGGTCTTTGGAAGGCAAAATTGTTTTCGATACCGCTTGTTAATGTATTCTTTGGAAATACATTAATGTTAATGTATTTCCAAATTTTATTAATGTGAATTTGCTAGCGGGTTAGTTTTGTATCTTTACATATGTATCTGAAAGCCACCATCAAAGAGTCTCTCGTTCTCCATCTCATTTATCTTCATTGCTACGTAAAGGAGATGACATGGAGTAATACTGCGTCGGTCAGATCGTGTGAACTTGCTCGTTGCCATCATGAACGGAGTCACACGTAAATTTCTATTTGAACGTTCTGAATTGTCTAAGATAAATGCTGGGAAAGGACAGTTCCTCTGTGTGCTCATCAAATCTAAACTGTGCGGTACGTCAGATTTTCCTGGGGCGATATCTAAGATATTTGTCGTCGCTCCACAACAACATTTTCTGTTAGGCGATGAGACTTTCCTCGATTGGAACCGCTTCGCTCTTTAGCCAAATTAATTTCCATGTGACTATTATCAATGAATAATTGATCTATTGTGATTTGATAAAATCTATAGAGAGGCGTGTCGACCAAATATTGAAGCTAAGCTTTAACTACTTGCTTCCTTACTAACCCGATCAAATAGCTGGATTTGTGCATTTTCTTGCGTTTTATATACACAAATAAGACGCCTGAGACATGCATGCGGATAATACAGCATTCTGGGCCAGGTGATCAATGTGCCTGGTTCAGTCAATCTTTCTTGGCAAGTGACGTAAATAAGCCTCTCTGTCACTAAATCCATCTTAGCTAAATGCGATGGAATTTCTGGGTAGACAAAGCCGCTCGATTTAAACAGCCCTGGAATGGTTTGTTCTTAAGTGACCCTCTACAGCTATTAGGCTGCAAAGGTTCACTTAAGGATCTCGTCGACGTCAACATTGGGAAATGCAGTGCGCATCAATGGTGCATCTTTAGCAGCTGGTTTCTTTGTGTCGTTTTTGAACCATTAGACGATCGAAAAGGTAGCATACAGAACCGAAACCATTTTTCATAATTATCCTTTCAAACTCTCGATGCGCGTTCTTATATAAATAGTAGTTGGTGTAAAGAAAAGAAATTTGGTCATTTAAAGTCATCTGCTCCGCAATTGGAGAAATGTTCCGTTGTACATAAGTAATACTCTATTATTATTATCGGTTAGATGGAGCGGCATTGCTCGATGAAAGTACTGCTAAATCGAACACTTGATTTTCTGTTTGTCTTTTACGCAATCTCGATAGCCTGTATTTCTCGCGATTTTTTGCACGTAAGCGCATATAGAACAGTAGACCCAGGCGGTTTCATCTTGCTTGGGGACGGGCACCAGGCGCAGTTGCCCAGGTGTTCGGTGCTCCCTGGTGGCGAAGTGGCCAAGCGTTTCTGCACCGACACAGAAAAAAGAAAGGTGGAGATGGGATACTGCCTTGGAGCCACATGGTCGTCCAACACCTCGCCGGCGGTTCGTAGGTTCTCCTCCCTAGGACCACTTTCGGCTGACCGCGAGTATCCCACCAACCGTACCGTTTCGGATATGCTCTGACCCAGTCGTCTGGCCATTACAATTTGGCCCTTGTCAAACTTGCTTAAGTCCGCTGCCTTTCCCATCTGACGAACGAGAGTAACACTGATTAACGGAGCTCAGTATCAGGTGTTTTTTATACCGTGTCCCGACCCGCGCACGTGCCGTAGTTCACTTGCAGTTGCTTCGATTAGCATAACTGCTCGCTGGTCATAATGTTTTGGCTCATCGGTGTGTATATATATATATATATATAATTTTTTTTTTTTTTTTTACCTATTTTAGGATGCTTTTTTTTGTACACAGGCAGAGTAGCCATGATGGTAGCTGCCCACTGTTTTGTAAAAAAATAAAATAAAATAAAAAGAAAGAAAGAAATTACAGGTGTCGTTTAGCAACATTTTTGAAGTAGTAAATAACAAACAGACAAAAAATTCGTTTGAAGTTCGTTTTCATTGCAACATTTCAGTGCAACCTTCTTATTTGTATTACTACGGCTATTGTATTATGAATTAGTACATTTGTATTGGTATTAGTACAGCAATTTGTCTCAGTTTCATAGAAAAGCCTATGCAGCAGATTCAGTAAAAGCTGCGCCCATTGAGATTTCTCGGTCCATAAGAGAAACCACAAGTTGTTACTGATAAAATCATTTGTATAAATCGTGATGTCAATCAAATATAAACCAGCAAATCATTGTAATAAAATAGTTTATTGTTAATGTTAAATACGGGTAATAGTTGCGTTCTTTGTTAATATAATTAATTGTAAACTCCTCTCCTCTGACCTAGTAGCAGTAGTGCGGGAGTATACACGAGAACGTTTCTTTTCTTTTTTTTTTTTAATGCAGCTCCACTTCTAGAAGGCAAAATGGGGGTACTCTAACCTTATGACATTCCTAATGGACATATTAACAATTAAATTATTGTAAATGTTTTTAATTTTAACAAACATAATTTGACAAAAAATATTTCCTTCTTTTCCGTTGTACTTGTCATAAGAATCGCAATGGAAATATATTTTAAATAATGTATAATTTTCATGATGTCGCAGATAAATACTGGTGTTAATTTAGTATCGCTGTTATTTGGATACAAGTATTTCACACATAAACTACGTTCGTGTATAATTTTATATTCTTTTAGCGGCATAGTATATCAAGGACTGGCAATTGGGAAATAATTAGCATTTATACCTGCGTGGAGTGTAATCTGCCTTTAATTTTCTAGAATTACAGATTATTCTCAGAAGTTTTAGTGGTACTTTCTGTACCACTTCTTCAGTGACGCTAATTTCATAATTTTATAACCTTAAATTATAAATTTATAACCTCTTCAAGCTTTACTAGTTGCACAGGACAAAACTAGTTTATTTATCATTTATTATTTATTCCGGAAGTGTTATTTCTATCCACGTGTTTTTGTTTTCTGGGGTATTCCTTCCTTGAGTATTTTCCCCGGGATTCATATAATTCACAAGAGTATGTTATATTAACTTGATTAGAGGAACTTTATTAAAATTTTATTTATATTTTATTTTGTTATAAAACAATATTATTATTATTATTATTATTATTATTATTTTAATATCTCAGTGGAAATTTAATTTGTTAAGTTCATTTTTGACTAAACGTTTTCTTAAAATGGTATGATGTTATTTATTTGTTTTATTTATATTTTTTTTCCAAAAATGGTGTCATCTATTCCATCTGATCAACAATTACATATTGAATGACAAATGAGTTTTGTTAATTTATGTAGCACTGAAAGCATTTCTTTTTCTTTCTTTCTTTCTTTCTTTCTTTTTTTTAAATAAAAGTTAATGCCGTCGGCCGGGTGGTTATCTGGCATCCATCCATCAGGAAATCTTGCTCATAGAACCGAAACATTTTAAAGAATCATATATACATGTATATATGATTAAATATATGTTTATATCATATATACTGTGTATATATATTACTGCCATAAATACTGTCACAAAAGTAAGACTCCCTTAAAAACAGAAAATGATATCACAGAGCTGTATGTTTTGCATCATGTGTAGTCCTAACCAGTGGTGGGATTCAAATAATTTAACAACCGGTTCGCTGCCCTAATGACCGTTCTAAGTATAAAAAAACTATATACCGAAAGGTAGTTTATTATTTCATGCAGTTAATACTTAAATAAGAACAATAAAAGAGATCCACAAAACTAGATTATGTTATAAGAAAGAGTTTTAAAATATTAATGAAAAAATATTAAATAATACCTGACAAAAAACAATAAAACTGTTATTTAAGATATTTCCATATTGCTTCTTGATTGGTGCCCTCGCTTGCAATTTTCTTCGCTTTTATCCGAACATCATCGGCTGAGTGATTTATCCTTAACCACTGTAGGAGTAGGATCCCATTCCTTTAGAGAGTCTGCGCGGGTAGCACAGTGGTATCGTCACCGTCCTCCCCACACCGGTTGAAAAAGGCCTGGGTTCGAATCCCCTCGATGACGCGAGGAACTTTAATGGGCTTTTTTCACTCCGTGGCTGAGTTAGTTGGTCTCAGGCATAGATAGCAAGGTTTTTCTCTCCAGTAACTGGGGTTTTTTCGTCCAGCAAAACAGGCAAATCAACCATAGAGCACACGCAATTTACAGACACAAATACGGGTTAATGTATTTCATTACGGGCAACCCTAAAATAATAATAATAAAATAATTCCTTTAGAGATAGGCCGATTAGACTAATAGTCATTGTGTTTGACATATTAGAAACAGTTAGGCGACTTCTCTTCTCTGAACATATTATGTTCATCTTTTAAAAACCCCTTTCCGCTTCTGCCGAACTTACAGCAATTGTTCTGACAATATTTTTAGCTCTTTGAACACTTTCAGGAATCGCATAATTCTGGGAATTTTTTAAAACGTTTTCCAAGAAATCTCGATAATCATTAATATCAATTTGGTAATTAAAAATGTCATTAAATACGAGCAATTGTTCTTCAGCTGCTTTCCATGGAACTAGTACTTCTTCAATATTCCAGTAACCTGGCTCCAAAAAATTGAGAAATTGTAATTTATTCCTATCTTGAAATTGGCTACAACTTGCTTTTAAATATTCACAATCCATTAGTCTTTTTTTTCAAATTCGTTACGATGTTTTCTAAAAGTCTTTCCCGAGGAAGCCCGAGACAAATCGATAATTTTCTACAAATTTTATATTTTTGAAGATTTCTGAAGTAATTAATTCATCAACTTTTTTTTCGTATGTACCCTTTTCCTTTCCAAGCATTTCAAATGCTTTAATAGATCTTATAATGAGTTTTTCAGCCTTTATTATGTCTATATTTCTTGCTTGCAGTGCATTTGAAAGAAGAGAAATTTCGTGTAAAATATCAATCATCAATGCCAAATCAGTTATAAAATATATATTTTCAAAACGGACAGCCATACTTAAGTACTTTTTATTTGAATAAAAATAGTGATGTAGCGCTAGATAAGCGCGCCACACAGCTAGGGTTGACCTTAAACTACAGGCAGCCCATCTTGGTCCCAAAACTCTACCAATCTTTATAATTTCAATTCCAAGTTGTTCGGATATTTTGGAAAGTTCAATTTGGTTCTTATTGGATTGATGAAAAATAGTATATATCTTATCAATAAATATTTTAAAATGATTTACTTGCTTTGTTTACTTTATCGAATCATCTAAAACAAGATGGAGGCGATGATTTCAACAGTGCCATATTATTATGTTTGGAAACTTTTTTGCAATCCTAGTGCTCACTCCAGATTTTCTCCAAAGCATAACGCTGGCACCATCGGAGCAAAATCCTATTAAATTTTTTTCTAGATAGTTCTTAGTAAGCCCAACATTATTTAAACTTTCCATAACTGAAGAACATATTGTATCTGCATATTGTTTTTCCAATTCAACTAGTTCAACGAAAATTGTTGGTGATGTAACTGAATCCAAGGCAAATTCTAATACAACAAATTCTGATTTTGGTTTCTTATTGAAAAAAATCTGTCAAACTCTGTTGTCTTTTCATCCTTTTAAGGGCTACTGCAAAAAAAATTTTAAATGTTTTATTTTAATATATTATAGAGCAGGAGCGGATATGTGCCAATATATTTGAATATTTTTACTGGTTCTGTCCACGTGTGGTCATATCATAAACTTTTTTATAAACAAAGCACTATGCTTATACCATTGATAAACATCAGTCAGAACATACATTTTCTTCATTTTATCGATATTAAACGAAAATTTCTTGCTGAATTAATAAATGGCATAGAATACAAGGCGCCCACCTTAGAGAGAACACTGATCACAAGTGCCATTTTAACAACCGGTTCGCCGAACTCAACAAAAACTTAGGTATCGGTTCTGCCGAACCGGTGCGAACCGGCTGAATCCCACCACTGGTCCTAACGTATAGTTTTCTTTAACAGGTATAATCAACTAGTAAAGGAAGCCAGTGGAATGGAATGGGGAGATAAAGAAAGTAGGACTGTCATAGGTCTTCATAAGACAGGACATGATGCACCTACAATTTTCAAACTTCTGAAACCACTTGGAATAAGCCGAAGGTTTGTCTACAGGACAATTGAGAGGTACAATGAACAACAGAGAATTGATGACAGGCCCTGGTCCGGTCGCCCAAGAACTGTGAGGACCCCTGCAGCTATCAAGGCCGTGGAGAACAGAATTCGTAGGAATCCCCTACGAAAACAAAAAATCATGTCCAGAGAAATGGGAATCTCACCAAGATCGATGTCACGCATAATCAGAAGTGATCTAGGGATGAGTGCCTACCTCATGAGAACAGGACAGTCCCTAACTCCAGCGCTGATGGAACGGAGGCAAAAATGATCAGAGGCACTGCAGCGTCATAAGCACTGTACGCGAATGGTAAACATCGATAAATACTCTTCACAGATGAAACGATTTTTACTATTGAGGATAGTTACAACCGTCAAAATGACAAGGTGTATGCCCATAGCTCTGCAGAGGCATGTCAGGCCGTTAAAACGGGGTCATCATCCAGCGTCAGTGATGGTTTTGTGGGGAATCTACGAAAGTGTAACAAAGATGCATTTTTTGTTCAGGGGGTTAAAACCAGTGCAAGGGTGTACGCGAATGATATTCTGGAGCCGCATGTGAGACCCCTCAATCAGATTCTCTTCAATGCCCAGCACTGGTTCTTCCAACAGGACTCAGCACCTGCCTACAGGGCAAAGATCACCCAATCATGGCTGACAGAGAATGTGCCTGAGTTATTCAAGCATGACGAATGGCCTCCTGCCAGCCCAGATCTTAATCTACTTGATTACCGTTTGTGAGCTGTTTTGGAAGAGATGGTCTATGGTAAAAGGCATGTCACATTGGAGAGCCTGAAGAAATCACTGGAGCATGCTATGGACAATTTTCTCCCTGGATGCTATGCGTACTTCTATTGATGAATGGTCGGAACGTTTGAGGTCTTGTGTAAAAAAAAGGGGGGAGGGGCATTTTGAATGAGTGTTGTGTTACTTCATTTGTTTGGTGTTCAAGAATAAACCCACAGAGTTTTGAGTTCCTGTGTCTTTTTATTTTGTGGCTACATGCAGTAACGCATGTGACAGTGTTTACGGCAGTACTGTGTGTATATATATATATATATATATATATATATATATATATATATTATATATATATATTTTATTATATATAATATATATATATATATATATATATATATATATATATATAATATATATATATTATATATATATATTATATATATTATATATAGATATATATATATATATCTAGTTTTCGCCTCTTCATGCTATACGCTAATAATACCAGAGGGCGCGCCATTATTATTTTGGCTTAGTTTGGGCCTATTATAATGAATCTACAACTAATTACATGTCAGTAAGAGGGCGCTGACATCCACTATTATCTTCATATATAAATTAACACGTGCACTACAACGTGGTTTTTTCTTGTTTCGTCATCGAGATAGGTCTACTATCTATGCACCAAGTACCACGATGTAAGTAAGTGATTAGGAACTAGCCTTTCCTGTCTTCCTTCGCTTCCTTGATTTTATCTAATTTATATTTTATCCAAATTTGCCATGTTATGTTATGCTATTGAAATACCAGGATCTCTTACTATAAGGGACGGGTAGTTACGCGCCCGGTATAATCCGACGTACAATTGCAATATTGCTTCTCCTCTACTTTTATCTATGTGCTGTCTTTTTCTATTCTTCTTACCTCATGATCTATTAGAGTAATTCGAGGGGGATTGAGGTACTATCCCTGTTCTTAAACCCTTTTTCCGTTCTCCTTTTTTAGCTTTAGCTACTGTACCACCCATTAATATGATACTATTGGTTCTCAATTGCCTCTACTTTTCGTTGTGTTTTAGCTATCGGTCGGGCTAAAGTCATCTAGCCTGTTAACTACCACAAATTTCCACCTATTGTTAACTACCACAAAATTCCTTTGTTTAACTTTAACCTAAACCTTCCACCCCAATGATATCTTTTATCACCATTCGGCAATGTTTAACAGGCAGATGATATCAGAAACTGATAGCTCAGTTAATTATAGGAGGACACATTGAAAGGGTTAGCCCTTGAAAAAGTCCCTTTCATTGTGTTACTATCTCCTATAATTAACATACCATACTTATTTATGTTATTTTCTACCTTTATGATTTATCTATTATATTATATTATCTTCTCTACTTTATTCTATTTATATGTATCCTTTCCAGGTTTGAACTAAGGACCAGTAATGGCTAGTATAGCGTTCTGTTGCCACTAACTTATTATTACTAATTATTACCTGCTATATATATATATATATATATATATATAAGAAAGAAAGAATAGTTACAGCAGTCCAGTTGCAGAGAGGCTGAATTAAATAATTAAGAATTACAAAAAATGCATTAAATAAAAATATTAATATTTAACAAAGCAAAATTAAATTAACTTGATTTATTTAAAAAGTTGAAAAATGCTGTTTACATTTCGTCAGAAATGACCAGTATCAGTACTGAGCCCGTGCTTCTCTCCCAATTGCAGCCATTAAAGCATTGATTACTTGAGCGAGTGTATTTATAATGTCTGTCCGTAATCCAGAGATACATCGAATGGCTGTTAGACGTATAAGTCCAACGGGTATCTCACAATCCCCACTCGGATAACTGGAATTTTACTGTAATTGGTCTGCTCAGTTTATTATCAGACTCATGGTTGTAAAAGAAATCCGATTTCCAAAAACAGCACTTAATCCCATACTACTTTCCTCTACCTTTTCTAACTATACACTGTCATTTGCGTCCTTCCTGGTTTTATTTATTTATTTTTTTAATTATTTTTTTAATAAATTTGAATTCCGGATACATAATCAGTTTTCTTCGTCTTTGACTGAACAGCACGTTGGTAGTATACATTTGAGTGTAAATGCTGTGTCAAATGGGGCATTTAATTGCGATTTACCTTATATGTGGCTACAGTGATGTCAAATGAACAAATAAAAATTCTCCAAAATCTTTCTCTAATTTTCCCCTGCACTGATTAACAGAAGAGGCAACCCCCACCCCTTCCTCCAAATCATAGCAATTTCCTTTCGAGGTGGTGAGTGCAGTTGACTTGTTTTCTCCGTTTCCTTTGCAACTTACCCTTCTGTTATGGGACATGGATTAAATAGGGATTATCGGACGAAACTACATATGCCCCATAAGAATAAAAGTGTGATTTGTAAGAAAGATCTCACTGAAATTCTCATTGTTAAGGATAGGGATTTTGTTCTCTGATGGCTTTTGATAGCGTAAACTTAATAAATTGATAGATAGTTGGATAATTTCCAATATAACTCTGTAACAGTTTTATCTCATAATGAAACCTTTGATTATATTGTTAGCTTTATATTCTGAAGCAGTTACTACCCCTCTATAACAAAATGGGATGGACCGAAGAGAGCGGAGAGTCTATACTGCAGCAGTAAGTATCAGTGTTTTAGATGAACTAAATGTTTTTATTTGTTTTTAGTATATGCACCGAAGCATCTGAGGTCGTGAGGTGTGAGTGAATTATGTTCGTCAATTAATGAGTCTTTGGCGACCTTGCATTACGGAGAAGTAAAATTATATAACTCTTGTCCGAGACCACCTAACACAGAAAGGCCCTTAAAAATTTCTGTCGTCTCGGAGGAATTAGAACCATGCCTGGAGTAGAATTGGAATATAACCATTAAGTTAATAAATAGGGAGAGATCTTTAATAATATAATTTTTTTCAAGTTCATTAATAATATAACTTGTTTCAAAATCCTGGGAAAATAATTAATTGAGATATCCACTTTCTAAGATAACCGAGGGAAGGTAGCTCACACTCAACGTATGCCTACACGACCTTTGTACTGAAAATTTTCAAAGAAACAGCAATTGCTGTGGTGCCACTAGTCCAATGAATCCTCTTCTTTAAAGAGTATAGATGTTCTGGAATGAAAATCTGTGACAAAATATGTTAAACTTTACATTCGAGTCACCATTTCTTCCCGTTCAAACCAGAAACAAAATGGCTTCATCTTAAAGAACAGGGAAAATGAAGATATACCATAAATTCCTGTATTTCTGGAGACATTTATTACATAAATGTCTCACAGTTGATATAAAAAATAATAATATTTATTACTTAAACTGTGACCAAACTGGGTTTGCTATTTAGTGTATCGGCGTGATATTGTGGAGGAATTTCGTCATGAATTGCCTCAGCATTGCTCAATTTTAAATAAAAGTCACTGCGCCAACGCAGAAATATATTACTCTTTATTTAAAGTACTGTATATTGTTTTAATGGCGAGACAATTCCAAAAGTTTCATCGCATACTGGCCTAGGACTAACGTGGGACGAACACTTAAATTTCAATGATCACTTCCTCAAGACAAAGAAGGCTGCTCGTAGGCTGCCACAACATCAAATTGATTTGTCAGTACATCGATAGGTGTCTCACTGCGATACCTCTATATGCCTCTGAAATCTGGTCCTCCGCACCTGCCTCTCAGTGTAACAGATTTCTGATGATGGAATACCGGATTCTGCGATGGCTGAACCGTCTGGGAAGGAACTCGTTCACCATCTCCAAATCTATTCTTCTAATCAATCTAGGCATGACCCCTTGGAAATTTACTGTTCTCAAAAAAAATATATATAAATAAAAATCTGTCCACATTTCGTAAGCTGCTAACCTGCCAGATCGATGCCCCATTGATGGAACACATTATTTCACTCCTAAAAGCAAGGAACAGAAACCATCAGAGCCGGCACCGTCCACTTAGCATGTAGCTCACTAACCTGGACTCCTTAAAAGGAATGTTCCCGTGTAACATGATCGAACACTTCAACAACTTCTTCATAGATCCAAATAAGTTCGGAGAAAATAAATTTTTTAAAAGCCAAATTATGGACCATATCTGGACCAAATCACAAGAACTACTATAAATCTGACTTTTAAGACTAAGCAAATTGTAATGAAAACGATAGAAGAAATTATGTCAAGTTGTATATATAATTACAATGTTTTAAAATTAATCGTTGCTTGATATTAAGTAAATATAATTTTCTAATTAATGTCGTTGTTTTAAATATCGAAAATTTGTATAAAATTGTATGCTGTATATAAAAAAAATATATTTGTACACTCTCCTAGCCCACTGGCTGCTCAAGGTGAGAACCTGAGGTGAATAAACAGATAATAATAATAATAATAATAATAATAATAATAATAATAATGCATGGGTCACAAGGACAATGTTGACTAACAACCGCCAACACCACCCGAAATCTTCCGTAGAGAGACTGACAATTGCCCGGAAAGAAGAAGGAAGGGGCCTGATAGATCTCATTGAGCAACAGAAGACAGCGATCGTTAACCTGAAGGATTACTTCCAGAAACACACAGCAGCATTCCACCAGGACATAAGGAAGGTAGACAAGCGGTATATCCCACTCAACCTAAGCGAGGAGCCTCCCCCCAACTAGGAGGTACGAAGGAAGCTAGAAAGATGGGTACAGAAGACATTCCATGGAAGACACTACAATGATCTCCATCAAGATCACATAGATAAAATTGTTTCCAATGCATGGACGCTCTTCCCCGAGACTGACGAATTCATGCTCGCCATCGAAGACCATGTAATCAACATCAGGAAGTATAGAAAATGCATCGCCAAGGAGCCCGGAGTGTTATATGACACATGTCGACGATGGCACCTGGCCTCAGAAACGATCCAACACATCACCGAGGGATGCAAGATGATCACCCAGACTGAGTATACTCATACACACGACCAGATAGCCAGGATAATACATCAGAAGCTAGAAAGGAAATACCAGTTGATCGAAGAAAGTGTACCGTACTACAAGTACCAACCCCAGGTAGTACTAGAGACCCCAATCTACAAGCTGTACTGGGACCGCACCATAATAACGGATAGGATAATCTCACACAGCAGACCGGACAAAACCCTTGTGGACAAGAAGGAAAAGGCTACCTATCTGATTGACATAGCGGTACCCAATACTGGCAACCTGCAGAAAACCCATGGGGGAAAAATCAGGAAGTACACGAAACTAAGACAGGAGATCAAAGAGTTGTGGCATGTGAACAAGTAACGACCATCCCGATTATCGTGTCAACCACAGGTATGGTGCCAAAGATCCTACATAACAGCCGAGCAGCAATAGGTCTTCTAGTAGACACCTACAAGGAATTCCAGAAAGGCGAAATCCTGAACACCTGTAGGATAGTCAGAGAGTTCCTCGACCAACAGTAACACCAGACATAACAACAACCACCCTGTGTACTTGGTAGTAATACCCGTCACGAGGTGGAACCCCCAATCAAGGAGAAATAATATATAAGAACAACAACAATAATAATATGCCATTGCCCAGACCGGGGTTTTAATTTAGGGATAAGAAAGAACTCTAAATCTCTAAAAATGTCTCTGATAGGCAGTGGTCGAAAGCAAAGATTTGTAGAGAGAGAGAGAGAGAGAGAGAGAGAGAGAGAGAGAGAGAGAGAGAGAGAGAGAGAGAGAGAGAGAGAGAGAGAGAGAGAGAGAGAGAGAGAGAGAGAGAGAGAGAGAGAGAGAGACCTGATCGAAAGGGAAGTGGCCAAAGAGCAAACCATCAAACTCTCAACCTCAACTTATCTCAGGGTTGACAAGTCGAACCAGACTCGGATTTCAGACCGTTTTTGGGATCTTATCTGTGGGCAATTGCATCTGAAGTTAGGAATAGCTCAATTACAAGATATATCCGAAATATGAGAGTTACCCGATGGTGCAATAAGCGAAGAAGACAGAAAATCAGGACAAAACCTTCTAGCTATAAAAGCTATAAAGTCACGTACATGTTAAGCATAGATGCGAGACCTGAGTCTAGGCAGTGGCATACACTTGAAATAAAAGCAACATACTTCTACACTGTAACGGTGTGTTTTATTAGAGTTGTGCAATACCAAGGCAAGCAAATCGTGCCAAAATGTCTCCGCAGTATGAGATCTATGCACCAAGTAAAAAACTCCAATTTCGCGTATAGGCTACATACAAAAAGAGGCTGTACTCGACGTGTACAAAGACTTGACAACTGTTTTGCTCTGAACGCAATTATGGTCATATTACTGTATAATAATAATAAATTAATTATAATATTAATAAAATTCGAAAATAAAATAATTGTTAAATAATATGGAGTTAGAGGACAGGATGCTCCCCGTCATTATATTTAATATCCAATTTTCTTATTGTTTTAATGCACGCACATACAGAACTCCCGTCACAATAAGTTGCCCACGTATTGTATATATATTTTTTTCAAAGAAATAACACCTTTTAAAGATTAATCTGCCATTCATTTAGAAGATGAAACAATAAACACGAGGGAGATTAATTAAACTTACCTTATGGTGATGTAATTACATTGGCAAAACTTAAAACAAACTTTTAAATTTTCGAATATTGTTAACTAATTTTAAATATATATATTTTTAATTGCTAACATTGTTATCTACTTTTAAACAAATTCTTTAAATGCCGCACAAATTCAGAGAAACTCTGTGAAGGCTGAGTTTGTTCTGCTGTGAGCACTACGGCCATTGCATTAACAAAATAATTTAAATCCAACTAGCCGTAAAGCAAAATATGTCATCGTTGACAATTTGAAGAGAATTCGTGATGCAATTATGCAGAATTATGAAATTCTGCATAATTGCATAATTCTTCATAATTATACAATTATGAACTGTAAGGAAACTAGTGTCAAATATGTGAACGTAATAAATTTAAATTTTTTCCCAATTCCAAATTTCTTAATTGCATGGAATAAATTTTGAATTCCTGCTTTCAATTCTTGGTGTATTATAGCCTTAGTTGCTGATGCGCCAAAAAAAAAAAAAAAAAAAAAAAAAAGAAAGGGTTTCAATTCTGTCAAGTGCAGAGTTGAAAGCAAGAATTCAAAAATGTTCATTATATTACAAAACAAAAATAAACATTGGTGAGTCCATGAGAAGAATTATGAGTGTGCCAGGTTTCTACTTAGTGCCTCTTAATTTTGATTTTTATTTGATAATCTTTTCGGAAGACAGTTGCTGTTTTCTGCAGCATTATTCTTATTGCAACTATGTCGAATTAAGAATAATGATTAGAAAGATTTTAGTTCACAAACAGTAATACTTGTTAACAGGAGAGACTGCTCCTACAGGGATGGGATACACTTAAATAGAAAGGGTGCAAGAATGTTTGCTGATGCTATCGAGGCAGTGTTAGGTGGGTCGGAAAACTGCTAGATTGGGGGGATACAAGGACTAATAGATTAACAGTAGCCACTGGCAGAGGAGAAAGTGATTCTTGCACTGCTTCTATTGGAATGAGCCACAGCCTGGAAAATAAGATGCAGGATATAACAGAAACTGCTGGGAATCATTGGGGTACAAATAAACACATAGGTTGTGTTAGGGAGCTAAGAAAAAGAACAGGTCCATGTATACTTGCGTGTACACCAATGCTAGGAGTTTAGTAAATAAATTTGATGAATTTGAGGTATTGTTCAAAACATCAAAGGCAGATATTGTTGGGATTTCAGAGACGTGGTGTCACACAGATATAAGGAATGCAGAACTGAAATTTGGGGAGTACAATGTCTACAGAAAGGATAGACAGGATAGGAAGGGAGGAGGGGTTATGCTATTAGTTAAGAAATACATAAAATCCAAGGAAGTGAAGCCAGTCGACATTGCTGGACAGTGCAGTGTCGAGTCAGTTTGGTGTGACATAAGCATTGGGAGATCAAAATTGAGAGTAGGAGTGTGCAATAGGCCTAATGACTCTGATGAGTATAATAAGAAACTGTACGGGGAAATAGAGTAGGCCAGTAAATCAGAGAGTCTTATAATGGGGGGATTTTAATTTCCCAGATATTGACTGGAATTTGGGGGCTGGTCACTCACACACTAGCAAGGCTTTTGTGGATTTATTGGATAATTGTTTTCTACATCAGCATGTTCAGGAGGCAACTAGAGGGAGTAATACTCTTGATTTGATTATCAGTAGTGATTCTTCATGCATTAAAAATCTGCAGGTAAATGAACCACTAGGTGGCAGTGATCACAGTGTGCTGAAGTGGGATTTACTCAAAGAGGTAACTACCATTAGGGGTAAAGGGAAGGGTTATTGCTTTCGTAAAGGCGACAACGATGGACTGAGACAGTATTTAAATTCTATACAGTGGGACCAACTGATGATGTTACCAACAGCAAATTCAAAATGGGAAGCATTCAAAGAACTTATCTTGCAAGCTACTAGGCTTTACATACCAACTAAGAAATATTGTTCAAGGTTTAGGCCTAAGTGGATGTCAGATGAACTAATGAGACATATGGCAGTGAAGAAAAATGCATGGGATACATACAAATTAACACGTGACACAGAAGCCTATGATAGATACAAGTTGATCTGTAACCAGGTTACAAAAGGAGGTTAGGCAGGCGAAGGCAGATTACGAGAAATCTTTGGCAAGGGATGCAAAGAAAACCAGCAAAGAGTTCTTTACTTATGTAAACTCTAGAAGGAAGGGGATGAATCAGATTGGTCCACTTGATATCGATGGGTCAACCGTTGATGATCCTGCTCAGGTAGCTGACAAACTGAATGAATATTTTGCATCGACATTCACACATGAGGAGTTATTCAGCGAGGGGAATGCCAGAGGTGTATTCAACTCTAGCAGTAAACTAGAGAATCTTGTAATAACTGAGAGTAAAGTGGAGGAGAAATTGTTGAAGATAAAAAAAGAAAGGCACCTGGGGTGGATGGGTTCTATCCAGTTATATTAAAGGAAGCAGCAAAGGAGGTAAGCAAACCCTTAGCCATAATTATGAGAGCTTCCTTGGACTCAGGGGAAGTACCCATGGACTGGAGATGTGCAAATGTGACCCCAATTCACAAAGGAGGATCAAAGGGCGACACAAGTAATTATAGACCTGTTAGTTTAACTTCTGTTCCAGGAAAATTAATGGAGGCACTGGTTAAAGAAGCACTGCAGGATCATCTAGAGAAGACTTCAGTTATAGCTCAGACACAGCATGGTTTTGTTAAGGAGAAGTCTTGCCTGACCAATTTGATTGGATACTATGATGCAGTCACAAAAGAACTGGATGCAGGAAATAACTTTGATATTATATACTTGGATCTTAGAAAGGCTTTTGATACTGTTGCACATGTAAGACTGCTGCAAAAATTGGAGCAGTGTGGCATTGGAGGCAAATTGCTGCTATGGTTAAAGGGGTGGTTGAGGGGGAGAAGACAGAGAGTGGTAATCAATGGACACAGCTCATCGTGGACAAATGTTATTAGTGGAGTTTCTCAGGGTTCAGTATTGGGTCCATTATTGTTTTCTGTATTTATAAATGATATTGATGATGGTATTTCAAGCTTAATGTCCAAGTTTGCAGACGATACGAAGGTTTGCAGGGTTGTCAAGGACACTACTGACACTATGCTACTGCAACAGGATCTGGAAAGGATGGGCTGAGAGGTGGCAAATGAAGTTTAACATTGACAAATGTAAATTATAGGAATTTTTCTAGCAGGGATAAGGAGGTGACTATTTTATTGTATAAGGTAATGGTCAGACCACACCTAGAGTACTGTATACAGGTCTGGAGGCCTTATTTCAAGAAGGATGTAGAGATGCTGGAACGAGTACAGAGAAGGGCAACAAGATTAGTGAATGGAACAAAGGGGTGCTCTTACGAAGAAAGGCTGAAATTTGGCAAATTACAGTGTCTGGAAACTAGGCACCGGCCAGGTGATCTGATAGAGGTGTATAAAGCCTTGAATGGTTTGAACATGCTCAATGCTAATGGGATTCTTCCTCTTGGTCAGAATAATCACCTGAGAGGGCATAAATTCAAATTGAAAAAAGACAGATGTAGGATAGACGTGAGGAAATTTGCCTTTAGCCAGCGGGTGGTTGGTTGGTGGAATAGACTTCCATCCCCTGTCGTGGAAGTTGATAGACTAAATAAGTTTAAGGCCCAGCTGGACAGGTGTTTCGAACGAACAGAGGGGTGAAGTGGAAGTGGTTATTTTTTATTTATTTATTTATTATTATTATTTTTTTTTTTTTGGCTGATGCTGCATAGGCTTGCTTTCTTTCATCAAATGCCTCTACTAATGTTAATACTAATGCTAACAGCAGTCATTTTGTGCACTGTGGAAAAGCATTTCGGTAATTTTTTCTGGATCTCATTTTCAGAGTTGTGACCGCTTTTGAGCTTAAAATATCTGTAACTTTTTTATTTTTATAGTCTGGCTTAAATAAAAATTATCTTCAAAATGTTTTCATGTTTCTTAAATAATTTTAAACTTTCTGTTGATCCAGTAAGTCACTTCTGCTCCATTTCATCACTTTTTGCGAAAGGAAAAGTATTTAACATTCGTATGGTCGTTTGAAAGTATGAATACTCCAAACTGTTAGTATTGAAGAAATCATGTACACTAAAAGGACAGAATTCATGGGATACATGGTTCCCCGGCAACACGACATTGTCACTCCTCTCGCTAGTGGACGAATCCACCGTTTAGCAGTTATATAGGTACACGGCATTCACGTAGACGGTAATTCGATGTCATTATGGATAAACGTCGTGAGTTAACAAATTTTGAAAGAGGGATGATAGTGGGTGTCCGACGCATGGGTCACTCCATCGGGGTTGCTACAGAAATTGCACTATTCCCGTTCGACAATATCAAGAGTGTATCTTGATGCTGTCGAACGCCATTTCCGGAATAACATCTCATCGTGAACAGCGCTGTGGGTGGAGAAAGATTGTGGATGGACATGGCCATCGACGTCTTTCTCGCATTGTTTCAGCCAACCAGAGAGCGACAGTCCCACAAATCCCACAAATCACCGTTGACTTCATTCAGGGAGGTGCCAGAAACGTCTCCATCAAGACCATTAGGTGATCATTAGCCGCAATAGGCTATAGGAGCCGCCGACCCACCAGAGTCCAATTGTTAACACAACAACACAGGACTTTATGCCTCATCTGGGCGAACGAACATCGGCAGTTTACCTGAGAGACGGGTCTCCTGGTCTGATGTGTCCCGTTTCCAGTTATTTCGAGCGGACGGAGAAGGGTGTCTATCTGGTAGAAACTGCACGAAGCTATGCACCCGTCATGACAACAAGGAACTGTTCAGGCAGGTGAACGGTCGGAAATGGTCTCGGACAAGTTCAACTGCCACACGTTGGGACCTCTGGTACGTCTGGTATCTCTGAACGGTCCAGGTTACGTGTTCATCCTTTTTTTTTTTTTTCTTCTTTTTTTATGAAAACCCCAAACACGAGAGGTATTAGAACCTATAGTACTTGGTACCGTGCTTGGGTTGGAGGTTGAGAAGACGAAAGAAGATATTTGTTGACATTAGACTTGAACTTCTGTAGACGGTAATTTTCAGGAAATACGTACGAAGGAAGGTTGTTGCAGAAAACAGCAGATGAATGAATAAACGAGGAAGATGAAAATTTGGTTCTGTGAGTCTCAAGTTGGACAGTAAATGGATGTTGGCAGGTGGCGGCACGTGTTCGGACTGTTTTGAAAGAGAGAGCGGGAATAATAGAAGCCAATTCAGAAGAACAACAGTGCCCATGGAAGTATCTGTAGAAAAGGCATGTAGCAGAAACAGTACGTCTATGAGACAGCGAGTGCAGAGACTCTGTTAGCATTAGCATTAGTAGAGGCATTTGATGCAAGAAAGCAAGCTTATGCAGCATCAGCCAAAAAAAAAAAAAAAAACCACTTCCACTTCACCCCTCTGTTCGTTCCAAATACCTGTCCAGCTGAGCCTTAAACTTATTTAGGCTATCAACCTCCACCACAAGGGATGGAAGTCTGTTCCACCAACCAACCACCCGCTGGCTAAAGGCAAATTTCCTCACGTCTATCCTACATTTGTCTTTCCTCAATTTGAATTTATGCCCTCTCAGGTGATTTTTCTGAGCTAGAGGAAGAATCCCATCAGCATTGCGCATGCTTAAACCGTTCAAGGCTTTATACACCTCTATCAGATCACCTCGCTGGTGCCAAGTCTCCAGACACTGTAATTTGCAAAACTTAAGCCTTTCTTCGTAAGAGCACCCCTTTGTTCCATTCACTAATCTTGTTGCCCTTCTCTGTACTCGTTCCAGCAGCTCTACATCCTTCTTGAAATGAGGCCTCCAGACCTGTATACAGTACTCTAGGTGTGGCCTGACCATTGCCTTATACAATGGAACAATCACCTCCTTATCCCTGCTGGAAAAATTCCTGTATATCATTGACAATACACCATGAGCTACTCTTGCAGCCCATCTGCATTGCTCAGAGAACTTCATATCTGCCTGCACAACCACCCCCATGTCCCTTTCATTCTCTACCACTGTCAGTGTAGTACCACAGAGTTGATACGTTGCTCTGGGGTTGCTGTTTCCCATGTGTAGTACTTTACATTTGTCAATGTTAAACTTCATTTGCCACCTCTCAGCCCATCTGCTCAACCTTTCCAGATCCTGTTGCAGCAGCATAGTGTCAGTAGTGTCCTTGGCAACCCTGCCAACCTTTGTATCATCTGCAAACTTGGACATTAAGCTTGATATACCATCATCAATATCATTTATAAATACAGAAAACAATAATGGACCCAACACTGAGCCCTGAGGGACTCCACTAATAACATTAGTCCACGATGAGCAGTGTCCATTGATTACCACTCTCTGTCTTCTCCCCCTCAACCACCCCTTTATCCATAGCAGCAATTTTCCTCCAATGTCACACTGCTCCAATTTGTGTAGCAGTCTTCCATGTGCAACAGTATCAAAAGCCTTTCTAAGATCCAAGTATATAATATCAAAGTTATTCCCTGCATACAGTTCTTTTGTGACTGCATCATAGTATCCAATCAAATTGGTCAGGCAAGACTTCCCCTTAACAAAACCACGCTGTGTCTGAGCTATAACTGAAGTCTTGTCTAAATGATCCTGCAGTGCTTCTTTAACCAGTGCCTCCATTAATTTTCCTGGAACAGAAGTTAAGCTCACAGGTCTATAATTACTTGTGTCAGCCTTTGATCCTCCTTTGTGAATTGGGGTCACATTTGCACATTTCCAGTCTATGGGTACCTCCCCTGAGTCCAAGGAAGCTCTCATAATTATGGCTAAGGGTTTGCTTACTTCCTTTGCTGCCTCCTTTAATATAACTGGATAGATCCCATCCACCCCGGGTGCCTTTCTTGTGTTTATCTTCAACAGTTTCTCCTCCACTTTACTCCCAGTTATTTCAAGATTCTGTAGCTTACTGCTAGAGTTGAATACACCTCTGGCATTCCCCTTGCTGAATAACTCCTCATGTGTGAATGTCGATGCAAAATATTCATTTAGTTTGTTAGCTACCTGAGCGGGATCATCAACAGTTGACCCATCAATATCAAGTGGACCAATCTGATTCATCCCCTTCCTTCTAGAGTTAACATAAGTAAAGAACTCTTTGCTGTTTTTCTTTGCATCCCTTGCCAAGGATTTCTCGTAATCTGCCTTTGCCTGCCTAACCTCCTTTGTAACTTGGTTGCATATCAACTTGTATCTATCATAGGCTTCTGTGTCATGTGTTAATTTGTAAGTATCCCATGCATTTTTCTTCTCTGCCATATGCCTCATTAGTTCATCTGACATCCATTTTGGCCTAAACCTTGAACAATATTTCTTAGTTGGTATGTAAAACCTAGTAGCTTCCAAGATACGTTCTTTGAATGCTTCCCATTTTGAATTTGCTGTTGGTAACATCATCAGTTGGTCCCACTGTATAGAATTTAAATACTGTCTCAGTCCATCGTAGTCGCCTTTACGAAAGCAATAACCCTTCCCTTTACCCCTAATGGTAGTTACCTCTTTGAGTAAATCCCACTTCAGCACACTGTGATCACTGCCACCTAGTGGTTCGTTTATCTGCAGATTCTTAATGCATGAAGAATCACTGCTGATAATCAAATCAAGAGTATTACTCTCTCTAGTTGCCTCCCGAACATGCTGATGTAGAAAACAATCATCCATGACAGACTGTTAGACAGTCTGTCAGAGGAGCGCAATTAATGAACCTAATTGCCCTCTTCTGAATGGAATCTAGAAGCCTAAGAGAAGTTTTGGGGGCACCGCCTCAGTTGTGGGAATAATATTCATTGTTAGGACGGATTTGCGATTTGGGCAGAGCGAACATCTGTTTTGAAGAAAAGTAAGGCGGAGAGCGAAAGAGAAACCCAAGTTTTTTAGATTCAGAGGAAGCAATATTTGTAATGTGCTTGTACCAAGAGAGATTAGATGTCAGGGTAATCCCCAAAAGAGATATATCATTTTGCCTAGAAATCGGAATGTCACCAAAGATAAGAATAGCAGCAGAAGAATCCTTTATTCGAGATATAAGACAAAACTGAGTTTTAGAAGGATTGAAATCAACTAAGTTGTCTTTGCCCCACTGGAGAATTACCTGGTGATCGGCATTTAAGGAATTGGTAGCAGATTTTCTAGAAGTTGAAGCTGATTGAGCAAGGCAAGGATTCTCAAAATGGAAAATGGAATGCAATGTGCTATCAGCAAAACTATGAATAGGATTTCCAGTTAATGGAAGAAGGTCATTAATATACAAGAGGAAAAGAGTGGGGGAAAGAACTCAACCTTGGAGGACACCAGCATTAGTGAAGAAGTTAAAAGACAGAGAGCCATCTACTATCACCCTCAGTGAGCGATCAGTGAGAAAACTGGATAACCAATTACAAAAAACAGTTCACAAACCATAAGATGGAAGCTTGTTTAGAAGACCTTTATGCCAAACACGATCGAAAGCCTTTGAGATATCAAGAGCAACTGCATGTGTTTCACCGAACGTTTCCATAGAATTAGTCCATAAATGGGTAACAGAAGCCAGAATATCGCCAGTGGATCGACACTGATGGAATACATACTGGCGATCGTTGATCAGACGGAAGGTTTCTAGGTATATTAAGAGTAAGCGGTTAATTGATTTTTCCATTAATTTAAAAAGAGTAGAAGTAATTGCAATGGGACGATAATTGGATGGGAGGGATTTGACCCCCCCCCCTTTAGGAACTGGCTGGATATGAGCAAATTCCCAAGCAGAAGGAAAAACACCTTTGGAATAAGAAAGTGAAAAAAGGCGGCAAGGAACAGGAGTAAGTTCAGGAGCATAGGTTTTGAGAACAAGTGGAGAAATGCCATCAGGACCTGGAGCTTTCTTAATATCAAGATTCGTCAAAATCTTGATGGTGACATCCTTTTGACGAAAGACCACAGGAAACATTGAATGGTGTGTGTCGGGAATGGTGGGAGGTGTTTTATCAAGATCATTAATACATGAGTTGGAAGAAAATTTGGATGTTAACAGGTCAGCTTTATCCTTCGCAGAAGTGACAACGGAACCATTTGGTTTTGACAGAGGTGGGAGCAGAGATGGGCAAAAGTTGTGGCCAATATCTTTGGCAAGAGACCAGAATACTCGGCTACAATTAGAGCAAGAAGCAAGTTTTCTACCCTTAGCCTGTACAAAATGTAGTTTGGACTGATTAATAATTGCTTTACGATTGTTGCGAGCTTTGGTGTATGCAGAAAATGACACTGAAGAATTGGAAACAAGCCAATTACGATATGCAACGTTCTTCTCTTGAACAGCCTTAGCACATTTATTGGAAAACCAAGATTTAGATAAAGGACGAGATTTTAAAGTGTAGTGTGGAATAAAGGATTCCATTCCTACAAGAATAATTTCACTGTCACGATCTGAGCGAACGTTGACATCAGAAGATTTTTGAAACAGTAATCTAATCAAGGAAAAGAAGAAAGGAAATCTCGCAGGTCATCCGATTTTACATTCTTGTAATGCCAAGCAACGCGAGGTTGGGAGTAGCCATAAGATAAAGGCTCCATTAGAGAAGAGACAATCACCAAGTTGTGATCTTAAGTGCCTAAAGTACCACTCACTTCGACCGTGTACTTCGAAGGGTTTTTTGTGAGAACAAGATCAAGTGTGTTGGCTGTATGATTAGGATTGTCCGGTATTCTTGTAGGTAAATGAACAATCTGTGCAAGGTCATTAGTAATTGCAGAAGCCTCAGCATTTCGACCAGCCGTGTCGGTTTGGCTAGAAAATGGAAGCCAACTGCAATTGTGAACATTAAAATCACCAAGGAAAATTACCTCACTGTTAGGAAAGTTGGACTGGAGAAAGTCAAGTTGCAAAGAGAGGAAGTCAAAGAGCTCCAAGTGATTAGTAGAGTTGGGAGAACGGTAGAGACAACAGATGGATTTGATACCATGAGGCAGAAAGATTTTAAGCCAGAGACGATCGAAGAGAGGACATTTCAAATTACCGAGTCTCTGACAGGGAATATCGGAACGGACATATGCACAAGTAACATCTTTGAGGCGAAAGGAATCATACAGCGAATAATTTGGGCATCTGAGATGAACAGTAGTTCAATCCACCGATCACTGAGATTCTTTTAGAAAAAGTACACTGGGTTTGGCAGACTGCAAGTGGAAATGGACATCGTTGAGATTAGAATTGTGACCACGTATATTTGTGAAATGAACTAGGAAGTGTTTGGGAGGTTTAGATCTTTTCGCGTTTCAATAGTAAGAAAAAGTGGAGGAGACGTGCTGTATGAAGTAATGAAATTTTTGGATATGGCATACACATGGTAAGAATATACCCAGATCCTTGACATAACGTGGCCTCGACAATGCCCCCCCCCCCCCGCATACACACTACTGGGACTCTCTCCAGTCACTATCTGGCAGAGTAGAGGTAGCAAGATTATACACTAGCTGATCCGGAAGCCTCCTAAAGAGTTACCAATAGGGAGTTACCAATAGCAGCCGGCATACGAATACCGTTTTAGAGCTGTACCCTCGAAATGTAAGGACAATTGGATCTCGCCTTGATGTTCATCATAACCTCAAAAGTCATCAGCCATACTTAATGATGGACGAGATGGGAAAGGGTTGGACGAGATGGGAACGTATCCTGGAGACTAAACATGGGTTTCACCACTTCAAGCTTCCAATAAGAAGAGTGGTGGTATTACAGCGATCGATGAGAGTCATCTACCACCTAGTATTGCCTGGTAACACAGAGGGGCGGCATTCCTCCATGTGGTGTGAGCGCCACACCCCGACCCCTGCTGACGTTGGTTCACACCTGGATGGTCACCCACAGTGTTTGTGCATGGAGGTTATACCCAGGATTACTAACCTTGCAGACCATCTGCATCCTTTCATGGTCATCGTGAGCCCACAGGACAATGGACTCTTCCAGCAGGAAAAATGCGCTCCCTACAGAGCCGTGGTGACTAGAACATCATTCGAAGAGCATTCCGCAGATTTTACCACAGTGAGATGGCCTCCCCATTCATTGGGCATTAACCCTGTGGTGCATCTTTGGGATGCTGTGGAAGGATCTGTTCGAGCTTTGGATCCTCTACCCAGGAATGCGACGACATTATGGACAGCGGTGTAGCAAACCTGTATGGAAATACCTGTGGAACGCTTTCGTGAACTAGTGGACTCGATGCCTCGTCGTGTGACTGTCCAATTGTTGGGCCTACCCATTGCTAGGTAGGAATCCCATGATATCTGTCCACTCAGTGTACTTCTCAATTCGAAATTATAAACGCGAACACAATTCAAATTTTCTTAAAATTTAAAAGCTGTCTTGGTTATTTAAAATTAATTGAGAACTAATGGCTTGTGGGTAACGTATAACCTTTCAACAGGCGTCGAAACGTGAAGAGTGGCATACCCATATTTCTTCACACACACACACACTTGAGACCCTCGATCAAAATAAAAAATGAAACATGAAATATGGGATACAGAAAGAATGAGACGGAATTTAAATGCATTTTTAATTAAGACATACTTTTGTTTTATTTTTATGCTTAAATGCTCTAATTCTTGAAGAAAGATCTAAGAAAAAACTCTTTGAGAGCTCTCTTGAGCTTGAAGTCAACTCCAAATGGCGCTCTCTCTCTCTCTCTCTCTCTCTCTCTCCCCTTGAAGTGCGCTCCAAAGTACAGATATGCCATAAAAAAATAACAAGGCTAACGTTAAGGTGATGTTGTCATCGCCAAGTTCGCACACATATTAGACGTCTCTCATGGACTACAGTAATAGAGTATGTACATTATATGGCATTATCAGTTCTTGTGACAAAGAGAACGGCGTTCCAGTGAGTTCCGATTCATTCTGAGTTCTGAATTATAAAAATAATGAAATTTTCAAATGATTACATTAAGTTCATGTGAGATATCTGGAAAATTAATACATTGTTGAAAAATTAATATTGGATATGATTGCATACAAACGCAGATTCTTGTATTTGGTCTAAGAGTTGTTGGAAAAGTTACCTTGAGGTTATATCATTCGAGATCTGTTTCGCTTGATCTTTCAAATCAAAAGTGCAGGTATCCAGTTGGAGTGAGGCCTCTTCAGTCATGTCCCAGACATGTTCGATTGTGGACAAATCTGGTGGTGTTCAATGTCATGGGAGGACAGCGAAGTGTAAAGTGTGTTTAGGGTCAAACGGCACCAAGGGTTTCCCCCCATCTCCGCGTAGTATACATTGTGGGTGTGAAATAGAACACTGTCAATGCCAGAGGTTTAAAAGCGTATGGATGTTGTACATGTGTAGTGTCGGGTACCGTTGTTCATCTAGGCATTTAGCCGTTGGACCCCTATTGGGACCCACCGTTGCCCACACATGGACCCATGGAGGCAGACTAGGTACACAAGTATTTTAAATGGTACTCTGGCAGGCCGTGCCACCTAATTTCCTGAGATTTCAGTGGCAAGGGCCTAAAAAAAAAAAAAAAAAAAAAAACAGGGAGAATTACACTAGAATTTTGCTAGGTCGAAAGGGTCGTGAACGATTTGAATTTGGATATTTCTAATTTCCTCTGTGTGGGACATACGCTTGTGTGAAGGTAGAGTGGGGGAGAGAGACTGAAGGCTGGGGGGGGAGTCAGAAATATGAGGACAATAGAGAAGGCATACTCAGGAGTGGCCTGTGGGACAGCCCATGCCCACGGGGAGGAGAAAGAGGGGCGGCGGCGAGGAGGGAGACGTAGATGCCGTCAAATCCCCACACCACCACCACCACCAAGGAAAAGAAGTGAAAGTGAGCCAGGCAAGGGCACCTGGCTCAGATCGCCAAGAGGCGTATAGCGAACTGCAAAAATCATCATGGGATGGTTTCCCGTCCAGGATTTTAGGATAGTATTTCTTTGGTTGATGTCATGCCCATGATTGATGTCCCATCCAGGGTTGATGTGAAATCTTTCATGGGATGGTGTCCGGTCCACGATTTGTGCATAGTCATTCATGGGATGATGTCTCCTCCAGGATTTATGTACGTGCATGGGATTGACTCCTGTCCATGGTGTAAGTCTGTGGGGTTGTTTCTGTTGAGTTGTAAGATCGGGGACGATATGTAGGCACACAGAGTCCAGTGGTTCAGTCAGTGATACAGGATGCACAATTGATTGGTTATTGTTGCAGTTGTGGCTGTGGGTATGTCCGCCTTCTTGTGAAGAGGTCCTGGGCGAACTGGGTAAATGCTTTGTAGATGTCGTCGTCTTGAAGGGCCAATTGGTAACGTTAGCATTGTGTTGATGAGCGCATGAATAATGCTTTTCCTGTTAGAACAGCTCATTATTCATGTTCGCCAAAAACGGGATGACCACTGGGTTTATGACATTTCAACGTAATAATGCGCTGTTATACTGGCGTCCATAAACACGGCAGTTGTTTTCATGTCATATTCAACGACTCCTCAAACATTACATCGGGGACAGGTGGCTTTGGAGAACAGGTCAACCACTTCTGTCGAGATTAGAAGTGTTGTTATGTCCCACGTGACTGATATGTGCCTTTCTTATATATATGTTTTTTTCTCTCTCTCTCCAAGACAAGACGCCATTTGGTCCTCATACTTCCTTGGACTTCATACGTCGGTCACACACACACACACACACACACACACACACACACACACACACACACACACACACACACACACACACACACACAACACACCGAAGACGAAATGGCTCTTATCGCTAACGTTACTGAAAGCTATTCCAGCTTTCAACCGACCCGTTCACTACACTACTGAAGATGTTCAAGACTAATTAGGAGAGAGAACATAAAAAGTTCAGTGTGACTCGAGGTCACGGTTCCGCTGCAACCGATTGCAACTGTGAAAGGGGCACAACGACACTCCTAATATAGCAGAGGTGGCCTAATCTATTCGCAAAGGATATCTGTGTTTACGCTGGTCCATGCTTGTGGAAGATTCTGTATGAAGGTCTTTGAACACATATGCCTTCCTCTTCTCATTGGGTCAAACTCGTTCAATAATCTCGCGAAACGACTTTTAGCTCTTGTAGGACGATTATTCGTCCTCTCTCCAGGTTCGTTTTCTCAGCATTATCCTAGTAAAAACAAATTATTTATTGTATTCTCTATCGAAATTATGATTTTTTTTTTTTTTTTGTAAAAAAAAAGTTATGCCAATTCTAAAATTTTTTCACTAACACAATATAGATATTTTAATATAAATTAATTCAAAATCTCTAAAATATTAATAATTAATCCTATAATCCCTCTTAAATTATTAGCAACTTTAATAAAAATCGGATCCTTTTTGGTGGTGTTCCTCTTTTATTTTCCTGTAATGTCAATAAAAGGCATTGGTAATAGTGTGACAAAACGTTAGAGAAGTTTACATTGTGATGTGCCCAAACAATGTATAAAGAGCACGAAATGATGCTTAACGAAATCTTAAGGATGCGTTAAAAATGGCTCATCAGCATCTCGATGAGTTGCAACGCAGGTGGTACATAGTGCATGAACTCTCAAAGTGGGAACCACATTACAAATTAGTGCTAGAGGTATCAATTCTACCCTAGAAGTTAGCACAATGGCTTAGTAGTTGGAATTGGGTTGTTCTAAACCTGTATAGTCGAGAGGAAGTTTTATCGTCCCTTTTGCGCTAGTAGCCCAATTATTCGGTCTCGAATGAGGGTTGTATGATTTTTATCTTGTGAAAAGTGCAGTTTCGTCCAGGAAACAGGTTGAAAAAACAGACTATTAGAGACACAACGTACTGACCCCGCATAACCCGAGTTGCTTCGGCTATAATGCACTGTACCATTTCCCACTCTTTTGAAATTCTGAAATTATTGTTATCCTTTTTGGAGTGTGTACATGAGACACTTGTCCAGCTTTATACTAAAGTTAATAAATGATCTCTGACCAGCAATGTGAATGGTGCCTCATCCTCATCCACAAAGAGGCACAGGTACGATGAATGAATCGGGGATTAATCTTTTACTGGTGTTTGGAGCAGATGTGGATATTTATAGTAGTGGTTTTTCGAGGCAAAGAGTGCTGTGGTCAGGAGGGATAGGTAACAGCATAAGAATAAACGATAACGCTGCGATTTTTCGATTACATTTTACATTTTACCTAAGCAAGTTCGAAGCAACAGGTTATTATTCCTTTTATTCGCGCACGTATCAACTGAATTAAAAGGATTCTTAGTAAGGCGTGGTTAATTATTGTTGTGAATTAGCGAGGCGGGCGCTTTCTCTGATACGAACGGTTGTCACGGCGTAGCTAGAAGTTGTCCAAAGTTCATCATCAACCATTTTCAATCCACTGCAGGATGAAGGCCTCTCCAGCAACTTTCCAGTTCCTTCTGTTTGGTGCAATTTCCTACTCACAAGCTCGTGAATTTCATCTGTCCATCTCCGTCGTTGTCTTCCAGGTTTTCTTCTAACTCCTCTTGGGTACCATTCTGTTATTTTCTTAGTCCATCTTTAATCATGTCTTCTAGCTATGTGTCCTGCCCAAGATCAGTAGATAAGTATATGACTCCACCTTTTCAATTACTGCTCTTTCAATCATTATATCCCTTTCTGTGGCATACCTTTCATCATTACTTTTGTTTTAGCCATATTCATCTTTAATAATGCTAAATTCTTACTAACTGTGCATAACTGATTAAGATTTTCCTCTAATTCTTTGGGATCGTGGCTTATGACCACAATGTCATCTGCAAATCGTAAATGGTTTAGGTACTCTCCATTCACATTGACTCCTTTCTGTGACCAGTCTAATCTTCTGAAAGCTTCCTCAAGTGCAGCAGTAAACAACTTCGGAGATGTCTCCTTGTCGAACTCCTTTCTCAATTTTCAATTTGTTACTGTCTTTGTCTAGTCTAATAAAGGAGGTAGCGTTCTCATATATTTTCTTCAAAATCATAATATATGGGGTACCTATGCATTGTATTTCCAATGCCTTATGCTGTATGGAGTCTGATGTTACGCAGTTCAATGTGGGTAAGGATTCTGGTTATAGCACGTTATTTTATTTTATTTATTATTATTTATTTATTTTTTTATTTTTTGTCATCAACAAGCTTATTGAAGCTCTACAAGATTGCCCGCTGCCAATAGATGTCTAACAGACGCAGAGAGCGCAAAAGAAGGCTGTGTGGAACTGCGAATAATTTTTCAACTTGTTTGCCTTTCTGCAAAAAGTTGGCAATTTACGTATCCGATTCGGAGTGTAACGATTACGAGCGACCACAGAAGTAAAACAAAAATAATCCCTCGCCCTCCTTTTCTTATCATTTTTTTGACAACTGACTAAGACAAGGAAAGAATCATAAAAATAAAAAAATAAAGAAAATTAAGAAAACATATCATAATAATAATAATTAAATTAAATTAAAATAAAATAAAAACAGAAAAAAAAAGAATAAAATAAAAGAAAAATTGCTGCTTCCCGATTCAGTTCTTATCCTGAGATGTAATGCAGAGTGATTGATCTTGATAAACAGAACTTTATTTACCACAGGTGAGTAGTTAATATGCTGTGAATTTAAGAGGAAATCTTTCCTTCTATAAAACTATCTTTTGTCAAAAACTTTTGAGCGCAGTGAAATTATCCTGATTATGATAATGAGTTGTTCGCATTCCTGAGTAAGCTGTCCGATCAGAATCTGAAGTGGAATGCGTAGATCACTAAAAGAAGGGGGCAATAAAACAGAAGATGTGCCCAATCCTCAAAGCGCCGCAGTGACAGATCTCACTATCAGAGAGAGAGAGAGAAAAGAGTTTTGATGTTAAATATAAGCAAGTAGATAATCAAGTAAGAAGAGTAGGCCGTGGAGAGAATCACTTTATAGTAAATTTAGTTGTATTGAAGGGCAAGTTTGGGATAAAATAAATAGTTTTATAATCTCTCTCTTAGTATCATTAGTTCAACGAATCTGCTGTAATCGAAAAAAGCACTCTCCAAGCATGATTTCCTTTAAAGTTTAGGATTAACTTCATTGCGGATGGTGATTCCCAGGATGCTACACGGATGACCTTCACTAAGATGTTAACAGCCGTTAAAGATGTCATATAGGTCTAACCGGAGGGAACCGGTGAGGATTTGTAGAGCAATAGACAAGACAGTGCAGCAAGTCTTAGTCATTGCAAACAAATAGTCCTTTGAATCGAGTGTGAGTCTTAAAATTAAGATCCCGCTCCTGTCTAGATAGCGGGGTTAGTTGAGCAACGATGATTTTTTCACTTGAGAAATGTGAATAAGATGCTCTTTAAAAGTTAAATTTTGTTCAAAAACTCTTCCAAGGTGATTGATGAAGAAATTGTAGGTGTAGAGATGTTATTATATTTAATGGCAGGTAACCTGTTTTTCTTTTTTAAACGATACCTTTAGATTCATTGATAGAGACTTTTAGTTTAGTAGCAGATGTCTTGTGGAATAGGTCCACCAAAGCAGTATGAAAAATTTATTCTAGCTGAGCACGTGAATTTCCGGAGGGGTTTTTTTTTTTTTTTTTTTTTTGTTGTAAGGTTTTAGGTACATTACAATCTAGGACATAGTGTGCCGCATATAATGTCTGTAAATTGCATGTTTTCTGTGGTCGATTTGCTGTTTGCTGAAACCCCGAGTTTCCAGGAGAAAAAACCATGCTATCCTCGTCTGAGACAGATTAACTCAGCCAAGTTGGGAAAAATACCCATAAAACTTCCTCACGTCATTGACGGAATTCGAACGCAGGTATTTTTTTTTTTTTTCACCTGATGAGGAGAGGACTGTAATCACAACTGGGCCTCAGCCGGATGCCATCCTTTTATTCAAGTTCGCTAGAGGTAATTTAAACAAGCATTGTTACGGTAGTTCACAGTGATGCTTTTGTTCACTATAAGATCTTGTTTATCGTGGTACAGATTTTCTGCCAAAGTGAGAGCATCTTTGTTTACGACAGTAAAGTTTATCGATGGAGTGTAGCTTCTACCTGCAGCATTTTTTGATAAACCACCTTCAGAAGCTTCTGGAATGAAAGCAATGCAAACTGGTGGTAGTCCTGCAGAGTCCATGTTGCATGTTAATTTTGATCCTGACACAGAAGAGATCCATGAAAGAAAGAAAAAATATTTAACTGCAAAATATGGACAGCATCAAATGAGCTTAAAAAAAATGTGCTTAAGAGTTGAAATGTGGATGTATGACCAATTGCAGAGCTCATATGGATGCACAGATGATTCTCAGACTTATGATGTAGAGATAGACTTGATGATTTGTTAGATATTGAAACAAATATTGGCTTCGGAAAAAGCTCATCGAAGCAAAACAGTCAGGAGACGAAGTAGAGAGATTCATCACTGAATTGTTACAGCGTGCATAAACATTATGAAGACATCGCATAGTGCCACTCTGTAGTAAGACAGATGGAAATACATATGCGACGAGTTTTGTGCTGGTAGAATCTCTGGGAAGCCACTCATCCAGGTCAACATCCCAGAATGGAACCCTCAGCCTCCTCTTGAAACGAGCCTGGAAATAGTGATATCTTGTAATAACAGATATGTTTCTTTCAAGAAAAGTTGCTGAAAAGGATGTTGAACAGGTTTAAGAGCGATTTCGCGAGGAGTCGTTGAAGGAGGCTGTTCGACCAAATTTTAACACTCCTTCAAAATTAGTGGGGATGGCTAAGACAAGATGACTAGTGGGTCTGATGAAGCGATAATCATTCAGGGATTTACCTGGTTTTGGACTAATTTTTACTAGTGCGGTTTTCCAACTCTCTGGAAAGTGAGTCTCATTAAGGCACTTATTATAAAACAATAACAGAATATTTTTCTTCATCTGGAAAGATTTTTTGATGAACTGGGCATTTATTGTTTTTTATTTTGTTAAGAGTCAATATTTGTTGTTTCTTCTTTAAGATCGTGACCGTAACTGAAATGGCGTATTCAACTGGATCTCTTTACATTCGGTAAAATTTTAAGCGAACTCACATTACTTCTCAAAATCCGCAACGACCAATTTAAAATAAATTTTTTTAATGAAAAAATTGGAAAATGGAAGCAAATAGTAGTTTCTGAAACGTTGTATATTTTTAAATGTTTTTAAAACAATTTATACTCATATATATAATTTATAACAATTAATACTCATATATATATATATATATATATAAGCAGAAATATATGATTACATTTAAAGTTTAACGCGTTTAATGGTTTTTAAAACTGGAAAATGGAAGAATATTTTATGTCCATAATGATGTTATTTTTTAAAATTTTAGCAGTGTTATTTTTTTAATAAAAGATGTAAAAAGACACCTTTAATAAATATTTATTTATTTATTTTTTTTTTCAAAAACTGAAAAACATGGTTCGAAGAGCATTCCGCAGATTTTACCACAATGGGATGGCCTCCCCGTTCATGGGGCATTAAGTATTTCAGTTCATTAAGAAAATATGAAATATTGGTAAATTCCAAAAACTGATAAACATTTTTCCAGAAATTAAAAAGAAGTTTTACACCTGCCATGAGCGCCGCTATTTTTTTTAGCAATTAGGGCCGCCACCACTGTGGGTTTAAATAAATCTGAAAAGGAAAGTGAATATTACACTGAAAGGACAGAATTCATGGGTTTCCTGGGCAACCCGACGCTGTCATCCCTCTCGCTAGTGGACGAACCCACCGCTTGGCAGGAATATAGGTATGCTGCAGTGTACTCTTTGAAGGAGCGATGATAGTGAGTGCCCGACGCATTGGTCAGTCTATCGCGGAGGTGGTACATAAATTGCACTATCCCCGTTCGACAGTATCAAGAGTGCATCGGAAATACGCCATTTCCGGAATTGCATCTGATTTTGAACAGCGCTGTGAGTGGAGAAAGGTGGTGGATGAACGTGGCCGTCTACGTTTGTCTCGCATTGTTTCAGCCAACCGGACAGCGACAGTGGCAGAAATCACCGCCGACTTCAACGAGGGAGGTGCCAGAAATGCCTCTACCAAGACCATTAGGAGATCATTAGCCGTAATAGGCTATGGGAGTCGCTGACCCACCAGAGTCCCTATGGACTAATACCACGACACAGGACTCTAACCTTAACTGGGCGAAAGAAAATCGGTAGTGGACCTGGGATGATTGGAGACAGGTCTCCTGGTCCAATGAGACCCGTTTCCAGTTATTTCGAGCGGACGGGAGGATGCGTATCTGGCGGAAACTGCACAAAGCTATGCACTCGTCATGACAACAAAGAACCGTTCAGGCAGGTGGACGGTCGGTAATGGTCTGGGGCGTGATCAACTGGCACACGTTGGGACCTCTGGTATGTCTAGACGCATCTCTGAACGGTCCAGGTTACGTGACCATGAAGAGAGGCAGACCATTTGCCTCCCTTCATGATCATCGTGCACCCATAGGACAATGGACTCTTCCAGCAGGACAATGCGCCTCCCCACAGAGCAGTGGTGACTAGAATGTTCGAAAAGCATTCCGAAGATTTTACCACAATGGGATGGCCTTCCCGTTCATGGGACATTAAACCTGTGGTGCATCCTTGGGATGCTGTGGAAAGGTCCGTTCGAGCTTTGGATCCTCCACCCAGGAATGCCACGGAATTATGGACAGCGTTGCAGCAAGCATGGATAGAAATACCTGTGGGACGCTTTCGTGAATTAGTGGACTCGGTGCCTCGCGTGTGACTGCCCATATTCGGGCAAAAGATGGGCCTACCCGTTAGCCTACCCGTAAGTGTCCCATGATTTCTGTTCACTCAGCGTAGTATAAAGTTATGTTGGAAAAGTGTTGCCACATAGTCAAAATTTTCTTGTTTGCAATTCTTCCCAGAGATGACAAGAGGGATTTCATGATGAAAGCCCTATGGAGACTTCAGGAACTCTGCAAAGTTTATGAGAGAAATTTTTTTCAGAACGGCAGTCCTCAGTTGATAAATCTTCTGAAAATTTACTTAAACAGAAGAGGTGCAAGGGTTTTTGTCAATGCCACTGAGAAGTCATTTAGGGTTCTGGTAAATTGCTACCTCAGGGGGTATAGGGAATTCCGCGCACGGTCGATTTAGGTAAAAGGCATAGGAGAAAACTGCACTTTCACCCTCTCTAAGATCGTTTGTGTGCACTACTAGCATGTGGCTTCTTTGCACTATATGGCTAGTTCTAATATTAACACTATGGAAACTAATTATAATTTTTTAATTAATTTGACAGCATTCCTTGCACCTATTAGTTACAACGAAATCAAGAGACATAATGAAGCGTAGTAAATGAAGACAGCATATTAATGTGAGAAAATATGCTAACAAAACTAATTGTAAGTGTGTTAGCACATAGCTGCATAAAAAGCCTATTGTTTTCACCGTGTCCGTCCGCATTTAGCAACTTCACCCCCCAATGGACAGATTTCAAGAAATTTTTCATTTAGGCTTTTAAAAAAGATTTGTCGACCATTCTCAAATTCAACTAAAATCGAACCGATAGAAATCCTCTGTTTATTATTATTATTTTTGTTTTTCATACGTATCACATAGGCTATCGATATACTGCATATTGTAGCTGGAACACTGGATATCATGTTTGTTGCCATGCAGTGGTGGGAGGAATGATCGGGCAATATAGCGAATGCGCAGGAACGAAATGTTCTAGGGTCTCGCATAAAAGTCGCTACTTTTTGCTTTTTTTTTTTTTTTTTTGTTATGTCACTTCTGGTTGATGGCAAATTGACGGAAAGGTATTATGGTGAAACATTACCAATGCTCCTGCTCTTTCATTGTTCCACCCCAAATTTCATTGTTCCACCCCATTGTTCCACTCTTCCAACCCACATTTGGCTCACATATTCCGAACAGTGTCAACGTGACGTGGGCATGCTTCTTTGACTTGCGCTTTCACTAGATTTATCACTCATCGAACACTTTTGGGATATGATGGAAGTTTCACTGAGCCCCATCTCTCAGCCCTCTACCACTGTTGACCAACTCACTGCACACTTGCAAGAAACACAGTTCAATGTCCACCCAATGACCATTCGCCATGTCTGTTCCATACCGCGATTTGGCTACATGTACAATTGTTCACGTAGGCCATACTCCAAACTGATGTGTCCAGCATTTTCGCGGGTAAATACTGCTGAATTCATAATTTCCTAGTAATTTTTTGTCTATCTTGTAACACTTAGTTTGAGCTCAAAATGAGTGAGATACACCGTTCATTAAAATTACCATTCTATTTAGGAATTTTGCAATTTCAGTGAACAGCTTGTTTGTTTGTTTGTTTGTTTCGGAATTTATTGGGCGCATCGGCAACTGTGGCCATAGTGCGCCAGAGTGAACAGCATTCTACAGGTAATCCTTTGCTAAACATGGGGATGTGTCCCTGCCAACATAAGGAACACAGTTTAATGTGTTCCTTATGTTGGCACATAATTCATTCACCCAGTGAATGAGTTTTTAAAATTTTATATTTAACATGGGGAACACATCCCGATGTTAAATATAAACATGGGGATGTGTGGATAATGCTATTTTTGTGCGAAATTAAAAGTAAAAAAATATACGATCACCATATTTTGTTTTATTTATTATTAAAGAAACGTTGTAAAATAATAAGAGAAGTTTATCTCAATATAATACGTAGAACACTTCCGTATGATAATCTCCAGCTGGAGAGTATCATATGGAAGTGTTCTACGTATTATATTGAGGTAAACTTTTATTATTATTTTACAAATATTTTTTAGAATGGATAAATATTTTTCTAGAATGGATAAAGAATGCGTGACTGGTGGAAAAATTTCCACATAATGAAGGTACTCCGTGACATCGATGGGGCTTGAAATTAAGTCTTCCCATTTTGTATGAAGTCATACTGGCCTCATCATGAACCAGAGCTATAATGCTCAATACCTAGAACGTATTGAGCATTATAGCTCTGGTTCATACTATTAAAGAAATGATAACATGACAATATCAACAAGATGAAAGGTTTTATATATTGAACGCACATTTTGTATGCACACTATGTTTCTTAGAAACACATAATTGGGCTTGATGGAGTCTTATATATAGAAATATGAATCCTGGGTAGATATCTTGGCTTTTATTTTTTCGCTTATTACTCAAACTATGCCCATAGCGCTCAAATAACTTGTCTCAAGTTCTCTTAATAGCATTCTCTCTTGAAAATCGCTGTGATGTTCCTCCAATAAATTAATGCAGTTATTTAGTCAATATTTTGTTAGTGAAGAGGCACTTTTACTACACTTGCTGTGTACTGAAAACGCCTCTTGAAAACCCTCCGTGTTGCGCTTGTGCAACGTGAAGATTAACTCCTGAAGTTTAGCGTTGGTAAGAAACTCACAGTAGCAGCTTAGGCAGTCCTTTCCGTCATCCGCACTGATTCCCTCAGTCCCTGCTATGGTTTCCACATGGCTGTTGTCTTCAATTGAATTGGATAGCTTATATTTAAAAACAGATGAGGCCAGTATGACTTCATACAAAATGGGAAGACTTAATTTCAAGCCCCATCGATGTCACGGAGTACCTTCATTATGTGGAAATTTTTCCACCAGTCACGCATTCTTTATCCATTCTAGAAATTGTTAGCGCCTTAATGATTAAATTATATATGTATAGTAATTTCAAGACAGGACGAAAGCCGGCCTTCCGGCATAGAGAATCAACAGACAAGAGGTGGAGATGATAAATATGTGCATAACAAGTGTACAGGCTCAGTGGATCGCGCTCATCCGATGCTACTCGTCTACGGCTCTCTGCAAAATACAAGTAGTTTTCCATATTTTTTTTTCTTTTTAATTTTTTCGATTTGTAGTAACCTATCATCGAGGAGTGATGCTATGAAACAGAGGATATTACCTTGGATTAGATAGTGGTCTTCCAGTAAGCGGAGGAGCGCCGACACGTTGATGGCGGCAAAAGCAGCTTCAATATCCAGGTACGTGATTGCGAGTTCCTCTTGCTGTTCAAAGGTGGACAATATATTCCATATGGGTGCAAGGAGGTTCGTCACTGTGGATCGGTTTTGGATGGCGTAGTGGATCTGTGGCGGCTTATCTCTAAGAATCTGATTCATTAAAGTGGGCAGCATAGTTTCTTCCGGGATTTTCAGGAGCGTTGAGGAGTTATACATCGGCCGAAAGTGCCTGGGTAGAGTGGGGTTTAGAACTTTTGGATGTGGTCTGACAAGGTAGCTATTCCAGGCTTTAGGAAAATTTCTTGTGGTTAGAATTCCGTTGAAGATGTACTTGACCGGTTGGAGGATGAACGGACTGAGGCATTTTACCATGAATTGTGGCACTTTGTCGGCCCCCGCGGTTGCTGTTGCTGGAAGTGAGTTTATCGCTGCTGTTAGCTGGTGTGTAGAGATAGTGATGGGATGCAAGATGTCTTGTTGTAATTCATTGTCGGGACATAAAAGAGAGTTTAGTTGATCTTCACGCGTATTGAATCTGGTAATATGATCTAGCCATTGAGCTGGGTCCAGCTGACTAGGAAAGCTATGGGATCTGAAGCGGTATGGGATTTTCCCTTTTTGAAGTTGAGCGCCCAGGTGTGCTGTTATTGCTCGTGATTTCTCCCTATTCAATTGCGCTCGTGCTCTTGAATAAGATATCCGGTCAGAAGTCTGTTGAGTTCTTTTCCAGATCTGGTGTAGCTGCTGCTTTAACAGGAAGGCCATGTGTACATTTGGATTTCACCAGGCTTTGGAGTAAGATGAGATCCTTATCTTCTTTGATGCGGAATATTGTGCAATGGTGTTTACCCAGTTTATCAATAGTGTTACCTCAAGCGAGACGTCACACGTTTCAAGGATATTCCAAGGTATAAGGATGGCGGCTTGCAGGCATTTTTGGATGTTAAAGAGCTTGGGGCTGACGATGACGGCGGTTTGAACATTTTTTCGGGCAGGTGGTCCCCGAGCAGGAATAATTAATTTTGCGTAGATAGGGTCATGATCCGATTTGTAGTGCGTCTCAGGTGGTTCTTCAATCATGCATGCTAAGATGCAAATGGGCTATTGTCCTATACTATTGCAACAGAAATTATTATGATAATTTTAATGACCATTGATAGAGTGAACTATATATCCCTATTAAATACTTTTACATTGGAAATTTTCAGAATTAACATTTATAGTTTTTAAACCTATTTATAGTTTTCCACTACCAGCATTTTAACTGCTGGAAGTACGGCATCTCATAGGGAACTGCTTCATTATTCATAATTTCTCAGAGTTTTTTAAATTGGAACCACCAGTAATTTTTGAACAAGCTATCAGAGCAGTGTCTTGGTTTTTAAATAAATATTATAGTGAAGTGCCAACGATGTCATTTCTTAAACAGTATTTCTCTCAATGTAAAAGAAACTTGTTTACTCTTGAAGGCCAGGCTAAAATTATTATGGTTGCAAAATATACAGAAAGATAATATACAACCAAATTTACTAATTTATTATGAATATGTCATATGAGGCCAGTGAGGAGCATTTAATGTAAGTAATCAGTGAAATATATTGTACCGTTCTTTCAGGTTAACCAGAATTAATACCCTTGCATGGGCTTGTAAATATGACTATCAGGATTGTGTCGATATGGCAAAGAAAAAATTTCAACAGTGGCGAAAGGATTATACAAACATGGAAATGTGAGTATTGTGTTAAAATTTATATGAATGATTTCTGGAAAAGCATTTTTATTGAAGAATCTTAATTTGCACTTTTTTTTTTATAAAGCCATTTAAAATGCTTTTGAAATTGTATTATTATTAGCATCGGCATAAACAAAATTATGTAAAGGAGCTTTTGAAGCATCAGCCAAACATAAAAAGATAAGACATATATATATTATTAGAATGTATAACACACACACACACACACATACACGTACACTGTAATAGTTCGTCTCAACTCCTTTAAATTTATTCAGACTTTCTTCTTCCGCAACACAAAGTGGAAAGTTATTCCAAAGATTAGTTACTCTCTCTGATTGAAGGCGATTCTTGGCATTCATTTTGAAATCATTCTTTTGAATTTAAATTTATGCTCCCTTATTTTATTTTATATTTTTAGTTTATTTCTAAACGTTAATGTGCTAAAATTATTTTGTAATCTTTAGGTGTGTAAAAAAATTGGTTAAAAAAAACACAAAACGTTTATTTTCCTACAGGGGGGTTAGCAGGAATGACACATAAAAGCGATGGAGAGTGATATATCAATGCGTGACATCTAATGAATTATAATCACAGTGCTGCCTTAAAGACATCCGAAAAGTACTTGTTTCTTTATGTCAGTGAACCAAACAGGCATCATTTCGGTTTCGTGTGCAAAACTCACTTGATTCCTGAAGTCTCTTACTCATGAATTATAAACGAACAAACGTATATAATCACTGTCAGCCTGGTGGAAAGGGCTTGGTTTCTGATCTTCGTTCAATGATGCAAAGAATTTTTAATGGCTTTTTGTACAGCGTGGCTGAGTTAGTCGCTCCAATTTTTCGTTCAGTAAACAGGTATAATCGACCACAGAATGCAGGCAATTTACGGGTACAATATACTGTAGCCTCGTAGACTTTTTTTCTACATCTTTTGTATATCACAACTTAAATTTTTATTTTTATCGAGTCTCTTTGGAGGACGTCAAGCCTGGCAGCCACAATTCTTCAGTGCGCCCCCATATCTTTCTATTAGGTATTAGGTCTGTTGAAGGTCTGACGGCTCCTGGGATTTCTCCCATCTCCGCGTGTGTTCTTAATTTTTGACGTGTAGGACTAAACACTGTGGAAGACAAAAATTTGGAGGCTGAAAATTGGAGGGAAGAAATTGGAAGTAAGGGCCGATAGAGTAGATGGCCCCTGCAGGCAGTGTGGCATGTCCGTGCCTCACCAGAGTGAGAAAATTGTGGACATGTGTGTGTGTGTGTGTGTGTGTGTGTGTGTGTGTGTGTGTGGACATGTGTATATGTAAAGGGTGGGTCCTAGAACGTTTGTTCAACTCCACCTCGTATCTCTGTGAAGAACAGAATCACAACAAATGGGCCAGATATGTGTGTGACGTAGGTTTGTGTGTATTATGTGCGTGTTCTGTTGTTCTGTTCTGGCCTCTTGGCTACCCAGAAGCATCAGTCACCTGAACAGATGATTCTGGGTACTCGTCCACAACATGGGAAGGTCGGCCAGTCCATGTAAAGCTCGTACTGTCTCAAGAGAGACTCTGACCCACCTCTGATGTTGCCAGGATCCTGTGGAGGGGAGGAGTGGCAAGCCTCTTCCCCCTCCCCAGGAGTTTGGGAAGAAAGATCCGCTCAAGAGAGTACGGATTCGGGAGAGCGCCACCGTGTATCGTCTCCGTCAATTTTGCAGGCTCTGAAAAGTGGGTCATTGAGTCCCGTCCTGGTAGGACACTAATAGAGGGGTTAAATCTGGGATGTCATCCTTCTAGACTGCATGTGGTCTGGGTCCTATTATCTGGTCATTATCTCTGGTCATCATAATCAAGTCTACTGGCTGTCGCTACATAATCAAGTCTACTGGCTGTCGCTACAGGAGTTTATCCCTTCCGTGATGTTTACTTTTGTCTTTACACTACATTTTGTCGTTTTTTAGTGGTCTATGCTGCAAGGTCTTGGAGCAGTGTCCCTTTGTTCTGATGTCATGACTATTTAAAGATGGTTTTCTCTTCCACTGGCGGTAATAATGCCCTATTGTGCTTAGACAATATACTGTCACTTGTTTTTTCCAGTGCATTTTGTAGTCAGTCCAAGGTCTGTATGGTCGGCTCCTCTGTGTCGTCTCGCTGCTATGTGCAGGTTTGGTTTGTCTCATTCCGTTGAGATCTTCTGTATATGGCGGTTAGTGTTTGGCGCCTGGTAAATAATCCCTGGGCAAAACCAGTTAAGGGTAAGTAGATACTACTCAAGGTCTCTTGGTAGATAGTGAACTCTAGACATTAGTCAACGTCACCAGGGCCGTATCATTACAAATTTCGCGCTGCTGGGGCTCTTTAGAGAAGAAGTTATATGAGGTCATAAAAGAAAATGAACAGCTGAAGGCCACCAACGCCCAACTCCAACAAACTAATAAAACTCTATCTAAAGTAACCAAAAATCCAACTATAGCAGCTCTGAATACCGGGCTACCTTCCAACCAAGCTTCTGATGAAGATACTCGGCACCAGTTGTCTTATGCTGCCACGCTCAAACTACCTCAGATCCCCACCACACAGAACAAGCATATGCTGATTATAAAAGCTAGAGAAGGGTGCAACATCCCAGATAGCGATGGAGTGAAGGACACCGTCCTAAAGAAGATAAAACCAAAATTAGACAATCTCCAAATCAAAAGCATTCGCAAAATTCGCGACAAAGGGATAATATTGGAAACAGCCACTAAGTCAGATCTAGAACAGATCAAGTCTTGCGGCACAGCTGAAGATCTAACTCTTACCTTTGAAACCCCTAAACTCAGGGGACCAAGTTTAATTGTGTTTGATGTAGATGGCTCAATCCAGAAAGTTGACCTACTGCAGGAAGTATATAACAGAAATCTCTTTGAATCCATGAGCAAAGAAGAAGCCATTAAGGAGATGAAAATTCAATTTTCCACCAATGGACGGACTCGTGGTCGACTTAATTGGGTTATAGAAGTGTCCCCCAGGATAAGGAGATTCCTACACAGCCAGGATAGAATTTATCTGGGCTGGTCATCCCACAGATTCAGAGATTTTGTACCAGTCCTGAAATGCTACAAATGTCTTGGTTATGGGCACACCTCTGCTAAGTGTCTTAAAAAACAACCAATATGTGGGCATTGTGCTGAGGCAGGGCATCTCTACAAGGACTGTCCCAACAAAGCCTCGCCTCCTAAATGCTCAAATTGCAAAGCGATTAACAAACCCTACGATCACTCTGTGCGGGATGGAGCGTGCCTTGTATATAGAAGAGCAGCAGATATAGTACGCAATAAGACCAACTATGGAAAATAGGATGCTGAACACCCCCCCCCTCTCCCAGACTTCGTATAGCTCTGATCAATGGCCAAAAATCCATCTCAGTGGCAACACAGCTTCATCCTCTAATGGACGAGTTGAATCTAGACATTCTTCTCCTTCAGCAACCATACTGCGTCCGTGGAAGGGTCTCTGGTTACCCCCTGGCTTTCAGGAAAATCCAGACGACAAACCAATTGTGCCTCGCTGCTATCATCGTCCGCAATCCAGACTTAGTAGTAACACAGATAGAATCACTCTGCACTCCCCACCTAGCGGGGGCTACAATAGAAGGCAGCTTCGGCCGTATTGCGGTCCTAACAGCATATTTCCAATTTGGTACAGATATCCTCCCGCACATAGCTCGACTAGAACAATCTGTTGACCTCCTGGAGAACACTGATGTCATCATAGCAGCAGATTTGAATGCCCGGTCGACACAATGGTTCAACACCTCTACCGATGCAAGAGGAGATATGTTAGATGAATTCATTGCCTCACGCGGCCTTGAAATCATCAACAGACCAGGACAACCAACCACCTACTCTTCGGGAACTGGAGAGTCTAACCTGGACATCACACTGACTACTTTTCTTCGCAATAGACTCCTCCATTGGCAGGTGCATGACACGGCCACTACTAGCGACCATCGCCTCATCACTTACAGTGTTACCGATTCTGCCCTCCCTCGTCAAGTGCCTATCCAGGATATTGTAAGATTCTCTACTAAAACAGCGAACTGGGACCAGTTTGACAATGTAATTCAAGATGTTCTTCATGACCCAGCTAGTAACTTCTACCAATCAATGAACAGTGCGCAGAAAACAGACTTTGTGCAGAGTCTGCTCCTCAAAGCTTCAGAGGCTTCCATGAAAAAATGTTCCAGGAAACCAAGATCTGTTCCATGGTGGTCGCAGGAACTCACTAACATGCGCAATTCTCTGCAGCGCGCTCGGAAAGAATACCAATGCAAGAGAAGGACTGAACCTGCTCACATCGTAGAACAGTATAGAGACCGATTCAAAGCAGTCCGCCGTGAATATACTAACAAAATTTACCATGCCAAGCAAAGCTCCTGGCGTTCCCTTGTCGAGACTGAGGGGAACCGGAATCCGTGGGATTTAGTCCACAAACTCGTGAGGAATAAGCTGGGATCCACGGATGTCATACACTCTGTCCGCTCTGATGACGCGTCTGAGGCTACACACTGGGAAGATACAATCAACCGGATTCTGGATGAACTAATATATCAGGACAACACCAACTCTGACACTGACATCTACAGGAAGATAGCAGTACAAAATTCCAGCTTCCAGCCAGACATTATGGAGGAACCATTCACAGAGGAAGAAGTCGATGCAGTAATTAAAAAAATCAAAAAAGGTAAAGCTCCTGGTCTGGATTTTATTGAAGGCGAGACTGTGCAACGTCTCTGGGCCATAGCTCCAATGATACTTCTTCAGCTCTTCAACACCCGTCTGAATGAGGGTAACTTTCCATCACGTTGGAAGCATGCTAACCTGAGGCTCTTACCTAAGGATCCCACAGGTACCTCCAAGGCATATCGCCCGATTGCGCTGCTTCCCATTCTCAGCAAGGTTTTTGAGAGACTGTTGCTCTCCCACTTCCAACCCCGATATGAAGCCAGTGGTTTGGCATCCTCGCTTCAATTTAGATTCAAACAAGGGTGCTCCACAATTGATGCTCTATCTAAAACCCTCAAAGTTGCAGAACAGTCGGATGCAACTTATGTACTGGCAATCTTCATTGACTTCAAAGGAGCTTTTGACACAGTGTGGTGGCCGGGCGTTCTTCAGAGGGCCAGAGTCTCTAACTGTACTTGGAATTTCTACCACTGCCTCAAAAGTTACTTCTCTAACCGCAAGGTCAGCATCGAAACAAAATATCACTGCATCACCCGACATCTAACCCGAGGCTGTCCCCAGGGCTCCATCCTGGGGCCAGCTGTCTGGAATATGATACTCGACGACTGGCTCCTGAGGGACTACAGACACACTACTCAGTTTCTTATGCCGATGACATGGTTATCATCATTGAGGGCCCCACCCGCGCCACCATAGAAACCCAGGCCACGGTTGTTCTCTCTGCTCTGTCCGTATGGGCCACTGAAAATAAACTCTCAGTCTCCACTGAGAAGAGCAAAACCCTCCTATTAAAAGGCAAACTGGACTTCTCCAGACCTCCCACCATACGTTTTAATGGCGGCCCACTGAAAAACTACCGATCGGTGAAGTACCTGGGGGTAATTTTGGACGACAGGACAACTTTCATCCCCCATATCCAAGCTATCAAAGAAAAGATAAAAAATTACATCACTATGTTAGCACGTTTTACCGGCAAGGACCGGGGTCTTAAAGGACCAACTCAACGCCTTTTATACTCAGCAGTATTTATACCAATTGTCACATATGGAGCTGTAGTTTGGTACCACAGAATGACTTTAGTGCATGCTCAACGTAAAATTCAGCAAATTCAACGACTTATGCTATTACAAATGACCCCCGCATGTAGAACGACATCAACTGCTGCCCAACAGCTACTAACAGGCCGCCTCCCTTTGGACCTCCACGTCGCTTTTATCGGACTCTCTAATGCAATTAAGAAGAATAAAGAAGCTGAATTCCTCACTATTCAAACCCGTACCGATACGGACATCAAACAGGAACATAAACGTGTGTGGCTAGAATTTATAAACGTATGGCAAACCCGCTGGAATAACTCCACAACTGGTGCAACTACTAAACTTTTCCTTCCTGAGGTAACCTACATCAACAAACAACGTTCCACTTGGTTCTTTCCTAACGTCTATGCTTCCTTCCTATTAACTGGCCACGGGTCCTTCAAGAGACGCCTTCTAGAGTTCGGCCTAGTCGAGGATACCCTCTGTACCTGCGGAGAACCTGAAGACTGGGATCACGTGATGCACTCATGCAACTTTTGCTTAGATCTAAGAATCCAACTACTCCTAGACCTCCACACTACATCACTTCGGTCAGAAACCAAGTTATTGGAATCTAATGATACCTTCCGTGCACTGACCAGTTATGCCAACGAGGTCTTTCGTCGTCGCTGGCATCACCTGCAACTCCCGAACACTACTCCTGGATAACCTCCTCTAGACATGAACTGATAACCAGCACTGGAAACTTCTAGACATGAAACTGCAAATGGCGGCCAGCCCTGTCGACGCCGCTCCGTGATTCTCCATTGTGATGATCGTGGACTCTTTAATTTGAACTTTACCTATTCTCTTCTTCCTACCCACAGTCTTTCTCCAGGACTCCCACAACTGCACCTAGCACTCTTCCTGCTCCGTTTCGCCTGGGAGGATGCCTACGCTCTGTCATCCTCGCTATCCTGTCTGTCTTCCACTTTCCTCTCTCTTCTCTGCTCTTTCCTTGGCTTTCTCCACTCTCGCTCCTGCAAGAGTGTGGACGGCCCGTCAGATGTCTTTTACTCCCTGGTCCGGCTCCTCGTGCCAGTGGACGGATGCCAGAAGGCTCCTTCCTGGTGATCGCGCCTCCCAGTAACGAAGAGGCCAGTCAAACAACACAAACAAAACACTACTCACACATAACCCACACTGACTGGCTTTGCTATGTTAACAGAGTATTTAACGCGGAAATGTGGGAAACCACGGGAACCGCATAACAAAAAACACTATGTCCACTGTTATTCTGCATGTAAGGTCTTCGTATTGGGCACACTCAAACATAATGTGCACCCAGCTTTCTTGTTCCCCGCAAGTACAGCGTGCGTTCTCCACTATTACCAATGTTGTGACCTTTGTATTGAAAGACCTATGACCCGTAAGGAGGTAGGTCGTGTAAAGTCCGAGTTGCGGCCAGGTTGGGAGAATGGGTTATGCTCTGTCTACGTCCGGGATGAACTTTTTGGTGATATTCCCATTTGTTGTGTTTGTCCAGCGGTTCTGCCAGGTTTGTTTTTAGATATTTCTGCAGCCTGTTATTTTCAGCCTTGTGGGTTGTAATGTTATCCACGGTATAGTATAGATGGGTGCAAGGCATTCCTTTGGTTATATAATAGGTTATTCCAGTGCGTATGGTGTCCAGCTCAAAGGGAAGGGCTCTGGCTAAGACCCGTAGGGCAACAGTGGTAGTTTTGCTCCAGGCTCTGGTAATGGTTAACAGGATAGTTCTATCCATTGAGTCAATTATGCGTCTATTTACGGCAGTTTATGCCTTGTGATACCAAACCGCAGAGGTGTATGTTATAGCTGGTAGGAATGTTGTTTTGTAATATAACGAGAATATGCGACATTTAAGTGCCCAGTCACGAAGGGCCATACGGGCTAAAAGTGGAGGATACTTCCTTATCTTTGTCCTTAGATGTGTGAGATGCTGCTTGAAGGAAAGATTACAATCTAATATCACCCCCAGGTACTTAAGCTGGCTTTGGCGTTTAGTTGTGGTGTTGTTCACCTTTATTTGGGGCGGCCTGCGCAGGTCAAGGGTGCCTTTCAGTAAGATTGAAGATGCCTTAGTTGGTAAGATTTTTAGATAGTGTAAGAGGGTCCAGTCCTGTGGTATCTTTATGGCATGGTTTGCTTTTACCTCCAACCGTGCTCTGCTGTCGGCAGCAATTTTCAAGATCAGGTTGTCGCGAAAGCTTGGGTGTGGACGTCACCAAGATCCATGGCCAGGAACTCATTCAAAACAATGTTCCACAATACACCGGACCGAACCTATTGGTAACTCTCTAGGAGGCTTCCGGATCAGCTAGTGTATAATCTTTCTACCTCTACTCTGCCAGATAGTGACTGGAGGGAGTCCGAGTAGTGTGTATGCGGGGAGCATTGTCGAGACCACGTTATGTCAAGGATCTGGGTATAGTCTTACTATGTGTACGCCATAGCCAAAATTTTCATTACTTCATACAGCATGTCCCACCAACTTTTTCTTACTATTGAATACATCATGAATTGTCAAACTAATAAAGCAAGCTTATCTGCGAAAAGATCTAAACCTCCCAAGCACTTCCTAATTCATTTCACAAATATACCTGGTCTCAATTCTAATTTCATCGATGTCCATTTCCACTTGCAGTCTGCCAAACCCCATGTACTTTTTCTGACAGAATCTCAGTTATCAGTTGATTCAACTACTGCTCATCAGATGCCCAAATTATTTGCTGTATGATTCCTTTCGCCTCAAAGGTGGTACTTGTGCATACGTCCGTTCTGATATTCCCTGACAGAAACTTGGCAATTTGGAATCTCGTCTCTTTGATTTTCTCTGGCTTAAAATCTGTCTACCTCATTGTGTCAAATTCATCTGTTGTCTCTACCGTTCTCCCAACTCCACTAATCACTTGGAGCTCTTTGACTTCCTCTCTTTGCAACTTGACTTTCTCCAGTCCAACTTTCCTAACAGTGAGGTAATTTTCCTTGGTGATTTTAATGTTCACAACTCCAGCTAGCTTCCATTTTCTAGTCACACCGACCCAGCTGGTAGAGATGCTGAGGCTTTTGCAATTACGAATGACCTTGCACAGATTGTTCATTTATCTACAAGAATACCGGACAATCCTAATCATACAGCCAATACGCTTGATCATCTGTACGTCTTCTTTTCCCTCCGTTTCAATGAGTCCTACATGGACTCGTTATTGAAACGGAGTAGCTTTGAGGTCATACTTTAGTTCCTTCATCATGGTTGTGTTTAATTCTTCACTGGTTCTCTTTTTCTGGGTGCCATCTGTGACCATAGGATTAAGCACAACCAAGTGTCTTCAAGAGAGGTTGCTTCCTTTTTTGGGGCCCCCCCTCTGAATTTGTTTTCCCTGATTTTGGTTACTCCTCAGCGTTTTGGCATATGTGAGAGCACGCTGCTGCATTTTATTTGCCTCACAGTCATTATAGGCCTGCAGCCTCGCGGTGGCTTTTTCATTCTCGACATAGGTCTTGAATAGGATAGTCTCCATCTTGTTAAAGATTGTGACGATTTGCGAACTCACAACGGTGGTTATCCTGTTATTCGGTTCTTTAAAAATTAATTCCAGTGCTGTTTTGAGTGCCAGCGACTTGTCATATACAGTGCCCACCGGTAGGGAAGAATCCAGGGATTCCCGCTTTTCCTCGTTTGTTTCTTTGTTAGCATTGACATTTTCTTGGATGTCCTTATTCCCATATCTTCCTACAGAGATGCTGCAATGCAAGCTTATTAAAACGATGCCGTTTATTAATAAAAATATAAAATAAATTTCAGTTAATTATTTTAAACCGCCAAAGCCGGATTAGTGTACTACACTAAGTGAACTTACAATTGAATTACAGTTGTAATTCGTAAGTACTACTGCAGCTTCAGTCTTTACAATGATAATGAAAGCCAGGAAGTTTTACTTACATAGCTAGCTAGAAAAATCATAGTTTTTGTAAACCAAGAATGGAATGTAGTTTACGGAATAAAAGTGGATGTGTGATAAAATCGTTTGTTGAAATGTGGGATGCTTGTCCAGCTGCTTCTTACGCCATTTTAAGAAATAATACACACACATACACACGGTGTTCAGATTGTGGAGAATTTCATTTCAGTAATAAATTATGGAAACATATTGCGTCAGGAAGACATTGATATGTATTCGCTCCAGCTGGTATAGAGGTGATCTGCATTGGAAGAATATTTGAAGACTTCCTCTGACAGTTTAGTTTGGTTACGAAAGATTGCCTAAGCTAGCTAACAAGTTGAATAGCACAAGAATTTTCTGGGGAAAAAACCATTGGAAAGTAAACGGACAAGCTCTGGATGGGTATGGTCCAGATTGTTATATATGGTGATGGACGTAGAAGAAAAATGGAGGATTATAGTTCTTTCAGCATACATTTCATGGTGTTGATAACATATGAATTGATGGCAACATATGGATCTTGAATTCATATGGATGCGGCTAATGGTGCTGTGTGTGTAGGATGAACAGTTATCATAGGATATACAATTAATTTTGCTGTGTGTATTGATAGCAGGTGGTAATCGGTTACGATGCAGTTCCTTGTGCTGCAATAGAAAGTATGGTAATCGGTTACGATGCAGTTCCTTGTGCTGCAATAGAAAGTATGGTAATCGGTCTACGTAGTTCGTTATGCTGCAATTTGGAGGATATAATAATAGTTTTTGATGCAGCTCCTTGTGTTGCGCCACGGTGGATTAAATGCTACAATTCGTTGATTTATATTCAGTGATTACTGAGTTCTATAATGAGTACGGGCTGGCATATATTAGACTGATCTGCTGTGGATCAGAATATAAATGTCTGACAAAATATGGAAAGGATAGGTACTGTAATGTATATACAAGTAAACACGTGGCGAGTTTGCCATAGTCTGGATTGAGACTGCTCTGTCTTAAGAAATTAAAAAAAAAAAAAAAGAAAAGAAAAAACCTTAAAGTCATATTAAAGGCATTTCTTTGATTCTGGGCCTCGATCCAAATGAAGACTAGAAATCCCATTTTTACGAATGTTAACGACTACTTCTCTTACGAATAAGCTTCTGCTTTGAAGTTGCTAGGGTCGCATTTTTTTTTTTTTTTTTTTTTTGGCACCTTCCCTTATTTTCGTAGCATTGCTACTCTTTTTCCCCCTACTGAGGCAAGCACACTACCGAGTATAAAAATGATTGGGAATTCCCAGGAATAATGAGTCGTAATATGAAATACAGTATTAAAGAATAAACGGAATTGGTCACACTTTTCAAACGAGGCACTTCGAAACAACGCAAACTGAACATTTTTTTTTAAATTTATTATACGAGGCTGTCCCTCCCAAATTCGGGCAATCCCACTTTATATTAACAATACCATACATACAGTATTACAAATACAATTCATAATATCGTACGGAGAATGAGGTACATCCATTCAAAAGTAGGCAACGTTATCCAAAGTCCAATCGTACAAGAATCCGTCAAGAAAAAATGCGTAATCCAAGTCGTTCTTGGTACGAGGAACTGCATGATCTCACAGATATCATCCGATGTACTTCTAGTCTGAGACAGAACGAGTCTACCACAGCACAAGGAACTACATATTATTACTGAGTCATCTGAAATGTTTATGTTTTGAGAAAAGTAATGGATAATCAAACTGAAGTCGTGCAGTACAAGGAACTGCATTCACAAAAATCACGAGGGGCAGAACAAAAAAAAAATGAAGTAAAATTTCACGAGTGAAAATGCACTAGTTATGACATGTGATTTCCCTGCTAAAAGATAATTGCAGCATAATGAGCTGCAATAGACGTTCCTTATCTGAGACTAACAGAGGTGAATTATTCTACTAACCACCATTGTTAGCCCACATGTTGGTTAGCATGTAGACATGTGTATATGTAAAGGGCGGCACTTGGAACATCTCTTCAGCTCCGCCTCGTGTCTCTCTGAAGAACAGAATCAACTGTAAAGGGCCAGAAATGTGTTGGTGTAGGTGTGTGTGTTTTGGCCGCTTGGCTACCCAGAAGAATCAGTCACCTGGGCAGATGATTCTGGGTATTCGTCCATACCACGGGAAGGTGGGCCAGTCACAGTATAGGACGTGCGGTCTCAAAAGAGACTATGACCCACCTGGTGTTGCCAGCAGATGGGCCAGGATCCTATGGGGCCCATTCCAGAGGGACAATAGCAACAACAACAACAACAAAAAACATCCACCCTTGGTGCAGGTTTTGAGAGGAAAAAATAACAGAAAATGAAGGAAAAGAAAACGAGAGGAAAGAAAAAAAGAGACGAGGAAAGGGTAAAAAAATAATAATATACCTGAAAATGTCAATAGGTTGATCTTTGATTGGTGCTTGAGGTTATGTTGCTACTGTATTAGTTGTAAGCATATCTTTCCTTCTGGCAAAGACAGCAGCTACAAAAGCCTGGAGTGCATACAAGTGATGTGGGGTCAGAACAAGTTGGTCAACTTGATTTATACTGAAGGATGGGACTTCATTTCGCAGCTCATTCCTAATGTATTCAAAGCTGGCACTTTCGTGGAGAAGATGTTGCCAGTTTTCTTTTGCTCCACAGAAACAGAGGTCAGTATTTAACATGCCTTAAAGTTTAAGGGACCCATACCCAGTAATAAGATACGATGTTTCCAGACTAATCGTAAACCATGAGCTAACCTTCTTCGACATCACAAAGGAGACATCCGGTAGGAAATTTCTGGTTACAGTGCCAACAGTTGAATTGTCCCACCTTGTTTGCCAGACATTTATTAGCTCTTTAAAGCATCGAGCTTTTTTTCCCTTTTATTATCATCATTCAGCGATAGGTCTATATCCATGATAGAGTAGTTATTACCTTTTTGAGCCTGAAGCATAATTCTCTAAATATTACATATAGGTCTAACGGCAGAGTCCGTGCAATAACCTGGATTGCCGCAGTGGACACCGTTCGGCAGATGCGATGTGTTGCTAGTAGCATAGCCCTCTGGATTGAGTTGAGTTTTTGCTTCATTTTGACCATTACCACTCTGTGGAACAAAGCTCCTGCGGCGAATGAGACTATGGGAAGGAATACCACTTTATAGTAGAGGAGCAGAGTGCGCCTGGACAGCACAGCGATCGTCTCTGCATGAAGATTGATGCAATGCATAACAATAAGTGCAGCGCAAATAGCTGCAACTGATGGTTCTTACATTACGCAGAGAAAACTTTTATTTTTCTCTGAAACGATTTGGGCGTCATTCCGCACGGGGTAAGCTACCACCTATAATTAGAACGGTACCGCATAAAATGCGACTACGCTGTTGAAATGTTCAAATTCTTTCTAATGAACAACCAACCTGGTTGTTCTCCAGTCTGCCACAAGACTTCATTACACGATGTAGCAATTAATTTCCTCTATTTGTAAGCAAACTAAACAGACACAGACGTAAATGAGTTTAATTTAATTAAACTCATTGTAAAAATGTAATTAAATTCAATTACATTTATTTTTTATTGTTCTTAGAATTTCGCCAGATTTGAGAAGTCTTATCTATTGCACTACAATTCGCCATTGGCGTGTGTGTGTGTGTCTTGTAAAATGTGTAAATATGCTTTAAAATGTATACAGTTTACTGATAGACTGCCTGCTAATTATATTTATTAATACTATATTCTTTTTCCTTTTATATATCTATAATGGCTGTATTCTCTTATTAAATTTAATTATATTTATTTTTTATTGTTCTTAGAATTTCGCCAGATTTGAGAAGTCTTGTCTATTGCACTACAATTCGCCATGGAAGTGAAGATGAGTGGCAGTTTTTGTGGGAACGATACCTTGAAACAAAGGTGGCTTCTGAAAAAGATAAGCTTATGAATGCTTTAGCATGTGCTCGGGAACCTTGGCTTCTCTATAGGTAAATGACGCATTAGGAGGAATCTACATTGCATTTTTCATAACTAACTGTTTTCTAACAATTTCAGTTTCATGCTTCGGATACTTTAATAACATTTTTATGGTACTGAAAATCTTACAAGCCAAATAAACAATTATTTGTTTACTTTTATTGCACCTGGAAGGAGTTGTTCGGTGTCTAACTAGCATGCGTGTAAAATATCTAAAGAAAAATTAATTACTAGTTCGAGATTACTGGCTCTTCCTCTACCTTTTTAAATATGCAGAAAACTTTAATTGAGTAGTTTTGGAAGTGATATCGGTTTTTATACTGGTTTTTTTTTTTTTTTTTTTTTTTCACCAACTGTGGAATTAGGATATCGTGAAGGGTATAATACGTTGATGTCAGTACTTTATTGGTGGTTTACTTTTTTAAGATCTTTCTATGCATCGTTTTCAGGCAATTACTGTCAACTTTTGTGAAAACAGTTTCCTTGAAAGCGCTACGAGGAACAATGCAATCTGACTATTATAATTCTCACTATGATCAGAAGATCCAAGAGCTATCGCAAAAGAAAATGAAGTAATACAAAATTTAATGAAACAAAACAGTTATTAAGATTATTTACCTAATATTTATGCATATATATACACATAAAGGGAGACTATTACTAACAATGATCTTTTCATTTTCTCCATCTTTAATTTCCAGTCTGTTTCAAGAAATCACTTAGCATCAGCATTAGTAGAGGCATACGATGAAAGAAAACAAGCTTATGCAGCATCAGCCAAAAAAAACTCCCTCCCATTTGTTCCAAATCCTGCCCAGCTCAGCCTTAAATTTATTTAGGCTATGAACTTCCACAACAAAAGATGAAATTCTGTTCCTCCAATCAACTATCTGCCGGCTAAAGGCAAATTTCCGCACAATCTATTCTACAACTGTCTTTCCTCAATTTGAATCTGTGCCCCCTCAGTTCTTAATCTGAGCAAGAGGAAGAATACCATCAGCATTCAGCGTGCTCAACCCATTCAAGACCTTATACACCTCAATCAGTTCACCTCGCAGGTGCCTAGTCTCCAGGTGCTGCAATTTGCAGAACTTAAGCCTTTCTTTGTAAGAGCACCCCTTTGTTCCCCTCACCAATCTTGTTTCCCATCTTTGTACTCATTCTAGCAACTCTACATCCTTCCTAAAATGAGGCCTCCTCATTTTAGGAAGGATGTAGTTATCTCAGTTCCAGACGGGATAATCACATCCCTGTTCCTGCTAGCAAAATTCCTATATATCATTGACAAGACTCCATGACCTGCCATGGCAGCCCGTCTGCACTGTTCGGCGAACAGTGCAGACGGTAATTGTGCAGTCATATTTGACTGCACAATTACCCCCAAGTCTTTTTCACTTTCCACTTCCCTTAGTGTAGTACTACACAGTTGGTAGGTTTCTCTTCGGTTATTTGTTTACAACTCTGGTAATGCAGACCCGTGGGGGCTATTTTATAAAATTGTAAGAAATAAATTATTTACACAAGAAGTGTATAGATTGATCGTATACAATGGTCTGGAGACCACTAACTGGACGGATTCTGTAAACATTATTCTAGATAATCTTTTTCTACAGGACAATGTGTGCTCCGATTCTGATTTTCACACTAATATTCGTTCTGCCAATTCTCTGTATGTTTTTTCAATTAAGACTGAGCCTTTTAGTGCCATCAAGTTGGACACAGCGTCAAACAAGTGAAAGTTAAGAAATGCCCAGGGATGGATATGCTGGAGAGTATCTTTATTATACGGCTCGCCAAGATTAAGCCCAGTATACTTCTACAACTTTTCAATAAATGTTTAGAGGCTGGGACTTTCCCGGATCTGTGGAAGACTGCCCTTATCAAGCTGGTTAGGAAACCAGACAAGCCCCCTCAGGAACCGAGGTGTTATCGGCCTATAGCCTTATTGACCAACCTTGGTAAGCTATTAGAACGTTTAGTTGCCCTGCGAATAAACAACTTGTTATTGGAACGGGGACTAACTGCGCCTAATCAAAACGGATTCACTCCTGGAAGGTCCTGCAAGGACGCCCTTGTTGACATCATTTCTTCTGTTGAACACTGCAGTTTCAAGTATACTCTTGCTATCTTTATTGACTCTGAGGGTGCTTTTGATTCCCTTTTGTGGGAAAGTGCCCTCGAGCGTTTACGTCATGCCGAATGTTCCCAGCAACTTTATCTTCTAATTAAGAGCTATTTCTCTAACAGAGTTATCACCGCCAGATCTCTAAGTACAGACAAATTTTGCGACAGGTCTTTAGAGGGTGTCATCAAGGCTCCATTTTGGGACCATTTTTCTGGAACTTTGTTCTGCAAGGTTAGATTACCCGAACCTTTGACAAGGTGAAGATCATGGCATATGCGGATGATTTGACAGTCTTTGTTGGTGGCAATTCAAGATCTATTGAAATATCCGCTGAGAAAGTTCTATCTGATCTTCAACAATGGACAGTTGAAAATAAGTTAAAAATTAGTTCGACCAAGACAAAAATTATGATCCTTGGCTCTAAATTGGACGTTTGTCGACCACCAAGAGTTAAAATAAACAATACACACATACCTCTAATAACTATTGACAGCAAGTTAAATTTTCCTCATTTATCCAATCTGCGAAATAAGATCAGAAATTTCACCGGTGCTCTTGTCAGAGTTTCTAGAACTGAGTGGGGGTCTTTCTAGAAGATGTTTAAGAATCTACTATAACTCTGTGTTTCTCCCTATGATTGCCTATGCTGCTGGCGCTTGGTTCCATAGGGTGCAGACCGTACAACTTCAATCAAAATTGATGTCAATCCAGCGTACAATGTTACTTTGTATTTTGAAGATTTGTCGAACAGTTTCAACACCTGCTTTGCAGGTTTTAGCTGAGACGTTACCACTCGACCTCTTTGTAATTTTCAGAGGCTTATATTATCGCTTGAAACGTCAGATTCCCACTCAGATCCTTGGAATTTCTATTAACACTCAAGTCGATGTTAAAGCTGAACGACAAAGAATTGGCAAGAGTTGATCAATTTGTGGCAGAGTGGGTGGGATGGCACAACACTGGGCAGTGTAACACTTAAGTTTTTTCCTGAAGTTAACTCTCTTTTGGATAAAAAATCTACAGTCTGGTTTAGCCTTGACTTGTTTACCTCCTATTTTATATCAGGACATGGATCATTAAATAAGAAACTGTTTAAATTTCGCTTGTCTCCTACGGAACTCTGTCATTGTGGCGGTGTGGAAGATTGGCAGCACGTGTCCCTCATACAATGTCCCTCCTGTCCCTCATACAATGAATTTCGAGTAATTCTGCAGAATGCAATTCCCAACTTTTCATCAGGATTGGGACCTAATTTTGTATCAAATGCCACGAGTTACTGCGCCCTTGAGGATTTTACTAAGGCAACCTTCAATAAAAGGCTCGCAATCCTTTCTGCAATGACTGCACCTGCGAATGTTTCAAATTCATCTCTAGACTCTTCACCTTCACTGCAATGACGTCCATTTTCTCAACAAGATCTTCAATTCTAGACTTGTGCTCTGTGTGTTTTTTTGAAACTCTACAAGTGTCCTACAACTACAACTCAATTTGGCGATGAAAATTCCTGTGCTCCTTTGCTCGGATGGCTGTTTACTGACTGTGACTTTGATACTAATGACTGCAGGACTTACTGGATTTAACCTCAACTGTTTATAAGGTTTGTGCCTGCTTCTGAGCTAAAATGCTTGTGTAAAGTTTTGTCGGTTGAATGGTACTGTTATCCTTAATTAATTATTTTCTTTGACCTTGTTTTTTTTTTTTTTATTTATGTTAATATCCAAAAGATTACTTGCATTGTTTACTTTGAAATCTCAAAGTATAATCTGTGTTTACCTCAATCTGTTGAGGTTATCTTGTGTACAGTATTTAATTTTTATATAGTTGTATAAGTTCCTTTTTTTTTTTTTTTTTTACTATTTTTGGCTCGTACTTTGTTGGGCTCTTGGCGTCCCTCTCATCTGCTGCCGCCGGTTGGTTGCCCCTGGTCTACCTTCCCGTAGTGGTGTGGTGGTGGCACGTTTCCAACCTGCTGATTCCGGGTAGCCAAACAGCCAGCTCACTTCTGGCCATTTCTGCAGAATCGTCTAATTTAAAAGTGAAACGAGGCAGAGATGAACTAACTTTCCATGTGCCGCCCAAGACAAATACATACATACATACATTCTCTTCGGTTATTGCTACCCATATGCAGTACATTTGTCAATGTTAAACTTCAGTTGCCACTTCTCAGCCCATTTTCCCAATTTATCTAGATCCAGTCGGGCCGACCGGGCTAGCCGAGTGGGTAAAGTACCTGCCCGGCAACCCAAAGGTCGCGGGTTCGATTCCCGCCTCGGGCTTGGATCAAAGTACTGCAAAAAAAACCTTGGGAGGTGCAATATGGCCACAGCAGCCGATGCGCCAACAACTACCAAATCAAAAAAAAAAAAAGATCCAGTCGGAGTAGCATACTGTTTTGTATCATCCGAAAACTTGGATATTAAAACTGACATACCTTCATGAATAGCATTGATAAATATACAAAACAACAATGGGCCCAACACTGAACCCTGGGGAACTCCACTAATAACATTTGTCCACGAAGAGCAGTGTTCATTGAAACAGCTCTCTCTCGTCTCCCACTCAACCATCCCTTTATCCATTGTAGCAACTTACCCTTAATACCATTATGCTCCAATTGTACAGCAGTCTTCCATGTGCAACAGTATCAAAAGCTTTGAAATCCAAGTATATGATATCAAAATTATTTTTGGCATTCAGTTCCTTTGTGACCACATCATAGTATCCAACAAATTGGTCAGACAAGACCAATTGACCCTTTAACAAACCCATGCTGTGTCTTAACTATTACTGCAGTCTTGTCTAGAAGATCCTGCAATGCTTCTTTAACCAGTGATTCCATTATTTTCCCCGGAACACAAGTTAAAATAACAGGTCTATAGTTACTTGTGTCGCCTTTTGAACTCCCTTTGTGAATTGGTGATACATTTGCACGGGGTAAGCTTTCTTGCATTCATTAAATTTCTCTTGAATTTACTACAATTTATCATAATGAAAACAATTAACATAAAGTAAAACACAAATTTAATTCAGTTCCGTTTATGCAAACAGTATTATTATTTTCTAAAATTAACACTGCCTTGCAATTGAATACAGAAGTATTCTCATCTTCAATATTGCAGAATTAAATCAAACGTATAGGGTTGTTCACTACAATCAAATCTCTTACATTAACTTCTTCCTTTTGTTATTCAAGCTTCCATTATACCTTCCATTTCACAATACCTCTACTTCTTAATGAAGACTATTATAATTGCAAACATTATATTAATTTTGAAATGAACCACTCTTTTACCACGCAGATAATACAAAGTTCTTTTATTAATCAATGATTTTTGATCTAATTCTTTCATTATTTTATTCTTTTATTTATCAATGCTTTTTGATCTAATTCCAAAACTTATTACGCAGGTAACGTTTCAGGATCCTTGCCATATATTATCATGAGATAACACGTGTATCTTAAAAGCTCTTCACATCTTTATTTATATAACTAAGAATGCTCCGGTACAAAATGAGAGCAGGTTTAGAAATTTCAAAGTGCTTGCTGTTAAGAGCCGCGTGTAATGATATTTGAATTGGATCTTTGAATTGGTCATCTTTGTAACAAGTTTAGCAATTAGGTCAGAAATACTTGATGAATAAACTAACTTTGTATTATCAACGTGGTAAAAGTTCTTTCAAAATTTTACCAAATATTTTCCCAAAAAACTTAATTTAAAAACTAATCCATGGATAATCACCACATAGCGCCATTTCAAAATTAAATTACAAATAGTATATTTTAAACTTAAAATTCAATTTATATACATTGTATAACACCAAATGTTGCTAATATAATTGCTATCTCATTCATACTTTCTAATCATAGGATGCCCAGTAACTACAAGCGTGCCATTTAAATAAATGTGACTAAATTCATACTAAACTTGCAGAGTTAACGTTTTCTTGCTTTTAAATTCTTATGGCACTACATCACATCATACTTGTTATTTGTAAACCTGTCACTCACAGTACCTACTTTACATCATGTATTATCAAATATTAAAAATTAAAAGAGCTGCTTCTCTTTTAAATACTTACCTCCTCTTAAAAATGAAGTAGGATAAACCGAACTTTCCACGCATGTAAAAAATAGTACACACAACCTCCAAAATTAGATAATGCAAACAATCTAATAAAACAAAATAATGGATATAAATGAAGCATAAATGAAGTTCAAGCAATTACGCAACTTACACTGCACAAGAAGTGTACTTAAAAAGAAGCTTTTGCGTTCTAATATTTAATATTGGATTAGTAAAACACTGTAACAGCCATTTGGCTCTTACCTATTTTAATGTCAGTATACCTATAATTCATAAGGGGCGCATCTATCGTTCAATTTAATCCTTTCTACTGTTGTTTATACATTTTCATTAATAATGATATTTTCCTTCTAATTATCAATATTTATTTTTACCTTTGCTGATTACTTTAAGTCTCTTCATTTTATTCCATCTCTTATTTTCATATATTTTCTTTCTTTTTTTTTCTTTTTCTCTCGTTCGCAGTTGTAATATTTGCACTAATCTGAAATACACGCTTGCTTTACCAACATATTTGTCAACATATATTACCAACATCATTAACAAGCTGTAATACCAAAACTTCATTAACAACATATATTACCAACATATACAGTATTTGAAAGTTAATTGCAGTTTAAAAGATCTAGACAACCAATCAATGATACAATCTATTGTAATATTCACTTTCAAATACATTAAACCTTTATTTATACATTAGTCCCTTCTCCTCAGTAATTATATCAGTTCTTACGCAACTATTAATGTTTATCGCCAGTTATGCTATACCACTTAACAAATCTTTCAATGGCGTCTCTTATTTGAACTATCATCGTCTGAACTATCATACTGTATATTCTCTCTCTGGAGACCATATCGTCGATCACACGCCAAAACCAGGAATCTACAAAAAGATAGTTTTGAGAAAAACGCATTTAGAGATTTTTGATTTTGGAAAAATCAAGTTTTTAAGTTTTTTAACTAAATGTTGTTTTATAAACAAATATGCTGTTTTTAATCCATATTGGTAATTTAAGATTGTCATTGTGTAGGGGCTTAAAAAGCATTTTGGCAGTTTTGGCGTCGTGATTTTGAAATTTTGTCAGATTCATAAAGAATTGAAGAGGTGAAAAAAAATATTTGAACACATTTTTGTTGGTCAGAAATGAATAATTTATTAATAAAACGAGGTTAGAATAATATATGCATATAAATAAATGAAAAAATTATTAATAACCGGTGTTTAATTACAATAACATACAAATTGGTATGAACTAATTTTCAATATCTTCTTCATATTAAATATGAAGAAGATATTGAAAATTTTCTTCTTCATTTCTACTGATGCTTTTAAATTTAAATATAATTTGTGACACTCCTTCGATATTGTCACATCTTGACACATTTTTATTAAAACTTTAAACTTTGCTTGAGATATACGAATTCCACATTAGGCTTTGGAAGGCTAGGTTGCTCATTGCTGGGTCTTCCTTTAGGTCTTTTTTAGGTATACTGTTATAAATTCATCTTTGTAATTTGTTTTGTAAAACATTGTGACATGCCCGTCCTGTTCTTTTTGGAATTCAAGGCAGCAGACTTTTCTTCAAGGAACTGCACCTTTAAGCCTTTAAGTTGTTTTGCGAGAAAAGTAAAATCGCAAAAGTCATTGTATTGCATGATATTTACACTGAATGGTGTAGGTTTTAATCTTGCGCCTCTAATTATTTGGGCCCATCCCTCTGGGACATGTGTATGTCCCAGACACATGTCCGAGAGGGATGGGCACATGTGTCTGGAACATACACATGTGCCCATCCCTCTGGAACATGTGTCTGGTACATACCTGGCTTTTTTCTCCACTTTAGAGTGCATTGAGTCACACTCCATTTCTGAATGGCCTTTCTCAAAAAAATGTGCCTAACAGTTTTTAAACTAGGGATAATTTTTAACAAGTACATGAACATCGAAGCCCATAAGTGATGAATCACTATCGTCATCAGAGAGTACATAATTTTTATCAATCAAGGGATCGCAGTCTTTATCTTCTAAATCAGATTCCATCTGAACACATTATGAGGAACACATTGCAAGAATTTTTGTCTTTGCGCGCTTGCGAAAAGCAAAGCTCCAGGAAACCTTTACGACTGCCTTAGAAGCTATCTCAGTGACAGAATGATCGTCGTCCAGGCTCCCTATTGCAGGGTGGAGCGACAGATACAGCGGGGCTGTCCACAGAGCTCTGTGCTCGGCCCGTTTCTCTGGTATTTTATATTGGATGAGTTCCTTTCCATGGACCTGGGGAGCGTCCGTTCGCGGACCTACGCAAACGATCTATCCCTGATCCTTGCCGCCGACTTCAGAGCACAATTGGCTCCGGGTGCCAAGCGTTTCCGTGGCCAAGCGAGTCTTGTGAGTTTAAAGAGCGTTTTTCTCTACTGCGACTGAGTTTTTCATTGTTTTCTCTCTTACTTAATCTACTTTTCTGTTAAATAGCTCTACTTTCTTAAAAGCACTAAGAAGTGAGCCCAGAAGAAGGAAAGTACCTTTTGTTCAATTTTATACTCTTACTAACTGTACTAACCTCTACGCTTGGCCACCAAGTTCAAGAAAACTAAAATCGTAAAAGCGGCACTGCTCCTGCCTCCCCGTGGCGGGTCGGGTAACCTGGGTGGTAAAGTTAAACCCCCAGAGACAAAAGGGGGCAACATGAATACAAGCTGTCATTAATTTTTAGAGCCTTCGAGCTGAAGATCAGATCATCCTGACATCGACCATGACTGTGTGGGCGTTATTTTTCTTTTTCTCCAGAATTCCACCCTACTGAAGTCTCAAACAGCCCCACATTACGCAAATCTGACTACAATTCACAGAAAATTCTAGATCTAGGGTGTGTAAAGCGGTTGTTAGCAGAACATTAAAGACACATTTATTTACAAAAAAAAAAATTACAACCTTTAATAAACATTTTATGCAGCATTTACATAAAAGAAACAATTAATTACATACAGGCATACCAATTACATACAAGGTTTTCCCACTTGAAAAGGAGGTTTTTCGTCCAGCAGAGCAGACAAATCGACTACGGAACACACGCAATTAACATAAGACACACTGCACGGCAGATGAATTTAATTTCGGATAGCCTAAAAATACTATCAGCTGAAGCTTTAAGTTCTCCTATCACATCGTAGCAATCGAAACTGACTAAAAATAATCGTTTTTTTTTTTTTTTTTTTTTTGCATAATGGAAGAGATGAAGGTTCGTCCAGTCAGTGTCAGCAAAGATGAAAAGATGATGGCTCTATATCGAATTGTTTCCTATTTGCACCTTTTGTTATCCTTCCCAGAATCCTATGTGGTGAACAGAAAAGATGAAGTAACAGAAAAAGCGATAGAACCGTTTTTCTTTTCTGTGCTAACACAGAAAAGTTAGAACCGCTTTACACAGAAAAGTTTTCTGTGTAAAACGGTTCTACGTCTTTTCTATTAGCACATCAGTGAAAGATTCTTTAAAATAACTCTATTCGTTTACTTTTGGCAACGAAGATGGCCTCCAGATGCCAGTGTGTGTAATTTGTAATAAACCGTTTCGTCTATGCAGCAAAGTGTTAAATTATTATTATATGTATTTGCTTCATTGCATGTGATGCCTCTCTCATCGCGTATATTTTATTAAAACATTTAGCTTACCTAATTTTATTATCAACTCGGACTGGACCCTAAAGCTTCCATTGCCAACTAGACGTTTTATCTTAAATCTTCCACTGAATCCAAAACGCCTGAGGTGTATTCAGTGGTGGATTCATTTACCAAAAATATCAACTCGCATGCCGTCAGAAACAAGTTATTAATTAGCTCTTTGTAAGTAGTTTCACACTCACCGAGGATACCTAGAAAAATACAGGTTCGAAGTAGAATGATTTAGATAACATGCATGATGGTCTATTGAATGGTTTTATTTTGAAGGAAGCTTGGTTTCACTAATTGAACAAAAATGGAAGGAGTATTTTGAAGGATTTTTTTCTCTCCTGAAGAGAGAGAGAGAGAGAGAGAGAGAGAGAGAGAGAGAGAGAGAGAGAATTAGTTGTATATTTTACTACTCCACTTAGTTCACAAGTAATTGCATTTTATAGCAGGACATCCTACTTTTCAGTAGGACTAGAAATCTTTTCGTTTGCAACAATTTTTGTAGCTTTATAGTTAAGAGCTGAGATTAATCATTTAAAGTTCAATCACTATCTGCTTTACAATATCAGACCAAAGATTAAAAAAAAAAAAAAAAAAAAAAACACGTTTGACATTAAATACATTTTGTTAAATTTTGTTAAACAATTATATTTTGTTTAACAAAATACATTGAGGCTTTACGCCTCAATTTAACAAAATATATTAGAGTAAGGCCTGCCAACTAAACCGATTGTTTGTTAAATTCAGAAGATTATAATGTTAAAAATATATTTTTTTTTCTCTAAAATAAACAATCCTAAATTTCCAATACTTATGTTTTCTGCACTTATGTTTAATATCTGTGTTTACTGCAGTTATTATACTATATAATAATATATAGCGTGTTCATTTTAGCAGTAAATCCAAAAACGATCAGAGGAAAATATAATTTCTTATAAGAATATTTAACAACCCGTAGTTCATAAACAATACTGGAAGTGTCTTCCGTTGTTAGCAACGATACATAAATTCACACTTTTGACCATTTGACAGGACGAAGAGCTTCTTCTGTCGATACACTCCTGACTGTATCTTCAATGCTCACTTTAAACTGCTGAAGGCTTTGTGGATTACTCTCGTAAGCTTTCATAAGCCCTTGATAAACATTAGAGCTGACAATTTGTTAAAAGATTTAAAAGAGTTAAAAGGCCAAGCTAACCTTTTTTGAGATATTCCTACCCGAACACCGATTTTTTGGGAATGTAGGGGGGTTGGGGGGGGATATGTGCGGATTTTCTGAGTTCCACATACGTACTCCAATTTTGGCTGTTCACGTAGCCACTAAGCCACTACGCCTCATCAGTGAAATAAATTTTATAGAAAATTTAGTACCTTTACGACGAAGTAAACTTTAAACCAGCGACAGTATCATAATCTTTAAAATGTTTATTGCAACCTGAAAAGGATGATTACAGCGCATGGACGTTGAAACACCCGTCACGGCACGTTGGTCAGGGGTAACATTATCCTGAAATTGAAACTGATGTACACCGTGGATTTGGTATTTAAAAAGTTTTTAGGTGTTTTCAGCGAAATGAGTCGAACCACTTTTGAATGTTCAGTTTCCTTAGAGATTTGTTTGGAGATTGCAAAACTGTTAATCTAAAGTCATATGCAACACCATTCCTTCTTCTTTCTATTCCTTATTTCGAACTGATCCACACTCACGAACTTGTTTATTGTCTGGAAAATTTCAGCTTTGCATGGACCGTTAGTGTTTTAAACAATTTTTGTTAACTTCACTATTAAGATTCCGTTTTCAAATACGGGTTCACTAAGAAAACACGTTACTCGATGGCACGGCTTTTATTACAGGTCATACTGTCGAGTTGTGAATGAACGTTATATGGCACGAGTAATGATTCACAAGTAATGAACGAGTTCGACTTCGAAAAAAATTGTGGCAAAATAAACATTTGAAATGCAAAACTATCACTTTTTCTAGTTATGTTTTAGATATCTTTCACTAGCACACCCACACAAAATCACCAACGATCGCATTATTTGGTTTAATTTTAAAATGAACACCCTGTATATTGTGGCAGCTGAAGCTTTAAGTTCTCCTATCACATCGTAGCAATCGAAACTGACTAAAAATTATTCAGAGTTTGAAGGGCTCTCAAGTAATCTCCTTAGAGATTCCGATTAAGTCAGTCTGACACGCTCATTAGGCTAAATGAAGGTGATTATGGAGAAACTCCTAGCTGTCTCTCAAAGTCTACCTTGTGAAACTATTTTAACTGATGACAAATTTTATAAGCCTAAGCAGTCATACCACTCTTTCCAAACATATAAAAAGCCAGGTTCTGTAGGCGGCGTCTGCTACTTCTGAAGTTCGTTAAATTGAGGTGTCTTATATCGAAAACTTAATGTATTACTTGCGTGACTACCCACTATATAAGATAATTAATAATCAAAGAATTGATTTAATCATCACTCATTAATGCTATTCTTTTTAGATACCTGACATGGAGTTTAGATTCCAGTTCCGGAATTAGAAAGCAAGATGGGAGTTATGTCTTCCGTTCTGTTGGTGGCAACCTTTATGGTAGAGATATTGCATTTAATTATCTTAGAAATAAATGGGATCTTATTTATGAAACGTAAGTAACAACTTAAATTTACATATGTTCGAATTTAAACACAAGTGATAGAATTATTGTCTAATTTTATTTTCTAATTTAGACTTGCTAAAATATGAAAGACCCTGTACATTGATTATCCATTGTAAGTAAGATATAGCAGTGTAATTTTAAAATAACAATGGTCGCAAAATAAACCTGCTCATACATTCGTACACTGGGATTTCATCTCTGTGTAGGTGTTCTGTATATGTATTGTTTAGAGAGACGCAAAACCAACTCAGAAATATTAAGAAAACGATGAAACAGTAATGTAAGGTTATGCTGGAAAAATCTCGCGAGAAAAAAGACGGACAGAATGAGTTTTTTTTTGTGTGTGTCTGCGGATGTGCCTAGACATGATAGGAGAGAATATATGACGAAAGCCTTGTGGATTAACTGAAGTCATAAGGAACTGTGCAAGAGGGATTTTTCCCATCATGCTCTAGCGTAGTTAATAGAAGAAAATTGTTTTGGTAAGATGAAATTCATTTGGACTGAAGATATGTAAGAGTTTGTCAATATTCAGAGAATTTTAAGGTTTAAGGGAAACTGCTAATAATGCAGGTTAGTGAGATAGGCCGAAGTCACATGTACCCTCTCTGAGTGTATTTGTCTCCGACCTGTAATTACCTCATGCACAGAAAGAAAGAAATGTTGAAATAAGTCCAAAAACTGTCATCAGTTACATACCACAGGGAAAATCGTATTTAAGCAACTGTAAAGGCCTTCAGGGTTGTAAAAAGCTAAACGATAAAATATATTTATTTATAAAGTAATTCCAGGAAATAAATTAAACGAATTTGACCAAATATTAGGACAATAATTCAATGCTAATAAAATAGGACTAATGGAGGTATCGTGCCATCCAGAGATACCGAATGGAGAACTTTATTATTGCTTGTTCAGGGGGTACAGGTAGGATCGAATGGGAAGGCAGGAGAAGCAAGCTTCTTATCAAGTTCTCTGAAAGCGATCAGACACTGTATCCAGTGTCAGATGGTCATTGAGTCTGCGTGGTGCAATGCGATGTGGCTTGTATGCTATGACCAAACGACTTTGAGGATTATGACAAAAATCTCTACAGGCGGTTTCAATGAGCAGCCAAGTGTGATTGCTTCATTATGGATGACTTCTCATCCATAATGATTCCCAGCTAATCTCTTTCTGCCATGTGGAAAGAGATTAGCTGGGAATCAGTTAATCTCCAAAAAAAGATTTGTGTGTTCAAGGGAAAAAAGGGAGGACTTAGATTTCAAGCGAGTGGGCTAAAATGCATTGAGGAATTTGATGCGCTCTGTTAAATGGTGTGAAAACTATGAGCAGCTTGATACGAGTTCATTATGAGAAGTATTCAAGGGACACATCCAGGATCTACTAGTTCATTTTGTAGTGGAGAAATTTTGCAAAAGAAAAAATGCATCGGACAGCTACAGACTATCGCGAGATACTGATCTATACTGGTATTATACACTTAGTGATCACTGAATTATGATCACGTACCTAATACATGTTGGGCCACCGGTCGCATGGATAACAGCCGATATTCGCCTAGGCGTGAACTCCACTAGATGTTTGAAGACGTCTGCAGGGATCTCCAACCAATGCTGTACTTCCCGTTCCAAAAACAGGTGTTCAATTGGATCATGGTAAGGCCAATTTAGAGGCCATCAAAATTGGTAATACAATCACTGTGTTCCTCGAACCACTTGTGCGCAGTGCGGGCCCGATGATACTGCACAATATGGTCTTTGAAGATAACATTTCTGTCAGGGGAAAAAATGTAACATGGCAGGGTGCACATGATCTCCTAAGATTTGCCGGTAGACCTCGCCAGCGAAACGTTAGTCTATACGCATCAGAGTCTCCTAAGACACCACACCACAGCATTCACGTAGATGATAATCAGCGGAGAGAGAAAAGGTTTCTCTTTGGTCCTCTGATATGGAATCCCATATGTGTGAGTGTACGGCGCATCTTTATTTTCGTTATTGTTCGTAGTCTGTGCGGGTAGCACAGTAGTATCGTCACCGTCCTCCCCACACCGAGTGGAAAAGGCCCAGGTTCGAATCCCGTCGATGATGCGAGGAATTTTAATGGGCTTTTTTTCACTCCGTGGCTGAGTTAGTCGGTCTCAGGCGTTGATAGTAAGGTTCCCCCCCCCGGCAGCTCGGGGTGTTTCGTCCAGCAAAACAGGCAAATCGACCATAGAACACACGCAATTTACACAGATAATACACAATGCACGGCGGATGAATTTAAATATTAGGGTGGCCTAATACAGTGGCATGCAAAATTTAAGCACCAGTAAGGTGCTTTAAGCACCTGTACCTTCTCATAGGAGTGGCCTCGATATGGAAAAAACTTGGAGATGATACACCGATCGATATTAATCATAACAACAAGAGCTTACTGCACTGTGAGCACCCATACGCTCCAGGTCTAGCGGGGTACCTACCCTTGGACTTGGAGAATGCGCGCTGGGGGTTGCTGTACCAACATTCCAAAGGAAAAATAGTCTCCCATATAGGATTCACCACAGACCCAAAAAACTCCAAAACCGGGGAGAACACGGATTTTACAACCCCTGAAATCACTATGGCAAAATCGCTAGAACCTCACTAACGAAGGCTCAATTACTAAGAGGTTTATACCGGATGTCGAACAAGTTTATCCACTCTCCCCGGCCTAGTTTTCGCCCGGACTCCAAACCACCTACCTATTGACTGGATATGACTCATTTAGAAATAGGCTATATGACTTTGGAATCTCCGCTCCTCGGCGGTGGACTTGGTCTATGAGTGTGACCACTACGAGGACCTCAGATGTCAACTATACACTGATTCACTCGCTTCTTCGAAACCAAGAGGACATCGTTCTGCAAGAGGAAGAGATCTACAAAGCCTCCACACTTTTTGCGCAAAATCTGTTCACAAAACAATGGACCCTACTTTCCCCTTGAGTGAAGGTGTCCCAAAAGTTACCAAACCCACGAATAGGATAATATCAATCACAAGACAACAGCCATCCCTCAGTGGCCCAGAGTAATGGAAATACACCTAAGACGACTAAATTCAAAGAAAACCCCTCTCTAAGGAACAACAGAAATAATGCCCAAAAAATACTCCGGATATTTCGCACAGGATCAGGAACTGATCCAGGAAAAACTACACACCTCACTGGATCACTGAAACGTCCCCCAACTTGTGAGGCAACCAGGATCTGGTTGGTCTACCTTGTTAACAACAAATCTTATGCAACCTACATGGTACAAAAAAGGATGAGACTAATATACTACTTTTGAAAAGAAACCCAGTGATCAGGCAGTTACTCTCCCTCTTCACCTCCTAAGTGAATGACAACAGGAATGGATTCCCAAACTGAGAGGCAGCCGGGACCTCATAAGCGACAACAAACTCCTATGACGTGACTGGGCCAAAACATGGAAGAGACTTTCCTTCCACAAACAAAGAAAACCCACCAATAAAGACTGGAGGTAGGACATATCAGTGTCCTCCACTTTGACAGTAAATGTGACTCAATTCGGTCAGAGACACCACAGAAGACCAGAAGAACCTCATCTTGCCTTGTTGGGCACCTGGACTAAAGGACATCCAAAGGTGGTCATATGACTCATCATACACTGTTTCTCTCTTGAACGGTGCTTTCTTTCCCTTCCCGTGGGGAGACGGGGCTTTTTTTTGCACATAATACACAGGATAAACAAATTAATACTTTGCAATACCATACGATAATTAATACGATTACAATAAGTAATCGTTATTGGATTCTATGCTAAAATATTTTATTCAAAATTAAAGTTAATTTACTTATAACATCATACAAGTTAGTGAAAACGCATCATATTAGTACGCAGATAAACTCTGAATTAGCAAAAATATGCAATGGCGGCATCGTTTAAGTTATATCTCATATTGTGAATACCTTCACAATATGAGGTATAACATAAACGATGCCGCCTTTACATATTTTTGCTAATTCAGAGTTTAGCTGATATTCTTACTCAGCAACATTGTATACAATTGACTCAGCAGCCCTAAAATTTGGCAATGGATTAGACGATGTGAGCAAGCGATTCTGAGCAGGTCGCTATTCAAGCCTGTCAAAAAAAAAAAAAAAAAAGCCTGTCGCTGTTCAAAAAAAAAAAAAAAAAAATTCTGAATTACCCTGAGAGAGAGAGAGAGAGAGAGAGAGAGAGAGAGAGAGAGAGAGAGAGAGAGAGAGAAGTAGAAGGGAATCACCAAGAAAGAGAAGAATTATGATATCCAGCTCAGAACCCTGGGTGTGCCAATCCCATACTCACCAGATGTGAGCCCCCCTGGGGATGTTGGTAAAGCCCGTTGAAACTATGAAGAAAAGAGCGTGAGCGGCTATTTTCCTGTGTTCTTGTATTCTCTTCTTTAATCCTCTATATGATTTACCAATGTAAGTGGATGCTGACACGAAGCCTCAATTAGAGGAGCGATCACACTTAATTTTGTCGAAGCCTGGTGTAAATTGCACAGGCTTGTGGTTTCAACAGAAAAGAGAAAAACTGTGTTATTAAAAGGGTACCTGTCTAATACGAGGAACCCACAAAGCCGAATAGATCGAGCCAGTCTGAAATGTGTGAAGACAATCACACACTTAGGAGTTAAGGTTGATAGACAGTTACGGTTTGTCTCACACGTCGATTATATCGCTGAGAAGATTCGTAAATTTGTTGGTATGATTGGGTGTGTCACTAGGAAGGAGTTGAGGATAAAAGGCAAGACACTGAATCTATTTTATGACTGTATCATCTTGTCAGTTGCGACTATGGTGCGCATGTCTGGCTAGATTGTGCGTTGCAAAATGCAAGCGTTAGGAAAATATTTTCAGTTCAACGGGTAACTTTGTTACAACTCAGTATGGCCTGTAGAACTGTCAAATGAGGCTTTGCTTTACAGGACGGCTCCAGCTGGATCTGTCTTACTATTCAAGTCAATGTGCTTCTATCTGCAGTGTGGACAACCATACGAGTGGATATAATTTAGGATTCGTTGTGACGATGGTTATAATGAGGAAAGGAAACGATTATTGATCTTATTGACCGGTGGCAAGGCAGATGGAACAATTGTACCAAGATTATAATAACCAAAACTTTAGATGTTACCTACCTCCCCTAAACGTTTGTACCAATATTTTTGAGACACCCTGTATATATATATATATATATATATATATATATATATATATACAGTATATAAGATTTTATGAATTGTAGTTACCTCTTCTTGTGGATTGAAATTTTGCAAAGAAATTATTTTATTGATTTATATAAATGAAATATAAACGCATGAAAATGTTTTCTTACAGATATGGAAAATCCTCTTTCGCAATAAGTAGTATAGTGAAATCAATAACAACATCATTAAACACCCCATTCGAATTGCAACAGGTAATTTTCTTCACCATTTATTTTGGTATAAATAAACTAAATCTTAGAATTTGTTATGAAAGAAATAGGTTGGTGTGTCTTAATAAGTAGTAAAAAAGGAGGGGAGGGACGAATGAAGCCACAAAGAAACGTTGGAATTTATTTTAATTTGTTCTTTAATGTGGATTGTTACTGCTCCTTTCCTGAGTACCCTTGGCTCCGTTCAGAGTCACCAACAACAATTGGTTGTTGGTGACTCTGAATGGGGCCCTCTCCCTTATGCTGGTCTTTAATATTTTAAAGGTGGCAAGCCCTTTAAAAACCTTAACAACGATGGTAATAATTTAGATTATAGAAATAAATCACAAAAAAAAACCCACAAAAGTTGACTCTGCAACTAGCTAGGCACAGCAGAAAATGTTGGCGATAAATCGCTATAATTATTGACGATTATGTAAAACGGAGACATGATATGATAACTCAAGAGGGTTTCTGTTCAGATTAAAAAAAAAATTCATCATTTTAAAACTGTTTACCTGCATCCTTTTCAACTAAATGCCATATATGTCGACCTGAACAGTTGCATATGGTGCAACTGAGAGCCTATCCCCCGAAAATATGGCTCCTCAAAAGTGAGGCAGTGCCCTTCACTGCCTCACTTTTGAAGACCCCATCATCCAAAAGCATCAAACGTCAATCTTAACTTCAAACAGATAGGATCTTTATACTGGTTTGTATAGGTTTTGATGTTTCCTAAATCCAGCGCGGTTCTGGGTGTACTGTTAATGCTAATTCAAAAATTTTACAGACAGGAAGAATTGTTTTCTTCTTGTTGCATATACATAGAATGTATATGCGACATTCGTAACACCTTCTGTGACATGTAAAGACGTGTGCAGACATGTTCATACATGCGAAACCTGTAAGTCAAGTAGCTATATAAACCTGCGAAGTGTTTCTTCAGCAGTTGGTTGTTTTTTTGTGCAGTAGGGACCAAGAAACAACCGAAAGCGAAAGAAACATTAAAACAAACGAATACTAATCAGTATCTGCTTCTACATCAATACAGTAATTTAGTATCCCGATAATAGTATCTAGATTTTATGGATAGTGATTCTAACATGATTTTGATGTTCTCTGTTGACTCATCCAAGCAAAGCCTGAAATCGGTCTGCTTCGTCCTGGAAATAAGTATTTATCCATTCCCGTAGCCATTCAGTACACTAAAAAAAAAAAAAAAAAAAAAAGAAAATTTTAAGAGCTTCTTTTGTAAAAAATTCATTACAAGAATCATGTGGACATGAGCAATTGCACCATATGCAACTGTTCATATCGACATGATTGGTCAGTCTTTAGATATTTTTAAATTATTGGTCTGCTACTCGGCCAATAAACTTGGAGACACAAAAATGTCTTGCTTTCTCTGTCATTCAAGACGTTGAGAAAGGGAAGTGTGGCCACCGCTACGGTCTCTGACAAAGAACATTAAAGACCAATAACAGTATATCGAAACAAAGTTCTGTTACCTCCTGTTCATATAAAGCTAGGTTTAAAAATCTTCCAGTTTCCGATTGCATTTCAACCCAGATTTCTCCAAACGATCGACAGTAGACGAAACTATTACACTGACTTGGAAGATGAGGCGTCTGTAAGGATATGGGATTCTTTCATCTGTTTTGGACTTGATCAATAGTAACGATGTCTAAACCAGCTGGCAATAGTGCAGGAAACCGTGGAGTCCATGACCTATGGACGTTTTAGACAAGACGAAAGAAGGCGGAAAGCCATCTACTCTCAAAGAGAGGTCAGAGAAAAAAACTGTGTATCCAACTGGAATAAAAAAAAAAAAAAAAAAAACAGTCTACAATCCATAAGATGGAAGCTTGTTTTAAAAGATATTTATGCCAAACACGATCAAAAGCTTTTAGAAATTCCAAACAGAACTTCTTCAGATTCACCGAACTTTTCCATTGAATTTGTGCATGACTAGCACAAGCTAATACATCACCAATGAATGAACACTAACGGAATCCATACTGGCGATCACTGATAAGATGGATGGTTTCAAGATGGTTTAGGAGTTGGCGGCTTAACGGTGACAAATCTCTTCAGTCAAATCATCATCTCATTGCACTTACTTCCTCTCTTTCTAAAGTAATGGGGAAATCATTAGCCGCCGACTAAAGACGACTAACAGTAGATCTAAACAAAGTTCTGTTACCTCCTGTTCATATAAAGCTAGGTTTAAAAATCCTGCAGTCTCCGATTGCATTTCAACCCAGATTTTTCCAAACGATCGACAGTAGACGAAACTATTACACTGATTTGGAAGATGAGGCGTCTGTAAGGGTCCTCAACTGGCTTCATATGAGCAGATTTCCAAGTTCAATTAAAAGCACAAGTGGAATAAGAAAATTAAAAAAGCTATACAGAACAGGAATTAACCCCCAAGCACAGGCTTGAGAAGAAGTATAGAAATGCCAGCAGCACCTGGAGCTTTTGAGGCAATAAACAATCAGGTTTTAATAGAGGCGAGACTACATTTGGACAAAAGTTGCAACCAATAGCTTTGACAACAGACCATAGTTGCAAGCTTTAATGTAGGCAAAAAAGGAAAGAGATTTGGATAAACTGAATTGACCTGATTGAATGCAATCATTACGCCATTCTAAAAGTTTCAGAAGAGTCAGTGAAGGCATCCATAGAGATGATGTTCAGTTCTGCGGTATGTTTTCCTTTATGTTCTCAATATCTTGAACTATTTCCGTTGAGGACAGTTTTCACATTGGGAAAGAGCAACAAGTTTGCTGGTGAGAGATCGGAAGAGTACGGTAGATGATTGACCTATACAATGCCACGATTCGTCAGAAATGTCTTCACAACAAGTGCGTTACGGGATGGCATTGTCTTGCAACAAAAATCAACTACCTTTCTCTCAAAATTGTGGCTTCTCCCTGAAGATACGCTTCAATAGCCTTTGATCCACTTGTGCGAAGAAAGCGACTGACTCTTTCCTCCCTTCTGATACAAATTCCTTGGGAATTTGTATCAGAAGGGAGGAAACACATATTTGTCGAAACACATGATCCGCGTTGTCTTGATCCTGGCCTACTGTAAACGGAAGGTTTCGGGCCTTAGATGATTTTGAAGTCTAATGCTTGACGCTTCGTCTCTGGGTCGTACTGGAACCCGGCACTGATCTGTAGCGACAATTCAGTCGAGGAAATCAGGATTTTTTTCTTTACAAGTGCCGATAAATTATTCCCATGATCACATTTTTCGTTGCGGCTGCGTGTATCTAAATTTCCCTATATCTTCATTCACAATTACTAATCGTTTCATTATTCATATCCAACTCACCAGACATCATTCTGAAAATCAAACGAGGTTTATTTGCATGAACTGGATAACTTTAATATTGCATCTTTAAGTATGTGCTGTCATAATCTATTCTGGTTTGTTGAATGCGCTTTGCTTTCTGATATACAGGGCACTTGTCCATTATGGGGTGATTGTGATCGAGCTTGGCAGTTTTATAATTAGCACAAATAGGGTTTCTATTTGTGTTTGGGTAACTGTTAAAATCGTGCCCTTTTCGAACATATTGTCCACATGTAGCCTCCGACAGCAACGAAACACTTTGGTACTGGTACATGTCCCCGGCTAGTCCAACCAATGAAGATTCTATTCTGGTTTTTCAAAAGAACCCAGGCACGAGGTGAGAGGTCTACAACTCAGTTGCAGTTTGAGTTAGACTTTGTCTTAGTCATGTACTTAGGCGTGATATTCGTTTTGGAGATCTGTGGTGTATCTTCGCTGAGTTGAAAGTTTCTTTCCAGTATTTCAGTAATGATGGTGTCAGGATGAGTGAGATCAAAGACCAGGACAGAGGGTCCTTTCTTCTTGGAAGCCTAAGCAGTAAGCCCAAGGGATACAATATTTGGGTTTGTGTCTTGACATAGTCGCTGTTTCAATAATTACACCTATGTTACGGGTTTCCCTTGCCGATTTTAATCCTAGTTTTTTTTTAAGTCCTCGGTCGGTTGCTGCAAAATTTTAGATGCATTCTTTCTGCTGAGGACTGACGAACCTCCTATGTGCGATGATTGCGACATCTCTTTAACAATTATGCATATTTTAACTGATTGTCCACGTTTTAGATACGAACGGTGCATATCTTTTTCCGCTTTTAACCACCTGGCAGAGCCCTATGCATTTAGTCAGATATTATCTGAAAACGGACTACATGCCGGCTGTTAACTATATAAAATTAACATATTTCTTTCTATTTAAAAAAAAAAAAAAATATATATATATATATATATCTTCTTTTACACCTCTCGTTTATACCTTCTTTTATACCTACCATTTAGACCTTTTTTTTTTTTTTTTTTTGACACAGTGGCCAATTTTAATGGGGCACTATAATCTTTTATAGCCATTCTATCTTTTATCACTTTCATTACTGATTTTGTTAATTTACCGTCGTTGGCGCATTATAACCTATGTTTCTAGTGCGCCAATAAACTCGAAATCAATCAAGGAAACAATGCTAGAGTAACTTTATTCCATATTTTTCATTTTCCAGCTTGGTGCATTCTGTATATATATCATACATTATATAAGGTATGATGAAATATGATGCTTTATTTGTATACCTCAATTTTTTTATTACTGATTATTAGTTTATTACTATCCTTACATTATGTTCACATTATTTTGAATTCGTGATTCATACTCAGAATTCAATTCAAGGTGCTTTCTATATGAACCTGATTTGCGAGCCGAGACTGCCTGAGCCTTATTGTTTTTACTACAATTTCTCTGCTTTTTATTGTTCTGTGATCGTTTCTTACTACTCGTGAGCCATTTGTTTTACGAATGCGTATTGAGACACTATTTCTTTCTACATTAACTTCTTTTGTCTACCCACAAAGTTTTCAGCACTTTTCCTTGCTGCTTTCTTCGTTAATTAATTACTTTCTTACCTATGCTGAGTACTAATATCATGAATTTAATTTCTCATTGTTTTCTTCACTAGATGTTGTTAGTCCGCGCTGAATATATTTAGCCACTTCCACTTCTACTTTCTTTTTCACGCCCGTACCTTCAATAGTTGCCGTAAGTTTTCTTATATACTGTATATTGTATTGTATGTATTTTACGATTTGGTAGTTGCACTTGCGTTCTCTCTAAAAGTCAGCTGTAACTACTTGCTTACCACATAACAGTTCATTTTTAATTTCATTTTGGTGCTTAAATTTGATAAAATTTTATCTTAATTTATTCGAAATTCTTAATTTATTTACCTAAACTGTTGAACCAAACTGTTTGGCATGTATTTTGCGTCCGAAACAGACTGATATGGTCGTTTTTTGCCAACAACCTTGTGATGGTTGATAATTTTGCAGAAGATGCCAAAATTGTATGCGGTAATCTTCTTTTCAAGTGTATTTTTATATATATACATGCGTATCTTTCCCCTCCTTCCGTACGAATATGTTCTCCTTCCACTCTTTTGTGTCAACAGAGTAGGAGAACAAATTCATACGGAAGGAGGGGAAAACGATTTATGATGATTTATAAATATGGCATGTCAACTACATGCCATCCACATAAATCAATGTGGAATATTACAGTATAACTCACAACTCTGATGTCTTCGTCAGAGTTGTGAATTATACTGTAATATTCTTTCTTCTATTTCGTATACAAATATTTTTGTGGGTATTTTTTCCTCTCTTCTATGATAAATTATTTTTCTTTCTTTTCCCTATAATTTATGCTCTTCTTTTTATCTTTTTTTTGCTCCCACTTTGTTATTTGTTTATTACTTTCTTAATTCCTTATTATTTTATTTTCCTTGAATTACTAGGATTTAGCTAATGCTGCCTTATGTTTCCTTTTGGCCTTTTTTCTTGCTTCCTTTTGGTTTTATATATTTTACCTGCTTTCTTACTTCTTTTAATTTGGTTTTATGTAGTGGATTTTAACACAAGATGTTATTCATACATGAAAGTTTCTGACATTTGTGTTTTATTTGCAGGTCAATGATTTTTATAAAAGAAATCAGGGGAAATTAGGAACTTCTCAGCGGGCTGTTCTACAAGCAATAGAAAAGATTGAAGCTAATATTGTATGGATGAAGAAAAATTTTGATAGTGTTGCAAAGTGGCTAGAAGCTCAGTCTGCACAGTAATTTATTTCACTATGCACTAAAACACAAAAATGAAAGAACTTGCTTGTCTTGTGAATTTACCATATAAAAGACAGGGGACGATTGTCAAATGTGAAAACAAAACGGAAGTAGTATTGTATCATTTATGCACACAAAAACATACACAGACAAATACTGTAATCCAGACAAGTGGTCCAATTCAATTCCTTTCATATTAACTGTAGAGTGGATACTAGGAAGAATTATGTAGTTTGTAAAATGCAATATTTATTTTGATCTGTGACGCATATAGGCTGCAAAGATCATTTAATATTCATAATTTTATGAAAAATAAAATGTTTGATTTTTCTTATTTCTCAGAATTTTCATAGTGCTTATTATTTTCACAGGAATGGATGGTAAAACTTGCATGACTAAGCGATACTATCCCTAATGTATTAAGACCAAGTCATATGAAAATTTGAAGAGCTAAACGCAGCAACATTAGAAAGAAAAATTAATTAAATGGGAAATGTTTCAAAATTCTAATAAAGTGGACGGTGCTTGCAGAATCGCCGAGCATCTGAATGTGAGATCAACTCCACCACGCTAGCCTGTAGAGAAGCAGAAACCTGTTAGCCAGTCACGAGGGTAGTGAAGTGTAGTGTACTACTGTATTATGTTGGCGAGTTGTCAAAAGGCCGCTCAGCAATAGGGAGTTACTACAACCAGGGAAAACGGCCTCCCTAGCCGAGTGGCAGGAGCGGGAGTGCAGTAACACACGCTCTTTGAGTAGACCGGGGTTCAAGCCCCTGACTGCTGAATACGGTCGATCTGCCAACCCGCACTAGACCAGCGTGGCAGATTATGGTCCATTTCCCTCAGCAAGAATTGTTGAGGAGGCTTCCATCCTGCAGTGGGTTGATAATGGCTGCACTTTACCTTTTTTTTTACCACCAGGGAAGTCTATTTTTGTTTGAGGAGGCAGGCCTCTACAAGCATTTATTGAAAGCCCATTACCAGAGGTACATGAACAATCAGCAAGGTCCCTCACTGGAAAGCTGGTGCTAGCACACACACTCATGTTGACACGCACAATCGCGCACCAAATAGATTGGTAGAAGAAAGAAGAACGCATGAAGTACGAAAAAGAAACTTCTGCACTTGTCTGAAGGCTAGTCTCAGTGCATATACAGAACCACGCGTTTTCACACATCTCGGACGGCAGAAATAGAAGGAAATAGGAAAGTACAGGTCAAAGGTTAGAAGGGGATCCTTCACTGCCGAAATCAATGTCAGCAGTATACGACGTTAGGGAATGGCGATACGAACTAGAGGAGAGGTGAGCTGTCTTCTACAGTGTAAAATCTTCTGCCGAAAGTCCTCAAGATGTTGAAAATATTCTCTGAAATGGAGTAAGATAGGTTTAGAGCCTGTAGCATTGCCAATAGCGGTAAGAAAACGCTGTTGTCACTATAAAAAACCTGTTCTCATTGTTCAATTTTGTCACCTAAGCAAAGAGGTGAATTGAACAAATTGAAGGAAGCTAACTTGGCGTTCTAAGTGCTATTCCTGGTCAGAAGATAAAGCGGAAATAAGCCAGAATAAACTGTTTAGAAGCTGTTAATATGAAGAAATTAATACGATTAATAGAAGCTGATTAATACAACACAGAGATAGTGAAGTTCATAGTAGTGCAGTTGCCACTGCCCGTTAGGGTACAGTGGCCTGGGGTTAACCGTTAAGATTTTGATGTAGACAAAGTTGCCTGAATAAACTAAAAATAATAAAAAAATAATAAAAGAGTAAAATAATAACGAATAAGTTAAATAAAGTGTTAGAAAAATAGAAAAATGAATTGAGTATAGCAAACATTAAGTGAGTGTACAGAGCATTAGTCACAAAATACATAACATAAGAATATACGGTACTTCGAATAGCATAATTATATACAATTGCCTTGGCCACCCGCTACGGAGTATTCTTTTTCTATGTTGTCGATCTTGACTAAACTTGTTGAAGTCGACATCTAGCTCTTGGATGCGTGTAACAGATGCGCCACTGGGACCCTCAATGCGCAGTTATCCCAGGAGGAAGAGGAGATGAGAGCAAACACGAGAGTTTGGCCGTAATAACGCGTCTCTGTTACATTTCCGTTTTGGGGAAATGTTCATTACTATGCCGAGCTAGGCTTTGTCGCTTTGCATACCCGAAATTCCGCGCGATATACATAGTAGTAGTAGTAGTGGTAGTGGCATATGATGGAAGAAAGCATGAGCTTATGCAGCATCAGCCAAAAAAAAAAAAAAAAAATTCACACAACCATTCCCTCCAAATGCCTATCCAGTTCCTCATTAAATTTATTTAACATGTCAACTTCCACAACGACAGATGAAAGTTTGTTCCAGCAATTAACCACCCGCTGGCTAAAGGCAAATTTCCGAACACCTATTCTACATCTGTCTTTCCTTAATTTGAATTTATACCCCCTTAAGTTCGTAATCTGAACAAGTGGAAGAATACCATAGGAATTCAGTGTGCTCAACCCATTCAAGGCCTTATACAGCTCAATCAGATCACCGCACAGGTGCATAGTCTCCAGTCATTGCAATTTGCAGTACTTAAGCCTCTCCTGGTTAAGAAGATCCCTTCATTCCCCTAATCAATCTTGTTGCCCTTCCCTCTACACGCTCAAGCAAATCTAAATCTTTCCTAAAATGAAGCCTCCAGACCTGTATGCAGTACTCATGGCGTGGCCTAACCTCTGTATTACCTTATACAGAGGGACAATCACCTCCTTTTCCCTGCTAGCAAAATTCCTATATATCATTGACAAAACCGCCTTGACCTGCCCTGGCAGCCTGTATGCAGTGCTCAGAAAACTTCATATCTGACTGCACAATTACTCCCAGGTCTTTTTCATTTTTTACTACCTTAAGTGTAGTACCACACAGTTGGTACGTTTCTCTGGGGTTACTTCTACGCATATGCAGTACTTTGCATTTGTCAAGATTTTTGACAAATGCAAAGTACTTCAGTTGCCCCTTCTCAGCCCATCTGCCCAAATTTTCTAGATCCTGTTGCAGTAGCACACTAACAACTGTCATTAACAACCCTGCCAACCTTTCTATCATCTGAAAACTTCGACACTAAGCCTGATATACCTTCATCAATATCATTGATAAATATACAAAACAACAGTGGACCCAACATCGAATCCTGTGGGACTCCACTAATAACATCAGTCCACGAAGAGCAGCACCCGTTGATTACCACCCTCTGTCTTCTCCCACTCAACCATCTTTTTATCCATTGTAGCAACTTACCCTTAATACCATTCTGCTCCAATTTGTACAGTAGTCTTCCATGTGTAACAGCGTCGAAAGCTTTTCTGAAATCCAAGTATATGATATCAAAATTATTTTTTCGCATCCAGTTCCTTTGCAGCCACATCATAATATCCTATCAAATTTGTCAGACAAGACTTTCCCTTAACAAACCCATGCTGTGTCTGAATTATTGCTGCAGTCTTGTCTAGATGATCCTGCAATGCATCTTTAACCAGTGACTCCATTATTTTACCCGGAACAGAAGTTAAACTAACTGGTCTGTAATTACTCGTGTTACCCTTCGATACCCCTTTGTGAATTGGGGATACATTTGCACATCTCAAGTCCGTGGGGACCTCCCCTGAGCCCCAGGATACTTTCATAATTGTGGCTAAGGGTTTGCTTACTTCATTTTGCTGCATTCTTTATAACTGGATAGATCCCATCCACCCAAGGTACCTTTCTTATGTTTAACTTCGACAATTTCTCCTCCTCTTTGCTCTCAGTTATTACAAAATCATTAAGCACCATGCTTCAATTTGATAACCTTCTGGCATTTTCAAACCTTAATAATTCCTCATGTGTGAATGTAGATGCAAAATACTCATTCAAGTATCGGGAATGGTTTTGATCCAAAAAAAAATCTTAATTGAAGCATGTTCCTAAAAACACCAATGAACTTACGTGACTGCCTGGTGGCTCTTAAAATAGGCCAATGGTCTCGAGCTCTAAAAGATCTATTCAACCGTGTAGGGAATAGAGCCTGCAGCTTCGACCAGCGTTGTGATTTTCAATACAAGACCCTATCTGTTATAGTCAGATCTTGAAGTGCTGCAATAATAGTTCTTTATTCCAAAACTTATGTTATGGTTGACATGCAACAAGAGGTAGGGATACTCAAACAAAACATAATTTATTATCAATCTATAGCAGAAATATATATATAATATAAGCACAGAACATCTATTCTTGCACTCTTAAAATTAATAAGCAATGGAAAGACACCTTATATGTCTCTAGCTAGTAATGTCAGTTAGTGACATGTTTGCGTTCTTCGTGTGATTCTTCTACGGTATATTGCTCATCTCTAGTTGCAGTCCACGTCCTGGAGAGTATAGAGGTATGTAATAATTTGTGTAGCGACATTAAGAATAAACTAGTCAGGTTAAACTCTAATTTACAGGCGTGTCATGATGTATTGCAACAACAATTACCGTATATTACTGAGGAGGAATACTTATGTATTAAAAGAGGGTAGGAGTAAAATAAAACTTACCAGTATGAGGAATGGCTCGATCTACTGTAACTCGAACAGCGACTGTATTGTTTCAATCGGTTCGGCTGGAAACTCAGAGCGGTAGTCTAAGCTTTCGTCGTTCCCTCACTAATTTCTCTCCTTCTTCTTCCGTCTTCTCCTCTCTTTCTCTGTCTTCTCCTTTTTCTCTGTCCTCCTTCCTGCATATATAGGACCCTTCGCATATACACTTCCCACGCTCCCTTGATCTTGATAACAAATCAATTGTACAAATTGTACAAAAGAATTGTAGAAAAGATGCCTTGAAGATTGTACAAAACTGTACAAACTTCAGGGCTGATAACTGTGGACCAAAACAGAAAGGGAGTTACAGCCATATGAAAACGAAAGTCATATTTGTTCGGGATGAGGGTTCACAATCTCCGGACTCGTGATTCTAATTTCTTCGAAAGGAACCGATATCTGGGGGGGGGGGGGGTAACATGAGCAACAGAAGGGAAGTTTCAACCGCGTGAAAACGAAACTCATATTTGTTCGGGGTGAGGGTTCACAATCTCCGAACTCGGGAATTTAATTTCTGCGAAAAGAACTGATTGTACAGTTTACTCTGCAGTTATCAGATTAGGGTTTCGCCCTAAGCGTCCGTTTTCAATAGTCACAGTTTCTTCTTAATGCAATAAAATAACCAAACACTTCTTTTCTCAAAAAAGTACAGTAGAGGGACAAAAGTATAGGGATGTAGGCGGATGATAGGTAAAATGCAGGCATTTTACATCTCTTTTCATCAGTGAGCCTTGGGTCATCGAGTATGTTGGCCGTAGCTGTGGTTCGGAGCTGGGGAGGAAGGCTGAGCTCGTGGCAAGCCCATTTGAGGAGCAAATACTCGGAGCAGAACACTGGTTTGCTGGTAGAGGGCGATGAGGATGCCCAGATCTCTGCAGCATAGAGAAGTGGGGGTAAACAATTGTTGAAATGTATCTGACAATGGTGGATTTTGTTTGTTACATGTTGCTGATGCTGCTTGTATAACCATCTTAGTCTAACGGCTTTTTTGAGAAGCATGTCTACATGTTGGCTAAACAGAAACTTTGGGTCGAATCTGATTCCTAGGTCAATGTGATTTTGAACAATCGGGATAGAAAGTCCATTGAGAGCTGGATAGATTTTTGTTGGGTTTTGTTTTAGCGAGAAAACTATGGTTTCTGATTTCTCAGGATTGGTGCGCAGACCGAATTGCTGGAGGTAGGTAGATATTGCTGAGAGAGTGGATATTAGTCCTTCTGAGATTTGGGTTTTGGTTTGCCTCAATTGGCGTGAGTATCTTTAGGTCGTCGGTATATATTAGGATATTCAGCCTCGAATTACCAGAGGAGCAATGAGTGTGGCGAAGAGGAGTCCGAATTGTACTGCCCCTTGCTGGACTCCAACCGAAATTACTTTGCAGTATTGGGAGTTATCAGTTTCACTATGCAGTTATGCCTCAGAGATGTGCGAAAAGCTAAGATGTCACCACCTATCTCCGTAGCGGAGTGGTCAGCAGCGGGAGTGCAGTAGCACATGCTCCTTGAGTAGACAGGGGGTTCAAGCCCCTGACTGGTAAATACGGTCGATCTGCCAACCCGCACTGGACCAGCGTGGCAGATTACGGTCCATTTCCCTCAACATGAATTGTTGAGGAGGCTTCCATCCTGCAGTGGGCTGATAATGGCTGCAGTTTACACATTTGATAGTGGTGCTCTAATAGATTTAGGAGAGATAGGATGTGCACAGTATCGAATGTAGATTCGATGTCTCCATAGGTGGTTGTTAGTTCTTCTCCATTCTCAAAGGCTGTGGGGATTCTGTTGGTAGTTTCTAGAAAATTGGTCACAGTTGATATGTGTGAAGTGCATAGTGAATTTATTTGGGGCTATTTGGTAGGATCTGCTTGGTGAGGATCGGCAGCCGTATTTTTTCTAGCAGCTTCAACAGGCAGGATTAGTTTGAGATGGGCCTGTAGTGTTTCACCGATGATTGAGTTCGGATTTTTGGTCTTGGCTTCACTAAGTATTTCTTCCATTGATATGGGAAGCAGCGGTGTGAGAGCACTGATTTAAAAATATGTAATATAGCGCTTGTAAAATGTAAGGACTTAGGCTCTTAAGCATAAATTGCGGGGTTCCATCAGGTCTAGTAGTAGAAGTCCTGAGTGAGTTTATGGCAGTAATTAGCTCTTGTCTTGATATTAATATGGTGGTCAGTGGATCAAAGTTGGTGTCAGATGTTGGTAGCTGGAGCTGCTCATCTTAGTTGACAATTCCGGTAAACCTGGTGATGTAATCAAGCCAGTACTGAGGGCATCAGCTATAAACTTTTCAGAACTTAGCCTTTTAAGGAAGAGAACCAAGTTGCTCGAGTTGCATCGAAGATAAACAGCTTGAAAACTTTAACTATAATTCAGAAAAATTTGACAGAGAGATACTGGTGTGCAAAACTTAAGGACCAACACTATTTCTAAAGGTTACAACCACGAAATCTTTACTTAAGGTACTCTTTACCGATGAGAGTAGATTCAGTCTCAGCAGCGATTCTGGACGTCAGCTAATCTGGCGAGAGGTTGGCAGACGATATAACCCGGCAAACATCACTGAAAGGGATTGATATGGCGGTCGAGGTGTTCTCGTCTGGGAAGACGTTATCTTGGATGGACGTACACAACTCCAGGTACTGGAAGGCGGTATTGTAACCGGTGCACGCTACTGTACTGAAGTAATTCTTCCCCATGCGCGTCTGTTCCGAGGTGCCATTGGCCCCGAGTTCGTGTTTATGGATGATAATGCCACACCCATCACACTGCAGCTGTGATATGGTTTTAGAAAGTGAGGACATTGTTCATATGGGTTGGCCTGCCCATTCCAACGATCTAAACCGATCTAAACCCCATCGAACACATATGGGACGTTCTGGAGAGACGCCTAGAGGCACGTCCACACCCACAAGAAAATGTTCACCAGCTGAAGATGGCGCTGACAGAGGAATGGACGATGTTACAGCAAGAACTTATCAACAGTATTGCTCTAAGTATGGATTGGCGGTGCAAAGCCTGCATCGACATTACGGGTGGCCATATCTCCTACTGAAGTGAAGACCACTTCTTCACTTTGTTCCATTTTTTGCAGTGATGCATCTGTATCATGGCAGCCAGTGTATGTTGCCATTTTTGAATATAGTCCCTCTATACCGTTTTGTTGTGTCGGTGTTGTTTCCTTCATTTCTGTTTCTCACGTCTATATGCTTTTCCCATATCCAGGCCACTATTATGAGAAGCTACAGATGAAAACCTGACTGGTCCTTAAATTTTGCACAATAGTGTATTAATAGTATGGGGCATGGTAAAAAGTGAGTTTTAAATGCCAAATAGGTTAGGGCAAGAATTTTGATGTTTTTTTTTTTTTTTTTTTTTTGTTTAATTTTTGACATGTAGGGCTACTAAACGCTGTGGAAGAGAAAAGTTTTGGGGATAGGCTGAAGACTGGGGGGAAAGAATGGCCACGGCAATAGCTGAATACCTTCAATTTCAAGATATTCCTCCACTTGAGCTCTATGTGAAGTGGCGTTGTCGTGAAAAGAAAATCTGGTCCAACCCAACCCTTAAAAAGTCGCATATAGAGTTTTAGGATCTGTTCTCGGTATCTCTGCGCAGTTATGGTACTGTTGGAACAGGGGGTGCAATCGTTGATCATTATTGTGCCCCACACGAGAACACCTCCACCTTTTCTCTGATGTTGGAGCAACGATACCGCATTTCTCGTTGTCTCCAGATGAAATTATGTCTAGAATCTATTTGTTGGCTAAAACGGAACATACTCATCAAAGGAAACTGCACCCCATTTGTCAGGGCTTCAGTCACATGTTCATGGCACGAGTTTCGACGAGCTTTGCGGTGGTTTAGGATTAATGGGATGCAAAGCACACTTTCTTGTAGAGAGTTCACTTGAATTGAGCCTTGTTAACACAGTCCGGTTTAAAATGTTTCCACTTGTCGCTGCAGCGAGCTCAAGCGGCGATAGTTGATAAGAGCACATCGTAGGGTTCCTACTTGCTGTTAGAGCCAGATAGCAGTCTGTTGTGGTTGAAGTAGCCCCCAGGCGACCAGCTCTTCTTGCAATGTTCGCTGTATCTTGAAACTGCTTTCATAAAAAAAAAAAAAAAATAAAAAAAAAACAACTAAATAGAGACACCACTTTCCTGTACTACCCTGGTTATGGTTTCATGCCCTCGTAACGATCACTTTCTGCGATGAGGGACGGATGTTTTAGCTACTTCCAATATCAGACAGTTACACGCAGCCCATTCTAATATCAACTGCAATGACTGCGCAATATACATTGCAGCTCTCTTGCACGGTACTTTCTTTCCACATCCCTGGGGAGGGAAGGAGATGGTTTCACTGTCTCTTCCCCTCCTCGCCCTCCTTTTCCTCCTGGTGGGACATTGGCCTGCTCCACTGACCACAGGGGTCACATCCTCTATGACCCCTTACTTCCTATTTCCTTCCCCTAGCCTTCAGTCTCTCCCCTACTCTGTTCACTTTCACAGCGTAACCCCACATAGTCTAAATTTAAATTTAAAACTTTGACCTGGGTTCGCCTTCCCTACTGGCTCCATATTTCTGACTTTCCCCCTGTCTTCAGTCTCTCCCCCTACTCTGCCTAAACACTAGCGAATGCCCCATACGATGTCAAAATTTTAAAAAAAATTGTCAAAATTCCAAATGCATATGAAAACCCCTTTCGGCCTAACCTTTCAGCGACTACTTCCCAATACTATTAAATTATTATTATTATTTATTTTATTATTTTTTTATTTTATTTTTAAAAAAATTATAGGTCCTAGCCACTGAAATCTCAGGAAATTAGGTGGCAGGACCTGCCAGAGTGAAAACTTAAAATTACTGGGTACCTCCACGAGGCATAGTGTGGACAACGTTGGAACCCAGCAGGGGTCTAGCGGCTAAATGGCCAGAAGAACAACGAAACACAACACTACACTTACACTTTTAAATCTCTGGCCTTTCCAGTGAACTGGTACACCTACAATGAAAGCAACGCGGAGATGGGGGAAACCCCTGGTGCCGTTAGACACGAACACACTATACACTATACATTATACATTATACATTGCCAGATTGAAAACTGACAACGCGGTGTCTGTCAGCATTTTCCCTTCATTTATTACAGTTGCAGCGTCATTAACCCAGGCTCCTGAGCTGGATATCATCATTTTCTCTTTCTTGGTGATTCCCTTCTACTTCTGACTCTCTCTCTCTCTCTCTCTCTCTCTCTCTCTCTCTCTGAGGGTAATTTTTTTTTTTTTTGGCCAGTGCAGCATGAGCCTCAGGCTTCCTTGCACCATACGGCTAATAATAATAATTACCAGCCACATGCAGTACTTTCATTGCTGAGTTGCATGCCATAAAACTAGCACCTGACCAGATTGTTGAACGTATCATTTCACCTGCCCTAATCTATACTGAATCTCTCAGTGCAGTCTTTGCCCATAAGGGAGAATTTATCTTCATGCCATCCTACACTTAAAACTATTCTCTATCAGTTACTCTCCCGCAGAGGATCCAATCAATCAGTAAAATTTTGTTGGATACGGGAACATTCTGGAATCACTGGAAATGAGACTGCTGATCGTGCCACTTAAACACCTCTTACTACTTTATCACAGCACCTCCAAGTTCCTTATACGGATTATAAACCTGTAATTCGCAAGGCCTGTTATGAAACCTGGTCACAGATCTGGAAAGGTAATACCAACAACAAACTTTACCAGATAAAACAAGACCTCGAGTTGTGGCTCTCCGGATTCAGACGAAACAGACATGAAGAAGTGTTATTGGCAAGACTAAGAATTTTTAACACCTGTTTATTAGGATAAACACAGAATATTAATTCAACTACCCATGTGTATTGTGTCTGTAAATTGCGTGTGTTCTCTGGTCGATTTGCCTGCTTTGCTGGACGAAGAACCCTAGTTTTATGAGGGGGACCACAAGACGTAATGGACATGTGTATATGTAAGGGCGGCACCTAGAATGTTTGTTCAACTCCGCCTCGTATCTCTGTAATGTCATACTCATATTATACACCTGTTTTTATTATTTGGAGATTTTTCCACCCCAGTGCACATCTTGTCGCACCCAGCTTACAGTTTGCCACTTTCTTGTATCCTCTTTACTTACTCGTCCGTCCTAGCACCTTTCAGGCATTCAGAAAATTGCACGAGTCCGCACTTTATCCAAGGTTTTGGTAATCATGCAAACATAGAACTCTTAATATACTTAAATCTTACTGGCCTATACACATGTATATAAATCAATTGTTAAAAGATAAAACTATGAACTGACACAATTTGGCCTTAGTAGCGCTTGTATCATTAAACTTAATATCAGCAACAACAACAACAACCAATGATCCACTTGTAAGTTTAAAAAAGCGAACTGGGACAGCTGCTATTCCCAAATACTTCTAGGCAGACTTTATGTTCAAAAACAACCTTTTCATGATGTACAGTAAATAAATATATATATATATAATGAAATTAAAAACTACTTACCTAACCAATCAAATTCTAACTGCAACTAATGCCTCCATTCCAAAATCAAAGACACATGTCACTCTCCGAAATCACTGGTGGAATACAGATTGCTTTTTTTGCTAAACAGGAGAAAAACCGCGCTTAGAATAATTTCCACAAGTTTCCTAACACTAGTAACCTCATTGCTTATAAAACGATTAAGGCCAAAGCAAGATGAATCAGACGGAAAGCGAAACGGGATTCATGGACTGTTTTTGTCTCAACCATCACGAAAGACACCGACACACGACTCATCTGGAAAAGAATACAGGCGCTAAATGGAAAATTCCTTCGAATGCCCTCTCCAATACTTCATGGGGAAGGGAAAGCCATATCTGCAGTTGAAGAAGTTGGTAATTCACTAGCAGAATTGTTTGCTATAATCTCGGTATCTGATTCGTATACGTCCTCCTTCCAAAGCATCAAAGCAGGTGCAGAACGGTACAAAATCAACTTCTTTACATTAATCGATTTCAAGAATCACTAAACAGATCTTCTAATAGTGCCGCAGGCCCAGATGGAGTTCATTGCATTATGCAGAAGCATTTAATGAAGAGGACTTGTGTACCCTGTTAATTTTTTATAATCAGATCTTCTCTGATCTTCCTCCTAGAGTCATTCTTTCATTATCTTACCAAAACTAGGTAAAATCCTTCCCTGGTTGAAAATTACAGGCCAATATCTCTTACGAGCTGCGTGGGTAAAATTTTAGAAATGATGGCTCACGAAAGACTCACTAATATCCTGGAGTCACAGAATCTCCTTCCAGGTAATCAGTATGGCTTTCGGAAGAATAGATCGACGCTAGACGTGCTGAATATCATATCCGCAGTCCCTTTGTCATAAATCAACATCTATTCATGGTCAAATAATGTCGAGTGCGATATCCAGTCTGTAACAATATTTAGATTTTGTTGCCGTATACCTTGAAAATCCACCTCAGCACAGATAAGTTGTGGGAAACGGAAGTTTGAGCACTGTATATTTAGACGCTTGCGGATGTTTTGGAAAAAGACTGCACTAGAATTCAACCAGATGGAGCTCACTGGAATTCAACCAGAGGAGGAAGCTCACTGAATTTCTGTTTCAAGCTAGCGTCAGATGTAATATACACTGAGTGATCACTGAATTATGACCACCCCTATGAAAACTGAATGCGACCCGTTCACCACGTGAGGTACGAGAGTGCGCAGTTAGTCGACCCACTTAGCATAGATGAGGTGTCACTGGTTCAGTATGTAGTAAAATTCCGAGCGTCATGAGTAAAAAAAGAAAGGATTTACCAGACTTTGATAAAGGACAGATTGTGGGTGCTCGATGAGAAGGTGTCTCGATTTCTCAAACGGCTGAACAAGTCGGGTGTTCGAGAGCCGCCGTAGTTAAAGTGTACCAGGACTGGCGTCAAAATGGTCAAACAACGACCCGACGACAAAACTGCAAAGGTCAGCGAAAGGTTGCTGTTAGAGGTGAGCGCCTGGTCCGACGACTCGTACAGGCGCAGCACTGTTGAAGAGTTTACTATCCAATACAACATGGGCCAACCCGGAACATATCAGGCATGACCATGTCTCGCACCCTCGCACGTATGGGCTATACCAGCAAATGACCCTACGGAATCCTCTCCTAATCACGGTTCATCGTCGTATAAGACTCGCCTGGTGCAAAGAGCATGCAAGTTGGATGTTAGAAGCCTTTTTTTTTTTTTTTTGAAGTTGTTGGCGCATAGGCTTCTGTGGCCACAAGGTTTTTGCAGTACGTTGATCCAAGCCCGAGGCGGGAATCCAACCCACGACCTTTGGGTTGGCAGGCAGGCACTTTACCCATCCGACTAGCCCGGTCGGCAAGTTAGAAGCCTGGAAGAAGGTCAGATGTTATATACACTGAGTAATGGTACTGGTCGTATGAGTCACGTTATTTACTCCACATCGTTGATGGTCGTGTACGGATTTGGCGTCAACAACATGAGGCTCTTGATCCATCATGTATGGTATCAAAACTGTAGGCCGGTGGAGGCGGTTGTACATGTTTCACTGGCAAGAACTTGAACCCATGGTGCATGTGCAACAACGAATCCGAGGTTTCCGCTATAGTCAAGTGCTTGCTGACTGTGCACACCACGCTATATTACACTTTTTCCCGAATGGCGATGGTGTCTTCCAAGATGGCAATGCGCCGAGAGATCGGGCACTTGTTGTAGGAATGGTTTGAGGAACACAGTTCTGACTTCCAGCATATTGATTGTCACAGGAACTGTGACAATCGATATGCTGAAGAAAGGATTTCCAGCGTGGCCGGCGCATGCCGTAGAGGCACTAAAAACAACTATACAGGGCAGAAAGAAACCAGTATACAGACAAGATTTAGAGAAAAAAAAGAAACGCATGGTAAAAACTAGTGAAAACAACGAGAAACAACGACCCCTGGGGAGTGGTGTACAAGATCACAACAAACAAACTCCCTAGAGGCGAGGTACTCACAACAACAAGAACTCCCCAAGGCCAGCTAACCACTATATGGGAACAATCGATAAACAACATCCTGGATACTATCTACAGGGAGCAAGTGGCGCCGAGAACTGAACGACAGCGAGAACTCTGCCACCAGAATGATAACTATGATGGTGAAGCACAAGAACCCCCCCCCCCTTCACCTTGAAAGAGCTGCAGCAGACAGCAGCAAGGATTAGAAACAGAAAGTGCCCCGGCACAGACCAGATGGAACCTGAGATCGTCAAGCGAGTGGTTGAATTGGAACCCAACCTACTTCTGCCCCTATACAACTGCTGTGTGAAAGCGGGATACTTCCCAAAACAGTGGAGGACAGCTGGTCTAAAATTAATTCTCAAAAATCCTGGCAAGAATCCTGAGCAACCAGAATCATACAGGCCAATAGCGCTCCTAACCGTGGCAAGTAAACTCTATGAAAGACTCCTACACAAGTGACTACAGCAACACTATACAGCAGCGGACTTGAATGCACCAAACCAATATGGCTTCAAGCCTGGATCCTTCACAACATACGCCGTGAGGAATCTCCTGATTTCAATGGAAGAATGTCAAAGTAAATACTTTCTGGCCATTTCGGTGGACTTTGCCGGGGCGTTCGACTCCCTCTGGTGGCCGAGCGCCCTTGGCAGACTCCGACAAACCTCTTTCATGCCATCAGCTGCTACCTCTCACGGCGAAAGATAAAAGTCATAACCCCTTACCAAAGATTAGTCAGAGAAGTACACGGAGGATGCCCGAAAGGGTCAGTTTTGGGCCCATTGTTGTGGGATTTCGTCTTCGATGAGTTCCTGGGTATCGACGTGGGAGACGTCGTCACATGCATTCGCCGACGATCTATTGACAGTGGTGGCTAACTCCAGAGCCCAGTTGGAAATAGCAAGAGCGATCAGACAAACAGAGCCCTCATCAATCTACAGGAATGGGCAGAAGCGAACTACCTGGTAATAGCACCAGATGTATGACTGCGAACTTTATGAAGATCTTCGTGTTGAATTAATCATCCAAGTGCGCCTTAATCCCAAAAACCGGCAACACTACTTACTGGAAGATGAAGCCTCATATATAGCATTCACTAAGTTTGCCCAGAACCTGTATGCTAGACGATTGACCATTCCTCGGCATGCAAACTTCGAATAGACGTGTCAAACAAAGCTTCTCAGAGACCCCCAACAAGACGTCAGGTTTGACTGCTTGATCCTTCATGCAGGACAAAACTGGAACTCTTCTGAGAAGTGAAAAAACTCCACTTCCCAGAATATTGACTACCGAACAGGACAACAGTCCCATGAATGACCACCAACAATGACATTTGGCACAACCTATTCAGCTAAACCAACATTGGATCGCCTCTGCTGGGCCTCAAGTTTTCTGGATGGTGCGGACTTGACCCTGCGGACTGGTTTGCTTCCACCCATGCACACAGGCTACATTGGCAACCTAAACCGGCTTCCTTGTCTGGCTCACTATCTCACTTCTTCCTGGCAGGGTGGGGAGGGTACAGTTTTCTGCCCCCTCCTCACCCTGCCACCCTATTTATTCCCTCTGGTGGGGCATGGGTATGCCCCACTGTAAACTGGAGTTGCCTTCCTTTTCGGCTCCATATTTCTGTCTATCTCCCTCCAGTCTTCAGCCTTCATCCCATTCTATCTGACAGCAACGTGAAGACGCCCCACACAATCTAAAATCACCAATCGAAATTAATTTTGCCCAACATTTTGGACTTCTCCTAGCGCTTCCAGCGACGCGTACACGATTTTTTTTTTTTTAGGTCCTAGCCACTGAAATCTCAGGAAATTAGGTGGCAGGACCTGCCAGAGTGAACTATATACTAGTGAGTACCTGGTCTGCCTCCACGGGGCGAAAGTGGGACAACGTCGGGCCTCAGTAGGGGTTTGGCGGCTAAATGACCAGATGAACAACGGTACAAGGCATCACACATATACAAAGTTCATACACTTTTAAATCTCTGTCTTTTCCAGTCAACTGGTTCACCCACAATGTAAACTACACGGAGATGGGGGAAACCCCTGGTGCCGCTTGACCCTAAACACACTTTACACTTTACCTGGTAATAGCACTAAATGACCAGATGAACAACGGTACACGACCCTACACATGTACAATATCCATATACTTTTGAATCTCTGGCATTTCCAGTAAACTGGCACACCCATCACAATGCAAGCAACGCGGAGATGGGGGAAACCCCTGGTGCCGCTTGACACTAAACACACTTTACACTTTACCTGGTAATAGCGCCTACCAAAACAACATCTATACTCCTCACCTCAGGGGAACCATTGATCCAATAAGACTCCCACAGATAAAAATAAACGGAGGTACAATCACGTTCGTCACCGAAATGAGATATCTTGGCATAATCCTCGACACAAAGCTCACGTTCAGGCCACACCTCATACAACTCAGAAAGAAAATTAGAAAGTATGCTGCCATGGTAGCCCGAGTCACGGGCTATCATGACGTCACGAGACTGGGGACTAAACAAAAGAACACTGGCTCTTTATTACAAAGCCACTTTTTTCCTCATAATCACATAAGCGCTGGCACATTCTACCACAAAATGACGACTGTAGTCAACAAAAGGATCCTGAATTCAATACAACGGTCAATATTGTTGAAAATAACACGTGCTTGTAATACAGTCAGCACAGAAGCGCTCCAGGTTCTGGCGGGAGTCTTGCCGCTGGATCTGGAAATCATTAGATTTGGCCTGACATACTACATAATGAAAGGGATTACCATTACCTTCTTAGGGCATATAATAGAAACGGAAAATGGAGAAAAACAAGAAAAAGCAAGATTTCAGGCACACTTGAAACAAACGTAGTAACGAGGAAATTCATCCCCCTTGTAAAAAAACCTATCCGAAGTCACCTGCGTGGCTCCGTCTGGGCCTCTACACAACCTTCATGCTGACTGGCCACGGGCCCTTTATGACAAACTTGCCACTCTCGGTATACTCCAAGATCCAAACTGTCCTTGTGGAAAAAGAGAAAGCTGGGAGCATCTGATGTACCAGTGTCCCATATACGAGGACCTGCGGGGAATCTTCATAACGAGACTAAGATTCATACCCCAACGGCAAGAACATCACCTATTGGATTCAAGGGACGAATACCAAATCCTGTCCAGATTTGCCTGGGACTTCTTCACAAGAAGAACTCGAAATGCGATCAGGATCTGACGAGAAGATCCACTGAAGAGAATGTCGTAAGCAAAACCACACAAGGACAATACATCCCAAGAGACATTGATTACGACTCTCACCTACAATGACCAATCCTCCTGAGCACTCAAAGACAGAAAATACGGAGGATGCTGAAAGTCAAGGAATGACCACCGCATATGCCCGGACCAATATGGCCTTCGTTGCTAATGCTCCTAAAAACCCAAATAACAACAACAACAACAACTGAACGACAAAATGAGATAACCCGACCCAGCCAAACAACGATGTTGAAGGCAGCGTCTGGCTGACAGTGATTCATTGTCACTCTGTGATCACTGTTAATCCAATCTGGTTTAACTTGCCAATTAGATATGAAATTGAAGTCCGTACTATTGGCTAATGTTACATATATTTGTATGTTAGACTCACCATTAATAGTCCAAAACATCCGTTTTTTACCAGGCTTATTAATGATCTCAAGTTTAGATGAGGATGTCAGCTCTTCCAGTTACCTGCCTCAGGTTGATAAATCTAGAATGCCATAAAAAATTTTTAGCATTTAAATCCAGACAAATAATCACTTTTCTTCCTTTCGATCTGAATAGCGCCTCTTCCAAATAGCTAATAGAGTAATGAAGGACAGCTTCAGGTTTTGTTTTTGTTTTTTTTTTTTTCGAAAACCCCAAACTCGAGAGGTAGAACCTATAGTACTTAGTACCCTGCTTCGGTTGCAGGTTGAGAAGACGAAAGAAGACATTTGTTGGTATTAGACGAACTTCTGTAGACTAATTTTCAGGAAATACGTATCAAGAGCGGCTGTTTCAGAAAACGGCAGTTCAGTTGAATGAATAAACGAGAAGATGAAAAGTTGGTTCTGTGAGTTTGAAGTTGGACAGTAAATGGATGTTGCCTGGTGGAAGCACGTGTTCGGACTGTTTTGAAAGAGAGAGAGGGAATTATAGAAACCAATTCAGAAGAACAGTGCCCATGGAAGTATCTGTAGAAAAGGCATGAAGCAGAAACACTACGTCTATGAGACAGCGAGTGGAGAGATTCTGTTAGAGAAGTCATTAATTAACCTAACTGCCCTCTTCTGAACGGAATCTAGAAGCCTGAGAGAGGATCTGGGGACACCGCCCCAGATTCGGAAACAATGTTCCATGGTAGGCCGAATTTGCGATTTGTATAGAGTGAACAGCTTTTGGAAGAAAACTAACGCCGAGAGCGAAAGAGTAAACCAAGTCTTTTAGATGCAGAGGAAGCAACATTTGTAATGTGCTTGTGCCAAGAGAGATTTGAAGTCAGGGTTATTAGATTAGAAGAGCAACTGCTTGTGTTTCACCAAACTTTACCATTTGATTTGTCCATAAATGGGTAACATAAGGCAGAATATCACCAGTGGTGATATTCTGCCTTATGTTACCATATTGACGGAATCCATATTGGCGATTGTTGATTAGACTGAAGGTTTCGTGGTAGTTTAAGAGTTGCTGGTTAATTGATTTCTCTATTACTTTAGAAAGAGTAGAAGTAATTGCAATGGGACGATATTTGGATGGGAGGGATTTGTCACCCTTTTTAGGAATTGGCTGGATATGAGGAAATATCCAAGCAGAAGAAAAAACAACATTGAAATAAGACAGTGAAGAAAGCGGCAAAGAACAGTAGTAAGTTCAGGAGCACAGGTTTTGAGAACAAGTAGTAATTGGTTTAGGAGGTTTTTCTGTATATCTCTCTCCTTACACTTTCAGATGTTATATCCTGGTCAATATCAAATATGATTACAGGATTACAGTTGGCCCTTTTCTTTCACCCTAAGGCCTAGGGTGAAGATCTTGGGGTTTGTTATTATCTGCTGTGCTTCTTCTTTGGTTGCCGTTTCAATAGCTATTCCGGGGTTCCTGGTTTTTCGGATAGCTTTGATTCTAGTAGCGCCGAAGTCCTCTTTCAAGTTCTCTGTGACTTACTTCTTTATTTCCTCACTGGTGGATTTTTCATTCCCTACTGGTTGTTGGGTGTGGGCAGAAGGGTTTTTCTTTTGACCGATTGACTTTTTGTCTGTACATTTGTAGGTTTTCTCAGCGTTTCTGCGTAAGTGGGTGCCCGCTGTGGCATTTGTTTTGCCCCACATTCCGTGTAGGCCTCCAATTTGACCTTATTTGTTATTGCTTCTACGTGGACCTTCTGTAGAACTGTTTCCGACTTGGTCCAGATGGTCACAATTTCTCCTCTGAGGGCAGTGGTTATTCTGCTAGAGGATTCCTTCAACTTGGTTTCGAGCTGCACCCGAAGGACCAGAATCTGGTCCAGAACAGAACCTTCGGGAAGCGTAGGGTTCATGGGGGGGGGACTCCGCATTTTTTGGTGCATCATTGACATCCCGTTTGTCCTCTGTAATATCATTCTGTGTGGCAACTACTTCATTTGTCTCCTTTTGCTCGGATTGCGAGCGTGTTTTCTTTTCTGATTTGGGAGCAGTTATTTTCCATTTTTTTCCTGAGCGGGAGTTCTCCGTCTCTTCTTGATTTTCTATCGTGTCATGTACTGTAGAGTGCAGAGTGTAAAGTGTATTTAGTGTCAAGCGGCACCAGGGGTTTCCCCCATCTCAGCGTTGCTTTCATTGTAGGTGTGCCAGTTCACTGGAAAGGCCAGAGATTTAAAAGTGTGTGGATATTGTATACGTATAGTGTTATGTACCGTTGTTCTTCTGGTCATTTAGCCGCTGGACCCCTGATGAGGCCTAACGTTGTCCACACTCAGCCCCGTGGAGGCTGGCCAGGTATACCAGCATTATAATTATTTACTCTGGCAGGTCCTGCCAACTAATTTCCTGAGATTTCAGTGGCTAGGACCTAAAAAAAAAAATTTTTTTTTTTTTTTGATCTTTCGCGTGGGGGGGTAAGAGCTCTAGGATTTGAAATTCCGGAACTATTGGCAAACAGTAATTTGGACATGATTAAATTTGGACGTGTAGGGCAATCGCTTGTTTACAGATAGAGTAAGGGATTGAGACTAAAGACTTGGGGGGAGAGACAAAAATATGGAGTCGATAGGAAAGGCGACCCCAATAGGTGTCAGTGAGGCATGCCCATGCCCCACCAGAAGGAAAAATGGGGGTGGCGAGGAAGGGAGGAGACAAGAGGACAGGCACCTCCCCCCCTTCCAGGGAAGTGGAGTGGAAAGAAAGCCAGGAAAGAGTGCCCAGCTCGGTCGCCAATTGGCGCAATGGCAGCAAATCTGCTGTTCAAGGTGGGGAAAAAGATATGGGTCCAACGAAGCAGTCGGAACCAGTGCCCTGATGTCATTCATGGGCTATGTGTCCATCCAGGTAGGTTGAGGTCAGTCACGTTTATGGGTTATATACCCGACCAGGGTAGTGTCTCGTGGAGTGTCTCTTTTGCATCCCGGATGGGTCTGGTCTGTTGATCCTGTTTCCATCATCAGGGAGGGCGGTCCAGTGTCTTTTCCATCCAGTGAGCCCATCGTTTCTGGATGGAAACGATGGGCTCACTGGATGGGCTCACCAACCTACTTTAATAGGATGGTAGGGTCAGACAATTTGGGTTTCAGTGCTGGTGTATTTGCCCATAGTCCGGTGTTGTTGAAGTTTAATGTCTGCTACAAGGCATACTGTGCCCTTAGTTCCTGATCGCAGAACTGGTTCTTCTTCTGGCAAATAGTTCTTGTGCAAATCTGGTGAGGTTCTTATATTCTTCATTTGTGTCCAAGAGATGATGCTCCTGGCCTCGCGGCACGTAGGTCAATCTTGTTATTAGATTTCTACGTAGGACCTCGTAGTTTGTACATTCGTGCATGAGGTGGGTCCAGCTTTCCGGTTCGCCACATGAACAGTTCGGGTTTTGGAGGACGCCCAGAGATGTTAGTTTCTCGTTGAAGGGGCCGTGACCCGTCAATAAGTAGGTGGCATATAGTCCTGGGTGGAACCATACAGGTAGTTTCGGGAAAACCCTGTCTACATCAGGTATGAAGCGTCGTGTCACCTCCCCTTTGGTTTAGTCTGTCCACCTGTTTTGCCATTCCTGTTTTAAGCGTGCCAAGAGCCGAGCCTTTTCCATTTTTATATTGTTTGTGGGTTCAATCGTAAAGCCCGAGTAGGTCACAGAGATTCCTTTTGATACGTAGTATGCTAGTCCGCATCTGGCCACTTCGAGATCCAGTAAGAATGTGGAGCGCCTCCGTGCTCACAGTATTGCAGCCTCGGGTGGCTTTGAGCAATATTGTTCGTTGTGTCGAGCCCAGTATTCTTTTGTTGGTGGTCAGTCTGGTTCTATGGTACCATATTGGTGTACTGTATGTGATCGCCGGGAGAAAAGTAGGCGTGTAGTATAGCAACATAGTTTGTTTACTCAGCCTCCAGTCCCTGCTTGAGACTCGCGCAATCAGGCCCGAGTACTTCCTAATCTTGGTCCTGAGTTGCCTATGATGCAGTTGGAATGTGAGCTGCTTGCTGTCAAAAATGATCTTGAGGTATTTCATTTGTTGGGCGAATTTGATTGTAGCGCGATTTATTTTAATTTGCAGTGGCCTCCTTATGTCCAATGTTCCCTTCAGCAAGATGGAAGTTGTTTTGGCAGGCGAGATCTGAAGAAAGTTCTCCGTAGCCCACCGCTGTAGAGTATACAGAGCTTGAGTTGCTCTAGTCTCAAGTTGTGTCCTATTATCTGCCGTCACAGTGAGAATTAAATCATCCGCAAATGCTTGGGTTTCCACCTCCACAAGGCCGGTGTTCAGAAAATCACCAAATACTGTATTCCACAGCAGTGGTCCGAGCACGGAACCCTGGGGGAATCCCCTGTGGCTGTTCCTGCTGATCTGTTGGTATGGTACTTTCACTACTATTTTTCGGTGTGAGAGGTAGCTTTTGATATCATTATAAAGGTTGCTTGGGATTCTGAGCCATTCTGAGCCTGCCGAAGACGCTCGGCCACCAAAGTGTGTCGAACGCCCAGGCAAAATCCACTGCAATAGCGAGAAAGTACTTCTGTTGGCAATCATTCACTGATATCAGTAGGTTTCTCATCGCATCGACAGTCGAGTGATCTGGCTTGAATCCGAATTGGTTTTTTGCCTCAAGGTTGGCAGTGGAGTAGTAGGGTTGTATCCGTCTATGAAGAAGCCGTTCATATAGCTTACTTAAAACTGTTAGGAGCGCTGTGAGTCGATATGATTCCGGGAGTGCCGGATTTTTGCTTGGGGCTTTGAGAATTAATTTCAGATTTGCTGTTCTCCACTCCATAGAGAATTAGCCAGCCTCCAGGCAGCAATTGTACAACCTTAAGAGAAGTTGGGGTTCTAGGTCAGCAACCTTCGTATGATTTCAGGTTCAATCATATCTCTTCCAGGGCATCTTTTGGGTCTAATTCGGGCAGCCAATTCTTGGAGTTCCTCCATTGTAAATGGGTGTTTCCTCTGTTCCGTGAGGTATTTTTCATTTTCTTTGCACAGCTTGAGATGTTGTTCATGGGATGGCTGTGCTGGTTCCTTCAGTATTGCGTTTAGGAGGTTGTTGACTGATTCCTCCCACGTTGTTGTTAGAGTGCCTTGTGGAGTTCGAGTCGTCCTGAAGACTTCTCCCCTGGGGAATTGTTCGTATTTACTTTGTATATAACCCCCCAGGGATTCGCGTTTCCAGCTGTGGAGACAAGCAACTCCCAGAATTTTCTTTTACTCTTTTGGATTTTGTCTGTGCATTGTCTGTGCATTGTTCTTTTGTTCTTGCCTCCCTATAGCGTTGTCTTAAGGCCTCCACCTCAGCCTGCGGCCAAGACCTGCGGGCTCTTCGGAATTGTTTCCTTCTATTTGGGACCTCCTTCCTAAGGGTCTGCAGCTCCCGGGTCCACCATGGGAGCATTCCTAAGGAGGGTCTCTTCTTCTTTATGGTTGCACGGCTCGACTCTGTGATTATGTTAATCACTGTTCTTTGCAGGATGTCTGGATCAGTTTCCTTCTCTATTTGCTGTTGTCTAGCTTTGATAGCTGTGGCTAGATGATCCGCAAACTGATTCCAGTCCGCTTTGTGGATTGCAAACCTGTTGGTGAGATATCTGGTGATTGGGGTTCTGGTTAGCGTTCTTGAGATTCGGTACGTGATCATCCGGTGATCGGATGTTGTCCAGGAATTTTCGACTGTCCGTCCGTCGATGTGCGCGGCCATATTGGATGTGGCTATTGTAATGTCTATGTCTGCTTCCCAAAGCAGGTTGCAGAAGGTGGGCAAATGGTGTGGCTGTTTAAGGATCACGAACGGCGAGGTGGCTAGGAAGTCTTCAAGTAGCTGAACATTGTGCGTTGCTCTTCTGCTCTCCGTTTTGCTGTGCCATGCAGGCGACCGACAGTTCACCTCTGCCCCCACAATGATCCGCTGGTTTGGTAGGATGTCAAGTAGCTGTTGCAAGTAATTTATGGCAGTAGTAATATCCCGTCCCGGTCTAGAGTAGAGAGGGATATGGCGTAGAAGGCTCCTATTGGTGTGATGACATGGGCGCAGGGTGTGCACAGCTGTGCGATCTTCGTTGCCGTGATGTCCGGGTTTCGGACCAGGACCGCGGCCCAGGAGTGTCCTCATCAGATTGGTTTAATTTATATGCAAGTCGGTAGCCCCTTACTTGTTTGGAATGTGCATACGGTTCCTGAAGTAGCAGGATATCAGCGCTCTCTTGGTCGACCTTAAGGCTTAGCTGGTCAGCCACAGCCCTGGCCCTCTGTGCATTATGCTGGAATATTTTCATCTCTGTGGGGTTGAATTTCTTAGTTGTAATCGCCATAATCAGTTCTAGTTTGGTGCATGCTCTTCGTTTTGATGTATGAGGGACAGTTGGGATCCCTTATCGAGTGTTTGCAATCCATTTTTATCAACTTGCAATTAGCACAGTTAGGGTCTTTGTCCTTATTTGGACAGTTTTTAAACTCGTGTCCCCTCTTTGTACAATGGCCGCAGGTGGGCTGAGTCTGAGCGCAGGTGTGGGTAGTATGAACGAATTTACAACACCGGAAGCATTTTGGGATGGGACTCCCTGAAGCGGTGGCTGCCCCAGTTGATAAAGACTCTGTTTTGCTGGCATATAGTCTTTCAGGCCACTGGTGAGAGCTCTACCACCCAGTTGCTGGCGTTTCCTGCTCTAGCTTTAGGCTGAAATCTCGGAGTAACGATGGTTGATGATACCTTCCCTGGATGGTCTTGCTGTAGGTTTCTCATGTACAGCTCTGTTTGGATCTCAGTCGGGGTTATATCCTTGTCCAAGTCGTTTATAATTATACTAGGTCCCTTTCTTTTCGGTGGTAGGGCCTCTAATCCAAGTGTGTGGATTCTTTGATTGTTTAGTATCAGGTTTGCCTCCGCCCTTGTTTGGGTTTCAATGATAACACCCACATTTCGGGATTTGCGAACCGATTTGATTTTTGCCGCTTTTAAGTCTTCGGTAAGGTTGTTTACTACTATGCTCTTTACCTCTTCGCTGGTGTGGGTTTCATCTTTGGAGGTCGGTCTTACGATGACTAGGTGTGGGGTTGGCAAGAGGGTCTTGCGTTTAGTGGTAGGTTCCTTAGTTGCTGTGTCCTCAGCGCTTCAGCAAAAGTGGGGGTGCGCTGTTGCATTTTGTTCGCCCCACTTTCAAGACAGGCATCAAGTCTGGCAGTTATTTTTTCATTTTCCAGGTGGGTTTGGTTCAAAATTGTTTCTAGTTTGGTCCACAGGGAAACTATTTCAGCTCTTAGTCCTGTACTCACTCTGCTGCTCTGCTTCTTGAATAAGTTTTCAAGGGCGGTTCGCAGGATTAATTTCTGTTCAGGGACAGTGCCCTTGGGCAAGGTTGAGTCCAGTGGTGGTTCCTCTTGATTCTCTTCGGTAGAATCCCTTTGGGAGGCATGAATCTCTTGATTCTCTTCGGTAGAATCCCTTTGGGAGGCATGAATCTCTTGTGATTCTCTCGTGTCGGTTTGTGAGAGGGTTTTCTTTTAGCGGAGGGGGCTCCGGCGCGGGGATCCACCGGCCCCTCGTCATGCTCGATGACTGTAATGTCATCCTTGTCAGTATGCTGCAACGAGGTTTGGGTTTTAGTGGTTTTCCCTTCCATGTTGGGATAATTTCGAATAATCGAAGTAGGTCCGGATTTCTGAGTCCGTAGGGTGTTGCTTCAGTAGGATTTGATTTTTGGTGCAGGAAGACACGCGCTACAAGTTCTTAGTCCAATTTGGTGAATTTCTGTGCACTAAAGAAGATTTTGCCTGTCTCCCACAAACAGGTTGGGGGGGGGGGAACAGTTATTCGCAAAAACACCGCTAGAAGACCAGAACAACTTTCTCCTGGGGGATTTCAGGGGCAATGAGTACGAAAATGATATTTGTTTTTCCGTAAGAGTATTTGTGGAGTTCGTCTTCCATCATAGAATATTTATGGAAAAGAGCTTAAGAAGGAATGAAGGGTATTGCTAGGTGGGCAGTAATCATGAAAGTGAGAAGGCAGAAAGAAACCGTCTTGATGTCAGTTCGCCAACTTAGCAGCTTGAAGCGCAGTATAAATTCCGAGAAAGCTTACAATTAGTAGTCAAAGTAAAAGTGGTCTGTTGAGAGTGTTGTCAAGGCAAAAAGCTGACAATTTCCAAAACTTGATTGCCAGGCATATAGCACACAAATTACCAAACGCTTGATTTTTTTTTTATGTGAACCCCAAACACGAGAGGTATTAGAACCTATAGTACTTAGTACCGTGCTTGGGTTTGAGGTTAAGAAGACGAAAGAAGATATTTGTTGACATTTAAGTTTCAGGAAATACGTATGAAGGAAGGTTGTTCCAGAAAACGGCAGTTGAATGAATAAATGAGGAAGATGAAAAGTTGGTTCTGTGGGTTTGAAGTTGGACAGTAAATGGATGTTGGCTGGTGGCGGCACGTGTTCGGACTGTTTTGAAAGAGAGAGCAGGAATTATAGAAGCCAATTCAGAAGAACAGTGCCCATGGAAGTATCTGTAGAAGAGGCATGCAGCAGAAACAGTGCGTCTATGAGAAAGCGAGTGGAGAGACTCTGTTAGAGATGAATCATTAATTAACCTAACTGCCCACTTCTGAATGGAATCAAGAAGCCGGAGAGAGGTTTTGGGGGCACCACCCCAGATATGGGAACAATATTCCATGGCAGGGCGAATTTGCGATTTATACAGTGTGAGCAGCTGTTTGGAAGAAAAGTAACGCCGAGAGCAAAAGAGAAAACCAAGTTTTTTAGATGCAGAGGAAGCAATATTTGTAATGTGCTTGTGCCAAGAGAGATTAGAAGTCAGGGTAATCCCCAAAAGAGATATATCATTTTGCCTAGAAATCGAGGTGTCACTAAAGATAAGCATAGGAGTAGAAGAATCCTTTTTGCGAGATATAAGACAAGACTGAGTTTTGGAAGGGTTGAAATCAACTAAGTTGTCTTTGCCCCACTGGAGAATTACCTAAAGATCGGCATTTAAGGAATTGGTAGCAGATTTTCGAGAAGTTGAAGCTGATTGAGCAGGACAAGGTTTCTCAAAATGGAAAGTTGAATGCAATGTGCTATCATCGGCAAAACTATGGATAGGATTTCCAGTCAATGGAAGAAGGTCATTGATATACAAGAGGAAAAGAGTGGGGGAAAGAACTGAACCTTGGGGGACACCGGCATTAGTGGAGAAGTTAGAAGACAGAGAGCCATCTACCATCACCCTCAGTGAGCGATCAGAGAGAAAACTGGATAACCAATTACTAAAAACAGTTGGCAAACCATAAGATGGAAGCTTGTTTAGAAGACCTTTATGCCAAACACGATCAAAAGCCTTTGAGATGTCAAAAGCAACTACTTGTGTTTCACCGAACCTTTCCATTGAATTAGTCCATAAATGGGTAACATAAGCCAGAATATCTCCAGTGGATCGACACTGACGGAATCCATACTGGCGATCGTTGATCAGACGGAAGGTTTCTAGGTAGTTTAAGAGTTGGCGGTTAATTGATTTCTCCATTACTTTAGAAAGAGTAGAAGTAATTGCAATGGGACGATAATTGGATGGGAGGGATTTGTCACTCTTTTTAGGAACTGGCTGGATATGAGCAAATTTCCAAGCAGAAGGAAAAACACCTTTGGAATAAGAAAGTGAAAAAAGGCGGCAAAGAATAGGAGTAAGTTCAGGAGCACAGGTTTTGAGAACAAGTGGAGAAATACCATCAGGACCTGGAGCTTTCTTAGCATCAAGATTCATCAAAATCCTTCTGATATCCTTTTGACGGAAGACCACAGGAGGCATTGAATGGAGCGTGTTGGGAATGGTGGGAGGTGTTTTACCAAGATCATTAATACATGAGCTGGAAGAAAAATGGGATGCTAGCAGGTCAGCTTTATCCTTGGCTGAAGTGGCAACAGAACCATCTGGTTTGGACAGAGGTGGGAGCAAAGATGGGCAAAAGTTGCGGCCAATAGCTTTGGCAAGAGACCAGAATGCTCGGCTACCATTAGGGCAAGAAGCAAGTTTTCTACTCTTAGCCTGTTCAAACTCTAGTTTGGACTGGTTAATAACTGCTTTACAACTGTTGCGAGCTTTGGTGTAGGCAGAAAATGAAACTGAAGAATTAGAAACAAGCCAATTACGATATGCAACATTCTTCTCTTGGACAGCCTTAGCACATTTATTGGAAAACCAAGGTTTAGATAAAGGACGAGATTTTAAAGTGGAGTGTGGGATAAAGGATTCCATTCCTGCAAGAATAATTTCACTGACACGATCTGAGCAAACGTTGACATCAGAAGTTTTGAAACAGTAATCCGACCAAGGAAAAGAAGAAAAGAAGTCTCGCAGGTCATTCCATTTTGCATTCTTGTAATGCCAAACAACACGTGGTTGGGAATAGCCATGAGATAAAGGTTCCATTGGAGAAGAGACAATCACCAAGTTGTGATCTGAAGTGCCTAAAGGACCTATCACTTCGACCGTGTACTTAGAAGGGTTGTTTGTGAGAAAAAGATCAAGCGTATTGGCTGTATGATTAGGATTGTCCGGTATTCTTGTAGGTAAATGAACAATCTGTGCTAGGTCATTAGTAATTGCAAAAGCCTCAGCATCTCGACCTGCTGGGTCGGTGTGACTAGAAAACGGAAGCCAGCTGGAGTTGTGAACATTGAAATCACCAAGGAAAATTACTTCACTGTTAGGAAAGTTGGACTGGAGAAAGTCAAGTTGCAAAGAGAGGAAGTCAAAGAGCTCCAAGTGATTAGTGGAGTTGGGAGAACGGTAGAGACAACAGATGAATTTGACACAATGAGGTAGAGAGATTTTAAGCCAGAGAAGATCAAAGAGAGGAGATTCCAAATTGCCAAGTCTCTGACAGGGAATATCAGAACGGACATATGCACAAGTACCACCTTTGAGGCGAAAGGAATCATACAGCGAATAATTTGGGCATCTGAGATGAGCAGTAGATGAATCAACCGATAACTGAGATTCTGTCAGAAAATGTACATGGGGTTTGGCAGACTGCAAGTGGAAATGGACATCGTTGAGATTAGAATTGAGACCACGTATATTTGTGAAATGAATTAGGAAGTCCTTGGGAGGTTTAGATCTTTTCGCAGATAATCTTGCTCTATTAGTTTGACAATTCATGGTGTATTCAATAGTAAGGAAAAGTAGGTGGGACATGCTGTATGAAGTAATGAAATTTTTGGATATGGCGTACATGTGGTAAGAATATACCCAGATCTTTGACATAACGTGGCCTCGACAATGCTCCCCGCATACACACTACTCGGACTCCCTCCAGTCACTATCTGGCAGAGTAGAGGCAGCAAGATTATACACTAGCTGATACGGAAGCTTCCTAGAGAGTTACCAATAGGTTCAGTCCGGTGTACTAACTAGCGGCCGGCCTGCGAACACCGTTTTAGAGCTGTACCCTCGAAATGTAAGGAATATTGGATCTCGCCACGACGTTCATCATAACCTCAAAAGTCATCAATCATACTGCATGATGGAAGAGATAGGGAAAGGTTGACCGGAACTTAGCTCTAGAGACTAAACATGGGTTCCACCATTTCAAGCCTCCAATAAGCAAAAGTTTCTTCCAACTTGTTGATTGCCAAGTTTCTTCCAACTTGTTGCCGAAGGCAGTCTCATAAGTAGAGCGGGAGCGTAAATAGGTCGGAGTTGTAAACGTCCTGCAATACAGGGGGGGGGGGGGTCCACTGGCGAATAATTCCCAATACAATGCAACTGCATGGCCTTGTGATACAGTACTGGGCAAGAGTTAGCGAGCAGTGAAGGCTAGTAACCAAGGTGTTAACATCCGGGCATTGAGACAAGCAAAGGCGGAAAATATGAATATAATACAGGCAAGAAACAAATCACGTAAAAACAATAATTACCTAAAGTGTCATGGTATTCATCTTCACCAAGGATGCAGGATAACTCAGAAAGTCACTATACGAAAATGTTACTGAGACTCGCTAAAAAAATACATTAAACACTGAAAACTTGAGGAGCTCAAGATTAGGCAGCAGTCGCACCGACGCGCACGCGCTCTTCCGTGTCGTGTACTAAGGTGTAATGTGTATTTAGTGTCAGACGGCACCAGGGGTTTCCTCCATCTCCGCGTAGCTTTCATTGTGGGTGTACCAGTTCACTGGAAATGCCAGAGATTCAAGAGTGTATGGATATTGTATATGTGTAGTGCCATGTACCGTTGTTCATCTGGTCGTTTAGCCACTGAACCCCTGCGGAGACCCAACGTGGCCCCACCTTCGCCCCGTGGAGGCAGACCAGGAACCCAGTAGACTTAAGTTACTCTGGCAGGTCCCACCACCTAATTTACTGAGATTTCAGTGGCTAGGACTTAAAAAAAAAAAAAAAAGTAAATAAATAAAGAAATAAAATAAAAAGAAAAAGATAAATAGATAAAATAATAATAAAAAGATAAATAAAAAAAATAATAAGATAAATAAATAAAAAATTATATTGTGTTTATATTGCATGCATATATGTGTGTATACAAGCACATAATACACACATGCACATATGCACACACAACGTGTGCCAACGTCAATCGTGGGATTGACATCACTTGAGTTGGGTGCATATATGTGTGCATACAAGTACATATATACACACATGCGCATATGTACACACAAACGTGCATACACATACCAATGTCAATCGTGGGGTTGACGTCGCTTGAGTTGGGCCAGAACGTGGGTCGATATTTTGGATGTATTTAAATTTAGGTGTGTGGGGCTTCGCTAGCGTGAAGACAGAGAGGGGGGAAGCTGAAGACTGGGGGGAGAAAGACAGAAGTATGGAGCCAATAGGGAAGACAGCCCCAAGTTTCAGTGTGGCATGCCCATGCCCATGCCCCACCAGAGTAGAAATGAGGGGGGTGACGAGAGAATCGTCTCCCCGAGGGAGTAGGGTTTAAAGGTGAATGGGGCTAGGGTGCCCTCTTCAGGCTGCCGTGAGGCTTTGGGAGCTAGGCTGCAGTTTGTTGTCTCTATTTTTGTCCACTTGATTCAGATTAGTGGTAGATGACTTTCATCAACCGGTGAAATACCACCACTTTGCTTATTGGAGATTTGAAGTGGTGAAACCCATATTTAGTCTCTAGAGCAAAGTTTCCAGCATCTCCTTCCCCATATACTTCTTCTTCAACCCATGCACGGTACTAAGTACTGTTTGATACGTTTCGTGTTTGGGGTTTTCATAAAAAAAAAAAAAAAAAAAAAAAAGATTGGGACACTCATGAGGCAGTCCCTGTCCTTTTTTTTTTTCGTTGATTCTCTTTTCTTCTTCTTTTCCCCTTCTTCTTTTCTTTATTCCTTTCTTTTCCGTTCATTTTCTTTTCTTCCACAGTTTTCTTTTCCAGGAGAGTTGTCTCCGTCTTATGCGATTTATGTTACTGTACTATCAGTCTCGATGTATGGCAATTAACACCCTTCTCCTTGTGAAGAGGTCCTGTGAATACTGGGAGAGCGCGCGGTACTCCTCTTCCGTATTAATGAAGTGATGTTCAAGTCCTTTGGGAAAGTAATGGATTTTCGTGATGAGGGTGCATCTGAGGTCTTCGTATTGTGGGCAGTCGTAATGCAGGTGGTCCCAGCTTTCGACCTCCCTGCACGTGCAATTTGGGTTATCGGCGAGGCCGAAGCCAAACAGTTTCTGGTTGAAGAGTCCATGTCCTGCGCGTAACGAGGTCAGGTGCAATCCCAGGAAGAACAAGCCCGGTTGCCTTGGGTATATTTTGTTCAGTTCTGTAAAGAATTTACGAGTGATCTCGCCCTTTGTCGTCTCTGTCCATCTTTGCTGCCACTCCTGAAGGAGGTAGGTCTGTAGTCGTGCTCTTTCCGTTTTTTGACTGCTTGCTGTGTTGATTGTGAAGTCCTGATGATTTGCGGCCACTCCCTTTGAGTGCAGGTAGAGCAGTCCTGCTTTCACAGCTTCTAAATACAGGGGTAGCGCTCCAGCAAGCACCTACAGTGCAGGTGTACTTACCGTGCGGCAAGCTCGTGTGGTTGTCAATAGGATGGTCCTATGTGTCATATCCAGGATTTTCTTGTTAGTTACCAGTGATGTTTTGGTGTACCATACTGCAGCTGCGTAGAAATTATTGCTGGGATGAAGGTTGACTTATAATATAGCATTAGGGCTCGCTTTTTCAGTCCCCAATCCTTCCTCGTAATCCTAGCCACTAGGGCTGAGTATCTTCTTATATTCTTTCTTATGTGTTTCAGGTGGGTATGAAGGATAGGTTATGAAGGATAGGTCTAAGATAACTCCTAAGTACTTCATTTGCTTGGTGAGTTTGATGGTCAGGCCATTTATTTTTATTTGGGGCTTCCGCTGTACCTGAAGAGTTCCTTTCAGCAAGATGGATATGGTTTTCGTCGGTGCAATTTTTAGCTGGTTTTTTGTGGCCCAGTATTGTAATTTCTGCATTGCCTGATTACCGATGTTTTCCAGTTGGACTCTGCAATCTGCCTCAATAGTAACAATGAGATCGTCCGCAAAGGCCTGGGCCTCAGCCAGCCCCACGTCCTGGCACAGGAAATCGTCCAAGACCATGTTCCAAATGAGAAGACCCAAGACAGACCCCTGTGGACATCCCCTATGTATGTTTCTTGTGATTTTTCGATAATTTGTATTTATTTCCACTCTTCTGTCTGAAAGGTAGTCTTCCATTGCTTTGTATAAGTTGATTGGTACTGCAGCTTCTCTGTGGGGACTCACAAGTGGAACCAGCACCAAAAAAAAAGACCCTAACCCTATGCACACTATATCCCGGAGCCGTCTGACCCTCAACATACCTATGACCGCCGTATAGTGAAGACGTGCAGCTTAACGCTCCGTAGAAATTTGTTTAAAAAATGTGCTTTAACTTCAGTTCTTGTCTCAAATGTGTTCTCACTCAAAGATGTCAACTAGTGGACTCCCCCCATAAAAAAATTTGAAATTTTTGATCCTAGCAGGTTATTAGCGTTATTATCTGTATCCTCTGTTTGCCAGACCGCTGTAGTCACCATGTGGCTGGCAGCAGGGATATAGAGAGACGCCGGTATAACGCGGTTGCCACGTAAATACCCTGCACTTTACTGGGAAGGATGCCCCATCAGTGCTAAACCAGGGCTGAAAGACAGCCCCAACTTTCTGTGACAGTAAAGTGCGCTTATACCTATAACAATAACCATGCACTCTGTGAATATCCCTCCCTTCCCCACAAACTTTCGTTGGAAGAAGCCGCGATTGCAAACTATCGTTCTCACAAGGAAATAGCTGTTACCACCGTATTTAGCGCCCTTAATATGTGTTTTCCTCCCACCAAGTGACTGAGGGGACAGCCTATAATCTCTGCTGAAAGACTATTCAGCCCTTAATTCACACAGAGCCTTGCGCAAGAAAAGACAGCATTCTGCTCAACCCCACAAGCCCTTGCACGTGCAAGCTCACAAATCCGATTATCCGAAACGACCCGTTAATCCGAAATCCGCAATAAATGGAAGGAAAACCGGACAAATCTGCAGAGCCAAAATGATAATTCTGTCATCATAGACAACAAGAGGATACGCTAGACCCCGTTCTGGGGCCCTCAGACAGGGAAGCACAAGAACAGGAAGACAATTCCTAAATCAGAGCGGCAGATGCGCTCCAAAGCTGAACCAAGAGAGACACCCGAAAATCAAACAAACCAAAAGGATGCCAGTGAAGACAAACCACCGGAGCCCCCTTGCCGGAGGGAACAATACACAAGAAGTCACTGTTCCTTAAAGCTGTCTTGGAAACCCTATTCAAGGAACAAACAAATAGGGTGACCACAGGGCTAAGGGCACAAATCGTAAACCTGTGAAATAAGCTGTATGCACTCTTGATAGAAACTTACCTCGAGAGTGAGAGAGCAAGCGCAAGCTCCATAAACTGCTTACATAAACTGTGGGCCTAATAAAAATGCCTCAGCGTGCCAACACATACGCACAATCGCTGAGGACCAAAACACAGGAACCATGCATGACGGCTACTGAAACCACTACTAGACGTAAGACACTCCTACCAACTCCGCATTTGGTCATCCTTCGACTAACTTCCACTGAAGAAAATTCCACAAGCGGGGAAGAAAAGAACACAGTGATCATTAAACTAGCAGAGGATTCCAAAACAACTAAAATTAAGTCCGTCCGAAAAACTCGTAATATAGGCGTCGTAATTGAAACACAGACCCAAGAGGATGCACAAAAAAAAAAAAAAAAATCACAAATCCAAGAATACAAACCCTGGGCTTGGAAGCTGCGCCCCTAAAAAGAGAGGACCCAGTATCATTATTTACGATAGCTACAAGAATATGACACCACCAACGCTTCGGGGTGAACTCTATGTAAGAAACCTCCAACAGGATCACCCGGATGTGGACCCAACAAGTCTAATAACTCCAAGGTACCAAACAAAATCCAGAACAGGCAGTGCCACCAACTGGATAGTAGAGTTATCGCCAACTGCGTGGAGGACCACCAGCCAGCACAATAGGGTATTCATAAATTGGGGCAGCCATTGCTACATAGTGGTATAGTATTTAGGTTCAGGTGCCACCGATGACTTCCCACATCTGCGCCATATGTACTCAATGATGAAATGCAGAACTACTGCACAGCCAGAAAAAAAGTGTAATGTCTGGTTAATGTAGTATTGCGCTTTGTTCTGTTGTTGTGTCTGGCTGCATGGCCGCGGGGCCCTTACTGGGACCCCACGTTGCCCGCCACAACTACTGGGAGGTGAGCCAGGCTGCCCATTATACTCTGGCTGCCTCTGCCAGGGTTGCCTGATCTTCCTGACAGAGGCCATAAAAAAGAAAAAAAAAAAAAAAAGGTAAAAGTTTTTTGTTTTTTTTTTCTGAAGAGAGCATAAGGGGGAGTAAGAAAAGAAGAAGAGGTCAGAATGTGGGGAACAGTAGTTGTAGTGGACCAATAGGGAAGGCAGTCCACTCTAAGGTAGAGGATGGAAAAGAGAGTAGAAAATCACAGGAGCAGGTGCTCCTGTGTGAATCCCAGTGAACTGGTACACCCAGTGAACTGGGTGTACCAGTTCACTGGGAATGCCAGAGATTTAAAAGTGTATGGATATTGTACATGTGTTGTTCATCTGGCCGTTTAGCCGCTGGACCCCTACTGAAGCCCAACGCTGCCCACACTTGGCCCCGTGGAGGCAGACCAGGTACACCAGTATTTTTAGATAAGTACTCTGGCAGGTCCTGCCACCTAATTTCCTGAGATTTCAGTGGCTAGGACCTATATATATATATAAAAAAATAATAAAAAAAGGAGTGGGGAGAGGGATAAATGCTTGTATCTAATTAGGCCGAAAGAGGTTGCAAGTGTGTCGAGTTTGGCATTTAAAATTTTTACGTTGTGTGGGGCATTCGCTTTTCGATGGTGATATAGGTAGAGTAGGGGGGAGAGACGGAAGGCTGGGGGAAAAAGACAGACATATGGGGTCAATAGGGAAGGCGACCCCAGGTATATCAGTGGGGCATGCCCTTGCCCCACCAGAGGGAAACGAGGGGGTGGTGGGGTGGGGAGCGGACAGAAACACTTTTCCCTCACCCCACTTTTCCTTCAAAGAGCCAGAACATCTTGGTCACAAAATGAGGTGGATGCACTGAGAGATTCTTATAAAACTCTCAGGAATCAGTATACAGCCCTCATAAGAAATAAGAAAAAGGAATGCTGGAAGCACTTGGTGGGAACTACTGGAAACAATAACCCTTGGGGAGTTGTCTACAGAATAGTGACCAACAAGCTGCCAAGAGGAGATGTCTTAGAAACTACTGTCAAACCAGATGGAACCCCAACCCTGTGTTGGGTGGATTCTGTAAATAACATCCTAGACAGTATCATTCAGACTGAAACTGGAAATCATTCCCCCACCCAACTCGACATTATAAAAGAAAACACTGAATATGACAATGCCAATATTGAACCTCTGTTCACTATACAAGACTTAGAAATAGCGCTATCTAAAACCAAAAACAATAAATGCCCAGGTTTTGACCTCTTAGAGGTTGAGATTATCAAAAAATTAGCAGAAATAGCACCAGATAAATTAATAGCACTATATAATAACTGTATGACAGAAGGTATATTCCCAAAAATATGGAAACAAGCTGTGTTAAGGTTAATCCTGAAAAACCCTGAAAAACTCCCTACTGATCCCAAATCATATAGACCAATAGCCCTACTCCCTGTAGTAGGGAAAATATACGAAAGATTAATATACAGCAGATTAGCTCAATATTACACAGAAGCAGGCTTGCATTCCAACAATCAGCATGGTTTTAAGCAGGGCAATTCTACGGAGGATGCCATGCACCACCTACTGACAGCAGTTAAAAACACAGAGGAGAAATATATGCTGGCAATCTCCATTGACTTTGCTGGGGCATTTGACTCACTGTGGTGGCCTAGTGTCCTTAGGAGACTTCGCCAGGCAAATGCCCCACAAAACCTCTATAAGGTAATAAACAGCTACCTTACAGACAGAAGTGTCTCAGTACGCACAAGGTTCCAGGAATTGACACGCCCTGTGAATAAAGGCTGCCCGCAGGGATCAATCCTTGGCCCTTTCTTTTGGAACATTGTTCTGGATGAATTTCTGGCCTTGGATCTGGGCCCCGTGGAAAGCCTGGCCTTTGCAGATGACATGATTTTCCTTGTAAAAGGCAACTCACGAGTGGTTGTAGAGCAAAGATCAAATGCCGCTCTCTTGCAGCTGCAGGAGTGGGCACAAATGCACATGCTCAAAATATCGCCTGAAAAAACCAAACAAATACTTCTAAAAGGTAATTTGGACATAAGAAGACGTCCACAAATCAAAATTAACACAATCACTATAAAAATGGTAACAGAACTAAAATATCTTGGAGTGGTCTTTGATTCAAAATTAACTTTTTACCCCCATTTGATCTACTTGGCGAAGAAAGTGCGAAATTATGCAGGTATGATTGCCAGGATCAGTCGAGCAGACTGGGGACTCAAAAGAAAGACCTTGGCAATCATATACCGTGCAATGTTCCTACCTGTTATCACCTATGGAGCTGGTGCGTGGTTCATCCGCTCGGCCATAGTAAGAAATAGGAATAAATTAGAATCGATACAAAGGACAATACTACTCACTATTACCAGAGCATGTCGCACAGTAAGCACACCTGCACTACAGTTGCTGGCCGGAACTCTCCCACTTTACCTGGAAGTAGCCAAAAGAGGCTTATATTATAGATTTAAAAAGGGCATACCCACAGAATTTCTGGGGATAGCCCTTGATACAACCAATACCTTCAATGATGAAAGAAAAAGAATAGCCACAAAGCTCCACGAGCTATGGCAAACAAAGTGGGAGCAGGAAACCAGAGGTCTGGTCACCAAACGGTTTCTGCCACTGGTGTCAACGGTCAGCCCAAAGCCACCTAAGTGGTATGCCCCTGGACTTTTTACATCATTTATATTGACAGGGCACGGCTCCCTAAAGGCGAAACTAACCTCCTTAGGCCTGACCGATGACCCAAACTGCACCTGTGGCGAAAGTGAAGACTGGGCACACATTCTCTATGAATGTATAATATATGACATCCCCAGAACACAGCTAATAGCACAGATTGGTCCCCTTCCCAGGGGAGAAGAACATCTCTTCATCATAGAAGAGCAAAATTATAAAGCTTTTACATCTTTCACACAGAAAGTTTTCGAAATGCGCAGAGCAATGCAAAGAATGGCAATTCAGCCCCCCAGCAATTAAACAATAATCAATAGTAAAATTGCCCAAGTTTCCCACCACGCCCAGATGATGACTTAAAAACTGTTAGGGTAGCAGAATTCTGCACCCTGACAGAAACTTGACATAACAAAACTCCCTATGACTACCATGCCATGTGTAGGAACCTGGGGCCCCAAACCAGTGTAGGGGAGGGGGATGGGAATGCATGCAGAGAAAGTGAATGGGAATGAGCAGAAGAGCAAATGTAATTGGCCAAAAGAATACAAAGTTAAAAATAACTTACATTACTTTATATATATTGTACCAACAAACATTTACAAACCACATAAACACTATCACTGCATTCTCCCCTGGCCTGCAAAAAAAAAAAAACCTTGCAGCTAGGCCTGCACCACAACTGAAGAATAACAGTAAGTTGCGGTGCCCAGAGAGTGCAGTGCAGAAAGAAAGAGTCGAATAAATGAGATGAGAGCTAGAAGAATGAATAAAAGTGCAAGCGTGAGAGAAAAGAACACAAACCACAAATGCTAAGTTAAGTACACACTAACCCTGGTTTTAATTAGTATTTAAATTTACGCTACCCATCATTGCATCCCCTCCTGGTGTGTGAGAAAAAGATGAATGAGTTGAGTGAAATAATAAAAAAAATAATAATAAATAAATAAATAAATAAATAAATAAAAAAAAAAAAAAAATATATATATATATATATATATATATATAAAAAAAATTATAAAATAAGAAAAAAGTATAAAAAAAAATAAAAAAATAAAAAAAAAATTATAAAATAAGAAAAAAGTATAAAAAAAAAATAAAAAAAAAATTATAAAATAAGAAAAAAGTATAAAAAAAAAAAAAAAAAAGAATGCAAGTAGAGTGAGAATGCACATTACGAATGAAGTAAATGTGTGTGTCCCCCCTCCTTCACCTGGTAGGTTCCCCACTGCCAGCTAACATATCCCACCCCCAGAGCGGGATGGGCAGCTGGACCTTCATACCGGATTCGACACTCCTTGGACATGACACCGACGAAGACATTCTGCGGCTTTGCTGCCAACACGCCATTGGCGATCCGAACTGGGTACTCTAACCTGGTTCCCTTTAAAACCCCATCCCCAGGCAGGGAATGGAGGAGACGGATCTCTGTCTCCTCTCCTCCCTGCCTACCCCCCATATTTCGCCTGGTGGGGCTCGTCTCCACTGACCTCTTTGGGGATGTCTTCTCTATCCGTCCCTATTCTTCTATCTGTTTCCTCCCCAGTCTTCAATCTCCCCCCCCCTCTCTCTCTCTCTCTCTCTCACTAAATCGACCTAGTACACCCCTTAACAATGCCGCCAAATTATAACCAACGTCTAAATTCTACCGGTTTTGTGCAAATCTCTAAGATATCTAACACTATCAGCTTTTATCTAGCGTTACATGTCTAAATTTAATAACATCAAAATTTTGCCCGACCTATTTGGCCTTTAACACATCTCTTTAGTGTTCAACCCTAACCAGCGATTTCCTAACAGCAATCCCATTAAGCATTAATGTCAAATGCATAAATTTTTTTTTTTTTTTTTAAATAGGCCCTAGCCACTGAAATCCCAGGAAACTAGGTGGCAGGACCTGCCAGAGCAAATTGTTGTGATACTGGATACACCCGGCTAGCCTCCACGTGGCAGGGTATGGGCAACGTCGGGCCCCACTAGGGGCCTGGCGGCCAATTAGCCGGATAAACAATGGGCACAACATATCACACTGCACAGACACGACCCACACACTTTCAAGTCTCTGGCTTGACAGTGTACTGTCCTCGATACAGTGAAACACACGCGGAGATGGGAGAAATCCCAGGTGCCGTCTGACACGAACATACCTTATTTTCCCTCACCCCACCAGGGATAGGGAGAGAAAATGAGTTGGGCAAGGGAGCCCTGCCCAGTTCACCATAGCGGCAATTTGCAGTGCCCTCCAGCAAGAGCAGTCTGATGATGACTCGTTGGTGAGGCTTGGTCCTTTTCTAGGTGTGTGGTTTCATCCTGGGAGCGACGACATCCTGGCTGGAGCCACTCCCATTGGTTCCTAGGTCGATGCTGTTTCATTTATTCTGCTGCATATTACGCCGTTTGTCCTTAGTATTTTGCTATCCTTTCCTCTGTGTTGATGTTTTATCAGTTTGCCTTTATTTATTATTTGTGGTGATCTATTCGTTGTGGATGGCTATTTCTGTTCGTCGTCTATTGAAGACGTCAAGTGCAAATCGGCTGAGGGCTTTGTATTCATCTTCTGAATCCAGTAGATGGTACTCTTGCTTTTTCGGCAAGTATTGAATCTCAGTTATAAGTCTACTTCTGTGTTCTTCGTAGCATTCACAGTCGTGCATAATATGCTGCCAGGTTTCAGGTTCTCCACAGGTGCATGTGGACTCTTCTATCATTCCGAGTGCGTTCAGTTTTGCTTTAAATGGGCCGTCAGGAGGAAGGTTGTATTTAGCCCAGGATAGAACCAAGAGGGGGCTTTTGGGTACATTTTTGCGACTATCGGTATGAAGCTTCTTGTAACTTGACCCTTTGGCGACATCTCCCATCTGTGCTGCCAAATATTCAACATGTGAGCCACTATTCGTTGCTTCTCTGCCGTCCGGCTGTTGATTGGGTCCAAGGTAAAGTCTACTTCTGGAGGCAGGTATATCCTTGTACAGTAAATACATGAGTCCACATCTAGTCACCTCGAGGTCCAGTGGAAGAGCTCCTGCCAGGACCTGCAGAGCGTGGGTGCTCACCGTTTTGCATGCCCTAGTTATAGTTAGAAGTATGTTTCTTTGGACAGTATCCAGCAGTCTTCTGTTAACCGCGGTTCCGGCCTTCCTGAACCAGATTGGCGATCCGTAGGTGATCGCTGGGATGAATATTGTTTTATAATACAGGGACAGGGTCTTCCTGTTGAGTCCCCAGTCCCTGCGAGAGACTCTTGCTACAAGTGTTGCATAGTTCCTTAGTTTCTCTCTCAAGTAGGTGAGGTGAGGTGTTAAGGACAGGTTTCCATCCAGGATAATACCTAGATACTTTATTTTCTTTGCTAGTTTAATGGTGGATCCCGCTATCTTTATTTGCTGTGGTCTTCTGATATTTAGAGAGCCTTTTAGTAATACTGAGTTTGTCTTGGTTGGTGAAATCATTAACATATGTGTTTTCACCCAATTCTGTAAAGTTTGTAGTGCTTGGTTTGCCTGTGTTTCAAGTCCCGTTCTGGAGTCCGTTTCCACCATTAAAATGAGATCATCAGCAAAGGCCTGACTGGCCACATTTCCCAGGTCCAGAGCCAAGAAGTCATCAAAAACCATGTTCCACATTAGTGGCCCCAGGACAGATCCCTGTGGGCAGCCCCTTCGGATGCTTTTAACAACTCTTCGGAAAGTTGTTACGACCTCAATTTTCCTATCCGACAGATATGCCCGGACACTGTTATACAAGTTTCCTTTGAGTGCTGCTTTCCGGAGTCTGCCAAGGACGCTAGCCCACCAGACGGTGTCGAAGGCCCCAGCAAAATCCACTGCTATTAGCAGAAAATACTTCTTGTTACTTTGGGTTGCCTTGGTTATGAGGGTTTGGACTGCTTCAATGGTCGAGAAGCACGGTTTGAATCCATATTGCCTGGCTGATTCCAGGTTGGCGGTTTTGTAATGGTTCATGATACTTTTGTGGAGCAGCCTTTCATAGAGTTTGCTTAGGGTAGAGAGTAGGGCTATGGGGCGATATGAGGCCGGTTGGTCTGGAAGTTTTGTTGGGTTTTTTAAGGTAAGTTTTAGGTGTGCAGTCTTCCAACTTGTCGGAAATTTCCCAGTTTCCAGGCATCGGTTGAGGAGATTAAGTATCAGGTTCGGTATATATTCCGCGGCTTTTTTGACCACCTCTGATTCTATGAGTCCGGGCCGGGACATTTCCTGTTGCGCATTTGCAAGGCCGCACCCTGTAGTTCATCGACTGTGAAGGGCGGTTCTATTTCTTGGGTTCTATACGTTTGGTTTGCCTGGCTTATTACCTTTTGTTGTTCATTAAGGATATCTAGTGGTTCATGGATGATAGCACTAAGGATATTCCTCCCACGTTTTAGTCAGGTTTCCATTGGGCATCCTCGTTACAGTGGATGCTTCTCCCCTGGGGAGCTTGTTTGTGGTGGTTTTATACACTACGCCCCAGGGGTTCTCGTTCCCTGTCTTGGAGACGAGGTTTTCCCAAGAGGCTCGCTTGTTCTTTTTAATTTTTTCTGTATATATGTTTCGCACCTCATGAGCATTTGGGATGTCCCCAAGTGTTTTAGATGTTGCCGTTTTGGGCACACTACATGGACATGTTAGGCACATCCCTAAAAGGCGCCACCGGGACCTAAGTCCATATGCCCTAATTTCATTCACGAAATTTATTACTACCAACGATTATTTATAAATTTCAAAAATATATATATAAAATATAATTTAAAAATTTAAAAAAATAAAAAATATATACATAAACATTTACAATAAAAAAACAGGAAAATATAATAAATATGTAGCAATATACAATATTTACATTTCATTCACACGGTAGAATGAATTATATTCACAATAATGATTAAATTTATAATCTAAACAACGATATTAAAAGCTTTTTAAATAAAACCGAAGAAGTGCTTAGCATGAACAGCAAAGAAGAGCCACGGCAGTTTAGCCTGAAGGAGGGGAACAGTGCATTACTCTGTCCAAAGCATTCAGTTTCCATCCAGACCTCGCGGAGGTATGCCGTGTGTAGGTAGAATTCCAGCTCTTCTTTTAAAAACCTTATTTATAAACTCTAAAAACAATTTAAATAAACTTTTATCTAAAAAGAATTCTGGAAGAGATTCATCATTTAACACAAAAGTACTTCTTTGTAATTCAGATCTTATATCCAAATAACAGTTGAGGGCAACGTGAAGACCAATCTCCACCGCCCCGAACTCACAGAGAGCAGAGGGAACCAAGCCAAACTGGTTCAGCCTGGACCTCAAGCCATGCCCCGTGAAGAGAAAGCACGCATTTAAACCAAACTGAAACCACGTCCGCAATTTAAAATTTACTGTCAAGATTACTGTCGAGAGGGCAGAAATACAAACGTCTCGCTGCCATTCTCAGAACAGGTCCATCAGTCTTGCCAGATATCATGACTTCATCATTTATTCTGCCTCTCAGCAACCATCTGATGGAAACTGAATGCAGTCCCCATCACCGAGCATGACCAGATTCCCAAAATTTCAGTTGAAATGCCTCTTTTCAGACAATATCTCAACCCAGATCTTATTACTAATAAGTCGGTAGGTAATTTACACGAAATTACTTGTAAAGTATCAGTTGCCACTGTACGGCAAGCCCTTGTCACACCTAGAAGAACGAACCTCTGAGCTGAAAATAGATGCTTTTTAATTATTACCTTCCTAAGGCGTTCAAACCAAGCTCCAGAAGCATCGTCAGAATGGATACAAAAACACAGTCGTGTAACATATTTAGGGCACGCCCCTTTAGAATAAAGGGGCGTCTCCATTTAATCCTGACTACCCTCCGGAGCTTGGCATATAAATGCTTAACTTTTCCTTTTAAATAATTTACATGCTCTATGAAAAAGAGACGTTCTTCCAGGTGCAAATCCAGGTACCGAACATTTGAGACGTTCCTCAAAGAGTCACCTCCACTTCTAATAACTGGCGGCCTAGAACGGCTTAGCCTACCCTTCAATAACAAGGTCACAGTTTTTTATTTAGAAATGGTGAGCTTGTGAAGTGCACTCCAATCTAACAATTTGCTCAAGGTTATATTACTTTTCTCCTCAATTTCTTTCTTGGAGGCACCCGATACAGCCAATACCAAGTCATCGGTATAGGCAATGGCGGTGGCTTCCCCCAAGTCACCCTCTAAGAATTAATCCATCACCATTGTCCACATGTAGGGGGCGAGTATGGATCCCTGGGGACAACCTCGTTGAACTTTATATGTTATTTCATCAAATTTTGACCGGACAAGAACGCTGCGGTCCAAAACGTAATCCTTCAAGATGTATAAATTACCTGGACACAGACATGTGTGTGGACATGTGTATATGTAAAGGGGGGCACCTGGACCATTCGTTCAACTCCGCCTCGTATCTCTGTGAAGAACAGTATCAATACAAATGGGCCAGCTGTGTGTGACGTGGGTTTGTGTGTATGTTCTGTTCTGGCCGCTTGGCTACCCAGAAGCATCAGTCACCTGGACAGATGATTCTGGGTACTCGTCCACATCACAGGAAGGTGGACCAGTCCTAATATATCACGTAACGTCTGAAAAGAGACTCTGACCCACCTGGTGTTGCCAAGAGGTGGGCCAGGATCCTCTGGGGGCTCATTCCAGAGGGACTTCAGCAAAAAAAAAAAAAAACATAAAAAACATTCACCCGTGGTGCAAGTTTTGAGAGGAAAAAAATAATATTAATAAAATAAAAAAAATAATAAAAATAAATAAAAATAAAAATAAATAAATAAAAAATAAATTAAAAAAATATATATTAAAAAAAAAGAAAGAAAGAAAGAAAAGGATAAAAGAAAAGAAGGGAGAGAAAAAAAGTGATGTGGGGTCAGAACAAGTTGGTCAACTTGATTTATGCTGAAGGATGGGACTTCATTTCGCAGCTCATTCCTAATGTCTTGGACACAGAGTGGCTCTAGCTGTGCGGAGGATACTACCCCACCACAGGGCATCGAACGCGCCCTTAAAGTCCACGAACAAACCAAGGACATATCGCCGAGAATCATTATGCACGGTGTCCATTAATTTTCGAATGGCGTCTTCTGTGGACCTGCCTTTTTTAAAACCGTACTGTTTTTCTGAAATTAAGCTCGAAGCAACATACATTGCATTGTATCTACTTATAATTAATCATTCATATATTTTTCCCAATATAGGTAACAATGCAATCGGACTTCTCTGGATTTTTTAGGATCACTCCAAGGACAGCAGTTTTCCAAATTTTAGAGAACAAATTTTCCTCTAAACATGAATTATAAACATCGCGTAAAATGTCCGGATGCATTATATAGAATGTTTTAATTACCTGTCTCCAAGAGGTCGAAACCCGACCCCCTGCCATCTTTAACAAGAGACATGGCCACATCCAATTCACATCTCGCAAATAGAGGATCATTTTCATCCGTATTGTATAACCAGTTCTCCTCCAAAACTCCCTTCTAGTCTAAAGTATTTAAATTAAAACCGTCAGTTAAAAATTAATCTGACAGGATCTACCTGACGGTCCCTGACCAGGTTGTCGTTTCGCCCGCCCCTTCCTTCCGAACAGTACACATAAACATCACTAACAAAAATTTTATCAGTGACAATCGTGTAAATTGTACTCCAGGGATCTGCATTCCAACTTTCCCAAGCAGATCGCTTACATTTTTTTATTTCTCTGGAGTACAAAGACCTTAGACTACAATATATATTTTTAAAATCCTCCACCACAGCAGGATTAGTGACTCTGCAGGCCCTTTGGTACTGCTTCCGAGCAACACGTACACGTTTTCTAAGATCATTTAAAGCCAGATTCCACCATGGAACTTTTCGAGAACATTTTTTCCTTTTCTTCATTGATTTATTACTAGCTTCCTGTAGTATTTCAGTAATAGTCCCGACTTTGTTCTCCACACCTAATTCATCCCAATCTGATATACCCTGGACCCTCCATCTGACAGATTCTTCAAACACAGTCCATTTAACAGTTTTAATGGCAAACCGCTCTATCTCCTGCCAGGTTCGGGTAACACCTGTTGACACAGTACTTGAACGAGATACATCTGTTGTCACTGTTGTAAAGGTCAAAAGAGTCTCCTAAACTTTGCACACAACCAATTTATTGCCAACCGCGCCGGAAAACAGAATTACATCTACATAAGATTCTCCCCTGACAGTGGAGAAAGTTGAATGCTGCTGCGGGTCATTCGCTACTCCCCACCCAGAAGAAGAAAGGAACTCTTCCAGAATTAATCCTCTGTCGTTAGAACCCCCAACCCCCCCAGAGCACGGAGCAAGCATTTGATTGAATCGATGGTTGTTGCTGCGGATGCAGCAACAACCATCGATTTACCATTCAGAATGGTGTCAACCCGTTCAAGATAAATTACATAAGGCTCGATTTCATCACTAATAATAATAATAAGATTCTTTATTAACATAAATTTTATACAATAGTGATTCCTTACACAGAAAGCCAGAGGAATCTTACAATTTGTTGTTTGTACAAGTGATTTTGTTTTATAAAAAAATAATAATAATAATAAATAAATAAATAAAATTAATTAAAAAATTAAAAAAATTAAAAAAAATAATAAAAAAATAAATAAAATTAATTAAAAATTTTAAAAAAATAATAATCATAATTAATAGATCAAAGCAAACATGATAATCAAAATGTAAAAATGAAGTAGTAATTACAGCGAAAAAGGACTACAAGTTGCGCAGAACACGAAATGACATCGGCTAACTAAGATCGGCACTTACATAAATGTCCTTTACAAACAACAAGATAGGACAAGATTCCATCTCGATATGCCTTGTCTATAGTCCACAGGTCGATGTGAGTGTTGAACGAGTTGAGAGTGTCCAGAGTCACATTTTGGAAGTGTCGCTTGAAATTCTGTAACCGCTGGAGTCCTGAGCACAAGGAGGGGGTACTACGGAGATGTCTGCCTGGCAAACGCCAACCAACCGTGTTCCAGATGTTGATGTGATCCTGCTTAGCTGAGCACAGATGAAGGAATGACTTTATTTTTAGCACATGGGCTCTGTGGACTATGTGCGTATATTGCAGCAGAGTAGATAGTACTTAGTACCGTGCATGGGTTGAAGGAGAAGTATGGGGGGAGGGGGATGCCGGAAACTTTGCTCTAGAGACTAAACATGGGTTTCACCACTTCAAGCCTCCAATAAGCAAAGTGGTGGTATTTCACCGGTTGATGAAAGTCATCTACCACCTATGCATGGCAATTAGCAAACAATATCATCAGCATACGATAGGGAAGCTGGAATTTGATCCATTAGTGGAACGAATATTGCTACAAATAACAAGGCTGAGAGACAACTACCTTGTGGGATCCCTACTTCGACGCTTTTAGTGACTTTAACGCCATCGCCTTTGAAGTGAAGCATTCTTCTAGATAGCAAATTATTGAGGATCTCGAGCATATTTCCGGATATCTTGTAGAATCTCTCAAGTAAGGTAAGAAGGGGTGTTATTTGGACTGAGTCGAAAGCAGATTTCATGTTCAGAAAAATGGTGCGAAGATCTTCGTTGTCATTCCAGGCGTGAAGTATTTTCTGTGATAATGACTGTAGGCAGGTTACAGTAGATCTATTGGGCATGGCATAATGGGTATATTCTGGCCTATGCGCAAAGATTGCGAGTGCTACATCATTATAGATGCACTTCTCGAGGCAGTTCAGGAAGGGAGAGGCAATTGATATTGGCCTGAAGTCAGCCTGTATTTTCGCACGAGGCTTTTTCGGAACTACCACGACTCTGTATGGTAAACAGCTTGAAGGCACCTGTGCAAATTTGAGTACTTTGTTGTAGAGTTGAGGGAGCTCTTTGCTGATGAAATAAGAAGCAATTTTTAGACTAAAAAGAGGTATTGCGTCAATTCCTATGGTGGACTTGTCAGGTACTGAATTTATTATTTTTATTAGTTGTTCTTCGGAAATTTCTGTATTACTAGAAGGTGAAGAAACGTTAAACGCTTCGTTCCAAGGATATGCTTCGGACACACGGTGATCTCGCTTAAAACGCAGCACATGCTCACACCATATAAGGCCGCCGTAGCCTAGTGGTCAGGCGCGCGGGTGAATAAGTACACGTGCCTTGAGTGACCGGGGTTTAAGCCCGTGACTGCTGAATACGGTGCTGTTTCTTGTATTCTGTGTATCTTGTAAACTCCTCTGACCGTTTGGTCGTTCCGGAGTATAAACAGAAAATTTATTTTTATTTTATTCCTGGACATCTAAAAATAGAGGGGTGCAAGTATGACTAGTGGACTACACACGTTTTCCCCTGGACAGCCGGCCGTTCATGAAATTGTCAATAGAAAATTGTTTCCACTTCTGGAAATCCATCCTTGCTTTGGAAAATTTGGCGTGTGACTCTTGTGAAGGCGACTTCTTGTAAGAGGCGTGGGCTGCCTGTTTTTCCCTAAAGGCCTTGGTCAGGAGGTCATTCCACCATGGCTTTGAGTGAGGACTAAGGATGCAAGTTTTGGATATTGCAGACTTTGCAATGAATCCCATTCATCTCGAAAGCCAGTAGGCAGTCTCATTTATGTTACGCTCAGCCAGTATGTTCCATGGGTAAAGTTGGAAAAGGGTAGTAAGTTTTCTAATGTTGATGTATTTTGGATTGTATACTCTCCTGATAGTGTTTGTAGTTTGTACTTGTGTACGTTCATCCCTAGGTGCCTGCAGAGATATCATCCCAGCAATCGAAACATGATCGGACGGGAGGAAGTTCTCAGTTATGGTCAGGGTTTCCTTTACTAAACAGTTTGAGAAGATGCGCTGCAGGGTGGCATCGCCGTGTGAGGGAGGAACATGAATAAGACCAATGCCCATTTACGACATGTTCAATGACTATATTTACAACACAAGGATACCAAATACACAGAGCCAGTGGGGGTTCCAATTTCACAGCACACGTCGCAATCAAAGCAAAGTGAAGTAATCATCGTGACAACCAAGTCCGGATTGTCACGATGATCGCGGCACATGGCGTATCACCAATTTGAATCACTCTGTGCTTTGCTGGATATCCTTGAACCTTACCTAAATAGGTATATGCAGCGTTTTTTTTTTTTTTTGTTTCGGTACGCAATGATACGGCGTACCGGCACCTTTATTAACAGTGAGGTGTGACATTTGGCACACCTCACTGTTAATAAAGTTTGTAATGTGCACTTTGTAATTTGTAACATTCCGTAATTTTTTTTTACATGTTTATCTACTATTCAAATAAGCTTAAAATTATTTAACTAAATTTACATTTTTCACTGTCTATTGTTAAGATATTTTCTATATAAAACTGTATAACCATTTTTATAATTCTAAATTGCTCAGTCGGACCTCTGTTTAATTATTTTGAATTCCCCTTGGAAGTTACATTTAAAATAGTTTCCGTTGAGCGAGAAAATTTTCATATAGCGAACGGATTAGGAGAGAATTAACTCGGTATGCACTGTTCGCGTTTCTGGCCTTCAGGCAATTTAGGCAATTACTGCTGCTGAGCGAATTAAGAGAGCTAAAGGGATTACCATTCTATAATTTAGTGGTATCTGGTAAAACCTATCCGACTACCTGTCCCGCATACGGAGAAGTCGCGCTGGTCAACAGTGAGCAGATCAAGGTGTATTCCCAATGGGCTCTGTCCCACCTTCTACTGCAGTGGTGTCCAACCTCTTCCCGTACAGGTGCCATATCCAAAAAAATTCGAGTCAGATTTCTTTAGTGTGTTACATTTTCCATATCTTGTTGCGTGTAAAAGTAAAATTGAAAATATTATTAAGTACAATACACAATTACATTTACTGAACAAAATATTAAATGAGAATTTTTTTCATAATTAACAAAATAAAAATTTTTTTTTTTTTTTGTTCACTTTCCTCGCGGACCGTAGGTTGGACACCTTCGTGTATCAACTGTAAGCGTCCCGTTCGAGAATTAGGGGGGAGTAATTTCTTTTACCGCGACAAATAATCATCTGTTGTTTCGCGGAAGTGCGTTATCCACATTTTTCCGTAAATTGTCCCTATCTCTGTTTACAAGGTCACAGAACCTGAAATCCGAATGACACTGACATTTTCAAAAAAAAAAAAAAAAATTCAAATTTAAGAAGAAATATCTTTATTGCAATCAGTGATTGGTTACATGATTGTCTGATGCGATAATACCCACAACAGCGACAATACTAGGGATTTAACATGAAATAACTTATACAAGAAATATTACTTAAAACATATATTAGGACATAAAACGTATGATTACATATTTTACATATAAAATTAATATTAACATGTGAAATGAAGACACATGAAAAGCGATGAAGAGACGATGGCAGTCACTCGGTTGAAGACAAAAGCTGGTCCCTGATGATGCGTCTTCTGTACGATCTGTTCTCTATGAACTTTTTGTAGTTCACATCCATCTCCTGGATGTTGTGGAGCATTCCATGGGCAGGAATCTATCCCCTATTCTGAGCCTCCACGCCACAGACTGCAGAGAGGGGAGGGCTCTTAAACGTTTTGGGGGGATCCTCCAATTGCACATCTGCCAAAAATTTGGCGTATTGACTTCACCCGCTATCATTTTAATTGACACGAGCCAGCGGAGGGCAAATATCCGTTTGGAGACTTTTCTGTAATTTAGAAGTTGAGTGATATCTGAAGTATGTATGAGTGGTGGCAGTTTATGCTTGAAGAGGACCCACCGAAGAAGCCAGTACTCATCAGATGCAATGGTTTTTAGCGTCGTTTTCGTTGCCGACGCCCAGATTTCTGACCTGTAGGTGATGGCTGGCTGCAGAAACCGGTATATGTATTGGTTTGTTTGTTTGTTTGTTTGTTTGGTTTTTAGGAGCATTAGCAACTAAGGCCATATTGCTCCGGGATATGCAGTGGTCATTCCCTGACCTTTCCGCATCCTCCGTATTTGGTGGTCACGGGCTCGAACCCCGGTCTAATCAAGAAGCGTGTGCTACGCATATGTATTGGAGCGTGTACTCAGGCTCTGTGACATGAAAGAGGTGTTGTTTGGCAAGCCAACTTGCTCTGCAGACCTTGTTGTGAATGTCTGCAACATGGTGTTTGAAACTGAGTTTAGGGTCGAATATAACGCCGAGATCTTTGTGCTTGATGACTGGGGTGATGGGGGTTCCGTGGATTTCCAGGTATAGTTGCGTTGGATTTGATTTTAGGGAAAATACCATTTGTGCAGATTTTTTTTGGATTTATCTTAAGAGAGAACTGTGCCAAGTATGTAATCAGATTCTTGTGGCTGTTGATAATGTTTCCAGAAACAGAATCAGGTCGGGCGGTCCCGTTGATCCGATAGAGGAGCTTCAAGTCGTATGCATAACTGATAAATTCTGTTTGCTGACACAGGAATGGGTGGATGGCAGCCGTAAAGAGGAGCCCTGAGAGAATTCCACCCTGGGGTACACCTACACAAACTTTCACAGTCAAGTGAAGGACCCTGGTCGTAAGTAGCGACTTCAAGAATTCCAGTATATTGCCTTTTATCTGGTATCCATCCTCAAAAAGTTGCAGGAGGGGCTGGATATCTATGAATGCAGACTGGATATCCAGATAAACAATTGCCATCTCCGCCCTACCTTGTAGAGCTCCCAGAATGGTGTTGGTGGTTTGCAATAGGTTGGTAATGGTGGACCTGCGTTTCAAGGCATAGTGAATATATGGTGATTCACATGGCACAACCTGGTTGGTTAGGATGGGAAGAAGGCACTTCTCCATGATTTTGAGGAGACATAAGGCTTTCATTATTGGCCTGAATTGTGAAATTGATGTCGCTTCTTGTGTTTTGGGGATTGGTCGGACAATATATTGAACTATATTGTGACAATACCGATGACGAGAGAAGGAAAACGAGGACAACGAAGGTTGTCCTCGTTTTCCTTCTAAGCATGAATTAAACCTTCTAAGCATGAATTGTTGGCATTTGGTGAAAATGAAGTTAGAAAATTGTCAATTAGACAATTTTCTAACTTCATTAAAATAATTTTCTAACTTCATTAACCTAATTGAAAAGATGGTTTCGGAAGAATTGAAGAATTTGTGGACGCTCTGAGTATGATACCAATTTCATCGAGTGAATATGAACGAGGATTTTCACAAATGAATCTGATTGTCAGCCCAACCAGAGTTTCGTTGATGACAAAAACACTCTCTTCACTACTGTTTCTTAAAGTTGTAGGCCTACCGCTGACCCGGTTTGATCAAGCAGAATATGTCGATTCGTGGCTGCGATTTAAAACGTAAACGCGACACGCGTGCGAGTTACACCGTGGCCGCGCTGTAGGGGTACTGATTGCGTCAAGCGTCGCTCATGCCTGTTACGGAGTGGTAGAATGGTGCGGGGCGGTGAATCGTTTGTGTCACATTTTTGTGAATCCACGGACACAAGATATTAACATGTGAAAACTTACTGGGGCGCCGAAAGAAGTTTCACTTCAATATTTTTTTGCACCCGATCCCTTCATTAGTGCATTATAGTATCCAGTCAGGTTGGTCAGACAAGCTCGCCCTTCAATTACCCTTTTATTGGGTGTGCATTCATGACGTTTGTTCTTTACACTGCTTTTGTACGTACGTACTTAGTCGTATATGTAACGTAGGTCCTTTGCTTTGCTATAATTTATTTTATGGTGATTCTATAGAATTCTCTTTTCTTCTTTACTTAATTGTACGCATTCGTACTTTAAGGTTTAAACTTGCCACTTCCCCTCTTGTCCCAACTACTTATTTATATTTAATTTAAACCTTGTGTATAATCAACATTCCGTATGCAAAGTATTTTCCTTTCTTCTCGTATTTTAATGAAAATAATAGTTGGAAGAGTAGGCTTCATTGTTTTCACAATTTTACTAGTCTCAAGTTCAACCAGAGAGAAACTTGCATTATAAATTTATTAAACTGTTGGAATACTGTTGTAGATTTATTGAAATGGTTGAACGATTATCAAATTAACGGCCATTTACAGTACAAATGCATTTCTTGTTATGCTTCCTCCTCATAACGAGCTTGTACTTCTAAAAGAACAATAAATAAATAAATAAATACTCGTGTAAGTACTTGCTCCTGAATTTTTATTCATACGTTACATTTAATGAAGAGCAAAAGCAAACGTCGGTCCAAAAAAAACTTAATCAAAATATTGAAAAAAGAAACACTAGAAAAATACAATACGTTGCTGTATAGAGAAAGCTGGTCATACTACAAGCCTCTTTAAGTATGCAAAAGGGCAGCTTTAATGGCTGAAACATCTTATTTACCCTATAACCACTTTCCCTATAGATGGAGTATTGCCTGTCTTTTCTGTGTTGTGCTATTGAAGTAATCTTTGACAATGCAAGATCTAGAGAGAACTTTTTTTTTTTTATTTGTTTCCGAATTATTGCCAATTAACGACCGCTAACAGGTGGAGTTTCGGAGGGGGATGTTGTCTAATTCGGTTATCAGACGTTCACTATTTGTCGTCTGCCAGATTTTGGTAACTAACTTCGTTATGCAAGTGTGTATAATTAGTCCTTGTCTCTAGCGAAGTTCTTCGCTGTCCACTTTTTATTATCAACCCTATATTTCTTCCCACTAAGGAAATTAATGCAACTTGAAGCGTTAACGGTCACGTGGATTCAGCAGCTATATAAGAAAAATCCTCGTAACAAGCAGCAGGAATTATAGCAGAAACCGCATGTTTCAGAAGTAGAAGCGATTCCCTAGTGAGGTTGCTCTATCTCCAGGTAAGTGTTTATTCTTATTTATATGATTTTCTATGACAAATTGAGCAGTCATATATAGAGGAATTGCTTGATAATTAGGAGGATAAAACTGCATAAACTTTGCCTTTCTTGCTATCAAGAAATACTTTCATCCATTTTCCCTATCTAGGAGTTTTCTTTTACGCAGTTGTATCCTCAAATTAATAAATAATATTATAATTAGGAATTCTCTAAAATCGCAACCCTAGTTACTGGTGGGGGGGCAGGCTCACAAGAATAAGGCTCCTTATAAATTTATAATTAACCTTTGGTTTCTTTCATGCGCCAGATGGGAGCAGCAAGCGAATCACCTGTATCTGGCATGGATTTTAAGGACTCTTATTTATTAAACGCTGCAGTTAAGCTAAAGTTCGTTTAACTTTATTTTTAATGGGCCATGTTCTTCGCGTATATTTTACATAGGAACTATTAGTTGGGATGACTATAATCTTTTGGGAATTATGTACATTTCTTACGATGTGTGCATTCTTTGTTTTTTTTCGAGTGAGTTGGTACTTGGAAGTATTTCTTAGTTTGGAGATCCCGTCTTCCCCCTTAACATGTATTTAATTGCAATAACAGTAGAACTAAGCAGAATTCATAGCTGGCAACGTGCTCAATATCCTTCCGTGACGAATATTTGTGCCTACATACAGTTATAATCTTTTTAACTTGCAGTGCCTATTTAACTAGGGTGACCAAACATCCTCAGTTTCTCGGAAAAGTCCCTAGAATTGACTGCCTGTCAATTCTAGGCACTGCCCTAAAAATTGCCATCGAATAAGTCTCCAATTTTTAGAATATTTTCCCGGAAAGAGGACATACAGAATTACTATAAATCATCACATACCTGAGAGGACTTTTACCAGTTCAACATTCTGCACATTACTTCGAGGGAGCCCGAAAGAGATCTCTCGAAATTTATCCAACGATAACATATCTGTGACCACTACTATGGCTGCATTAATGTGAGCGTGAGTAGCGTAAGTAGGGCATGAAAAATGAGACTTCCAACCGCAGAATAAACTTTGCCTCCACATCGAATCATTGTTTGTTCGAAGCACATTTGCTCGAAATTAGTGGGTAGTGCAACTCGCAGGTTAATTCTTTTTTTAACGATGACATTGCATCGCGAAAAAGGTTAATTGAATGTTATTTAGCAATTATCTCATTTTTTTTAAAAATGGAATATTAAAATTTAAAAAAATTACATCATAATAGTGCAATACCAGTACAACTCGTTGTGAGGGCAGGGCTTATTCTACCGTCAGAATTAAGGCCATTTAAAAAATACATTAAATTCTGCTTTCTACAAAATAAAAAATAAATAAAGAAAAAACGTGAGGATAGTCTCGTACCACTCCATGTCTTTAATAATTATTTCGTTTAATTTTTATAATCTAGTTTTTTATTTATTTATATAAATAAATATTTTTTAAATATATTTATATTTAAATATATTTAAGTGTTATCCAGGTGATTTAAATGTTATTTATTAAAGTTTAATTTTATAAGTTAATATTAAAATTAATTTATTAATTAAATTATTAATATTATAACGTAACTAATTTTATTTGTATAACTGTTAATTTATTAAATTAATAATTATTATTATTCAATTCTATCTTCGGAATGGAATAAAATTAGGGTCTCCCGTAAATGATTACATCTACACGTTTATGTATTGTCTGTAAATTGCATATGTTCTCTGGTCGATTTGCCTGTTTCGCTGGACGAAAAACTCCAGTTTTCTTGGGGGGAAAACCTTGCCATCTACATCTGAGACCGACTGATAGACCGTGCAGTGAGCAATTGTATAGTTAATACAATTGTTCGCTGTGCTATAATTGCTCTCACCCCTGCTGCTTTTCGGCCCAACCCATCGCCAAAAAATAACTTGGCTCCTAATTGACCGATCTTGAAGTGTCACACCTCATTGGGTTCGTCTTCAGCTGATCTAGAGAAGTGTTAATACACTCATTCACTAATCTGAAGTCTCGATTATTCAATTTTTACTAGAATGCTAGATTCACTTCGGGAACTGGATTAACGTACTATCTTAACATGACCTTACTAAGGATGACTCTGATGAGGACCTCGTTGATCGACAGGACTGCCCGTCGTAAAAAAAAAAAAAAAAAAAAAAAAAAATCACTTAAGGCAATATTCCGCCCTGGCACAGAATCTCCACCACCACGTCAAGGTGCCTCCGTAGCCAGGTGGGCAGGAGCAGCAGTGCGTAGCTTCTTGATTAGACCGGGGTTCGAGCCCGTGACCACCAAATATGGAGGATGCGGAAAGGTCAGGGAATGACCACCGCATATCCCAGGAGCAATATGGCCTTAGTTGCTAATGCTCCTAAAAAAACCAAAACAACAACGAGTTGCAAACCCTCAACCCGAACAGTGTCAGTCTAATGACAACACCACCAGCACCATCACGCAAGTCAATCCAAATCCCCTGGATATTATCCTGTTTCAGATATTGAAACTGGAGGAAGTTTTAAACATGGATCGAGTCCTGATTGACTCTCATACCAAAAATGAGAAACTTACTGCTAAAACGGAAACAATCACTGATAAATTCTAATAATCAAATGCTACAGCACCCATGTCCATATGCCAATGCGCTGAGAATTTCTAACGAGACAGCGCTTCCTAAATAACTTCCATCCAAACTGAATTCCAAACCCAACCTTGTGGTACTTAAGCCCATTGAAGAATCTACGCAGACAACGAGCAAATCGATTGAAGACATTATGACCAAGCATATCAAATCCCAAATGAAAAATCTCAAAGTCTGCTGGCATCACAGTGGAAATTGCCACGAAGGCAGATGGCCGGAAACTTCTTAGCAAAACCCAGGATTACTGACTTAGGTCTTCCTGCCGACACATTGAAAGCAAGAAGACTGTCAGTCATCATATCCGACATTCCCAAAGGGAAATTACCTCAGGCTTGATTCTCAAATATGTTCGTCATCCACCTCAAAAACAAATGTAAACTTGGTCGTTGACCTATCTCCCAAAGTCTGGAATACCGTCTTAATTCAGTCCAGGTTATTTATCAGTGGACCTCGCACCGGTTTAAGGAGCACGTGTCGTCCCCAAATGCTTCCGCTGTATACGGTTCGGTCATACTACACATACTTGCGCGCATAGGCCACTGTGCCGAACGTGGACATATTCAATGATTGCAAGAAGAATTCAAAACTGCCTGTTTATGCCAATTTAATTTTAAAGCAAACAAACACGACCACGACTATTCAGTTACAGATACAAACTGCCCAATCTATCAAAGGGTCAAGCGATTCTTCAAGAAAAAAATTAACTCTTACAGTACGCAATAAAGAGCTTCCTGGCCAGGCGATTAAATTCCTAACATAATGCCCAACGAGCTTGAGCCCTATGACAACACAGGCAAAATACAGTGATACCCCATATCATACAAAATCGTGGAATCCCCTGTTGACAACCCCGAGGCTGCAGTTATTGAAAAAATTAACATAACGCCACCGCCAAGCTAAATGCTCTCTGTATCCCTTGGCTGCCTGCGTCTCATCTTATCAGAGGGCTTGGCTCATTCTACTGTATCGCCATATGTACCTGACTAGCAGAGGAGAGAAAAAAAAAAAAAAAAAAAACCTCTTTATTAGGATCACCCGGAAAGTTATTTCATCTATCCATGTGTATTGTGTCTGTAAATTACGTGTGTTCTGTTTTCGATTTGCCTGCTTTGCTGGATGAAAAACTCTGGGTTCTGGGGAAAATCTCTTTCTAGTTACGCCTGAGCCCGACTAACTCAGCCATAGATTGAAAAATCTATGGCCCATAATAGTTTTTCGCGTCATCGACGGGATTCGAACCCAGTCCTTTTCCACGCGGTGTAAGGAGGATGGTGATGATACCACTGTGCTACCGCGTAGACACTAGGCGAGGATATCGACCCAACCATACATCAACTTCAAATGGATACCATCAACCTTAATAATCAAAAATCCTAATTTAAATTGATGCCAATTGCCGCTCACCCCCTGTGGCACAGCAATATCCCATCCAACATCCCTTCACCTAGCTTTCAAAATGGAACCTTCTTGAAGATTTTATTGCCATATCTCCACTCGAAGTACTAAAACTTCCAGGACAACTCTCAATTTTCTCCAAAACCCTGCACGAATCTACAATAGACATCACCATAGCATCCCATTCATTCGCACGTAAATTTGCAAACTGGTTTGTAAATGAGGCCTGGACCACTGTGGACCATAGTGTATAGTGTATAGTGTGTTCGTGTCTAACGGCACCAGGGGTTTCCCCCATCTCCGCGTTGCTTTCATTGTGGATGTAACGGTTCACTGTAAAGGCCAGAGATTTAAAAGTGTATGGATATTGTATGAGTGTAGTGTTGTGTATCGTTGTTCTTCTGGCCATTTAGCCGCTAGACCCCTGCTGGGGCCTAACGTTGTCCACACTATGCCTCGTGGAGGCAGACCAGGTACACTAGTATTGAAATATTTACTCTGGCAGGTCCTGCCACCTAATTTCCTGAGATTTCAGTGGCTAGGACCTTAAAAAAAAAAAAAAAATTTATATATATATATATAATAAAATGAAATTTTCGCTCAGTGGGGGTTAAGAAAATTGTGTAGAAAGGCCAAATGAGTTTACTGTGAACGGAATTAAATTTAGTCATTATTAAATTTTAAGTTATGTGGGGTACACTTGCGTATTAGGTAGAGGTGGGGGGAGACAGAAGGCTGGGGGGAAAAGACAGAAATATGGGGACGATAGAGAAGGCGACCCCAGATAATCGGCGGGGCAGGCCCATGCCCCACCAGGCGAAGAGGGGAGTGGCAAGGAGGTGAGGGGACGGAAGATACCGTCCCCTCCCCCTGCCGGGGGAGAGAGGAAAAGATAGGACCATGCAAGGGAGCATGGTTTGAGAGCCAAGATGGGCGAACAGCAAGCTGCAGTTGGTCTTCAGTGGCCTTGGTGTTCCCATTTGGGATATCACTCATGGGACAAGGTCACGTCCAGTTTAGTAAGTCAGTTCTTGTCCTTTATTAAGTAGGTTCAGTTGTTATTCCTGGTTGTCATGTATAGGGTTCAGTTCTGCTCCATTGCAGCGAGCACTCGTCTTCTTGCGAACAGCTCTTGGGCGTAGCAGGAGAAAGCCAGGTACTCTTGTTTTGTTTCCAGTATGTTGTGTTCCCGTCCTCTAGGACAATATAAGATCTTTGTTATTAAGATGTTGCGGAGGTCGTCATAAAGCTGGCAATCATACATTAGATGTTGCCAGCTCTCTAGACCACCACAAACACAGGTAGGGTCCTCTTCAATTCCCAAAAGGCAAAGTTTGGCATTGATGGCGCCATGTCCGGTGAGAAGGTATGCTGCATGGAGTCCAGGTGAGAACCACGTTGGGAACTTACGGTAGACCCTGCCGACGTCAGGTATAAACTTTCTGGTTATCTCCCCTGTATGGGAGTTTGTCCATCTCTCTTGCCACACCTGCAGCAGGTGAGCGTAGAGCCTCTTCTTTTCAGCGGTGCGGTTATTTGCTGGGTCAGTTGTATGTCCGAGACAGGTCCTTGAGGTGCCCTTTGCAAGATGGTAAAGTAAACCTTTGCCCACAATCTCCAGATCAAGGGGGAGGACTCCGGTCAAGACCTGTATAGTGTCATCTCCATCTCTCTGGTCCATTTGTTAGATCCTACCACTCCAATAGTAAACAAAATGAAAGGCCGCCATAGCCAGGCGCGCGGGTGCATAAGTACACGTGCCTTGAGTGGCCAGGGTTCAAGCCCGGAACTGCTGAATACGGTGCTGTTTCATGTAGTCCTCTGATTGTTTGGTCGTCCCGGAGTATAAACAGAAAATTTATTTATTTATTTCAAGATTCTCCCTGAAAAAAGATGGCTGGGACCGTTTTGCAGTCACCCAACACTCTTCACTTGGGTCACATCCCCCAGATTTCGTCAATACATTCAGTCCTGATTAGCACTCATCTAAACTGACTAAAGTTTTCCTCAATGCCTGGAAATTCGCCATCCCAAAAAGAGTCCCCTCTACAACTCTGTCCCTGGTGGTGCCCTAAATTGGACGATCTGAGATATTGGGTGCATACTAAGAAAGGAATTACGAAAACCGAGGGCCTCCTGGCCACAATGAACGCGCGAAATTTACAGACATAAATACGGGTTTATGCGATGAATTACGGTGACCCTAATGTAATAATAAATACTTGAATTCTCATTCTATTTCTCCAATCTCACTCCAACCTCACTTTTTTTTTCTTTGTCTTGGTCCAGAAAGCTCAGGCGACCTTGGCGGAGTCTAGTCAGCAACGTAGTCTCGTTAGGGATGCTACGTCCAAGTAGCCAGAAACAGTGACTAGATAAATGCGCACATGAAAAAAGCCCACTGTCAGAAATGTTCACATGAAAAATACCCACACGGAAAATTGCTCACACGGATAAATGCTCATATTACTTTTAGTATAAAAAAACCAAATTATTTCATATTTCAAAACACAACAAAATATTGAATTTATATATACTGAGTGATCACTGAATTATGACAACCCCCTATGAAAATTGAATTCGACCCGTTGACCACGTGAGGTACGAGAGTGCGGAGTTAGTCGACCTACGTAGCATAGATAAGGTGTCATTGGTTCAGTAGGTAGTAAAATTCCGAGCGTGATGGGTAAAAGGAAGGATTTATCGGACTTTGATAAAAGACAGATTGTGGGTTCTCGACGAGCTGGTGCCTCGATTTCCCAAACAGCTGAACTGGTGGAGTGTTCGAGAGCCGTAGTTAACGTGTACCAGGACTGGTGTCAAATGGTCAAACAATGACCCGTTTGTTTGACGGGTCATTGTTTGACCATGACAAAACTGCAAAGGTCAGTGAAAGGTTGATGTTAGAGGTGAGCACCGGTTCCGACGACTCGAACAGGCGCCGCACTGTTGAAGAGTTGGCTACCCAATACAACATGGGCCAACCCAGAACAATATCTGGCATGACCATGCGTCGTACGCTCGCACATATGGGCTATACCAGTAGACGACACCTACGGCATCCTCTCCTAACCAAGGTTCATCGGCGTAAAAGACTCGCCTGGTGCAAAGAGCATGCAAGTTGGACGTTGAAGAGTGGAAGAAGGTGTGCTGGTCCAATTTGGAACCAACTCATGTTCCTGTGGCGAGGAGGAGTCCTGGGGGCACCTCATGTATGAGTGCCCCAGCTACGACAACATTAGGCTTAAATTCCTCACCACAATACAGAGAAACCTGCGCAATCAAGAATTCACTCTGCTACTCGAGGAAGATACACATGAGGTATTACGCGCAGGAAACATTTGCACTTAGGCGAGCTAAGATTGCAGAACTCAGAGCCCAAGAACTAAACCGGACCGGCGTGGGATAACTCTCCATTCCCCCCAAGGACAACACAGACATGACTATTCTAACCCGAATAGGGTAAAATTTATTGCAGGCACCATCCAAGGTGCAGGATGCTGGCACTCCTCGGAGTGCGGAATTTAAAAGTAATTGTAAACCCGAAATGGGTAGGAAATAGTGCTGGCACCAATCTAGGTATTAGGTATTAGGTATGTTCGGGGTCTGACGGCACCTGGGATTTCTCCCATCTCCGCGTATGTTCTCTGTATCGGACAAGCCAGAGATTTAAAAGTGTGTGGGATATGTACTGTTTAGTTTGTTGTGCCCATTGTTCATCCGGCCTGTTAGCCGCCGGGCCCCTAGTGAGACCCGACGTTACCAATACCCGCCGCAGGGAGGCCTGCCGGGTGTTACCAATATTTGTACTCTGGCTGGTCTTGCCACTTACTTTCCTGGGATTTCAGTGGCTAGGACCAAAAAAAAAATAATAATAAAATAAAATAAAAAATAAAATAAAATAAAAAAAAATAATAAAAATAAATAATAATAATTATAATAAATAAATAAATCTAGGTTGATATTAGTGATACTTAGCAAGTTAGTATTAATAGTACGCGACGTGGGGCTGTGCCGTGAAAGTGAGTTTTAAAAACCAAATAGGTTCGGGCAAGAATTTTGATGTTCTCTTTTGATTTTGAAATGTAGGGCTAAACGCTGTGCAAGACAAACGTTTGGGGGAAGGATGAAGACTGGGGGGAAGCAGTTGGAAATAAGGGGCCGACAGAGTAGATAGCCCCTGCAGGTAGTGAGGCATGCCCGTGCCCCACCAGAGTGAGAAAATTGGGGAGGCAAGGAGAGGCAAGCCTCTCCTCCCCAGGAGTTTGGAAAGAAAGATCCGCTCAAGAGAGTGCGGATTTGGGTTGCCAATAGGCTGTTCCGGCGGGAGAGTGCCACCGTATGTCGTCTCCATCAGTTTGCAGGCCCTAAAAAGCTGGCCGTCTAGGTGTGGGATCTACAGGCAAGACCCGACCGGGCTAGCCGTGTGGGTAAAGTACCTGCCAAGCAACCCAAAGGTCGCGGGTTCGAATCCCGCCTCGGGCTTGGATCAAAGTACTGCAAAAACCTTGGGAGGTGCATTATGGCCACAGAAGCCGATGCGCCTACCGAAAAAAAAACAAAAAAAACCAGGCACTATATCATTGGCAATTACAGGGGACAGTGCCTGTCCCCTGTGACATTTAAACCCCCACCATTTCCTATACTTCGCCTAAACTAGGGTGGATTATTCTCCCCTGTCAACCCACCCAAATTCATTCCCCCTTCAATCCTCTCTTCTAGCACTCTCGCTCGTTTTTTTTAATCTATTACTTTATTGTTTATTTTATTTTATTTTATCTTTTTTTATTTATTTATTTTATTATTTTTTATTTATTTATTTTATTACTTTTTATTATTTTATTTATATTATATTTTATTATTTTATTTATATTTTATTTTCATTATATTTTATTATTTTATTTATATTTTATTTTTATTATATTTTATTTATTTATTTATTTTATTTTTTTTTTTACTTGGTCTCCCTCAGGAAGCTCAGGCAATCCTGGCGGCGGCCAGCCAGAGTATAATGGGCAGCCTGGATCACCTCCCAGTGGTGGTGGCGGGCAACGTGTTCCCTTAGAGGCCCTGAGGCCAAGCAGCCAGAGACAGAACAAAGCACTACTCTGCCACAAACCACACATTACACTTTTTCTGGCTTTTACAGAGATTCTGTAATTCTTCACAAAGTACCATGGCGCAGATGTGGGAAACCACCGGTGGCACCTTCACAAAACATTATGCCACTATGCTTCATGATTTCAAACATTCTATTATAAGTATCCAAGTTCTTTTTCTGTAACAAAATGTAAATACAAAATGTAAATATTCGATTTCATGTTAAAATCAAAAAAAGTTTTACATCAAAAGTTATATTAAAATACATCGTATAAGAAGTAGATTTAAAATATATAAATTCAACATTTTGTTGCGTTTTGAAATATGAAATAATTTGTTTTTTGTAAACTAAAAATTATTCTTCCATGTGAGCAATTTTCGTGTGGGCTTTGTTCATGTGGGCTTTTGTCACGGAATCGCCAGAAACACAACAGTGGCAGAGTGTTTAGGGGAAGGCGCCACCAGTGGCGCCTTATCCTAAACACTATGCCGCTATGCACACTGCACTGATTTCGACTGAATCTCTGATTTTGCATGAATTGGTATTCTGCTGAACGCGTTTAGTTGTGCAAACTACGATCTATAGATCGTAGTTTGATCAATTTTATATATTATCAATTTTATATATGCAATTGTTGGTACTATTTCAGAAGTATGCAGGTCTGACCGACTCTGAGCGTTACGAGCTTGTTTGTAATATAACCTTGTGGGCCATATGCGCTCTTCCAAGTTTGCAAAACTTGCTTGAGCCTTAATATCCTTTACAGATTAAGTAAAAATGTTGCTATTCTGAATTTTCTCACATGATAATTAAATATATATATATATATATATATGGAAAACTATGATTAGATAGGATTACATTTGGAGAATTACTTTTTTTATATAGCGTGCAAACATTAAATATTATTTTGGATATTTATTTATTTAATATTATTATTATTTTTTTTTTGCTTTGCCTTTTCTGTTATAATAATATTGGCAAAAAAAAAAAAATAGTATAAATTTCCTATTTAATTACAGAAGTTAGATTATTTGATTCATTAAGATTAGAAATGTCTTTACTTTTTTGAATTACCTTTATGTAAAGGTAATTTATTTTATGCTCTTATTTATTTTGGTTCATATATATACTGTAGTTGTTTCTATGCATCATTTGTCCATTACTAATGTTAATTATACATCTATAAAACTTTAGGTATTTGAAGTTATGAGTCCGATATGCTGGAAAGTTACATCGCTCACTCTTTTCGTGCTGTTCACATCTTCCTGCTGCTGCTACACACCCCTTCCTCATTTGGGTAATAGTAATATATATTTCAAAAAGGTAATATATATTTTAAAATTTATTATATGTCTGTAAATAGTACTCTTTTTAACCTGATTTCAGCGATGCTGAAATATTGCTGCTTACGTTGTTTTCAGTAAATTCCTCTTTGTTGACGTATTTTCTTTTATTAAGATATCACTTTGTAAAAAAGATGGTAATTGTAGTAATAGTTTCCTTTTTGCGTGAAATAGAAGATGATTGAGGTTTACAAGGACTGAAAATGATTGAGGTTTACATGGACTGAAACTATTTAAGTTTCTTTCCTCCCATTGAACAATTTTCTGAGATCGGCATTCAAGGAATTGGTGGTGAATATTTAATAAGTTGGAGCTGTTTTTGCAGAGCAACGTTTCTAAAACTGCAAAGTAGAATAAATGTAGTCCTATCTTATAAACAGAACCAAGAGGAAAAGACCAGAAGAAAGAACAGAATTTTACAGAAAACTGGCATTAGCTAAGAGGGTAAAACAGAAAACCATTACAACACCTTTATGCCAAACAGGATCAAAATTTATGATATATCTAAATTTTGATATATTTTTAATATATCATAATTTACATATTATCATAAATATATATATCATAATTTATATATTATCATAAAAATATATATATCAAATATATTTGATATATATTTGTGATATATTAAAATTTATTATATATTTATAATGTATGATATATTGACTTATTAATTTATAAATCAACAGGGATTACCTTTTTATTTTTGATATAGGAAGCTTCTTTTCCAACTCTCCTTATTAATACAAGCCAATACATCATGAATGTATCAACATTAACAGAATTCATATTGGTGATCAAAGGTGTAGAGATAGTTTAAGAGTTGGCAGGTGACCGATATCTCCATTATTTTGAAAACAGAGTGGCGGCAAGGGCAATGAAACGATAATTGGAAGGGATGAATTTCTTTCTCTTTATAGGAATTGATTGGATATGAGGAAATTTGTGTACAGCAGAAAAATACTGGTAGAACTGTAAATTGTAAAAAAGAGACCCAAAACGTGTGAAAGCTCAGGTGCACACGTTTTGATAACAAGTGCAGAAATGCTATCAAATCCTAGAGCTTTCTTGTCGTCAAGATTATTCAGAATTCTAATGTTCACGGGAAACATTGAATATAAAGCGTGTTAGTCATGGTAAGAGGTGATTTTTCAGTGATGAGAACTAGAAGAAAATTAGGATGCTAATAAATTAGCTTCATTCTTTAGCTCAGAATGCCTATAAACACCATTTGTAAAAGAAACAGAAGTTGCGACCAGTGCTCTAGCCAGACATCGGAAGGCTTAAGTACCATTTGGACAAGAAGAAAGTTTTCTATTCTTTGTTCAAAACTGAATTTGTATTTGATTATAATAAATATATAATTTTTTTTTTTATACTCCGGAATGATGTTTATACTCCGGATCACATAAGGTCAGAGCAATTATTGTCTTGTGAATGTCGCGAGCTTTATCCAAATATCCAAATATATATCCAAAGCATAATTATGCTGGAGATTTGGATATATGCAAATTGCGATATGCTACATTATCTTGAACAGCCACGGTTTCTCATATAGCTTGGTTTTCATAAACCAATATTTATGAGAGATAAAGGATTTCCGCCATAGAAGAATAATTTCACCTTTATACCCCCAGGGGCTCATATTTAATGAGTATGGGCATGGCACACCCAGGGTCCTGAGCTGAAAATCATCATTCTTCTCTTTCTTGGTGATTCTCTTCGACTTTTGACTCTCTTTCTCACACTCAGGGTAACTCGGAATTTTTTTTTTTTTTTTTTGGCTGGGGCAGCATAAGCCTCAGGCTTCCTTGCACACTATGTAGCTAATAATAATAATAATAATAATGATCTGTGCAAACAGATTGGAAAATTTGAAACAGTAGGCGAACCATAGGAAAAGAGGAATAGAACTCATTCCATTTAATTTTTTTTTTTTTTTTTGTAATCCCCAGTGCCATTAGACCGAGATTTCCCTTGAGAGGCTCAATTGGAGACCATCGGCAGTAACGGTCGGAATTATCTAAAGCAGTGTTTTCCAATCTTTACTTTCCGATGTGGAATTACAGACCTACACTGCAGTCTACTCCAATTTTAGTACTACCACTGAGCTCATGTGCTGAAAATAAGGGCATTATTACATCGGTGCTCGCGCAAACATGAATAAATAAATATTTAGAATACGGTGGGGTGGAGATTGCCAGGACGGCAACTCCGCAGCATCTCACCATTTTGCTCAAAGCTCCAGAGGTGTATCCAATAAACAGTTCCCAAATGTGGCTCTTGACGCTGAACATCGAACTCTGAACTCTGATCTGAACTGTGGTCTTTTGACAAGGCCTCTCGCGATGTCATTTTGGACACTCTTACTGTATGTAAGGAGCAGTTGCGTCAATACCTAGTCAGATGATATGATTTTATTTTGTGCTAAAATTGTACTTCATATTTATTTTAATTATTATTTATTTGTTTTTTATTTGTTGCATTTTTGTGTTTGCCGTTAGCTGTTATTTTCTTATTTATTTTAATAAATTAATGTAACCGGACGCCTTCTGACTGTATTTTTGGTTGGATAATGGTCTATGTCATAAACAAAAATTACCTTTGTAGTTCTGTTTTGTTCATTTTTTTTTTATATATTTTTTTAAGTATTACTAAAATATGCCACATATCATTGTAAGATTTCTGTCTGGTGTGCTGAATAGTAGTAGTAGTAGTAGTGGCATGTGATGCAAGAAAGCAAATGTATGAGCTTATGCAGCATCAGCCAAAAAAAAAAAAAAAAAAAATCACACCATTCCCTCCAAATGCCTGTCCAGTTCGTCCTTAAATTTATTCACCCTATCAACTTCCACGACGACAGATGGAAGTTTGTTCCAGCAATTAACCACCCGCTGGCTAAAGGCAAATTTCCGCACATGTAATCTACATCTGTCTTTTCTTAATTTGAATTTATGCCCCCTTAGGTTCGTAATCTGAACAAGTGGAAGGATCCCATCAGAATTCAGCGTGCTGAACCCATTCAAGGCCTTATACACCTCAATCAGATCACCGCGCAGGTGCCTAGTCTCCAGCCACTGCAATTTGCAGAACTTAAGCCTCTCTTGATAAGAGGATCCCTTCATTCCCCTCACCAATCTTGTTGCCCTTCTCTGTACACGCTCAAGTAAATCTACATCCTTCCTAAAATGAGGCCTCCAGACCTGTACGCAGTACTCAAGGCGTGGCCTGACCATTGCCTTTATACAGAGGGATAATCACCTCCTTTTCCCTGCTAGCAAAATTCCTATATATCATTGACAAAACCCCATGACCTGCCCTGGCAGCCTGTCTGCATTGCTCAGAAAACTTCATATCTGCCTGCACAATTACTCCCAGGTCTTTTTCATTTTCTACCACCTTAAGTGTTGTACCACACAGTTGGTACGTTTCTCTGGGGTTACTTCTACCCATATGCAGTACTTTGCATTTGTCAAGGTTAAACTTCAGTTACCACTTCTTAGCCCATCTGCCCAAATTATCTAGATCCTGTTGCAGTAGCACACTGCCATTACTGTCATTAACAACACTGCCAACCTTTGTATCATCTGCAAACTTCGACACTAAGCCTGATATACCTTCATCAATATCATTGATAAATATACAAAACAACAGTGGATCCAACACCGAACCCTGTGGGACTCCACTAATAACATTAGTCCAAGAAGAGCAGCACCCATTGATTACCACCCTCTGTCTTCTCCCACGCAACCATCCTTTTATCCATTGTAGCAACTTACCCTTAATACCATTCTGCTCCAATTTGTACAATAGTCTTTCATGCGCAACAGTGTCAAAAGCTTTCCTGAAATCCAAATATATGATATCAAAATTATTTTTTGCATCCAGTTCCTTTGTAACCACATCATAATATCCTATCAAATTTGTCAGACAAGACTTTCCCTTAACAAACCCATGCTGTGTCTGAATTATTGCTGCAGTCTTGTCTAGATGATCCTGCAATGCATCTTTAACCAGCGACTCCATTATTTTACCCGGAACAGAAGTTAAACTAACTGGTCTGTAATTACCCATGTCACCTTTCGATCCCCCTTTGTGAATTGGGGATACATTTGCACATCTCCAGTCCGTGGGGACCTCCCCTGAGTCCAAGGATGCTCTCATAATTATGGCTAAGGGTTTACTTACTTCCTTTGCTGCCTCCTTTAATATAACTGGATAGATCCCATCCACCCCAGGTGCTTTTCTTACGTTTAACTTCAACAGTTTCTCTTCCACTTTGCTCTCAGTTATTACAAAATCATTAAGTAACCTGCTACAATTTGATAATCGTCTGCCAATTTCAAACCTTAATAATTCCTCACGTGTGAATGTAGATGCAAAATACTCATTCAGTTTGTTTGCTATCTGAGCAGGATCATCAACAGTCGAACCATCGATGTCAAGTGGACCAATCAGATTCATCCCCTTCCTTTTAGAGTTTATATAAGTAAAGAAATCCTTGCTGTTTTTCTTAGCATCTTTTGCCAAGGATTTCTCGTAATCTGCCTTCGCCTGCCTAACCTCCTTTGTAACTTGGTTACAGATCAACTTGTAGCTATTATAGGCTTCTGTGTCACGTGTTAATTTGTATGCATCCCATGCATTTTTCTTCTCTGTTACGAGTCCCATTAGTTCATTTGACAACCACTTAGGCCTAAACCTTGAACAATATTTCTTAATAGGTATGAAACTTTTAGTAGCATCCAGGATTAATTCCTTGAATGCTTCCCACTTAGAATTTACTGTTGGTAACATCATCAGTTGATTCCACTGTACAGAATTTAAAAACTGTCGGAGACCACTGTACTCGCCTTTACGGAAGCAAAAACCTTTTCCTTTACCCCTGATGGTAATTAAATCTTTAAGTAAATCCCACGTGAGTACATTGTGATCACTGCCACCTAGTGGTTCTTTTATCTGCAAATTCCTTATACATGAATGATCACTGCTGATAACCAGATCAAGAGTATTACTTTCTCTGGTTGCCTCTCGAACATGCTGCTGCAGAAAACAATCATCCAATAAATCCACAAAAGTCTGACTAGTGTGTGAGTGACCAACCCACAAGTTCCAGTCAATATCTGGGAAGTTGAAATCCCCCATTATAAGACATTCCGATTTACTAGCCCACTCTATTTCTCTGTACAATTGTTCATTGTACTCATTCGAGTCATTAGGCCTATAACACACTCCTACTCTTATTTTTGCTTTCGCAGTGCTTATGTCACACCAAACTGACTCAACAGTGCACTGTTCATCTATATCAACTGGATGCACTTCTTTTGATTTTATGTTTTTCTTAATTAACAGCATAACACCTCCTCCCTTTCTATCCTGTCTATCCTTTCTGTACATATTGTACTCCCCAAATTCCAGTTCGGCATTCCTTATATCAGTGTGACACCACGTCTCTGATATCCCAACAATATCCGCCTTTGATGTCTTGACCAACACTTCAAATTCATCAAATTTATTTACTATACTTCTAGCATTGGTATACATGCAAGCATACATGCTCCTTCTATTCTTTGTTACCCTAACACATCCCATATACCTACCCGTTCCACGATGACCGCCACCCGTCCCTGAAACCCCCAACACCCCACGCTCCAGGTCGCTACTTATTCTAATAGAAGTTGTGCAAGAATCACCTTTACCTCTGCCTACGGCTACAGTTAAACTATTAGTCCTTGAATCCCCCCAAGCTATCAGTTTTCCGACCCACCCAACACTGCCTCGATAGCATCAGCAAATATTCTTGCACCCTTTCTATTTAAGTGTATCCAATGAATGTATAATGAATGTATCCAATTTTAGTTAATAAAGAATATTATTATTATAACAAAATAATGTATTAAAGTAGTAAGAAAACCTAAATGAGTAGAAATCCCTTTTGAAACAGCAAATAACACCATTAGTTGAAATTCACTGAAAAATTATATTGAGAATATTTGATAAGTTGTTTTTAAAATAAGGATTTAAAATAAAATTAATCTGATCCTCGTCCCTAGGATGAGGAGCTGATTAACTCCAAACGCTTATAGATAAGCGGGATTAATATTAATTAATGATTTGATCTGTATTTTTCAGCAAGCCCTGCATGGACACTCTCCTATGAAAGAATCGGGGGAACATGCAAATGAATTTCTGGTTTGCTATAGCTACACAAAGACAAGAGAGATTTTTTGTCTTCCAGTCTGGAATATTTTTGACGATAATAAGAATGTTCTTTATGCAACGTCTGATTTCGTTGGAGCCAAATACCGTCGCTTAAATTCTTCTGAATTTCCACCTGGATTTGTTGGTTCACGTGGTCGTCGTGATAAAATCTCTCAACCACCATTACGCTTTGTTGATGTATATGGTCATGCTCTAAATAAAATGGCTACAGGTCTTGTTGGAGAACGTATAATGCGCAGAAACGAATTGTATCCAGGTTTTGTTGGTGTTCGTGGACGTCGACAGAAAACGTCGTACCTACCGCCAGGATTTGTTGGAGTTCGTGGTCGTCGTGAAGAAAGCTTCCCACGTGTTGCTGGTGAAAGTATTTTTGACAGGTTTCTTTCTGGAACTGATGGAGCTAGGGAATACTCCAAAAATAGCATTCCTCCTGCCTTTATAGGAAGTGAAAAAATTCATCCTAACGAAGAAGAATTCTTACCAGCAGAATTATTAAGAAATGAATATTACAAAGAACCTAAAATAGAAATTCCGTTTGATCTTCATAGTAGCAGTAGTCAAAATAAGTAAGAAGTTGATGTTTCATGTAATTTCTTGAATGGCCGTAAGATACAGCTGGATAAATCAAATAAAACTGAATTATTGTTAACATGCATTTGGCGATTGATTATCTGAAAAAAAAAAAGTAGAGCAAGCATTTATTAAAAAAATGGGTTCCTATTTATTTAATCTGAAATAAAAAAACAAAAATAAAATAAATAAAAACTATGCAAGTAATTTTGGTTATAAAAAAATAACAGATTTATGCTGCTCAAAAAAAAAAAAAAAAAAAAAAAGAAAAACAAATGATTGGTCAACCACATATGTATAAGTATACAATTTATGTATAAGTATAGTGCGAAAGCATCAATAATACATACCGAAATCTGAAAGAACAGAATATTAGCAAAGCGGCATCGTTTTAAGTTATATCTCATATTGTGAATACCTTCACAACGAGTTGCCATGATATTGCACTACTTCGAATAAGTAAGTAACGCTTCACCTGAGGAGAAGACTAATGTTACTTATTCTCAGATTGATACCACCACCCAGACGGCACCGTTTCAGGGCTATTTGGCCCTTCTCCGAGAATAAGTAACATTAGTCTTCTCCTCAGGTGAATCGTTACTTATTCGAAGTAGCACAATATCATGGCAACTCGTTGTGAAGGTATTCACAATATGAGATATAACTTAAAACGATGCCGCTTTGCTAATATTCTGTTCTTTCAGATTTGGCTATGTATTATTGATGCTTTCGCACTATACTTATACATAGTCTAGACTTTTTCATAGCTTGAGGCTTACGCCCTAAACGCTTTATAGTATACAATTTATTTATGTTTCCCGGGTGTACAATAGTAATATTAAAGAACATTAGTTCAGATTAATACTATTTCTTTTAGTTTTCATCACAAGTATTCAAGATGAAGGATTTCTGGCATTCAAAACACCAACTCTGCCATTAACCATAAAGGCTGGATATTTGAGATGTAAAATTAGACCTTACATCCCTAATCCAGTTCGATGTTTTAAGTGCCAGAAATTTGGTCACTATCAAGCAGTCTGCAGAGGTGTAACCACCTGTGCCTCCTGCAGTTCAAAAGAGGACATTCACACAGAATTCACTACTGAGACACAATGCTGTTCAAATTACCGAGGAAATCATTCGGCATACTCAAAGGAGTGCACTCAATGGCAGAGAGAAAAGAAAATTCAAAAGTAGAGTTGAACACAATGGGGAAACCATACCATGAAGCAAAGAAACAAATTGTAGTGTCCACTAAATCGCCCCTGTGCTTCTGTTGTGCAAAAACAAGAACGCGCCATAACAGTACAGACCGATTGTTCGATTTCTCCAAGCATGTCAATATCTGACCGGGCAAGGTCAGTCCTTTCCTCACTAAAAGAACACCCTACCCAACAGCATAACGCTCTTTCAGTAAATACATAACTGATAATACCGCCAGATAAAAACTCTGTACAACAACCAATAAGGCAAACAAGTTCTGAAGAGATAATCAAAAATCCCTCGGGTGCCAAGCGTTTTCCAATAAATGAATTACCCTTCTTTTATAAGTTTAAAGTTAGTTTCTCATAAGTTCTTCAAACAGCATAGTAGACATCTTTTAAGTAGTAAGTTAAATCAGGAAAGAAAATATACCTTTCCTTTATTTTTTATTAGACAACCGCTTGGCCACTAGTGGCATTACTCCTGTCTCCCCGTGGCGTGGCCTGCAATCTGAGTGGCAAAACCAATCCTCATGGCCAAAGGGAGTGTAAAATGGACAAAGAAACCTTACCTCCACTTGATCCATTGAGATCATCTACCGATACGGACCAACCTGACCATGACTATTATCAAAATAAAAGTAAAAAAAAAAAAAGATACATGTAAACAAGCTTGCCTACACGGAACGTAATACTCACTACCTCCAATTTATCGACAACAATTAAGGCAGGATGTTTAATTGTTGCATGCGTCCCTACATACCGAACCCCATCAGGTGCTATAAGTGCTAGAAATAAGGTCACTCTCAGGCACTATGATATACCCAAATTGTCGTTCAATAGAACACACCTAAGCTGACTGTTACCTCTTTAACCTGTCCCAATTGCAAAGGTAATCATCCGGCATATTCAAAAAATTGTGAAATGTGGAAAGTGGGGGGAAAAATACAAAATAGAAAACAAAGTAACGTACCTGGAGCCAAAAAACATATCATGCAGCTTATGCCGAACGTAATACAGACAGACAGACAGTCCAACAGAGCCATTTTATTGCTGCTCAGTGTTTGGAGGGACTGACCTTTCAGTCCCTCCAAACACTTTATTTGTCAATTGGGCCAGGTCTCTGCTGAATACTAAGTCGCAAAGTCTATAAGAACAAGGAATTAATACACCAATTTCTGTTCCGCCTGCAACTACTAAAAAACCAGACAAATCAGTACCAACGGATTATGTCCAAACGAAGAAACAACCTCCCGTACATATTGACGTTGACAACAAGGCTGAGTTAGATGAAACTGATATATTTATATGCAGGAGAACACATGGATACAGAGCGACCGGTTTCCCCAAAAAAAGATAGCCATAAAACTGAACGCTACACGCAAACTTTTCAAAGAAAACGGACAGATAAAAACTCCAAAAACTATGTAATGCAGCACATACTTCAATGCAGATTTTGCAGTTTTAGAGGCATGCGTGCTAATACTGATGACTTATATGACCTGATCAATAAATACAATCCAACGATCTTGGTTAACTCTAAAATTCCCTCTCGACTTATTTCTCTATAGACTGACTTGAAAGCTGTTGCTGTGCGAGTGGCTCTTGGAATAACGCTAACTCTCGTTTCAATATATCTTCCTCCAAATAATCCCTTCAGGGTAAAAGAACTAGAAGACCTTATAGCACAAGTGCTAACACCGTTCTCTCTTTGGAGACTTCAATGAGCACCACACATTGTGGTAATCTTTTCGTATGGATCAAAGAGGACATCTGATTGAGACTTTACTGTATCAACAGCAGTTAACCTTACTAAATACTGGTCATCACACTTATGGTCATGCGCCTTCGTAGCCAGATGGGCAGGAGCAGCAGTGCGTAGCACACGCTTCTTGATTAGACTGGGGTGCGAACCCGAGACAACCAAATACGGAGGATGCGGAAAGGTCAGGGAATGACCACCGCATATCCCCGGAGCAATATGGCCTTAGTTGCTAATGCTCCTAAAAAAACCAAATAACAACGACTTATGTTCACCTTCCCACAAGATCCACTACAGCAATTAATCTGTCAACCTGTCCTCCCATACTGTTCCCCAGTATGGAGTGATCAATCTTAGATGATCCGCACAATAACGATCATTTTCCAATTATATCCAAAATTCGAACAAAATAATTCCACTGTCCAAATTACAGAGTAAAATGGAAGTTCTCAAAAGAAAGTGGGCAAAATACTCAGTGTGTGTTTCCTTTGATAATCAATGTATTAAAACACGACCGACAGATTAAATTACTGAGCAAATTTTGGCAGCAACTACTGAAGCAATTCCTCAGTCCTCCTTAGACCAACACAGACAGGCAAAACACTGGTGGAATGAGGCTTATAACAGTGCCAAAAAGAAAGAAAAATAAATAAAACTTGAAACTTGGAATATATATATATATATATAAGACAAGACAAGGGCACGAAAAGTCAGAAGAAAAGCCAAAAAAAAAAAAAAAAATACTCCTGGATAAGGTTTGCCAGTACTATTACGAAGGACAAGAGCAGTCTGTTAATAAGGAAGAAAATCCAACAGTTAAATAATAAATGCATTCCTTTTTCTGCTCCAATCTTGATTAAGAATGGACGAGAACTGCCTTTGCCCTTAGGAAAATCTGAGCAGGTGGCACAGTGGTATCGTCACCCCAGTCGGGTGGAAAAGGCTTGGGTTCGATTCCCGTCGATGAAGCGAGGAACGTTTATGGGCCTTTTTTTTTTTTTTCACTCAGTGGCTGAATTAGTCGGTCTCAGGGGTAGATAGCAAGGTTTTTCCCCGGAAAAACTGGGGGTTTTCGTACAGAAAAGCAGGCAAATTGACCAGAGAACACACGCAATTTAGAGACACAACACACATGTGTAGTAGTAGTAGTAGTGGCATGTGATGCAAGAAAGCAAATGTATGAGCTTATGCAGCATCAGCCAAAAAAAAAAAAATCACACCATTCCCTCCAAATGCCTGTCCAGTTCCTCCTTAAATTTATTCAACCTATCAACTTCCACAACGACAGATGGAAGTTTGTTCCACCAATTAACCACCCGCTGGCTAAAGGCAAATTTCCGCACATCTTTTCTACATCTGTCCTTTCTTAATTTGAATTTATGCCCCCTTAGGTTCGTAATCTGAACAAGTGGAAGGATCCCATCAGAATTCAGCGTGCTGAACCCATTCAAGGCCTTATACACCTCAATCAGATCACCGCGCAGGTGCCTAGTCTCCAGCCACTGCAATTTGCAGAACTTAAGCCTCTCTTGATAAGAGGATCCCTTCATTCCCCTCACCAATCTTGTTGCCCTTCTCTGTACACGCTCAAGTAAATCTACATCCTTCCTAAAATGAGGCCTCCAGACCTGTACGCAGTACTCAAGGCGTGGCCTGACCATTGCCTTATACAGAGGGATAATCACCTCCTTTTCCCTGCTAGCAAAATTCCTATATATCATTGACAAAACCCCATGACCTGCCCTGGCAGCCTGTCTGCATTGCTCAGTAAATTTCAAATCTGCCTGCACAATTCCTCCCAGGTCTTTTTCATTTTCTACCACCTTAAGTGTAGTACCACACAGTTGGTACGTTTCACTGGGGTTACGTCTACCCATATGCAGTAATTTACATTTGTCAAGGTTAAACTTCAGTTGCCACTTCTTAGCCCATCTGCCCAAATTATCTAGATCCTGTTGCAGTAGCACACTGCCATTACTGTCATTAACAACCCTGCCAACCTTTGTATCATCTGCAAACTTCGACACTAAGCCTGATATACCTTCATCAATATCATTGATAAATATACAAAACAACAGTGGACCCAACACCGAACCCTGTGGGACTCCACTAATAACATTAGTCCAAGAAGAGCAGCACCCATTAATTACCACCCTCTGTCTTCTCGCACTTAACCATCCTTTTGTCCATTGTAGCAACTTACCCTTAATACCATTCTGCTCCAATTTGTACAATAGTCTTCCATGGGCAACAGTGCCAAAAGCTTTCCTGAAATCGAAAAGATGAAATAACTTTCCAGGTTAACCGAATAAATAGTTTTTTTTTCCCCTAAGGAAATAAGCGATTTCCTTGGGGAATTTGACTCTCAGTCAAATATCAGCAGCATCTGCCTTTTTCATGCATTCATTTATTGAGTAAAGCGGCCCCTAGCCAAAAAAATCTGGCATATGACAAGTCTTTCTTGCAAATCAAAACCTCGGCAGAAAAATATAAAATACATTTTAAAACCACCCAATCTCTTCCTTATAATCAGCCTTGAACTCCAAGAACCTCTGAACAGAACAGCAAATAGTGCAGCAGGACTGGACGGAATCTGTTATGTAATGCTCAAACATCTAAATAATACAGCCTTAAACCTATTATTAACCCCTGGCATGGTGCCGTGAAGGGTATTGTATGGTCGTGGTACCTGCGTGTACCGGTGAACTGTACAATAAAGATCTTATTTATTCTATAATCGGATATTTCTTGAATGGGTTTATCCTTCCTTATGGCATCACTCTTTAATTCTTGTAATCCTTTGTCAGTTAATTCTTGCTTTTCCAAAATCAAGAAAGGACAAGTCACGTCCACAAAACTACCGGCCAATTTCTCTCGCTAGCTCTCTGAGTAAAACAGTAGAAAAAAGTATACACTGTAGACTTAAATGAATCCTTGAAAGCAAAATACTGTTAAATTGTAACCAATACGGTTGCCGACAAAACAGATCCTTTTTGGATCTTATGAAAAGAGCTGAAACCCATATTCGTATATGTCCAAAATGAATATCTAGTAATGGTCAGTCTAGATATTAAAATGGCTTTCGATACTACATAGAGGAGGAGGTGTGGCATTCTTCTAGAGCTCTGTTTCCTAGGGTTGAGAGGACACTTACCGCGATCCATTCAGAATTTTTTAAGTGCAAAACCTTTCAAGTTCATCACCAGCATGTACTTTCACAATATTTTATCCAAGAAGAGAGGGTATCCCAAAGGTCCATACTTAGCCCCCCACTTTTTACAATTAGGCAATCAGCAAGGCGCAGAATATTCCCAAAACTGTAGAAATATATTTGTATGCCGACGATCTTGCCACGTCATGTCGTTCACGAAACATTAATACAATTGAGATACAAATACAACTTTCTATAAATAAATTAGAGACATGGACCATATAAAATGGTTATCACCTATCAGAACAAAAGACAATTGCGATTCATTTCTCTAAAGAGCGTAAATTACATCCAAAATCCTGAACTTAAATCAAGAAACCAACCAATCCCTTTTGCCAACAATATTTGTTTTTTACTCTTACCATTAGATACCGATCTCAATTTTGCCTTGCATATAACTTATATTAGAACCCTCTGCTGGAAAAACCTCAATATAATCAGAGCCAGCACTGCCATGGAATGGGGTGCAGATAAATACACTCTCCTGCATTTGTATCTAAGACTCAGCTAGGAAAACTGTACTTACAAGACTGAATACCATACAGCATTGAGCTCTTGGGGCCTTTCGAACGTCCCCGGCACAAAGTCTCTACATGAGCGATGCTGAATTTGAATATGTGGAGTACAATGTATACTCTTAGTAAGAAGCATATTAAACCTAAGGCAGTGCAATCAGTAAACATGGGTGACCAGTGCATATTGGTTCTGTCTGGTGTGGTATAAGCACTGGGAAAACAAAATTGAGAGTAGGAGTGTGTTATAGGCCTCATTAACATTAGCATTAATAGAGGCATCAATGCAAGAAAGCAAGCTTGTGCAGCATCAACCAAAAAAAAAAAAAAAAAAAAGACTCGCTCCCATTTCACCCCTCTGTTCGTTCCAAATACTTGTCCGGCTCAGCCTTAAATTTATTTATGCTATCAACTACTAATTATAATATGTGGAGTGAAGGAAAATCGGGAACATATCCTCTATCAGTGCTGTGAATATGATGATCCCGTGTTGAACTTGTACCCAATGCGACAATCTTGAGTAGGTTGGAGAAGCAATGTTTTTATAACGTGATGAGGATTTTGCTGCTTGCCGGGTATTTGCAAATTAGTCTCAAACTCAGACTTAAGAGTTCCGGCGAAAGGGTGAAATTCTTACAAATCGGTAGAGTAGACTCTGCCGTGAGTCTGCTGATGTGTCTGACCAGCGATTATAATATCCTTGAAACTAATAGATTAATTCTCAGAATGATTACATTATTATAATCCAAATAGAGTAAGCATGGTTATTGTTGTTGTAGGGTTTTAGGAGCATCAGCGAATAAGGCCATATTGCTCTATGTATACTATCTGTGAGTTGCATGTGTTCTGTGGCCGACTTTCTGTTTCCTGAAGGAAAATTCCCAGTTTCCTGGAGAAAAAACCATGCTAAATGGCTGACTAACTCAGCCATGTTGTGAAAAATACCCATAAAAATTTCTCGCACATCGACGGGATTCAAATACAGGTTTTTCCCACCACTGCGGAAGCCGGTGATTCTACCAACTGTGCTACCCACGAGGGCCAAGCATGGAAGTATGGTACTAGATTCTGAAATCATGTGGGTGCTTGTTCTGCTTTTAAACATAATGAGTCTGCGTGGGTAGCACAGTGGCATCGACACTGTCCTCCCCCCACCGTGTCGAAAAGGCCGGGGTTTCAATTCCGTAGATGACGCGAGGAACGTTTATTAGATTTTTTTTTTTTTTTCACACTATGGTTGAGTTAGCGGTCTCAGGCGTAGATAGCAGAGATTTTCCCGGGAACCCAGGGTTTTTCATCCAGCAAAGCAGGCAAATCGACCAGAGAACACACAATTTATAGACACAATTCACATGGGTAGATGAAATAACTTTCCGGGTCACCCTAATATAATATTTTTACACGTAATGTGGTTATATTGACGAGTAGCTGTTGATATTAACACTGGTATTTCTGTGTCCATTGGCTAGATTGTCTCTAACTGCTTTGAACTGGACTGGTTTTTATGGGGAAAAATTGGGGGATTCTGCTTTGTTGTACGACACTGCGACAAGTTGTGTGCTGGATTTGGAACAGCCCAGCTTTACTTTCTATATTTACATTAATCTCTGAGCTTCATATGGAATACAGGTTTCACCATATGCAGAGTGCTCCTGCTTAACACTGTGTTAATTAATTCCGAAATCTTAACAGCGACTCTATCAATTGTTTGGCTGCCAGAGTTGTTCTGTGGGGGTTGTTCTTTGTTATTGTGGGGGGTGTGGGTATTATTGTTTTTCTTGGTTGCCCTTATTTTCTTTATATTTTAATTATTGTAATTTATCCCCTTTTTTATGTATATCCCCGTAGTCCAATCCTCCCACTTAGCATCTGACTTGTTTGTTCTCAGAAGATTACCAGACCCAAAGGGGACCCCAATTATTTTAGGTATTTTTCCACCGGATTGGCTGAGTTTCGGAATGACAGACTCCAACACATGAATGTAAAATAAAACAATGTTTATTAACATATCATACAGAAACTAGCGATAGTATTTAGTCAAACAATATTTGGCTGATGACTTGTTATTTCATTAACCTTTATATGTGTAAATATCTTGTTCAAACTCAATTGTTTCATCATCAGATATCCTATTCTAATACACATTATTATTCATTATGACATGGTGTCTCTTCATGTTCTTTACAGGGACTTCAATAGGTCGTGTCATACACTTTACATAGATTCTTCCCACTCTTCTTCTGAACAGTCTGTATAATAAACTAACAACTACCAGCCAATGAACTGGCTCACAAAAACCTTCAGAGTTCGTGTCTCAATTTGTGAGAAAATTTCATTTATTCAATCAGACACCCTTTCTGCAATCAGGTCAACAGGAAATATTAATTAATTCCATTTAACATTACCCTTCTGAACAGTTAATCCTCTATACCTTTATATATCACTTATTAATTAGCCCCTACTTAAATCAGAAATACTCTCCACAAATCAACTCATAATAAATTGAAATTTCAACCTTCAATTTCATACATATTATAAAAACCCTTCCCAACATTAACAATTCTCGGTTATCTATTATACCCTCTCCTTCCAGCAAGCATTTATATGAGGAGCTTCACTTCAAATTATAGGCTACGTCCGTCTTAAATACTTTACACTTTTATTCATATATTCATTACTTATATCTCCCTCCTTACTTATATATACCTAATTTTCCTACAGTCCTCTCTTTAATAAATTAAGTACACCTATTTCGGTAAACTCTCTAGCACTTACGTGTTTGACCTGGAACTTTCCTCCCTGCTCGGCTTCCTTTCATACCGATCATTCAGGTACTGGAATGCGGGGGCGCTCATTTGGGGATCTCGGTGATCATGGTGTTTCCCTACCGGGTACTGCCCGGCTGGAATCAATCAGTGTCGCATACTCTTTACCGGTCAGCATTTCTTCTTCCGTGGATAGAGGGGTTTTCGAGTAGGTCAATGGTTCGATCACTCATTCGACTGGCTCTGCCTATATAATTCTCAGGGTGTGATTCTTCCTTCTTCCTCACTACGGCTTCCGTGTTTACAGGTGAACATTCCTACTGGCTGTCGGGATATGCAGAATTTCTATCACTGCTTCCATCTACCTCAGGTCTGCAGCTATCTCCCAAACTAGACTACTGCTCTGCTTTGTATCGTTCTCCAACTCCTTCAAATCATCCTCCAGACCGCTCCGAGAACTTCTTCCGACTCCTCCGAAAACTTCTTCCGAATCTCACGAAAACTTTTCCAGAATGCCACGAAAACTTTTCAGAATCTCCCTCTCAAAATTCCCTCTATTTTCTTCCTGGCCAATAGGAGATCTGCACATCCTTTTTCCTGTGTTCTCATTTGTCTCCTCTCCTCTTCCGTGGGCGGGTCTTCTTTACTCTTTGTGTCCCAACTTCCGTGGGCCTCGAACATACGAGAACAATCCAGAAAGAGAGGTGGAAGTTCCGGTCAACTGAGAAGCGTCACAGCTCCTCCCGTGACCTCACGCGCGCACACCTGGTGACGTCGCCCACCTCTAATAGCGTTTCACCGTGAAATTTATAAGAGGGTCAGCTTAAGCACTCTTGGCCCTTACTATGGTGCATCTGCCTCTGTCTTAATGGGGATTTGTCATGGTATATTACTTTCACTGACTCGTCAAAGAACTTCCATACAAACAAGCTACAACTAAACAAGGAGTGACTGGAAGGTATTTTTGAATTCCAGTGCTTCTTAACCCATGTTGTTTTTACCAGAAAACCACTATTCGTATTACAGTTAAATTCTCATAATATTTAACAAATTTTATTAATTAATGTAAGGACGGGTCCTTACAGTTCATTGTGCTGGCCACCCTGAGTTCTGGTGTTTTTAACTTCCCAATGATGTTACATCGTAATTCCTTGTGCAGTGACTCATTTTACTATCGAGTATTCGTAATACAGTGACTCATTTCAACATCCTGTTGTGTTCTCATCTTCCTTGTGAGGTGGTTACTGCCAATTGTTGCCAATGCTTTCAAAGGATTGATGAAAAAAGTGGGGTTCCCCAATGATTACTATTAGGACCACTGTTGTTTTTGATTTTCATAAACGGCATCGATCAAGGGATAGAGGGGGCGATGTCAGATGTCAAAATTTGCAGATGATGCAAAAGTTGGTTGAGTAGTTAATGATCACTGCCAATCCGAGCTTCTTCAGAGTGACCTAGATTGACTTCAGGGATGGTCACAAAAATGTCAGCTATGCTTTAATCCAGCAAAGTGTAAGTTATTGCACCTGGGTAACAGTAACCCAAAATAACTTATACACTTGGCGGAATTGAACTAAAGACGGTAGTGGAAGAAAGGGACTTAGGTATTACGGTACGGTCAGACATGAAGTTCCCCGGGCATTCTGGACAGGTTGCCTTTGTTGTCTTTGTCCCACTGGAGAATTACCTGAAGATCGACATTTAAGGAATTGGTAGCAGATTTTCGAGAAGTTGAAGCTGATTGAGCAGGACAAGGTTTCTCAAAATGGAAAGTGGAATGAAATGTGCTATCATCGGCAAAACTATGGATAAGATTTCCAGTCAATGGAAGAAGGTCATTAATATACAAGAGGAAAAGAGTGGGAGAAAGAACTGAACCTTGGGAGACACCGGCATTAGTGGAATTGGAAGAAAGTGAGTCATCTACCATCACCCTCAGTGGGCGATTAGAGAGAAAACTGGATAACCAATTACTAAAATCTGTTGGCAAATCATAAGATGAAAGCTTATTTAGAAGACCTTTATGCCAAAAACGTTCGGAAGCCTTTGAGATGTCAAGAGCAACTACTTGCGTTTCACCGAACCTTTCCATTTAATTAGTCCATAAATGGGTAACATAAGCCAGAATATCACCAGTGTATCGACACTGACGGAATCCATACTGGCGATCGTTGATCAGACGGAAGGTTTCTAGGTAGTTTAAGAGTTGGCGGTTAATTGATTTCTCCATTACTTTAGAAAGAGTAGAAGTAATTGCAATGGGATGATAATTGGATGGGAGGGATTTGTCACCCTTTTTAGGAACTGGCTGGATATGAGCAAATTTCCAAGCAGAAGGAAAAACACCTTTGGAATAAGAAAGTGAAAAAAGGCGGCAAAGAATAGGAGAAAGTTGAGGAGCACAGGTTTTGAGAACAAGTGGAGAAATACCATCGGGATCTGAAGCTTTCTTAGCATCAATATTCGTCAAAATCCTTCTGACATCCTTTTGACGGAAGACCACAGCAGGCATTGAATGGAGCGTGTTGGGAATGGTGGGAGGTGTTTTAACAAGATCATTAATACATGAGTTGGAAGAAAAATGGGATGCTTGCAGGTCAGCTTTATCCTTGGCTAAAGTGACAACAGAACCATCTGGTTTGGACAGAGGTGGGAGCAGATATGGGCAAAAGTTGCGGCCAATAGCTTTGGCAAGAGACCAGAATGCTCGGCTACCATTAGGGCAAGAAGCAAGTTTTCTTCTCTTAGCCTGTTCAAACTCTAATTTGGACTGGTTAATAACAGCTTTACAATTGTTGCGAGCTTTGGTGTAGGCAGAAAATGAAACTGGGGAATTAGAAACAAGTCAATTACGATATGCAATATTCTTCTCTTGAACAGCCTTAGCACATTTATTGGAAAATCAAGGTTTATTTAAAGGAAGAGATTTTAAAGTGGAGTGTCCGATAAAGGAATCCATTCCTGCAAGAATAATTTCCCTGACACGATCTGAGCAAACGTTGACAAAGAAGTTTTGAAACAGTAATCCGGCCAACGAAAAGAAGAAAAGAAGTCTCGCAGGTCATCCCATTTTGCATTCTTGTAATGCCAAACAACACGAAGTTGGGAATAGCCATGAGATAAAGGTTCCATTGGAGAAGAGACAATTACCAAGTTGTGATCTGAAGTTTGTGAGAAAAAGATCAAGCGTTTTGGCTGTATGATTAGGATTGTCCGGTATTCTTGTAGGTAAATGAACAATCTGTGCAAGGTCATTAGTAATTGAAAATGCCTCAGCATCTCGACCAGCTGGGTTGGTGTGACTAGAAAACGTAAGCCAGCTGGAGTTCTGAACATTAAAATCGCCAAGGAAAATTACCTCACTGTTAAGAAAGTTGGACTGGAGAAAGTGAAGTTGCAAAGAGAGAAAGTCAAAGAGCTCCAAGTGATTAGCGGAGTTGGGAGAACGGTAGAGACAATAGATCAATTTGACACAATGAGGTAGAGAGATTTTAAGCCAGAGAAGATCAAAGAGAGGAGATTCCAAATTGCCAAGTCTTTGACAGGGAATAATCAGAACGGACATATGCACAAGTACCACCTTTGAGGCGAAATTAATCATAGAGCGAATAATTTGGGCAACTGAGATGAGCAGTAGTTGAATCAACCGGTAACTGAGATTCTGTCAGAAAAAGTACATGGGGTTTGGCAGACTGCAAGTGGAAATGGACATCGTTGAGATTAGAATTGAGAGCATATATATTTGTGAAATGAATTAGGAAGTGTTTGGGAGGTTTATATCATTTTGGAGATAAGCTCGCTCTATTAGTTAGATGTCTTATTAAAGTACGTGGCAAATAACTCACACTAACGGTCACTCAGACAAGGTCCGGCCAATCAGGGCTCGACCGCGTCGTGTACATTGAGAATAATTGCCTTTGTTTATCAGGCACCATATTAAAGTTAGACAGAAAACCAGTAAAATATCTGATATTCATCATGAAAAACATATGTGGCTATAAAGCTGTTCAATTACAATTCCCGATAGGTGCTATCATCATCATTTAGGCGATATTTTCGGTACCAATAGCTTTAACAAAATTCATCTTAATATACAATGGAAAGTTGTCATGTTGTAACCCAGCGAGATCAACGCTAATGAAAAGTGACCATAATTTTCGTTTACCTTGGCCGATCTTCACGAAGTTGATGTCTGTGGACACACCTTGAGAAGAGGAATTTGACAGACACAAAATAGAGCAAATTGTGACACTTTAAACTACAAAAATCACGACAAATCAGCGGTACCTAACAATGGAATGTAACAGAAATGTTAAGCAATCGGTGGAAAGCATAGTATAGTGTATAGTGTGTTTAGGGTCGAACGGCACCAGGGGTTTCCCCCATCTCCGCGTAGTATACATTGTGGTGTGATTCAGAACACTGTAGAGGTCAGAGGTTTAAAAATGCATGGATATTGTGGTGTGTAATGTTTTGTACCGTTCTTCATCTGATCTTTTAGCCGTTGGGTCCCTAATGAGACCCACCGTTGCCCACACTATACTTCGTAGATGCAGACCAGGTACACCAGTATTTTAGAGATTTACTATTTACTCTGGCAGGTCCTGCCACCTAATTTTCTGAGATTTCAGTGGCTAGGACCTTAAAAAAAAAAAAAAAAAATGGTGGGGGTGGGAGAAACGCTAGAAATTCGGTCAGGCCGAAAGAGATATAAATTATACGGGGTAGAGTTAAAATAATATATATACATTTTTTTTTTTTGATTATGGGGCTTGTGTAGTTTTGACAAGGGTCAAACGCTAGTCGCAAGATAGCTAGAGAGGGAAGGGAGACTGAAGACTGGGGGGTGAAAGACAGAAATATGGGGTCAATAGTGAAGATAACCCCAAAAGTAGGTCGGGCAGGCCCATGCCTCACCAGGTGAAGATAGGGGGTAGCAGGGGGGGAGGGTACAGAGTAACCATCCCCTTGCCAAGGGAAGGGATGGAAAGTGAACCGAGTGAGGGTACCCGGTTCGTATCACCTAATGACGTTTCGGCAGCAAACTGCACAATGCCTTTGTCGGGTCTTTCTATGCCATTCCTGGGACATGTTGTCCCGTCCGTGTGAATGGTCAAGTCCAGATAATGACTCCAGTTTAAGCCAGTGGTCAGTTCCAGGTTAAGTTAATGATTAGTTGTTCTTCAGATTGCAGCTGTTAGGTTTTTGTTTAGTTGACGCATCTAAGGATCTTCATTCTGGATTACGAGTGGTTGGTTTGTAGGAAAATTCCTGCTAAGGTTATGAGTATGTCCTTCTTCTAGTAAAAAGATCCTGCACAAACCTTTATAATTGTCTTCGCTCTTCACGAGATATTGTTCTTAGTTTATTGGCGAGAAACGTATTCTGGTTATTAAGAGGCAGCGGTGGTCTTCGTATAGTTGGCAGTGGTGCATGAGGTGCTCCCACGCCTATGGCTGTCCACAGTGGCAGAGATGGGTGTCACTCAAACTGAAACTGGAGAGTTTTGCTCTTATTGCGCCGTGCCCCGTGAGTATGTAAGATGTCAGCAGTCCCGGTGAAAATCAGTTGGGGCTTTTGGGAAACTCTAGTTGATTATCCGGTATGAATCTTCGGGTGACTTCCCCTTTTGTCGAAGTCGTCCAGCGGATTTGCCAGGCCTGCTGTTGGTGGGTGAGAAGGCGTCTTTTCTCGAGTTTACAATCGTTTACGATGTTTAGAGACATCAACCAAAGGTAGAGTCGTAAAGGACATCCACACCATTCTAGGAATCGTAGTCCGTTCTACGTCTAACGATGCCAATAGCTCTAAGATAGTCGGGGCACTTCTTGTCCGCGGCGGAATTTTTTTTTTTTTTTTTTTTTGATTGATGAAACTCGAAGTTTCATCAATAAAATTAAAGCCAGAGGACCCTCTGACTTTATTCTTTGTCGCTACAACCACCTCACTGCACATCTGAGTCTGTGAAATCCCACAGTCTGCTAGATTTCATTCATACAATTCCTGCAGGAAATGTTCTTTAGTGACTTCCCCTTTTGTCGAAGTCGTCCAGCGGATTTGCCAGGCCTGCTGTTGGTGGGTGAGAAGGCGTCTTTTCTCGAGTTTACAATCGTTTACGATGTTTAGAGACATCAACCAAAGGTAGAGTCGTAAAGGACATCCACACCATTCTAGGAATCGTAGTCCGTTCTACGTCTAACGATGCCAATAGCTCTAAGATAGTCGGGGCACTTCTTGTCCGCGGCGGAATTTTTTTTTTTTTTTTTTTTTGATTGATGAAACTCGAAGTTTCATCAATAAAATTAAAGCCAGAGGACCCTCTGACTTTATTCTTTGTCGCTACAACCACCTCACTGCACATCTGAGTCTGTGAAATCCCACAGTCTGCTAGATTTCATTCATACAATTCCTGCAGGAAATGTTCTTTAGTGACTTCTCTATTAATGTTAAAAATCACAAGCTTTGGACGTTGTCTTGGTGGCTTCTCAACCTCCAATCCCATCGCTCTTACTTGTTAATTCTCAACAGTTTGTGCCGCATCCCGATCCGATGGGTAATTGATGAAACATGAATTTCTTAGAACAGCGTCCTCGTGGACAGCACAGTTGGTATAATCACCGTCGTCCCCATACCAGATCATATAGAGCTAAGTTCGAATTCCGTCAATGACGCGAGGAACTTTTATGGCCTTTTTCACAACGTGGTAAGGTGAATCGGTTCCGGCGAGGGCAGCATGGTTTTTGAACTGTAAATTAGGTTTTTTTTTTTGTCCAGTAAGTAGCAAATCAACCACAGAACACACATTACAAACATATTATACACGGCGCAATGTGGCCTAAGCTGCTGATGCGCCTAAAACCCCTACAACAACCAACCTCTGAACAGTGCAAATATGCAGACAGGCTACTAGAACAGCTCATGAGGTTCTATCAATCATCTACAGATCTCAAGTCAAATTTTAAGAAGGATATCGGGCAAAATAAGAACAAAGAAAAATAATATTAGTGAGAGAAACAAAAGCGTACTGTTACCAAAAAAAAAAAAAAAAAAAAAAAAAAAAATCCAAAAAGACTAGCTCTGTAAATTGCAGTGTTAGGAAACTAGGCAACCACCTACGAAAAGATCTGATCGAAGTGTTAAGACTATGAATAGACGAGTAAGTTAAATTTATGACATCATTACTCTTTCTGAGACAACACACATGAGAAGGCATAAATTTAAATTGAAGAATGTTTGCAGAACAAATGTGAGAAAATTTGCTTTCAACTAGCGATTAGTCAATCGTTGGAACAAAGTTCCATCTGGCGTTGTGGAAGTGGTTGGTTTGAATATATTCAAATTTTCCTCTACGGATATCATTTATGCGTATATAATGCGCAAATTTTATGTACGTAAAATTTATATATGATAATATTCGTGTTTTTTTTTTTTTTTTTTTCCACATCCTTTGTTTCAGTTTTATTTTACAACGCATACAAGACATAAAATTATATAAGATTTATTTTGATTTTACAGAAGCTGCGTAGGTTAAGATTTTTAATTATTTTAGTATTTTGATCCTGTCACGCCAACTGGTTGGATATATATTTGTTCAAAATTACAATCGTTAAAATTTCCAGAGTGCGCCATTCGTGTTTTGCTAGACTCTCTGCATGACTAACTCTGAAGTTCATTGCCACCACCTTCTCCTTACCTTTAATCTAAGCAAGTACAATATCACTCTTCTTTCTATTCAGAGAAGTGGAGAGCGTGGAGGGACAGGATTTATGTAGGTGCAATGACTGAAAGTGGCATATACAGGCAGCGCTAGACCAACCAGTGTCGCCTGAAGGTATGGGAATGTTGACGTCTGCTCTCCTGATATGGTAGGCTACGGACTAGGTCGCTTGCAATCCTCACATAACCGTAGGCGGAATTAATCGATTTCTGTGACAGTAACAACGCTGTATATTTCCCACTCCTCTTACAACGAAGAGGAGAGGGAAAGGAAGGGGAACGTGGAGGAAGAGAGAGGGAGAGAAGGGAAAATGAAGAAATAGAGATTGAGAGAGAAAGACAGAGGAAGAGAATATGAGAAAGGAATAGGGAATCGCTCTTCCACACTTTATGGAAGAGCGATTGTACTGAAAGTGGCATATAGTTGCCCAGAAAAAGAGATATTTCAGCTAATTAAGTTACTGTTTGAGGCTAATTATATTTTATTTGAAAGTACGATTTACAGACAGATTTTCGGTTTGCCTATGAGTTTAAACTTGAGCGGCCTAATATCGGAGTTGTATTTAGATAGATTAGAAATTATACATTTAACGTAGTTTTTACCAAAAATCACATATTATGAAAGATACCTCGACGACATCCTCATTATAACGGATTATGACACTAAAACACGAAGTTATGCGCATTAGGTTAAAATTTACACTGGAGAAAGAACAAGAAGAAACAAAGTCCATAAATTTTTTAAACTTTACACTTAAGAGGGAGTGCGAAAATATTAATTTCAGTATTTATCATAAGCCCGTGAATACGGGGATGTTCCTACACTATAGCAGCTACCACCCATACTCATATAAAAGATCGATCGTGTTAAACCATTCCTTAAATGCATTCAAATCCTCTTCCACACAACTTGCCCTACAGATAGAAATAGAAGAACTGACGAATAGGTTCCTAAATAGAGGATACCCGATTACCTCTATCAATACCATTAAATTAGAAGCTAAAGACAAAATAATTAATAACAAACATAATGACATGATTAATAAAAAAACATTTTATTTCAATAGCGTCTGTTGAGAACTGGTATAGACAAATTACAACCTTTTTAGAGGTACAGAAATGAAAATAGTTGCAAAACCGGCCGTAAATTATATGCAACACTAAAAAATCACGCGGTAATATCGACTTCCGAACAAACACATGACCTCGTCTACCACATTTCATGTAAGGATTACATGAAATGTGGTAGACGAGATTCTTCTTACATTGGATCTACCAGATATTTTTTTAAACTCGAGGGTTAGGCAACATGAAGCATCAGCCCGTGCACCACGTGCTAATGAACTAGCATTTCATGCGATAAATGAAAACCACACATTCCTGTTTAATGAAGCCAAAATTTTAAATATTCAACACAATTATACTAAGTTATTGATTGTCCAAACTTTAGAAATGAAATTACGAAAAACTCTGTTAACATTCGACGTCATCTTATCTGATTCGTGGTCATTCGAACGCATGCGTACCAAAGACTAATTTCCTATTTATAAGATTCCGAACACACGCGGTTCGTTAATCTCATTCCACCCTGTGAACATGACTCCACTGTGAACCTGAGCGTTGGACTATCCGTGTGCGAATAGTGAGGAACACATTATCCGTTTTAAATGATTTTAAATTATGTAATCTTGTTTTAACGTATCATTTCATAATTTATTCGCATAACGAGAATTGGTAAAGAATAAATCCTACTGACTGAATAAAAAGTAACTCCTTGTTTATTTCTAAAATAAATTGTGCTACCCTCTTTCTACTACTGACTTTCTAAGGAGAGATCTGGATAAATAACAGCGAAATGTTGAATAGTTACACAATAAATGGCTCCAGAAGATAATTGATGGCGGATATCAATCGATAATCTCAAGTGTAATCTATTCTGCGTAATAACGAAATCCCCAGGTTATAAGTGATGCACAATAGCAAACAAATAAAGAAAAAGGATAGAAAGCTGTAGTATTATTAAATAACTGAAACTGCATCTTGTAAAAAAAAAAAAAAATTATTCGGTGTTATTCACTTTCGCCTTCTTTATACACTGCAATAACCACCGGGTGTAGTGAACTGAGAAGTAGAACCTTAGTCAAACTTTACCTGATATCTAACGGGAAATTGTTGTTATTTATTGATAGTGCAGTAAAGAACTCCCATTTGCCATGACACACCTTCACGGTTCACGATATCACGCCTAAACTTCGAACCGCACTGAGAATTTTTCATTATTCAGTTCTTTACGACTATTGAATAGTATTAAAGGGAGAGTTGTTGTTTTCCAACAATTTTCTAACAAGATCGTTAGAATTCCTCTCTATTAGGCTCTTTCAGTTTTTAGAAAATCATTATTTCCAAAAACACTGAAATTTTTTTTTGAAAGAAAAATATTTTTAATGAAAATCTTTATTTGAAATTAAATTAATTTCAAATAAAGATTTGAAATCCTTTTTTAATACTTTTGTATTTGCAAAAATACAAAGCATTTAAGAAAATAAGCAAATTCAGCCAATCCAGGCTTTGGTTAGGAGTTTCACACAGAGATGATGCAATTACATATGACTAATAGCTATTGGCTTACATGTACACTAGTCAAAACAATTATGGGACCACAGTATTAATAAACAATGATTGTGTAAATATAATGACATACACACCCCACGAAAAAGTACTTATGTGATTATACACTCCCGCCTAAAAGTTTGGAATCACGTTCATTTTTTTTTTTTTTTTAATTTTTAAAGTTTTTATTAATTAGGACCAACTTGTTTACCAATTTTTATTAAAATATTTTCTACATTTTTATTTAAAAATATATGTATAAAAACAAAAATTCGAAATAATATTCAAAATATTTAAGACATTTTTAGAATATTCCAGGAAGGTGTGGAAAGATTCCCGAATGTGGTAGAACATTGTAGAAGGTTCCTGAATATGACAGAAGTTGAATATTGTAGAAAGTGAGTATTGCTTCAACGTTATAGAAGATTATAGATTATTCTACAGTTTTGAAATAATATAAATTAAGGAGTAAGGGCTGTAACTTATAAAAGTATAATAATAGTAACTTATAAAGCCAAACATCCGTCATTCAGAAAGAGTATTTGGTGTAAGTTTTGTGTTTCGTGATAAACATGACTGTAAATATGGAACTAAAGTTTTGAAAAAAAAAAAAAAAAAAGGAAGTGCAATTATAACTCTTTATTAGCTAGTAAAGAATTAGCTGGTATTACAGTCAGTTGATGATTTTGAGGTTTCATGAGGCTTTTGCCATAAATTCTGTATATATTATATATTAATTCTGCATATCTATTTATTTCATTGCATGTTTTTTTTTTATATATACATTTAACTTATATATACATTTTTATATATATATATACAGTTAAATAAAAGAATTTAACAGGTGCTGCGACCCTCATTTTGTAACTTTTTGTGCTCACAGCCCCTCACAGGCACAGTTAGTGTATCATTTTTTGCAAATTTATATATCAAATAACAATTTATAGAAAGTGTAAATTATTATAGATCAATATTATAAATTGTAAATATTATTGTAACTCACTAAATAATCTATGTTACTATCCCTTTTTTGCACCCCTCTAGCTTTCACGCTGTACAGGGACGGAGCAATATGGCCTTAGTTGCTAATGCTCCTAAAAACCAAATAACAAACAACAAACAGCTGTACAGGGGTGAATGTAAAATTTAACTAAGACTAAATGCAACTAGGCATAATATTTTATGAGTTATAATAATCTATATAATATAGGTGTAAAAACCATAGACAACTCTTAAAGGAAAATAACTACGATGGTAGTGTAATGGGCATCATTTCAACTGTATCTCATAATGTGCTCATCTTTCACAACGAGTTATCAATGTATTGCACTGCCTGGTGTAGTGCAGAATATTCGTAGTTTTTTTTTTCCCCTTTAAGAGTTGTTTATGGTATTTTTAAACACCTATATAATAAAGATAATTATAACTCTTAAAAATATTATGCCTAGTTGCATTTAGTCTTACTTAAACATTATCACCAACACCTTTTCGCATCTCTCGTAATGTGGTTTATCTTCACAACTGGGTTGTCATGTTTGCAATACCAGGGTGCCTAACCACCAATGAAAGGCCAACAAGCGTTAAAACGGTGTCGTCTGGGTGGTGGTACCCACTGAGAATAAGTAACAATAGTCTTCTCCATCAGTGAACGTTACTTATTTGAGGTATGTGAAATACATGTAACGCGTTGTGAAGGATGAGCACAATATGAGATACATTTGAAATGATGCCTTTTGCACTACTATCGTAGTTTTTTTCCTTTAAGAGTTGTCTATAGTGTTTTTACACCTATATTATATAGGTCAACGTGTTTTAACGTGTTGACCACTCAGGTGCCTCAAAAGAAAGTTTTATTTTTAAAGTAATATTTTTATGTTTTTCACAGATTAGTGGTACAAAAGAATTTAACAGGTGCTGCGACCCTCATTTTGTAACTTTTTGTGCTCACAGCCCCTCACAGGCACAGTTCGTGTATCATTTTTTGCAAATTTATATTTCGACAGCAGTTCTAGTTCAAGGTCACGCACAAATCAAATTACGCTCAGCAACTTTGTAAATATAGCGTCGTCTCAGTCTTGAATGGAACTTTCGAAGAATAACTACTGAAAACACGTAAGGATTCTCAATAGCCTTTGTTCCCTGCAATTCTCGTAATTATATTTGTGTAGAGTTTTGTAAAGTACTGCTAAATTTCACTTTTTTAAATCGAAAACTACAAAATATTCTGATAACCTACGCTATTTTTTTAAAATATTTCTTGGAAGTCGATTATAGTCTGTAGACTTTCCGGAGCTGCACACAAAAACAAAATTCCAAGCGGGGAAAAAGTGGCAAGCATAATTTCGAAATTTTGCACGCAACGGTTTTGGATATAGAAATGATACTAATAGTGTTTAATAGCCTTATATATATATATATATATACAGTATATATATTCTTACTGTCACGAGAATGAACTGAAGGTCACTGCCATACACAATCTATTTAAGAAGTAAACGTGGTTAGTGAATTAGGAAACAGGTGGATGAATGCGAATATTAAATTTCCATTACATATGTGAAGAGAATCGATTCTATACATTATTCGCTACATATTTATATGATTACCTTTGTTTAAAATTGTAATTATTATGAAAATCAAAGTATCTCAATGACCTCATCACCCCTTTACTCCTAAAGTTGACTGAGTCTACTTTAGGATTAAATATTTTTAAATATTTATATTTGTAATATATAAGCAGAACCATGTGCGCAAGCGTAATTTTGCGTGTTTAACGCTTCCTAGTATAAGCTACTCAACCACAGTTCCACGTTACTACAATATCGAAAACTGCACTGGTCAACCGTCTTTCTACGTGTTCAGAGCCAGTAAGCAGATTAACGCGTTTTCCTGAGTAGACAATAGACGCTCGTCAACTCGCGTTCTGCATGTACGTACCCTCATCCTGGAACGTGATTCTTCCCTACAATGTCGATCAGAATCATTCAATAAACTTATCTAATGTCATTAGATTACTACGTTACCAATGACATTTCTGGGTTCATATCTCGTCCCCAATATGCCAAACTGTTCCATATCTAAGTGTTATTAAGCTTGACCATTTCCTTGTTTCTAATCTAGGTTACGCTTGCTACATTGCCCTCGTGCTAATATTATTTCCTGTAAAATTGATCCATTACTATTTACTTGCTACTACTATAAAGAAAAAAAAAAAAAAAAAATTAACTGCGTCTGCATCAGTCAGTATTTTTTTCCTTTGTGACTAATTCTTTATTATTATGAACTCAGTATTCGTTCTATTAATCAACACAACTACTATAATCGAAACTACAAATTATCACTACAGTGTACAGTGATTCTTCTGCTGTAGTTTTTGTTCTATATCATTTTCATACACCTTTTCGTAAATCGAAATATATATTCGAAATTTATATTCCTCCTAGAATATAAAATTGGTATTTTCATGATGATATCAAATATGAAAAGTTTAATTCAGTCTTTGATTTGAATTAATTTGAGATCAAAGATTGTATTACTCATGTCAGAATTAAACATTTGAATTAAAATACATTAAAATTAAAATTCAATAAGAAAGACGGTCGGTTGTCCCAAAGGACAGGAGCAGAAATAACAAATAAATCAATAAGTAGGCCTTTCTATTTATTTCTTTGTATTGAGTTCATTTAATTGCACTGGTATATATTTTTAAAAAGCTGGGTTTTTTTTTTTTTTTTTTATGAAAACAGATGACCTTGTACAAATATTAGATGTAATTTCAAATCTGTAATCGATTTTGACCTATCACGTAATTGTTTTTCACAAAATGAAAAATAAAGCAACATTATTTATTAAAAGAAGCTTTCCACTAGACTGACGTGAAAGAAGTTAAAAATTGGTGCGCACATGCTGAAAATGTGACATTGTAAACCTTACTCACAATCTTTTCCTGCTGTTCAAGAATTGTAAGATCATTAACCGAAAATATTGATAAAACCTTGTATACCTTACGGTATACAAGGTTTTATCAATTCTTTCATATGTAGCTTGAGTTATTGGAATTTCTGAGTGAGGAAATGGCGAAAACAGATGCGTCACTGTTTTGTTTGCTGTCTCCTGTAAGCATTTTTTTTTTTTTCTGTGCCAGCTAGGACCTAGCTAATTAATACAATGCAAAAACATAAGAAACTTTGCCTTCGCAACGAGTTGCGCTACTTTAAGACAAATGGCTTCGTAAGGACGAAAGGCCTCCGTAGCCGAGTGGGCAGGAGCGCGAGTGCAGTAGCATACGCTCTTTGAGTAGACCGGGGTTTAAGCCCTTGACTGCTGAATACGGTCGATCTGCCAACCCGGACTGGACCAGCGTGGCAGATTAGGGTCCATTTCCCTCAACATGAATTGTTGAGGAGGCTTCCATCCTGCAGTAGGTTGATAACGGCTGCATTGCACTTTACTTTAAGACAAATGGCATTGCCAAATGGCTTTTTGTCAGTTTTTTTTTTTAACAATTATTTAATTAAAAGCGACTACTTGGCTGATCCCTTGTCATTTCATTTGACAAGAGATCAGCAAGTCCTGAAAGAAGCTATCAGAGCAGTGTCCAATCTGCACTCTAGTAAATTTCCCCGTGGTCTGAGGCTTTCAGCTCTAACGTCACTGCTGTTGGCAATTGCTAGTACGTTATCTGTTCTAAGATGACAGTAATCTGATTGAAACTATTCACTTTCAGAGGAAGTTCCAGTGACTTGCCTAAATTATTAATTTCAGCACCCTGTACAAATACAGACAACTTCAAATCTTCACTAACCGCGACTGAATAGGCAATGGAAGGTGCTGGCTGAAATATTAAATACAAAAACATAATACAGTTATATTTTGAAATAATTTGCCAGCATTCAGGTACTGTAATATTAAGTAATATATAAGCAATATATAAGTAAAATGTTACGCTCTCTTTCGAAATTCACTTTACTTATTTTTAGCATCTCATAGACGATTGTTATTAGATTTTACAACTAAGGATACCTCAGTCCGCGTTCGCAGGCCTGTAGTTTAATAAAGGTTGAATATAATTACACTGCGTGTGTTTATCTACATTAAAAGTTTAATAAATAAAATTAACATAACGAAATGTACAAATATCGAGATTTTTTGAACAAGCATGAACTTTCTTCGGTATATCCAAGACATGAAATGAACATTTTATATATAAACGGAAGTTCCATTTTTCATATAAAATATTCATTTCATTATGGAACCACAAAAGCCGAAATACTGACAAAATTTATTTCTATATTCTAACAAGAATATATCTGTTTCATTTCCTTATAATAGCTAATTGTGTGATTAGCTATCATAAGATAAATGTACTATACTATCGTTTTTTTACTGTCCCACTATTTAAGATAACTATTATTAACGTACCACAAACATATTTTAGTAAACTTACCTTTGATTGTTCAGATGGCACAGATTCTTTCCTTGGTATAGCTTTCAACCATTTGTTAATTAAAACAGTATCTTTCAATGGAAAGCCAAAGTCATAGACCACGTTTATAATTTCCAGGGCATCCAGGAACACAACATTTTCCAGGCATTAATAAAAAATTCAAGGCACTTTTATGATATGAATTCACGTACAAACACAGTAGCACTAATAACACGGACAAAAAGAACTAATGAACAAAGAAAGCGCTACTGGAATTAGTTTATGACCTTCACCCTTTGGCCCACTTGGCAGAATGGATTAGCCCACCGATGCCGTAGTAAATGGGCTTTGTTTTTAAGGTGGCGCTGACTATAGTACGATAGGCACGTGGTCAGTGATATCACTTTCGGTGACTTCACTACTGAAGCCATCATATCGCGCAAAGGAATATGTTAGTATCACTCATTCTTCTACTCATGGGTTTAAGGGCCTTCGCAACCGAACGACTTATTTGTGCCCGGACTCGAACTGCAAAAAGTGGCTCGAGTCGCCGGGTGTGGCCGGGCTGCAGTCGCCACTATTACATAAGGAATCCCCGAATCTGCGCCTCTGAGCGTTTTCTTCACTATCCACCTTCTGTCGTCGAGGAGAGGCCGATCCCCGCCACTGACAGCTTTTTCTCATATCATACATACCAACTATTAAGTCACTCGTTAAATCTCGCCATTTGCAGAGTTGTTTTTACATAAAGTCGTTCGACACTGATATTTCATTAATGAAATATCAGTGTCATGAAATATACAGTGTCGTTCGACACTGTATTTCATTAATGAAATACAAGCCAATCTGATATTTGGAACTATACATTAATGAAATACAAGATCAACCTGCTATTTGAAACTATACATGTGAAGAATATAGTAATAAGGAACTACTGTATAGTATAAGTAGTAATTGGAACTACTGTATAGTATAAGTAGTAATTGGAACTATGCATGTGAAGAATATAAACAGAGAAGACAAAAGTTTCGGAGGAAGTGTGTGAAGTTTTTTGCAGAAATTTTAAGGAACTGAATAATAAGGAGGAAAATGAAATAGGTAAGTAATCGTAATTTTTATTAACAGAATGACAACGAGATTTTTAAAATAAAAATAAATAAAATAATACAAATGAAAGAAGTTTTCTAAGGGTTGAAAAATTATAGAATTTAACTGAAAATATTAAGAATTTTCAAAATTTTATAACTAATACAATTTATTTACTTTTAATTATATATTTTTTAAATTAACTCTAAAACTTTGTTTTTACTTCAGAGAAGTGAGGCCGAATTTCTTATATTTTTTTATATTGCCATTGAATTTCTCCTTGGTAGTCTGCAAACCCTTCACGGATTGTCTTAGGATTTCGTCAAAAGACACCGATATTCTCAAGAAAAAAAAAAAAAAGCCTTTATCCCCTACTACCCGAAACTGCTTGCAACTTCCAGGCAGGATATTACGATCCCTTGTCTCGAATGTTAAAGACACCGATTCACCCCCCCCCCCTTTCTTGCAGATCGGTTCAGTGTACTGAATTTCCTGCAGTCACTGCACTGGCTGCTATGTTGACGAATCTGGCAGAAGGCTCAAATATCGAGTCGCCCAACACGAGAGTTATTCGAAACTATAACATTAATCCCAGGATTTGGAACACTCAGCGATCGTGGAGCACTTCTTGTCTACCCAGCACGACATAAACCCACCCCGCGACGTTGAAATTATCGACCAGATCCCGTCTGGTTGGAATCGCTTCACATCTCGTGTTGTCGCGATTCCTTTAACCGGAACAAAGGAGGTTGCATCCATCCCATCATCCAAGCAGCCATCCTCCTGAATGATAAACATTGGCGCCCACAGCATACTTAACCGTTGCTGTTACAACCACATGCCTCTACTTCCAACTGCTAACTGTTTCTGCACCTGTGGCACGCGTTTCGCCTCGCATGACCACCATGACTGGGCATTCTTTATATATTTTGTATTAACGTTTTTTGTAATAACGTTTTTCCCACTGAGGAAAAACAACCTCTGTCTGAAAGCTTTGGTGATTTTTGTTTATTTTTATCTTATTTTAACCTGTGCTTTATTAAAGTCTTTACCTAAAACCTATGTTATCCGTTTTTTTCTCGACAAGCTAAATATATTATTATAAAAAAAAAAGAAAATGAAAAAACCTCGTGGAACGAAGTTTTTTGACAGAGGCAATGAGGCGGTCCATACTGAATGTGATCGGCTACAATAGGATGAGATTTTAACATTTGCTTTTCCTTCTTCGAAGAAACAGCATTATAAAAGAAGTGCTTCTTCGTCAGAATCCACGATAACACTGAAAATATTATGGCGAGATAGATGTAAAATCGCCCAACTTCGGTGGTTACTTTTCAGCCACTCTCTGGACACTTTTTGCTGTCGATCCGATCACGAAAATTCGCTCGTGTGAGGAGTCGCTAAACGTTACTCTACGTATTTTGCACACGACACATGTTTCCAGTCAGCACTGGATAATTTTCATTTTTTAAATTAATTTTAAAGCGGTAACAGTACAGGTTAATTTTAAAATCTGTGTTAACAACACGTAACTCCCTGCACTAAAATATGCTTTCTTTTCTACCTCATTTCAAAGTGAATCCGTCCATGTCAGTTATCATGCATATTGTGTCCATTTAATGTGCAAAAATATCATCGACTACAATATGGTAGCGGACAGAAGGCAAGTTAATCAGTTTATCCCACACAAACAGATCAAACGTGATTGACACGCACCCTCTCTGTCTTGAAATTTAAATGATGACAAGGACATTATTAAATTGACACGATTTTTCGAAGTATTGAGTGCTACGTTGTTCATTTGATGTTGAAATGAAATCAGCAGTCTTTGTTTCAAGCTTCAGAGCTTTTAAATACAACTGAGATTATGTTTCAACACTAGATTTCCTCCCTGTTTCTTCTTATTTCGCGTTTTTTCTCTCTCTTACTTTTAAAATACTTTTTAATTTCACTTTTTACCTTTCATTTTTATTTCATTTATTAATTATTGCTATGGCCACCTGAGAAGCTGAACATAACAACAGTCACAACCTCATGCAATGAAATGAAGAAGTGAACACATAGTCATGTGATATGCATGCATCAATATTAATCACTGCTTAATTGAAAGGTCCCGACCGGGCTAGCCGAGTGGGTAAAGTACCTGCCTGGGCTAGCCGAGTGGGTAAAGTACCTGCCTGACAACCCAAAGGTCGCGGGTTCGATTCCCGCCTCGGGCTTGTATCAAAGTACTACAAAAACCTTGGGAGGTGCAATATGGCCACAGAAGCCGATGCGCCAACAACTACCAAATCAAAAAAAAAAAAAAAAAATTGAAAGCCTTACATCCTCTGACTAATGAAATTATACGACACACTTCCAATTGGGTTGAAAAAAAGAATCACATCGATTTTTTTCATGTTTAGTGTGATTTTTTAAACTTTTGTGCATGTATTATTGCACATGCTGATCCTCTATGAAGCAAACCACCGAATTCATAAAATACTAAATGTACTTTTATTTATGAATAATACGATTTATTTCTCTTTCAAGCGAAGACATTTATTAAAGCGTGTCACACACCCATATTTCAAATATCGAGCGCAATTATAATGTAAAATCAGAACAAAGACAGGCAACTTTGGATTCATCCTTGTGGAGATCAGATAGTTCACACTGAACATGTGCCAATTAAAATGCCAATCCGATATCCATTTTCAGGCATGTCATAAGAAGCGACAGGAGAACCAGATTCACCGCAGCCTACTATAATTTCTTTTGTGGGTGGTGTCAGTTCAATCTGCTCAATTCGTGTTAGCATGGTGAAATGGATATGAAACGTGCAGATGGAAATGCACACATGGATGCTAGTCATGTGCCAGTTTACAGAAAAAATTCCAGAAATAACAAAGAATTTGCTTGGGGCACATACAGCTACGTTAATCAGCGAAGATTTCTCACCCCAAAATTTTCTAACACAAAATTGTTTTTGTGTTTGTACGTAGTATATTATTGAGTATAGACATGATGCATTTGCATTGCATGAGTTTACCGCTTATAGACACGATGCATTTGCATTGCATGAATTTACCGCTTATAGACACGATGCATTTTCACTAACTTTTATGTCTGTAAAATTTTCTGCAGTCTGAGAGGTATCGGCACTCAATTTTTATTAAACGTTGGCTTAATTTAACAGGTTGGGTTAATCCAATTTATACTCGACTTGACCTGACATTACGGTTTAAAATACAGTTATACTTGCCCAAAGAGCTATTATCGTTTTACTGAATGTGAGAATAAAAAAAAGGATGGATTATTTGGCTGAACTCCAGAACACGGGTACACCCGGGTAGCGAGCGTGGCCGAATTCTGGACGGATTCAAGCAAAAGAAGTGTGGATTTTTTAATAGACTTTCATTTTTGGCTAGTGAAAAAAGGTTAGGTTAGTTTGCGCCACTAATTCGGGACGGATTCAAGCAAAAGAAGCCCCACCCGCAAATTGGTAATCATATTCTGGAGTATAACCGATTATTTTTTTTCTGGAAAATGGTTGGAATCGGTATTTCTTCTTTACGTTGCAATAACAGAACATTTCTGCAGGAAGTTTTTAAATGTGAATATAGAGTTAAAAACAGCATTTTATTTTAAAATCTATCGCGATATAGTGATTAATTAATATAATAATTTAATCCTTCATCATTTAGTAATATTCAGTCTTGTGACTGGACTTCCTCTGATGAGCTGTCTTCACCTTTATCTTTTCCAGTTCGTTCAGTCTTCTCTTGCTGGCCCATCATTGGTTTTCTTGGGATATGCTTACTTTACAGGGTAGTTTTCCATTGCTTTCCCTGTTGGTAGTAGTTTCTGCTAACTGAAGCTGAGTGTGTTGCCGTTGACCTGTTTAGGTTCCTCCGCCACCAAACTCGGATTACAAGCCTACCTACTGTTAACCAGATATGTAGGCCCTGTTTTCATAGCATGTTGAAGGGAATTCCCTACATATCCTTCCTTCTCTCGTCTGCACCTGACCTAGATTCCCGCTGGGCTTGAAACCCTACCTTCCTCTGGGTTGCTCAGGTCCCTGTGGAGAGTGGAATTGGGATTGAGAGGTTCGGTGAACCCGTTGGTGGGGTCAAGTCTTCCGCTTGCACATACCCTTGGCCCCTATTATAATTTATTATCATATAATCTCCGGGGATTGAAAAAAATTGTTTGTGCGCTGAGCACGCATAGTGGAAGTTAAGTGAAATTTCTTTAGGTGAACATTATTATGCCAGACGTAGCCGAGTGATCAGTAGCGAGAGTGCAATAGCACGCGTTCTTTGAATGGACCAGGGTTCAAGCCCGTGACTAAATAAATAAATAAATAAATTTTCTGTTTATACTCCAGGACGACCAAACAGTCAGAGGAGTTCACAAGATAGACAGAATACAATAAACAGCACCGTATTCAGTAGTCACGGGCTTGAACCCCGGTCACTCAAGGCACGTGTGCTTATGCACCCGTGCGCCTGACCACTAGGCTACGGCGGCCTTAATACGACTAATGTTCATACCGATGATTTATTGTAAACTCCACTGACCTGGTGGTCGTGCTGGAGTATAAACAAGAACATTTATCACTTGACCGAGGATCTCGTATTGACCGAATGAATGCCACAGGCGACGAATCTGAATGAATGGGAGTCTCACAGATATGAGATATTCCATTACCAAATCTAGTTTTGGCAAGTGCTGTGGCATCGTATGCAATTTAAAACCATTTGACTTCATTAGAGCCTGAATCTTTTTGTTCTTGAGATAGCCCGACAGCTGTTACAGACCGATATTGGACTTACAACCTCATTTGGAATGCTGTTTGCAGAAGATCTCGAGCTGCTACAATCTTCACATCGTCCTTGAACCAAAGCCGATCACACACGGAACGGACTGTACTGAAATCATTATCCAGGAATGTGCGTGGATGCTTCGGTATTTCTTAAAATCCCATTGCTGCTCCTGCTGTGTATTACCTGTTGACTACTTCTGGAAGTCAGTTTTGACTTCTTCGCTTTTCGTTTATGACTGGGCTTCGAGGACTCTTCGTCGTTTCCATTTGCAGTATTGACATCCATGTCTCCTTCCTGATCAACATCCTTTGCAGTACAACATCCATGTCTCCTTTCTCCTTCTAACATTTCCAGGGAGATGTAAGGCTCTGAAGATGTGGAAGGATCTTCTCTGGCTTCTTTGTTCACCTCCATCACACGCTGTCATTTATTCAGCTGTCGATAGATCTCTCCTTTGTACTCAATGGAGGTGGTTTCGGTGATCGCATTGCACGTATCCGTGCTCTATAAGCCTTACAACGCTCAATATTAGACTTTGGCATGGTGAATTATAAATTCTTTTCCGTCGAAATTTTTTATTGTATACCGTGGAGAATGACGAAAGAAATAGCATGGCGCAATCAGTATGGGTACTGATTGGGTCATACGTCGCTCGTGCCTGATACGGAGTGGTACAATGGTGGAGGGGATGAATCATTTCGTGTAGCATTTTCTTGGCGATTTTTGCCAATCCAGTGACGCCTTACAACGCTCACTACCCTGGACCTCCGCTTTACGATTGGTTCACTGTACGATAAAATCACTTTACGATGGACATTCCATAACAAAATAGCGTTCACTATACGATATGTAGTAAGCACCGGTCATTATGATCACGTTTACGAATTGAATTTTAATTCTATTAACGACAATTCTGATAAGCTAAAATAGGAGGAATATTATCCACACGCTATAAAAGTAAAAATATAAAGCACAGATTTACACTTTATTACTTTACCAATTAACAAAATTAAATGATAGGTGAAAATCAGAAAAATATTTTCTACACGTTAACAAAAGAAAAAGAAAAAAAGAAAGAAAAACATAAAGTCAATTACACTCTCCCAATTACTAACCTTGCTTAACTTCGGTAATCGCAAGAGAAATGGGGTATTTTTCCTAGTACGATAGTTGGCTGTTTAGAATGCCTGCAATGCGTTTACTTATGGAAACGGTCGCATTTTCGTTGCAGTTTTTGTCGATCCACGAACGCAAGTTACTCCCATCTGAAAACTGCCTGGAGTGCGCCTAAAGAAGTTTCACTTCAAAAATACCTTATGGTTTCCAGTGTTCAAAAGCTAACATCACTATCACCTGCATGTTGCTGTTGTGCTTCATGTCTTGCAGTGTTCGGCTAGAAGAAAAAATGTCGGAGACATTTGTAATTTAAGATTTTTTAAATGGTAAATATATTATCGGCGCGAAATCTATAGGAACATATCATTCCTTTGAAAATATTTACTGCGCTCAAAATACAAGTTGATACGACGTCATAGTTGCTGACGCGCAACTATGTTGTAATTGGCTGTGGGCTGGCATAAAATGACACTCGGTCAGGATGGGTGCAGCACAGTCTGTCCCTCGACAATGGAATGTAAAGCTATGTGTTATTACAATTTATTTCATTGTGTAAGTTGAAGGTGGGTAGTTCCTGCTAGCTTTGTGAAATTTCAACACTGCGTTCAAATGGAGTTCGACGTGGTGTGCTGCTCGTTAAGGGCGGTCAGTGGTTCCGATTGCAGAAAACCTTCTAGAATTAACAAAGTGTTTGATACAGAATGAACAGTGCAAATAATAAGAGTATACCTGAAATTGTGCTAGAAGATTTTGAATTCCAAAGTTTATCAACTAAGTAGCCGAGTGGTCAGCGCAAGGGTACATAACTGCACGTGCTTTGAGTGGCCGGGGTTCAAGTCCGTGACTGCTAAATACGGTGTTGTTTCTTGTATTCTCTCGACCTTGTGAACACTTTTAACCGTGTGGCCGTCCCGGAGTATAAGCAGGAAATTTATTTATTTAAAACAGTTTCCATTGAAAATCGGATGCAGCTTTTTACTGCAGGAGGCGCCTGTCTTTAAACTTATGAGTGATATCATAGCATCACATTTACTTCGGTGCCACGAGATGTTTCTCCGAAGAAAATGTTTTCATGTCGCGACTTTTTGAGGAATGATGATGATGAACATTTCCTGATATCTACGAACTATACTTGAAGACTATCTTCGTACGATATGGTTGGCGAATCTGAATGGGAAATGAAAAAGAAAGTCCTGTCCTCGCGATTTACATCCTACAAGTTATATGTTGCTATTAATGGTATGTGATCAAAATTGAGAACTTTTTTATTATTAGAAAAATCTTGTGCACATTTTTATTAATGATAATGTCTCATTTGTAAATAGTTTTTCATAAAATATTTTTATTCTGTCTTTAATATAAAAGGTTAAATTTTATTCTGTCTTTAATAAAAAAAAGTTTAGAAAATATTGAATCAGAATAACGTGCAAGTACATTAAAACTTTTTGATTAAATTATTTTCTCGCACAATTTTCTCACGTTTAAAAAAATAAACTTTTACCTGAAAATTAAAAAAAAAATCAGGTCGTTCTTAAAAATTACATTCTACTCTCGTTTTTTTCATCATTAAATATAAAAAGAGTAATAAACTCATTTTGTTCATTAAAAATATAATTTCTCTTAGTGCAGAAACTGCTTTTAAAAAAAAATCGAAGTTGTATTTAAAAATTCATCTAATTGAAAGCATGTTGAAAACGTTTATTTTTAAACTTCATGATTTCAGAGAATATTGCAGTTTTGGAGAGAAAATTCAAATTTGAAAAAAATCATCTCTAGTTAGATTCCAATACATGATTTTCATCATTAAAAGTAAATATCTCAGTGACCCAGTGGGTTAAATAGTTGTTTTCTTTGTGTGTGGGCATACCACCTAAAAAGTTATTTTAAGTGACGCCGTTCAGTAGCGGTAAAATTTAAAAATAAATAAGTGGTGCCCACTATAGGTGAGGAGGAAACTGAAGAAAGGATCATGTGAGAAAAAAGGGGCCGGAACCGGAGTACGGAGCGATTGTCTCTTCATTATCATACCGTATGAACATTACTTCTATTAGGGTTTTAGCCACAAACCAGAGAGTGGTTCGTTACAGTTCCAAACGAAGAGAATTTCAGAAATTAATCCAAACGTGAAGGTGAAGCGAGCTCATACTTCTCCCGAGTGAGTAAATCGCTATACTGTACTATCAATTGATAGCAGCGAGGCTAAAACTACTTTCTGTCGAATAGTTGTTCTTGTGTGTGTGTGTGTGTGCGTGTGTGTGTGTGTGTGTGTGTGTGTGTGTGTGTGTGTGTGTGTGTGCGCGCGCGCGCTAAAACTCACTATTAAAATCTGTATTAATTCTCAATAACATTAGTACGTCAAGCTGATGAACTCCTGGAGCCAATTACATCGTGTTTAAAATGAAAAATCAAAATTTATTTGGAAATAAGGAATACTAAATCTAAGTCTCATCACTACTTTCAGTCTGTTTGTTGTTTCTGAATAATCGGTGTCATACTAATATATTCCCTTTTTTTTGTTTCATTGATATTAGTCCGTCTGAGAGTCGATTTTCCAGTTTATCCAACACACGTTTATCCTTTGAAGTCTTTATCTGTTTATCAAAAGTAGACGTAAAAAGTAGGTCATTCAAAACGCGAACATCCTTACATGGCATGGCACACCTTCCTATCTTGAAACCCCTTACCTCATAGGACAAGCTATTCATCACCTCCAGGGTGTGTCGGTGTCGCCGATTGTCGTCAAGACACCCACGGCATAGTTTTTGATTGGGGTGAGCATTCAACACGTGAAGCCGAGTATCATGGGAGCCTTAGTAGCATAAGTAAGCTGAATGAAACCGAAAAACGGTGTCGTACTGAATTTATATTCATTCCAGACATCTTTATACGTATAAGACCTGATTACGGCAGATGGCTATGACTGTTCCAATTTTCTACGAAACAGTTTCAGTGGAATTATTTATAGTTGTAATAACATCACCATAATTTGTAATAACATCACCACAAGTTTTAATAACATCACCATAATTAATTCCAGATAATTCATATCAATTATGTGTCCCAATAAAGGAAATTTCTAAACAAGCAAACCGAAAACATTGCTAGTTTCGAAAATATCTTAACAATTCGATAAGGCGAGTGAATGTATTATTGTGCAATGCGACTTATTGTATTTTTGAAATAATGCAGTAAAATTCTTGAGCACGATTTACTGATACTTTAGCATTGAAACAATCACTTCACTCGATAAAGTGATAATGGGTGAAGTCCGGAAAGAGGTACATCGGGTAGTCATATCGATTCATATATTAACACTGCATATAGCAGTGCTCGTAGATAAAATGTTCTTTCTTTATTTTGTTTTTCACGCAAATATCATAGCGTTGTTTTGTCATAAATCACTACTTTTCAATGGGGACATGACCCAACTCCAATAATCATTTGGAATTTTTTGACTTCTTGTTTTTGAAATTTGACTTTCTACAGTCCAACTTTCCTAACGGTAAGGTAATTTTCCTTGGTGATTTCAATGTTCACAACTCTAGCTGGCTTCCCTTTTCTAGTCGCATGGTCAAGATGCTGAGGCTTTTGTAATTATTAATGACCTTGCACAGATTTGAACAATCTTTAGGTTCATTCACCTAATAGAACCAGACAATCCTGATCATACAACAAACACGCTTGATCTTTTTCTCACAAACAACCATTTTAAGTGTTTTGTGTCTAACGCCCCAGGAGTTCCTCCCCCCCCACTCCGCCCAATCATTCTAAGTACGCGATCGAATGAGTGGTCCTCTGGGTACTTCAGATCACAACTTGTTGATGGTCTCTTCACTAATGGAGCCTTTCTCTCATAGCCATTCTCAATATTGCGTTTTTTTGACCAAAAAAACGCAATATTGAGAATGGCTATGAGATTTCTTTTCCCTGGTCGGATTGCTGTTTCAAGTCTTCTGATGTCAACATTTGCTTCTATCAGTGAAATTATCCCTGTAGGGATGAAATGCTTTATTCCGCACTCCACCTTAAAATCTCGTGCTGTATCTAAATCTTGGTTTGCCAATGAATGTGCTAAGGCTATTCAAAGGCTTTTCTTCTACGTGGTGTGTCGAGTTAGAAGAAACAGTCAAACTCCATTTCATGACGCCTGTGGTCATCTGTCGAAAGAATCTCAGATCTATACATTACCTTATCAATAATATTACCTAAATATTTTATCATCTACGCCTCTAAATATGTGCTCTTTTTATTAATCATGTGTTAGTGAAATTCTTGTTTTAATTTGCTATTTTTTTGCATTGTAACTTAACGTTCTGTTTACTAGAATTTACAAGATACAATGTTCAATTAATAAAGAACTGCGCTCTTTGTTATCTACTCCTTGAACGCTGAAGCTGTTATCAGCAAAAGTAAACAGTACCGGATAGCTATGAGTATTAATTCTGAGTATAAATTGACTATGAGTAAAAGTCAATTTATGCAATTTAATTATAGATAATTAATTAGAAACCTCGTTAAATTTTAAACTGCTATATCCGATTTTAATGCCATAAATAACATGTCAGAATAAAGACCTTTTTTAAAAAATGTTTTCTGTCATTAAAATCGAATACGTTTCCAGTATTATTTTGCAACCCACGATAAATTAATCTTAAATCAGCTTTTAATTTTAATTTTAATGTGGATATCAGGATAAAGTTTGGCTAAATTTTTCTGGCATATAAATTTGAAATAACTTTTATTTCTTCATCATATGCTTCTGATATGAAATGAATGCCTGTGTCTTTTTTAATATTTTTGAATTTATTTACATTGTATTCGAAGTATATTCTTAAATCAGTTATTTTTTAGTAGGAAAGAATTGTAGCATTGTATTAAGAATATCTGTCAATAAAATATCTTGAAAAAATTATGACTATTAAGTCACAATTTTTTTCAAGCTGTTTTATTTCGTACATAATTTTGCTAGCATATATGAAACTAATCTTTATAATTTTCGTTTATGAATGCATCGCTTAATGAAAGATTAAAAACGTTACATCAGTTTATTTCTATTTTGTGTATTAATAAAGTCTTCAATTAAATATTGGTATTTAGCAAACTGTTTCCAGTCTCATTTTTCTGATAATTGCTCAATGACGTCTTCTGATAACTGTTGATATTTAGTTATAATTTGAATAGCTACTTCATCGGCAAATTCAAGAATAAAAGTACTATTAAGGTTGAAATCAAATTGCTTTTTTCGTGTTTAATTTCTCTTTGAATTCCTGAAATTCCTCAGTTAATCTTTGAATCTCTGAAAATAAATTCCCAGTTTAACTTATCTCCATGTTCTTTGATAATCTCTTCAGATGTTTAAATACTAGATTCCAGCCAATCTTTTCATGAAATTCTTGTATAATTCTTTCTGAAAGTTTTTGTTCTTTCTGAAAATAAATTCCCAATTTAACTTATCTCCATGTTCTTTGATAATCTCTTCAGAGATAGCCTGACGTTTAAATATTAGATTCCAGCAAATCTTTTCATGAAATTCTTGTATAATGCTTTCTGAGAGTTTTTGTTCTTTGGAAATAATATTCCAATTGATATAATCCTTAAATTCTCTAGCTAACTCTTCAGATAGAGTAGGATCTCTAGATACTTCTTTCAAATTTACAGTATTAGGTTTAAAAGGATAGGCTTCAGAATTTTCATTTAATTATAAACTATTTTTCCAATTAAATAACGACTTTCTTTTTATCCAATAATTGTAAATTTCCTTACTTTTCAGATAAAATTAAACAGAATATAATCGATAATTTTCGTTTTTTTTTTTTTTTTTTGATTTCCACTGAAATAAAACGTATATAGACTTAATGTTGACATAATCGGAGTGTTTATTGATGTCAAAATGCATTATTACATATACGTTTTTGAACTGAAAATAATCAACAATTACACCTTCATCACAACACACATCTTTTATTCCTGCAGCTAAAAAACTTCTATATAATCTTACATGCTAAATTTCTTCATATCGGTATCTTTTTCCTGCACCTCAACATAACACTATTAAAAGGTCGAAAATCATATTTTGTTTTGATTTCCAAACCTATCTGATTTCTGAAACATGAAAATGCGAGAGGGTGATTTCTCTTTATTAGAAACTAAACAATTACTCACATTATTATTCGCTATTTTAGAAAAATAAGCATTGCCACAGTCTCATAAGAAGTTAACAGTTTCTCTTGATACAATGATTTGAAAAAAAAAAAAAAATTACTTTCTGTGGTTAATGAGTGTTTAATTTGTGGAAGCGATAAAGATAGCTTTTCTAAATGAAACATATTTCTTATCATTTTCTGTAGTAATTAATATATTTTCATCTGAATATCTATCTAAAGCAAAGTTGTGCAATTGTGCCACTTGTCAAGTCTGAAGATAGATGGATCTGTAGTACCATTAAGTCTATTGAAATCTAGAGTATTTGAGGTATCAGAGTACCAAACATACTTGTAGTGCTAGATCTGGAATAATCATCTGAGAAATTCACAAAATTTTCAACTAATATTTTTATACCAACATATGAGATATCAGCTAAGTTTTATTATTTATTATAAGTTGCATCCTTGAAAAGATACAGCTTTCAAACAATCAAAACCATGGTGGAACAGTGAGTGTCAGGAAGCTAAAAAAGAGAGAAATAGAGCTTGGTACCTATTTCGAAAAATCCAACAACGGATAATCTAACCCAATCCAATTCAAGGGAGCCAGAGGTAAGGCCAGGAAATTACACAAAATCAGCAAAAAAGCGACCTGGATCAAAACTGCATCCACAATAATCAATTCCACATCAGCTACACTTATCTGGAAGAATATCAGAAGGATGAAAAACAGTTCCCAAATAAGTCCATCCCCACAACTCAATTGGAAAGGATAGATGGTCACAAATCCCTTACATATTGCCAACGTAGTTGGTGAAAATTTTGCCACTACATCTGCTAATTGTTCATACCCGACCGCTTTCAAAACTTACAAGAATGAGGCTGAAAAAACGAACCTAAACTTTTTCACCAATCACTGGGAACCATGCAACTTGCAACTCACAGTATCAGAACTAAAACAAATTCTGCTAGAGACGAAAAAACAGGTCAGTTTGTCCTGATGAAATGATACAACAATTAGATGAACAATCTCAATTAGCCCTGTTAGATTTATTCAACAGGATATACCTCGAAAATTCTTTTCCAGAAATGGCACACGCAATAATACTCGCTTTCCCGAAACAGGGAAAAGATTTGTCTGATCTACAGAATTATCGCCCCATGGCTTTGACTAGCTGCTTAGGCAAGATCCTTGAGAAAATAATCAATAAACTCACATAGAAAATAATCAATAAACTCACATAGAAAATAATCAATAAACTCACATAGAAAATAATCAATAAACTCACATAGAAAATAATAATCTTCTCAATCCAGCACAATATGGCTTTCAGAAAAATCGCTCCACCTTAGATGTACTTATACAACTGGAAAACCAGGTAAGAAAGCTTTTCTCAGAAAACAACATCAAGTCACGGTTAATTTTGATATCGAAAAAGCATATGATACCACGTGGTGCTACGGTATACTTAGAAGATTACATAAACTTGGCCTTAAAGGACATCTACCCCTTCTACATACACAATTTTCTTAAGAATCGGATTTTACAAGTTCGAATAAACATACCAATAGTTGCTTATGGGGCATTACAAATAGTTACAAATATTAAATTTAAGCATAAATTGTTATCTATACTGCGTTCAATGCTGCCACTAGTCTTTCCTGCTTAGGCCACGCATTTTTTGAAAGGAAAATAAAACTAAAAAATTTGCCATTCAACTGGTAAAAATCAGTAGTTATTGATAAGAACTATATAAGAGCAATATAAAAGAATATTACCTATTATTTTCAGTTATCACAAACTAGAAGTTGTACTGAACGAATAAATAAATCACGAAGTTGAAGAAAAAGAATATGATGGAGCCTGTTGATGTTTATTCCTCCTGTGTCCCACACCTTATGGGGGCGAAAATGCTTTATGGAAAAATAGATTTAAAAGTCATCACACTGAATTTAGTTGAGTTGTATTTTCAGATATACACTGTGCTGCCACTTTATTAAGTACACCTACCTAGTAGTGTGTTGAGCCTCCTTCAAAACAGTCTGAATTCGTCTAGGCATGGATTAAACAAGATACTGAAAACGTTGTGCAGGAATGGAGTACCATGCGGACACGAGTGTGTCACACAGTTCCTTGAGATTCGACGGAGGTGTAGGCCTGCAGCGAACAGCCTTTCCAGCTCAACCCAAAGATGTTCAATATGAGTGAGATCCAGGGACTGAGCGGGCCACTGCAGCAAAGAAAAGTCATTGTCATGTTCCTGGAACCATTCCATAGTGATTTGGGCTTTGTGCACCGGCGCATTATCATGCTGAAAATAACCATCTGATTGAGGATAAACTGTCAACATGAACGGATGCACTTGGTCAGCAACGATGTTTAGGTACGATGTGGCATTCACACCTGAATCTATGGGTATCAATGGACCTAACGTATGTCAAGAAAACATTCCCCACACCATAACACTGCTCCCGCCACCTTGCACAGTAGTCGTCAGACATGACGGGTCCATGGATTCATGTTGTTTTCGTCAAATTCTGAGCCTTCCATAAACATGATGCACAAGGAACTTCAACTCGTCAGACCAAGCAACTGTTTTCCAATCCTCGATAGTGCAGTCCTGGTGTTGCTGTGCCCACAGTAGGCGTGCTCTCTTGTTCTTTATTGATAACAAAGGTACGTGATGTCGCCGTTGACTGTTGTAACCCATTCGCGACAAAGTGCGACTAGTGGTCCGTTGCGATATTTTGTTCTGCGCACCAAGGTTGTATTCTGATGTGATGTGTGACATTGTGGCCCGTCTGTTTGCTTGCACAATTCTAGCCGTCCTCCTCTAACCTCTCTCATCAACAAGCGAGGATGTTTTCTGTTCGTTGCACCATTCTCGATACACCCTAGAAACTGTGGTGCGTGAAAAGTTCAGGAGAACTGCCGTTTCAGAAATTCTTTGTCCAGCACATCTTGCGCCTACTACCATGCCATGTTCGAAGTCCGTTAGATCACTCCTTTTTCCCATTCTTGCTACGGTTTGTACGCTTAACTGATACTAGTAAGGTTGTTCTGCTGCATTTATATCCACAACTTGTGGATATAAATGGTCATGTGATTTGCAACGTTGTGGGACAAACCATTTGTGTGCACAGCAGGGGTGTACCTAATGAACTGGCAGCACAGTTTATATAGAGAGGATAACTTTACTGAAAAAGATTTCAGGATGCCCTTCACTCCCATAAGGCAAGGGGTTCCCAGCCTCCTCCTGATACTTCCGGGATTCTCAAAGAGTCATTTACAAAAGGAAAACAAAACTATACAAAGATGACTATACAATTATCTACAAATGAAAACATATTACAATACAAAGGAGAAAACTCCTCACAAGGATTAAGTCTGATTGAGCTAGCTTAACATTGAGATAAGAGCACAAGCTCAATCAGACAGAAGCAGATTTAAGGTACAGATTATTAGGCTGATTAGTCCTGCTAATCAGAATTTTTTTCCCTATACGTGTATCTCCAATCAACAGCGAATTTGTTCAGGTCGGTGCCAACATTCTGAGTCTGCTTGAGCATCTGCTGAAGGAGGAACCTTTCCGAGAAATGGTGTCGTGCTGAACGCGGGTAGAGCTCGGGATTGGCCCTTAGGGCAGAAGGGGGAATCCTCCAGCCAGAAGTATCCCAGAATGAAGGTGTTGCAATTATGCCTGCTATGATCTTGACTGCTGCTAGGCGGCGTTGGTCGTTAATTAAGGTGGGAAGCCATGGAATCTCGAGAGAGTCGTGTAGTGCGTGATGGATGCGATTGGAAGGCTGCGCTTCCTGTTGGCCCACTTTAGGAGTCAGAATTCTGCTGAGAGTGGTTTCTTTATTGACGGTGCCACTGAGGCTCAAATTTCAGCAGCATAGAGTATCTTTTTATTGCTTATTTTCTTATTTCATGCGAAAATTAAGATAGTGTTATGTTTTCTTCATAATTTTTTTATTAACCTTAAATATGATAGTGGCATAAATCAGTTTTGCCATTCAATAAACATACATTTTTTCAATGTTTATTAATTTTCTGTATTTTAGCATTTTACTATAACAATGTTAGTTATAATCGATTTCATTGTTTCTTCATTAAGTACTAGAAACACTATAATACTGGAAAGAATAAAATTTTGATTTACAACACTCCGATTCTTGCCAGCCAGTTTGATAATCCCTGTCCAGCTGTTGAGCATCTCGCTCTCTCGGCTACCTTACGTTTACCACCGCAGTTGGTCATGTTCGCGGATGATGTTTTCTGGCTGTTTTTCCATTCGGGAAACACTAGAATAACGCTCGACAACACAACCATCTGTCTATTGTAGCGCCTACTAAATGTGTACCAACAATCAAACATCAATGGAAGTCCGTGCGATTCTGTCCATTCCCATTGCTGGAGAACTGATCATAACACTTTCCTGCACGTGTAACATACTATGCGGCTCTTTGGTTTACATAGTTTTGCGGAATTGTACCTATAGCCTAAAGGCCCTAAACCTCTGTGTTCTTAATAAAGTGGCCAAACAATGCAGCTTTCTCTCTGTTCCTAGTATTGTCTATCCCCCACCCAAAAAAAAAAAAAAAAAATCACTGATCGTCTGTATCTCCACAACAGTGATAATGATTACGGCTTCGAAACGTGTTTCCGACAAAAATCCAAATATAATTTTCTTTCCCGAATACTTACAATTCAACTTGGTTGTTAAAAATTTTGCATAGAAATGTTACTTGACACGATTTATAAATGAACAAATTCAGATTTCGATTTAACAACGCGGAAGATTTTCTTGTCAGAACAGAAACAAGGATTTGCTGTAAAGATATCATTTTAAATTAAAAGCAAAATTGTTCATTTTTAGCTTTTTCTGTGTTGAATTACTTTCAGAATTTCATCCGCTGCTCTCTCTCTCTCTCTCTCTCTCTCTCTCTCTCTCTCTCGTCACAGAGAGAGAGAAAGAGCGGCGGATGCAATTCTAGATGTAATTCCACAGAGGAAAGGGAGACTGAACAGATTGCTTGAGTTTTAACACTTGTTCTCAACAACAAATGTTATAAATTTGTTGTTGAGATCTCCATTTCATTAAAATGAACTTAGGTACTTGGTCTAAATGATTTACATTACTATTAATAATGGCAGAAACAGAGCGCAGTAAAGATATATAGAGGGCAAGTAAGTAGAAAGGAAGAAAATTATATAAACGGAACTCTAGTAATAACTAGCAACAAACAAAGACTAGCCTGTTTGCTAGTCTACAGTAAATGGAGATACTGGGGATATCCAATGTTGACCTATTTTGTTTTCTTCCAGGTCCATTAATGCTAAGAACACGCAAAGTCCGTCATCCAACTACGACTCAGAAAAACCTAGATTTTAGGCAGTGTCTTTATTTCACCTTATAAAACTTCCTGGACTGTCTAGCTGCTACGTGCGCACGCGCAGACACACACACACATAGAAAACAAAACAATGAGAGCAAGCCAAAATTATGTCTTGTGTAATGGTGGTAATGTTTTCATGCATCCAGACTTATTTAAATGCACCCATACTTTGGAGGTGCTTGAAACTTTCTTTATTTTTACAGTCCGAAGTATTCCATTTACTCATCTATCACAAACAGAAAGAAATAGTCTTTAGAAAGTGAGATGTGGCCTCGTGCCACAGACAGGATGATATGAGAGACGCACATGTGTTTAGTAAGACAAGTGGTAGAACCTTCCTCCCCCCCCCCCAAGTCTGTTGTTTGTTTCCTGGTACGTTTTCTGGACACAGTACGTTACGGTGCATGTGAGCGCATTGTGACAGATTGATTTATCCCCTAACAGATGGAAGGGTTAATGAAGAGAAACGTTAGTGCGAAAAGAAACTTATGTAGAAGGAATATCAGAGCAACGGATTTATGAAGTGAAATGCAAGTTTTTTCCTTTATAGAACTATAAACCGGTCACTATAAGAGTATTCGCTCTGTACGAGGCATTTCTTTGATGAAGATGGTACAAATGTTCTGTTTGATGTCTGTATATACTACCGTATATTATCAAAGTTCTAGATGCGACTGACAATTAAAATAGAAGCAATTATTTCGAAAGTTTTCAAGAAAATAAATAAATTATCTTTATTATCTTTTCAATATTGTATGCATGACAGAAACCATAAACTACTTACATTACAGAAGCATCAATTATAAGCACAACAAAGATAAAATTAATTATACGTTGAAGTTATTTGCAGTTATTGTGGATATATAAAGGAATTTATTATTTATTGTTATAATATTCGTGCCTCATCTCGGACACCATACTAAGCATAACACAAAAGCTAGTGACACTTTCCGATGTTATATGGTCAAGATATGGCTCATCCACATGATGGTCAATAGTGCTGTATAATGCAAAGGCGAATTGCCCACTATGCGTACTAGGCGGACGTCTAGGGACTCACATATAATAAGTGCCTCAAAAGGAAACATGGTAATAAAAAAGTAATAATAATAATAATCAAATAGACACAAATAGTGTATAAGCTGTGAACATATTTTTAAAATAATCTTGTAATAATTTATCGAAAGATTATTTGAATCATTTGAATTTCAGTTAGCCAATAGCGCTACTAAGCACCGCCATATTGTTTTAATGTTTATACAGGAAGTAGACAAACAGGAAGTACTTACTGCATCTACCTGGTTACGACACTTATTATATCTAAGAGTACTTATGATATTGTGTTACCGAATACACAATCTGTGTATAAAATAAAATCAATACGCCATTTATTAAACTCAATTATAATATAAATAATATGAATACCTGCGCCTATTATTTACAGTAGAACGTCAATTATCCGAAATAATTAATGTCAGACCTCTTCCGGATAGCGAAATTTTCCGGGTAATCGAACGTAAGGTAAAATTAAATAAATTCCGTTATAATGTATTAAGGTAAAAGAAAGACTTTAAATAGCGTGGAAAAACGAATAATAATAACTTATACATAAAAATTCGCACATATGTATGTATATTCTGATAGGTATTTTACTGCAAATTTTAAGTGGAAAAAATGTAAAATAATTTTTTAAAATAATGTTCGATCATTTTTTGTGACTTTTTTTTTATGCTGCGAAATATTTCGAGTTCCTTAACAATATGAATTTGATTATATCGCATTCTTCCTGGTTTTCTGCCCATTCCAGTGCTGTTTCTTTTCGTTGATATTTTTCCGTAAAACAACTGAGAAAAAAAAATAAATCGCACGATTTCGGGTCGATATTATTCTTACCGAACTAAACATACTACTCATAGTTTCCGAGAAAACCCATCAGTCCTAATCCAACATTTCATCAGATATACGACATAAAAAAAAAAAAAAGCAGACCGAAATAGCATAATATAGCGTAATAAAAATTTGTCTCAAATACTACCATTAATAAAAAAAAAAAAAAAATCAGCCCTTCAAATTATTCTGGATAACCGACGTTCTACTGGTATTTGAATATTTCAAACACATTGATTTAATTTTTAACATTTTTGTTAAATTCATTTCTATTGTTGTTATAGAAATGAAGCGATCATTCAGTTCAGGAGCACAGAAATGGAAACGACAGAGAGAAAAGGAAAATTAGCAAAGAAAAAAAATCGATAACTGCATTTTTAAAATCATCCAGCTCCTTAAAAAAAATAGGTAGCTCTTAAGAAAAGGAAATAAACATCAGGGAACAGGAAGGTACAACAAACAATAAAGTGGAATTGATGGAAAGTGTAAGTATAGAAAGAATTGGAATGAAAGAGTTAAATTCAGAAGGTTGACAATGTTAAGAATGGAGCAAAAAATATCAACAAATTATCCAAACGATACTGAATTATTGACAAAACCCTTTAAGCAATACTAATTACTATTTAATATATCCACCTATAAATGTAGGAAAAATTACTAAATTGAAAACTGAATATACAGAAAGGAAAAGACTTTACCGCAGGAACTGGAAAGATTCACATTTTTTTCTGCCAGAAAGCAAACAGCGACATAGAAAAAAGGGAACGGTTCATATTTTTTAAACCAAGAAAGTTACCATTGATACATATTTAAATTATTTTCTACATCGCCAAAAAAACTTTCAAATCATTAAGATTTGGAAAATATAAATAATATATTAAAGGAATGTTCTAAGGATATCATTTTTTTTTTCTTTTCGAAACAGAACTTCAGTAGCTGGTCTTCTTGATACTGAGCAAATAGAAACTTGAGACTAATGATTGGTGACAAGCTTTAAAGACAATTATTGCAACGGTGAAGCTATTATCAACATTAGGCATTACATTTAGAGGCCACAGAGAACATTAAATAGAACGGGAAATTTTTTTAATTTAAGAGAATACCTGGCAGAATTCAATATTTTCCTGGCAGAATTCAATATAATTCAATATATTCAATATTTCAAGATGAACTACAGATAGCAGCAAATGAACTTAATAAAATAGGCAAAAAGTACGAGATGCAAAACTCCACCTCAAAAACAAAATCAATGGGATTATGTGAAAAAAAAAAAAACATACAAAGAGTCAAAATTGTTATTGATGATAAAATAATAGAACAAATATCTGACTTCACCTATTTGGGAAATTTAATATCAAATGAAGGGAAAGACATCCACACTGAACTACAAAAATATAATAAAATGAATGGAACGATTAAACCCCACTTCGGAAAACAAATGACAACTGAAACAAAATTTACGACTGCACAAGATCACTTCAAAACCAGCCCTCTTCTACAGCTGTCAGACTTGGGTCATAAATAAGAAAGATGCACACAAACTAGAAATCTACAAATGAGATTTTTAAGACCATTATTAGGCTTTATAAGACTAGACCACCAAAGAAATTTAGATATCCGCGAGAAATTAATAGCAGATAACATAGTAAATGACATAAAACGGTATCAGGAAAAATGGATTAGCCACATAGAAAGAATGAACCCAGACCGGATCCCAAAATTAGCCTTTCACTACAAACCTACAGGCAATTCTTTATTATTAACGAAAACAACAAGCGGCCCCTACCAGAAACTGGCAAATCCGCTTTGTACATACATAGATATATATATACAATGATATAATGATAATATAAAGAATTATTAGAAAAAGTAAATCAATCCAATAATAATACCATCAGGGATCTAAGAAAACGCAAAAAAAAAAAAAAAAAAATATATATATATATATATATATATATATATATATATTTTTTTTTTTTTTTTTTTTTTTTTGCGTTTTCTTAGATCCCTGATGGTATTATTATTGGATTGATTTACTTTTTCTAATAATTCTTTATATTATCATTAACATTATGGGTGTATTGCATGATTGCTTGCAACTGCATTGACTCATAAATATTAGTTACAGTTATTGTCGTTTTAATTTTCTTTCTTTACTTTTTTATCAATATTTAAAAATATACAATGATATATATATATTTATATGATACATATAATGGTACAATATATAATGATACATACAATGATATATATATATATATATATATATATATGGTACATATAATGGTACAATATATAATGATACATACAATGATATATACATATAATCCTGTTAATTACAATGTTATAAGTGTAATGAACATGTAACATGTTCGCACAGCAAATCAAAACCCAACATACTCGGTACCCCCATAAAGGTCCACACCAGGCACCCATCCTATTCCTCTTTCCGGATTAAGATCAAAAGTCCCAATATAGAAAGATATCTAAACACAGATATCTGGCACGCAAGTTTCTTGGTAATGCCATCGTTTGGCAATCATAATGAACAACCAGCGGTACAAGCGATCTCGAGCCCAGAGACGGGCAGTGTGCCTCTCTCTGCATAGCTAGGCAGCGAACCAACTGTCCCTTCCAACTTACAATCATGCAGATCAATGCACAACACTCTAGATGCGTTGCTGATGAGATCAGGCTCATTGTAACGGAAAATTTATTTGATATTATATGCATTCAGGAACCTTATGTCTCTAAGCACATTTATGGGCAATCTTCCAAAGTTATGGGATATCCCATGACTACAAAAAGTATCCAATCTTCTGCAACAGATCCTAAATCTGCCATCATCATATTCAACAACAAGCTGGATATCACTGTTATCTCTGGCTTGTGTAATCAAAATTCCACCTGTATTTTAGTTTCTACATCAACTTTCTCGTTCTACTTACTGTCACTATATTGTCCACCATCAGCAGATATTATTATTATTATATATTTTTTTATTTTATTAAAACGTGAACAGTAGATACATTTTCAACAACAACTATTTACATTCTATGTACAAAGCAAAAAAGGAAAGATAAAGAAAACTTTTTAGAATGAAATACAAACGTTTCAACATTTCAATTTCAGGAATTGAGAAAAACAGTTTCTTGGCGTTGGATCATTCTCATATTAAGTGTCACACGTTGAAGGTGATGGACTGTTCAGTGATGGTGAAGAGGTGACCGCCACTGTTCCATTCGCTGTTAAGATGATCCACAGTTTCTGGTTTTTTGCTGTGGAATTCGAGTAGAAGTCTGCTCTGCAACTTCCTCCGTAGGCTCCACTTCAGATGTTGCGCCGATGTGTCGACAGGAGGCACGTCGTCACTGCTTCTTGTGTGCTTCAAATAGAAGTTGTGAATGACGGCCTTGGCCACAATGAATAGGAAGTTGCAGGTGGTGTGTGCTGTCTGCTCAGAGTGAAGTAGGTACCGGTAGTCCTCCGGAGTGTAGGCGTGGCAAGCTTTGCTGCATCCAAAGCGCATTTGACGAGTTCCTTGTTCACAGGGCATGCCAGGTATATATGTTCCAGGGTACCTGGAGTGGCGCAGAAGAGACAGTAGTTTGAGGAGCGTAATCCGACGATTTGTAGCTTGACTGGGGTGGGAAGGATGTTGTGCCACAGTCTCCACTGTATGTCTGCAACCGATTTGGAACATTTGGTCCTGTACGGAAGGTTCCACTGAAAGTTTGATGGTGGCTTGTGGCGAGTGGAGAGGAGTGTAGGGACAGCTTGGCAGGTGGATGACGGGAAAATCGTGGTTGCATGGCGAGACATGATTAGCTGATAGACTTTTTTGGAGAGTGCAGGAGACAGAGGTACCCTGTCTTCTGGTGATGTAATGACGAAAGTTGGTGTAGGCGAGGATCCAGTGACATTTCCAATCTCTTTAGTTGTAGTGATGTCTAGAAGAGCTTGTGTGATCGCTGATTTTAGATGTATGTGTTGCTGCTTTGCATTTATGGTTTTAATGGGCAAATCTTCTGATCCTTTCCATTCAAGGCTTGGTGTCAGGAGGTCGCCTATAGTTCTTATTCCTGCCCAGTTCCACGTAGGGAAGAAGAGAATATCATCATTTGCAGGGGGTCTATTATTCTTTTATTGTAGAAGAGCGGTTCTGAAAGTATTCCGGGAAGGGATGTTCTCTCAAGATTATGGTGAAGGTTTAGACGGCGGTAATTTGAGTGGTGCTGGTGCCATATCCATTCTCAATATTGTTGAAAGAGATAGTCCTCTAGTGGCTGTTGCTAGTAGTTTATCCGTAGTGTCGGAATGTGGGTATTTTGTTTGCAGCGTCTTAAGAAGAAATGTGATCCGGAATGCTGTGATTTTGTCGTCAAGAGAGACCAACCCTTGACCCCCGTGAGTAAGTAGTACAAAGTAAGTGGTTCAAGGTCTACAAAACAGTTTATGGAAAGCGATAAAACTGCTAAAATCTTTATTAGAATTTATTTCGTATATTAGACATTATTTTGAAAGTGCTGAGAGAAAAACAGCCAATTTAGTAACTAATAAAGAGTTTCTGGAGTTTAAGGATTTAAAAACCACAGCAAAAAAAGGAAACTACATTATGATGAACCAAGGAGCAATGAAATAAATTTACCTTTTTAAAAAACTCTTTCGTTGCTAATGCACGCAATGTTATTTGTGAAAAGCTTATTTGCGATTTAGATAAAGGATGTGATTTCCATTGATGTTATCGATGATTTTCAACTTTCTTTTTAAATTACGCATGAGAAGGGATGAACTTAATACGTGCATTGATAGAATAAAAAAACAAGTATAAGAATGACAATGATGCAAGCGAAACGAACAATTTTAAAGATGAGGTATTCCATTTTCTAAAGTTCATTAAAGAAGACAATATTGTTGATCCAATTAAAATGTATAAGACTGTGACGGATGGGCTCCGATCAACGTTTCCTAATGTTGAAATATTATTAAAAATATTTTTAAGCTTTCCAATTACAAATGCAAGCGGAGAACGATCATTTTCACTTCTTAAGCGAGTTAAAAATTATTTAAGCAATAGCTTAACTCAAGACCATCTGAGCAGCTTAGATATTTTATTTATTGAAAATAAGTTTGTACAGAACTAGGATATGGAAAAGTTTATTGATAAATATGCAAAAATAAAAGCAAGAAAAATAATCAATAAGTAAATTATTGCTTTTTAATTATTTAATAAATTATTGCTTTTTAAATATTTAGTAAATTATTGCTATAATTTACTTTAGTGGATGAGATGCTACTGTCACTTGTTATTTATTTGTATTTGTAATCATACTACAGTATATTAAAAAGAGGCTAAATTTATAATTTGTACTATGAAATTTTGTGATATAATAACTAATAAAAATTGTTGTATGTTATAAGTTTCATTTAAATGAAACTTATAACTTTAAAACTGTATTGAAATTAGAATAATGTAACATAACCCGTATATAATATAAGCTACAAAGTTTGGAGCCTCAAAAATACGTAGAGCCTGGCCTCAATACGTTGGCCTCAAACTGTCTTAATCCGCCACTGGTATAATGCAACCACATCCCTCTTGTTGGTACGTCGTCTGTGAAGTGGTGAGGTCGGTACATCAATGGAAAGTTGTACTACTGAACGTTTGACAGTGTTGTGACTGGAGGAAGCATTCAGTTCGTTGAATGTGGTGGCGACATACCACGATAACTGAACTGTTGAGATTTTTTTTTCTTTTTTTTTTGGGAACACCATGTTTTAAAAACATCTTTTGAATAATGCAATAAATCATCACAGCATACTCATATTGGCTTTGGAAGGAACTGGAAAAGTTTATTAGAAAAAGAGGCAAAGGGAGTGGAGTCCATTTTGAAGTAGAGAAGTTATAAAAAAGAGTCAGTGCAATACTTCTTGGGTGAATAGAAACAATCCCTTAGAAATTGAGATATGGCCTCGTGGCACAGACAGGATTATTATTATTTATTAAAATCAGTTAATTTTCCAAGAAACCTTGGGATGATTTGTTGATCATATTTTTTTATTCACCCCAGTTTATATTTGGAATTTGTACGCCAGGATGCTTTGATATCAAATATTCATGTTCAGTGACACTGTTCACAATATTTTTTTCATGGAAAACATTTTGGTCTGTTAGTTTTGTCGAGCAGTTTAGTACAAAAATGGACTCTGTGCGGCTAAAGATGGAGTTTTCTGAAATTTGGCTTCGCTACGTGCATAAAATTGTTAAGTAAATGTTTAAATCGTGAAGGACTCTAGTTAGGACGATGGGGAATCGGGATTCATGAGGGAGTATTCAGAAACTTTGTTCAGCGAGATTCAGGTCTCTAGCTGGAGATGTCGTGTCCTCTGTAGAGGTAGGTGTTGGTGAAACTGGGAAGATAGCGTGAATGGAATTCTGGATCAACTGGCTGGAAATCCTGATAAGGCTGAGAACACAGTAAGCATCAGTAAGCAGGACGCAATTTTCATAACAACTGCCAAAATTGTTTTCCTCATCTTCCTTTTCTTATCATTTGTGATAACTAACTAAAATAACGAAATAGCTTAAAAAAATAATAATAATAAGTAAATTAAACAAACTAAAAGGAGAAAGAAATAAACAAAGCAAAAGAAAAAGTCCTGCTCCTTTATTCTGTACACTTCCACGAGGGATGGGACATATGTCAATATGTTACTTACTGATTGTAGAACTATAAAATATAAAATAAAAACAATGATAATATTATTATTATTATTATATACAAGAAGTGCATGCCACTAAGACCCAATCTGGCGGCAGCAATGCATATATCTCCAAGAGATTCCCCCAATCAATAAAAAATAACAATGAAAATAAAATAAATAAAACAAAGAAGCATGTCGTAGAGTGTGTATTAAACCAAGATTTCATCAACTAATTTTGATGGTGCAACAGCATCATGAAAGCCATTACTTACGAGAGTCTTGCATTAATCAGCAGAGCATACAATGACGAAGTTTATATACTTTGATTACCAGATCTATTTTTCGTGTACCCAGTTTAAAACTTAACTTTGTTAAAAATTATTAAAATATGAAGAAATTGAATGATTATGTCTTTATTTTTTTTCTTCAATTACTGTTTTTTATAGTTTGATGTTAATGAGGTCTAGGATGATTTGCTGTGATGAGTGTTTGGGAAGTGATGCAAATATAATTTCAAATTTTAGATAGCGAACAGGAGAGCTTGGAACTACAGCTCTAAAACTAAATTAATAAATTGCCCACATAGCTCTGAAAAATCCTCTGCACCCACGAAATGACTCATATCAAAAATCATACGAGTGCGTTTTCTGATTTTTGTGTGAATATTGGGTGATTTATATTGGAGATGAGTCCCGTACAGAAAAGAACAGCATTGGGCCCAGTGGAAGGTAAAAGGATGAACAGTAGAAGTAGACAGGTACCTTGATATGATGACTAACGGAAATAATCCGCTGTCAAGAATAATATCGTGAGAATGAAGCGAGACCTGTTTGACTTATAAATGACCTAAGTGTACTTCCTTTTATAGAATCTTCTCTCCCGCTCATTCGCTCCTACTCCCTCTCACACGCTTTCTGTTCCATCATAGACCATAGACCCACGCTTGGGGTTTAAGTGAGTCAACAAGTTAATTATATGACCTTTTCAGACCTTGGATCCAATTGGCGGGATGACTAGAATAATTTGCGTCACCGACTCACAAGAGCTTTGGTTGTGTGTGTGTGTGTGAGAGAGAGAGAGAGAGAGAGAGAGCGAGCCTTGTTGAATGAATACAGAGTAGACTGCAGTACAACATTCTTACTTGCTGCGTTGGTAGGTAAATTAATTTGTTCACAAGCAGTTACATAGATTGATTTTCTCATTTATCATGTAAACGAACAGAATACTCTCTCATTTAATGATCTTTCGATGATAATGCACTGAAAAATACTGATAAATTTAGCTCAAACGCATCAAACTCTAAAAAAAATGTTAACATCCGTTCTCGCTCTCTCTCTTTCTTTCCTCGTTTTTTTTTTTCGAGCATTAATATATTTTATTTAAAAAAATAAATAAAATAAAAATGTGACTTCCAGTCTAGCAAGATGGCTCCAATCCTGTATATTCCGCCGTATAAGACGACCCTTGAAGCGTCGCCCTTAGAGATGCAGTCTCCTTATAAGGGGACACATTTGTTACATTAATTTTTCAATGCAAAAGAACTGCAGAAAAATCATTGTCTACTTTCTAATTCAATTGTTTTTCTCTTTCTTTTAAAAGTTTATATTGTGATATTTTATTAAACTGCATCAGCAGTTTAATAAAATATCACAAAATATCGCAAGTTTAATCAGCAAAATGTAAACAAAGCGATAAGCACTTCCTTTATGTAGCAGGTCACGAAACAAAACCTACAGGCATAGATGACAAAGTGGCATCGCTCATTGAAGCTGTGTATAGAGAATAGCAGTCATGAGCTTGAACCCCGGTCACTCTAGGCATATGTACTTATATGTACTACAGCAATAAGCAATTCAAGACAAAAAAAAAAAAAAAAAAAAAAAAAAACAGTCAAAAGTCATAAATCATGTTCAAAGATGCATCTTTCCCAATCTGTCTTATGCTTCTGAAATCTGGTCTGGTGCTCCTCAAGTAGCCGTCAAGAAATACCTTGCCCTAGATTATTGGGTTCTTAGATGGCTGAATAGTAAACCTCGTTTTCCTCATACGATATACAGGCAAGAGCTTTATGAAAACTTAAACACAAAGCCTCTGCAACAGATTATCAACTAGTCTGGAGTCATGCTTCTTGCATTCTGCAAGCGATTCACCAAACTTTGTCAACATAATAGCTGTTCCCAGCAGGGAAAATTCAAGAAACCAACAACAATTCAAATCCAACCTCTTCAGATCCCTGAAGATGGATTTGAATCGTTGGATTCAGGTCTCTCCACCTCATTAATCATCACAACATTGACTGCAACAGGTTACTCAATTCTAAAGCCTACAGGAGTCAGATTTTCAATTAAATGAGAAGTAATAAAGACGTAATAAAAAAGTAATATATATATATTACTTTGCCATACCAGTAGTATGGCAAAACTGTAGAGCGAAATATTTAACATAAACCTAACAATTAATCGTAATAGGAAGGGAAGAGAAAGGGGTAACAAGATAGAAACTGTAACCGAAAGCCTCCAAATAATTTAGAATATAATTTAAATACAATTCAAATAAATCAATTTTAAAATTTAAAATATAAAACCAATTATATAACAATTTAGCGGTACCCCCCTAGTAAGGTACCAGTTCCGAGAAATGTGAAATATCACCAAAAGAGAATAATCAAAATACTATATATATATATATATATCTGATAATTAAAATAAATATGATATTTAAATAAAATCATCAGCCAGTAGTACGGCAATAATGCAGAGCGAAATGAAACGCAAAATAATATAAATAAACAAACAGGGAAGGGAAAGTAGAGATAATAGGACAAAAAGGTAGTCGATAATCCCCTATATAATTTAGTCAATTAAGTCATTAAACCCAATTAATAAAAAACGATATAAATTTAAATAATGCCAATTATAAATAATTTAGCGGTACCGCCCTTGAAGGTACCAGTTCCAAAAGACGTGAAATATCACCAAAAAAAAAAAAAAAAAAAAAAAAAAAGGGTTAAAGAAACTACCAAAAAACTAAAATATCAAAATAATAGACTGACCATCATGCCCCATATCGACAGAGGACCACGAGGCCAATAATGGTCATGGAATCGCTGCATTTCAATCGTCATACAAATCATCGCAAAGGCAGAAATATCGAAGAACCAAACCACCCCTCCATTCTCCGATAGATCAACCAATGCAGAGGATTTGCATGGCGGTGGTCCTTAGGGGTGGACCACCGCCATGCAAAATGGAGGGGTGGTTTGGTTCTTCGATATTTCTGCCTTTGCGATGATTTGTATGACGATTGAAATGCAGCGATTCCATGACCATTATTGGCCTCGTGGTCCTCTGTCGATATGGGGCATGATGGTCAGTCTATTATTTTGATATTTTAGTTTTTTGGTAGTTTCTTTAACCCTTTTTTTTTTTTTTTTTTTTTTTTTTTTGGTGATATTTCACGTCTTTTGGAACTGGTACCTTCAAGGGCGGTACCGCTAAATTATTTATAATTGGCATTATTTAAATTTATATCGTTTTTTATTAATTGGGTTTAATGACTTAATTGACTAAATTATATAGGGGATTATCGACTACCTTTTTGTCCTATTATCTCTACTTTCCCTTCCCTGTTTGTTTATTTATATTATTTTGCGTTTCATTTCGCTCTGCATTATTGCCGTACTACTGGCTGATGATTTTATTTAAATATCATATTTATTTTAATTATCAGATATAATTAGGCATCATGTGGAGGATGTGCATTTGCTGCCTCTAATGATAGCTACATAGCCATATTTATTTATTTTTATTACTTTTACCTAACTTTTACCTCACATAATATATATATATATATATATAGTATTTTGATTATTTTGATTCTGAAATATATATATCAGTAAAAATATGGAAAGGATTTTATAGCGGAATTTCATATAATCAGCCAATGACCAAAGAAAATTTTGAACATATAGTCCTACTAAAACAACATAGTACATATATAATGATTCAGAATGTATAATACAGTATTAAAAAAGAAAATGAAGATTGTACATTTTGCATTGATTGCACGGTGTAGTAAGTTTAATTTGTAAATTTCATTCGTGTTGTGGCAATAAAGTTCCCGGACTGGTGCTATTGTGGTTATGTTGGAGACTGCAAATAAACGGAATTATGTGTTATAGTTTAACTTCCTCCAACAGATGGTTGTACAGAGATTGTTACCTACGCTGACAGTGCCTATCGTGTTATAACATTTGTAATGGCCATATTATTATTATTAATTTATTATTATTTTTTCGTGTTTATAAACCGGCACGACAACCAAGTCAGTAGAGTTTATAATAAATCGTCAATACAAATATTTATCGTATTTAGTAGTCACGGGCTTGAACCCCGGTCCATTCAAGGAACGCGTTCTATGCACTCTCGCTCCTAACCACTCGGCTACGTCATGGTGCAAGGAAGCCTAAAGCATATGCTGCACCAGCCAAAAAAAAAATGATAATAATAAATAGTAATAGAGGCATGTGATGCAAGAAAGCAAGTGTATGAGCTTATGTAGCATCAGCCAAAAAAAATCACACAACCATTCCCTCTAAATGTCTGTCCAGTTCCTCTTTGAATTTATTTAAGCTATCAACTTCCACAACGACACATGGAAGTTTCTTCCAGTAATTAAACACCCGCTGGCTAAAGGAAAATTTCCGCACATCTATTCTACAACTGTCTTTCCTCAATTTGACATTATGCCAACTTAGGTTCGTAATCTGAGCAAGTAGAAGAATCCCATCAGAATTCAGCTTGCTCAACCCATTCAAGGCCTTATATACCTCAATCAGATCACCTCGCAGGTGCCTAGTCTCCAGCCGCTGCAATTTGCAGAACTTAAGCCTCTCTTGGTAAGAGGATCCCTTCGTTCCCCTCACCAATCTTGTTGCCCTTCTCTGCACACGCTCAAGCAAATCGACATCCTTCTTAAAATAAGGCCTCCAGACCTGTAGGCAGTAACGAAGGCGTTGCCTGACCACTGCCTTATACAAAAGGATAAACACCTCCTTTTCCCTGCTAGCAAAATTAATGTATATCATTGACAAAACACCATGACCTGCCCTTGCAGCCTATCTGCATTACTCAGAAAATTTCATATCTGGCTGCACAATTATTCCCAGGTCTTTTTCATTTTCTACCACCCTAAGTGTAGTACCACACAGTTGGTACGTTCCTCTGAGGTTACTTCTACCCATATGCAGTACTTTGCATTTGTCGATATTAAATTTCAGTGGCCATTTCTCAAGCCCATCTGCCCAAATTTTCTAGATCCTGTTGCAGTAGCACACTGCCATTACTGTCATAAACAATGCTGCCAACCATTGTATCATCTGCAAACTTGGACATTAAACCTGATATACGTTCATCAATATCATTGATAAATATACAAAACAACAGTGGGCCCAACACCGAACCCTGTGGAACTCCACTAATAACATTAAACCGCGAAGCGCAGCGCCCATTTGTTACCACCCTCTGTCTGCTTCCACTCAACAACCCTTTTATCCATTGTAGCAACCTACCCTTAATACCATTCTGCTCCAATTTCACAGTAGTCTTCAATGGGCAACATTGTCAAAAGCTTTCCTGAAATCCAAGTATATGATATCAAAATTATTTTTTGCCTCCAGTTCCTTTGTAACCACATCATAGTATCCAATCAAATTTGTCAGATAAGACTTTCCCATAACAAACCCATTCTGTGTATGAATTATTGCTGCAGTCTTGTCTAGATGATCCTACAATGCTTCTTTAACCAGTGACTCCATTATTTCCCCCGGAACAGAAATTAAACTAACTGGTCTGTAATTACTCGTGTCACCCTTCAAAAGGAGCTGCAAACATGCTTAGCTCCATACCATGAAATTTACAAAGGTCTCTCAAGCAAAACCAAACAAACCCAGATTGCTGGCGCCTCCGCAGCCAGGTGGGCAGGAGCAGCAGTGCGTAGCTCACGCTTCTTGATTAGACCGCGGTTCGAGGCCGTCACCACCAAATACGGAGGATGCGGAAAGGTCAGGGAATGATCATCGCATATCCCTGGAGCAATATGGCCTTATTTGCTAATGCTCCTAAAAACCAAATAACAAACACACAAACAAACCCAGATTACTGATTTTTTTAAAGAGAGCAGAAGACACACGAAATCCAGATGCTGCAGAAGAAAAGTTTATAGGAACCTAACTACCGTGTTATACGAGGTTTACCTGTACTTAAAAACCTGAGAATTATCTCTACGCAAATGTGGTTCATTTAACGAACAACATAATAACGAAAATTGAAAAGAAGTATGAATTGTTTAGCGCAATAACAATTCATACTTCTAAAATAAAAATAACTATACCGTATTGTAAAGAAAATCTTTTAAATAATATACACTTTTGGATCTTTGTTCTTTTGCATCTGGCAATACTTAATACCTGAGCAGTTAATTGTCTGTTCGAGACCAGTAGGTTTTCTGTCTAGCTTTCAGATGGCTCATTTTGGCAGTGACAGAGATTGTTTACAATCCCTGTCACTGACAGTTACATATTTAATGAAATGGATGCTGGCGAATGAGGCACCAACTTTGAAATTGTTTTTTGAATTACTTTTGTCGATAGTATGAACGCAGCCTTAACACTGTTATACACGTTGTGAGTTCAAGCCCACACGTGCACTGTTTATTATTATTGTAGCAAATGTTTACTTTCACCCCTTTTACACAGCCGACCAATTAGAAGGGTGTAAAAAAGGGTAAGAATAAGCAATTATTTACAATATTACAAGACGAAATTATTTACAGTATCTTACCAAAGTAAAATGTTCAACAATTATTTTATTTTGTATTTACACTTGATACAGGTTATTACTTCTTAATTATAGTATTACGACTCGTTCCATCTTCTTTATCTGAGTGGTTTCATCAGGGTGCTCCCGTTCAATAGTTGAAATAAGCTGTGGACTTCAAGAGGCTGTTCACTCTGTATTGCTTGCTTTCAGGGTATTTCCAATACCCTGAAAGAAGTAATTCTTTTGCCAATCAATTAAAAAGGTTGACTGCGTTCTTTGGAAAGATTTTTTATAGGCAGAAGGGATTGGACAGTATATAATGTAACAGTAGGTAGGTGGTGCCATTACTGCGTCCAGTACGTGAAGTAGAGATAAATCCTTGAAGACTGGGGGCGTCAATCACAGAGATAAGCATCTGAGAAAGAATAACAATATTCCTCGATGCTATGTGAACTCTCTGGGGAGTGATATTTAAGTTGGTATATAAAACAGCCCTGGAGATCCTGAATAATTTGCTCGTGACTCTATTCATCAAACGCATTATCCAGTACTCGACTGCCAGGAACTGTTTACATACGATGGCGGAGCAGAAGATCAGATTGGTGATGCGTATAGTGCAATTGGTCGTAGGGAACGCTGGACGTATTTCCTGACTATATATACGTTAAGCAACCCCATCAGTTCTTGTCGAATTGCCCGCATCGTCAAGTAAGTCTTCGTTTTCATGGTTGAAAAATGGTTCTGAAAAGTGAGACTCACTGCTTTATTAAGATGAGTCTTTTCAGCATCTTTCGATGCTATATATAATTTGAAGTCGTCCGCATGTGATTAAAAATTGGCGTACCTTGCGAGGAAAGGTTCAAGGGCAGCGGTAAAGAGCAGACCGAACAGGACACCTCCCTGCGGTACTCTCTGCATTATAACGCACGCCTGTTGAAAGGATTTGTTGCTGATGACTAGTTGTCTTGGTGTAAGGATGAAGTTCATGGTGTTTAACATATCAAAGAAGATTATGTCTAGCTAAGATTTACTATTGAGAACTGTTTGAATTGTAAATAAGGCATCCAGTAGGTTAGTATATGTAGATCTTTTGGGGATCACAGTATGAAGATGTTTAGGTCTGCGAGAGAAGCACTGTGACGGCTCTTCAAAGTTTCTTGTTTTGGGTATGGATTGTCAGTATTTTTCCGGAATTTAACATGTGATTGAATATTGTTAGAAGGGGCCCTACAACGAAGGCACTGCACCATGAATTAACGTTGAATAGAGGAAAGCCGTGAAGACTTATTGTAGATTTATTCTGAAGTCTGTTGATGGTATATATAAGGTGTTGTTTTTAAGAGATAAATTTTAAATGGGCTGTGTCACTACCTATATTTAATAGTGCGCTGGAATTAAACAGTTAGAATGGTCGAGTTTTTTTCGTTATGATTATATGCCAAGATTTATACAAATTACTTATAGTCTTTACACCCTCCGCCGTTTCCGAGTGCTCTGCACTTGTCCGCAGATTTATGTTCTCTCTCTCTACCATACGCCTGTTACTTGTGACTATCCTGCACTGCTACAGGGCTTCCTCCTACTTTGGGTTTCCTTGCTTTGTTTCTCCTGGTGAATATCTTTGATATCCTCCTCTTTGCTCCCTCCTGTTATCCAATCCTTAAGGTATTACTCCAATTCCTTTTCCCTCACTCCACCTTCACTTTCGCCATGGCCAGAGGGTTAGTGGCAGTAAGAATCTTATCTATCAGGTGTTCCTATCTTCCGTGCCATGGACCAGTGCTAGGAGGTGCCCTGGTTATCATGCCTCCGGTAACTAAGTGACCAGCTGAACAACTCAAACTACCCACACCCACTGGTTTTGCAGAGTTGTGCAGTATCACAGAGAACTTAACGCGGATTTGTGGGAAACCTCAAGAACCACCTAACAAACAAACAATGTCCACACCACGATGAAATAATTTATTATTCGGCAATACCTTAAAAGCATCTTTACCAGAGGCTTCGTTTTCTCAAACGATTAAGGCTCTCAGAAAAAAACGCTGTAACGTATTGATGGAAGTAATTTTTTTAAAGTTTATATATATATATAAAGATGCTGAATAGCTAATATGAAGTAATAATATCGATATCTAGTTGTAGTTGCCATCGGCTAATTAAGCTTCTGATGAAATACTGATCATTATTATTGATAACTCATATACCTAACGTTTTAAAACAATAGAATTCCATTGAAAATTGTTCATTCTACCTTAATTTGTTATATTTTCAGGTTCTTCCCGTGATGTTTATGAGCTCGTTAGATGAATTTCTTCTAGGAAGTATCGAATCTGATCCTCTTGGTTGGTTGATAAAACTAAGATAACATTTTAAAAATGATAATAAATAAACATTAAATGTTTTCCGGAAAAGATGCTTTTATTTTCAACTTGATAATGGAATTCCTGTTATAAATTGTGTTATATATAAAATAATAAACTGAGCAAAGAGAAACAATAAAGAAAGGATGGTAAGAAAGAATTAAAGATAAGAGGCAGAATTTCCTTTAAGATAAGAAATTACATTAAAGGAAAATATACAATCGTAGTAGCTTTCTTACATGACGACCGATTAAAGGAATTTAAAAGCCCTTGATACAAGCAGGCGAAGAATCGTATTGAGGTTTAGTGGATTCAACGTTTCTCTCTGGCAGATATTCAGACTTCCCCTCTTTTTTTTTTTTTTTTTTTTTTTTCAGTCCACTAGATATATGACGGTATTCTGTCAACTTCCCCGTAATTCTTTCCATTTATCATTTCTCATCCTGTGCTTGATCGTCAAAAAGTGTCATTGCTTACCATTGGTAGCATCCTTCTCCACTCGAATATTCGCCAGGAAGAGAAAAATAATAATTATTATTTTATTATTTGTTTTTTCACTATCAAACTATATTTTTCAAGATGTGCGAAACACGATGCGAAGCAAGCTGGCCTCATCGTCACAGTGTCTCACCAAATAAGGAATACATGAGTGACGTCAGAACGCACCATGGTCGTGTCCTTTGCTCAAGGTTGATGAGAGAGAGAGAGGCCCGAATTCTGAATGAAAATTTGGAATATAGGTCAAAAAGAACACATACTATCAGGCATTGAAAGATACATATAAGAAGTATTTAAATACAGTATTCTGTTGCTTACAAAAGTATGTAGATGTTGAATCAGTTTGGTGAGACTGGGAAAGCAAAAATGAGAGTAGGAGTGTGTTAGAGGCCTAATGAATGTTATGTGTACAACGAACAACTGCACAGAGAAATAGAGTGGGCCGTAAATCAAAAATGTCTTATAATGGGGGATTTTAACTTCCCAGATATTCCTTTTGTGGATTTATTGCATGACTGTTTTCTACAGCAGCATGTTCAGGAGGCAACCAGAGGGAGTAATACTCTTGACCTGATTATCAGCAGTGATTATTCATGCATTAAGGATTTCCAGATAAAGGAACCACTACGTGGCAGTGATCACAGTTTGCTGAAGTGGGATTTATTTAAAAATGTGACTACCACCAGGGGTAAAAGGAAAGGGTTTTTACTTTCAGAAAGGTGACTACAGAGGTCTCAGACAGTTTTTAAATTCTGTACAGCGGGCCCAACTGATGATGCTACCAACAGCAAATCCTAAATAGGAAGCATTCAACGAATTAATCTTAGAAGCTACTAGGCTTTTCATACCAATTAAGAAATATTGTTTAAGGTCTAAATGGATGTTAGATGAACTAACGAGACTCGTGACAGGGAAGAAAAATTCATGGAATGCATATAAATCGCCTTAAATTAAATGCATATAAATCGCCTTAAATTGTCGCCTGATATGCATATAAATGCATATCAGGCGACAATTTAAGACTATGGCAGATAAAAGCTAGTCTATAATCAAGTCACAAAGGAGGTTAGGCAAACGAAGGCAAATTACGAGAAATCTTTGCCAAAGGATGCAAAGAAAAACAGCAAAGACTTCTTTCCTAGCGTAAACTATAGATGTAAGGGGCTGAATCAGATTGGTCCTCTTGATATCGATGGTTCGACTGTTGATGATCCTGCTCAGGTAGCTGACAAAGTGAGTATTTTTCATCTACATTCATACATGAGGAATTCCATAGGGAAGTGGAAGCCAGAAGCTTATCAAACTCTAACAGGAAGCTAAATGATTTTGTAATAACTAAGAGCAAAGTGGAAGAGAAATTGTTAAAGAAAGGCACGTGGGATGGACGGGATCTATCCAGTTATATTAAAGGCGGCAGCAAAGGAAGTAAGCAAACCCATAGCCATCCCCACTGATTGGAGATGTGCAAATGCATCCACAATTCACAAAGGGGAGATCAAAGAGTGACGAGTAATTACAGAGACCTGTTAGTTGAACTTTTGTTACGGGGAAAATAATGGAGTTACTGGTTAAAGAAGCAATCAATGCAGGATCATCTAGACAAGACCACAGTTATAGATCAGACACAGTATGGGTTTGTTAAGGGGAAATCTTGCCTGACCAATTTTATTGGATACTACTATGTGGTCGCAAAGGAAATGGACGCAAAAAATAATTTTGATATCATATATTTCGGTTTCAGGAAAGCTTTTGATACTGTTGCACATAAAATCCTCCACTTTTGGATGACTCACATCAGCACTGAAATGCAAATATTTCTTCGCACACAAAAAAAGTACCTGTTGCAAATAAGCAAGAAACAAATGACGAGATGAACTATCTACGTTTAAAGAATGATGTATCGCGTCGTGAAGTAATCCAAAATGCCGCAAATATTTTTTCAGTAACATCTGTAAAAACATATGGGAGTGTCAAAAAAAAAAAAAAAGGATTATGTTTTATGTTCTGGCCGAAAAAGCGGCATAAACACATCATTACAATTCCTTTCCTAAATATAAATATATTTATAAGTTCGTAGTCAATTTAGACAATCTAAGTGGAAATAAATTTAGCGGCATTCCCGTGAAACAGGGATTTGTTCAACAAATTGAAATGTTTTTGTTCCACTATTATTTATGGCGTTTTTCTCTCCAATAGAGATTAGGCTCAGTAATCAATCTGCTTTAATTTATTTTTCTTCATATCATTGATCATGTTCTTAATAGGTTTCTATTCTTTTATATTATATTATATTATATTATATTATATTATATTAATAATTTACTTAATTCGGCCATGTGCGTGTGTGCCATCACGGGGCATACGTGCTGCTAGCTGAATTTAAAATAGCGATTTAAATTTAAATCTCAATTTGAAATAAAGTATTCCTTTTGCAACATCTTTATGCTTACTTTAGTTCCAATCTCTCTCTCTCTCTCTCTCTCTCTCTCTCTCTCTCTCTCTCACACACACACACACACACACACACACACACACACACACACACACACACACACACACACACACACACACAGGTTGCTATAGTAATATATTCGTTTTCTTTGCATTCGATTCTTTGTCATTCTGGCCATAATTACATAAACATATAACTTTTTATTGTAGCACTTACAAATAATATTCGTAATACCTTCCAAAAGACGTTCTGTATTGTATATCCCAATATATTTTTTATTTTTCTGTAATGCGAATTCGGTCGAAATAAATCTCTGCACCGGCAACCTAATTTTATTGAAATGAACGTCTTCCTTTCATAGTATTTGCGATGCACTTCAAGAAACTTTTTAGAGTGTAACTATAATTTTTGTTAAGCGAACAAATGTTTGTGAGCACATTAGTTGGAGTAAAGTTTGCTGCCTTATCATTATGTCATTAGAGCAGTCCAACTGCTCTTCGTTTGAAACATAAAAATAAATTTGGAATAAAGCACTTAAGCCGTTTCAGCTTCTAACAAATTGTTTCTGCGTCCCATTTGTACTCTGCCTCATGGTGCGCGTAAAATTTAATGATTTCCTTCGTGCTTTCAACCAGACAAATGGAAACTTGACTGCGATGAATGATTTCTAAAATTCTGTTAACTCTTACTACTATTTCCACAGAAATGGGGTTGGTCTCAGAATTTAACGAATTGCTTTGTTTATGTGACCCGTCCTTCCTTACAACATTGAATTTATCTAATGCAGTAAGTTGAGTTGAGGTGGTGAAACGTTAAAATGCATGTAGCTTTGTTTATGACGAGAAAACGAATTTTATCTTCAAGAACAAATACTTTATGACAAAAAAACCAGTCACACAGATTTATAATTTTCCTTCGGCAAACTATCCTTGGAAAATATAAGAAACCTAATATTTGTAGTATACATCCTAAACTAAATTGAATTCATCTAGAACACATTTTTGTATTTAATATACGAATATTACTTTCTGTCCATTGAAATGTACTACAGTAATATTTTCAAAGAATACCCGTTTAAAAAATATTCACTTAACGAATCCTATTTCAGGTACAGGTCGACTTTGTTCTGAAGAAAAATTTACTACAATGGATTGTATTCAAAGTTGAACTAGGCCTAAAATATATTGGTTTACACATGTGAAAGCACTGCGAAAGACTCTCATATTATGGGAGATTTCGATTGAAAAAAAAGTTTGAAAGGACGTGCAAAAGACTCTCATATTATGGAAGATTTCGATTGAAAAAAAAGTTTGAAAGGACGTGCAAAAGACTTCAGTTTCAACGCTTTATTTAAGTTTCCACATTTTTGAATTATTATACTCAAATCTAATCTGGTAGCGCGTATCGCCTTTTCATTTCTATAGAAGTTGATGCGATTTGTGAGATAAATAAATAAATTTTGTTTATACTCCGGGATGACCAAACGGTCAGAGGAGTTTACAAGATACACAGAATACAAGAAACAGTACCGTATTCAGCAGTCACGGGCTTGAACCCTGGTCATTCAATGCACGTGTATTTATGCACCCGCGCGCCTGACCACTAGGCTACGGCGGACTTTAGATGATGAATTCACGTTACGATTTACGTTATTTAATTACTTTTTTCCCTAGCAGGAAAAAAATAAAAAAGAAAGAAAGAAACTCTGAAATTAAAGAAAGCGATTCGCTCGATTTACATAGTAATACGTGAAAATATTAATACGTCATGTTTACTCTATTTTCATTTCTGAAATTAAAAATTTAAAATTTTTATTAAATTTTAAATTTAATAAAATTTATTGAAATTTTATTAAAATTTTTTTTAAATTTTAAAATTAAAATTTTCTATTAAAATTTTTCACAGTATAGTATTTCATATCAATACAATGCGCATTCAGAACGATGATGGATGAACGTATGTTTTTACTCTTTTTAGTACATATTTTGTCACTTTATTTATTATCGATTTTACAGTCGATATTGGATCTTTATTGTACGAAGGATGTATACAATTTACCCTTCACGGCAGGAATGCCAGGGGCCTTCACATTGGCTGGTGTACAAAGGCCTTGAGGACGGGGCCCACATCGAAGTTCGGGTTCATCCCCCAGGGCCAACAATATAGTAGGTTTCAGTTAAATTATTCACAGTATTCATAAAAATGTTATACAGTATTTTTTGACATTATATACAATATTATACAGACTTTAAATTTATTATACTGCGACATTACTGTGAAGTTTTCCTGGTTGAGTTTACGTCATCAAGGATCTCCCTCCGGTATTTGCGGTCCTTGACAAATTTGTAGAGGTCGCCTTTGATTGCTTGGACTGTGATAAGCATCTGCTTGGGGGGAAAGCGGTCTCTAAGGGCTAGTCTGTTATGGTTGGCTATAAGGGTTGGAGCTGATCTCAGTCCGGGTTGAGGGATCCTCCAGCTGCACAGTTCCCATATGTTTGGCTCCGAGATTATTCCAGTGGTCATTTTGACAGTTAGGGTGAGGCGTCTTTCCATTATAAGATTTGGCAGTCGGGCAAAGTTCAGTGCGGTTGCCATCGCAGTTGTGCGGTTGCCATCGCAGAAAAATAAAGATCGCTAAAGTGCCATCGCAGTTGTGCGGTTGCCATCGCAGAAAAATAAAGATCGCTAAAGTGCCATCGCACTTTAGCGATCTTTATTTTTCTGTACTTAAAAAGTAGAGTTTCGGCTAAAAGAAATTAGCAAGCTTTCATATTAAAGTAAAATCAAGCGGAAATTTCTACTTCTGTATATTAGAATATATTACAGTGAAAATATTATCAGCGATATTCATTAAAACGAAATTTCGGTGCAAAAAAATTCTGACAACTCATGCGGGCCCAAATTCTAACATCGAGCGATTCTGCCCCTGAAGACCATCCTGATAGGACTCCTTCGGTACCAAGCCCGGGCCTGCACAAGAAACGGAAAAATCCCGCACGGACAATACACGTACCAACCTTGACTTCCTGGGCTTGACCTAATCAACTTCCTGGCTGAAAGACACCACCAGCCTGGACATGCTAATCCTTGTACAACCAGTATAGGATTACTTTGCTAACCCAGCTAAATCGAACTACTCTAATGCCATTTGGCGAGCACACTCAGCATCCTTGCTGTTTGGATTTTCTTCTCTCACCTTGGGAAGAAAGTCCAAATGACCCCTAGTGCCAAAAATTTTCCAAGTGATTTAAAGTGATTCTATGGTACATTTCTACATTATATTTAGTTGACTACATTATTTTTCTTTAGCGATCTTTATTTTTCTGTACTTAAAAAGTAGAGTTTCGGCTAAAAGAAATTAGCAAGCTTTCAGAAAGGAAAGCTACCTTTCTTTTTTCTTACTTTCAAACTAACACCACCAACCCTACTAATTTCTAACCGCTGCTTGGTCACTTGGTGGCATCGCTTTTGCTTCCTCTTGGCGTGGTCGGAAACCTGGGAGTTGGAAGTTACACTCCCACGGCTAAAAGTGCTAAACAATAGTAAAGTCACAATTCTCCAAGGGACTTCAGAGAAGATCCCACCATATCGAACTGCCGAAGAACCTGAAAATACTGCCAAAAGGCAAAGAACAGACAGTTGAAAACCAATACCCTTATCCTTAATCATTCACTCCACTAGAAAAGAGACATCAGGTAAGAAATCCCCATTTTTTTATCCAAAAAGTCTTGGAAGGAATAGCTGGAACACTAAAAACAGTCAGGCAACGCCGAACTGGGGATCTGTTAGTTGATTATCCAGTACCAGACATTCAGAAAGATTACTGAATTTAATGAATGTTGGAGGTATACCGGTAGTAGCCTGGCCCCTACAACACCGTAAACTGTTCACGTAACAGATCCCCCAAACAGCGTAACAGATTAAATCACTTTATTCTGTTACACTGATTTATTCCCCAGTAACATGCAAGAGTAGGATCCCATGCACGTTACTGAGGAAGGAATCAGCAGCGAATTCCAAAATCAAGGAGTGACTAATGTAAGACGAATTTCTATTCGCAGAGACGGAAATACACTGGTGTACAAAACTTAAGGATCAACACTATTTCTAAAGGTTACAACCACAAAATCTTTACTTAGGGTACTCTTTACTGGTGAGAGTAGATTCAGTCTCAGCAGCAATTCTGGACGTCAGCTAATCTGGCGAGAGGCTCGCACACGGTATCACCCCACAAACATCACTGAAAGGGATCGATATGGCGGTAGAGGTATTCTCATCTGGGGAGGCGTTATCTTGGATGGACGTACACAACTCCAGATACTGGAAGGCGGTACTGTAACCGGCGCACGCTACTGTACTGAGGTAATCCTTCCCCATGTGCGTCTGTTCCGAGGTGCCATTGGCCCCGAGTTCGTGTTTATGGATGACAACGCCACACCCCAATCGCACTACAGCTGTTCATATGCTTTTGGAAAGTGGGGACGTTGTTCGTATGGATCGGCCTGCCCGTTCCATCGATCTAAATCCCATCGAACAGATATGGGGCGCTCTGGGGAGACGCCTAGCGGCACGTCCACACCCACCAGAAAATGTTCACCAGCTGAAGATGGCGCTGACAGAGGAATGGACGATGTTACAGCAAGAACTTATCAACAACATTGTTATAAGTATGGACAGGTGGTGTAAAACCTGCATCGACTTTAGGAGTGGCCATATCTTCTACTGAGGACCACCTCTGCTCTTTGTTCCATCTTTGGCAGTGATGCATCTGTATCATGGCAGCCAGTGCTATTGCTATGTTGCCATTTTTGAATAAAGTCCCTCTGTACCGTTTTGTTTCCGTTGTTGTGTCGGTGTTGTTTCCTTCATCATTTCTGTACCTCACGAGGTTCCTTTGGTATGCTTTTCCCATATCCAGGCCACTGCTACGAGAAGCTACAGGGAAAACCTGACTGGTTTTAAATTTTGCACTCCAGTGTATCATCTCTACCAAAACCTTCATTCTGACATTTTGCACATCACTCCATGGCAGAGTTAATCCGTCTCAGGCGTAGATAGCAAGGGTTTTTAGCCCAGCAAAACAGGAAAATCGACGAGAAAACACACGCAATTTACAGACAAAATAAATATACGTGTAGATGTAATCATTTATGGGTAAGACCCTAATATCATTTTTTTTTTTTTTTTTGACATTTAGCACACTAACTGTAAAAGCAGTATATCTGAACTGCCAAGTAAAAAAATATATCCCAAATCCTTTACGTTGTTTCAAATGTCAAAAATGTGGACACTCACAGACTACATGTAGAAATACACCGACATATATGCAAAATATGGATCTAAAGAACATCAGATCGATGACTGCCGAGCTCCAACACCAACTCTAAAATGTGTCCAAATTGCAAAAGAGAACACCTAGCCTTCTCCAGAACATGTGAAATATGGAAAAAAGAAAAAAAGAAATACAAAACACACCACAATACTACATACCAATAAGCAAGAAAAATGGTCTATAACCAGTAAACACAAATATCGGCCAGATATAAATCTCAGTTTTTCCAATTGAATCTTTCTCCTCTCAAGTCAGACGCTCCAAGCAAAACAACGAGATAAACATGAGAAAACGGTAAACACACCGATCCCAATCCCCTCAGATCCTCCAACTTTGCAACAGAGTAATGGTAATGATGGACCACGTTAACCATAAACCTACCTCCGAATTTATGGAATTAGAGAAAACAGAAAAGTTGGAAGATGAAGTGTTGGAAATCTATGCCGAAGAGGAAGACATGGATACCGAAAAACCGGTGCATGGTCTGGTCTGGTTGTTCTTTTCTTTCTAAAATCGGTCACAGTCCAGGGTGAGGAACATACCTATAGTATGTTCCTCACCTTACGATAGGAGGGAATTCCATACGATAGGAGGCAGTATATGATGAGAGCCCTGTCGATCAATTCGGCCCTGGAAAGATTGTGCAGGGCTCAAGGGGTTGAATTTTTTTCAGCCTGGTCTGTACTTGTTAACAGGAGAGACTGCTTCTACAGGGATGGGATACACTTAAATAGAAAGGGTGCAAGAATGTTTGCTGATGCTATCGAGGCAGTGTTAGGTGGGTCGGAAAACTGCTAGATTGGGGGGATACAAGGACTAATAGATTAACAGTAGCCACTGGCAGAGGAGAAAGTGTTTCTTGCACTGCTTGTATTGGAATGAGCAGCAGCCTGGAAAATAAGAGGCAGGATATTTTAGAGACTGGTGGGAATCATGGGGGTACAAGTAAACACATGGGTTGTGTTAGGGTGGCTAAGAGGAAGAGCAGGTGCATGTATACTTGCGTACAACAATGCTAGGAGTTTGGTAAATAAATTTGATGAATTTGAGTTAGTGCTCAAAACATCAAAGCAGATATTGTTGGGATTTCAGAGACGTGGTGTCACACAGATATAAGGAATGCAGAACTGGAATTTGGGGAGTACAATGTCTACAGAAAGGATAGACAGGATAAGAAGGGAGGAGGGGTTATGCTATTAGTTAAGAAACACATAAAATCCAAGGAAGTGAAGCCAGTCGACATCACTGGACAGTGCAGTGTTGAGTCAGTTTGGTGTGACATAAGCATTAGGAGATCAAAATTGAGAGTAGGAGTGTGCTATAGGCCTAATGACTCTGATGAGTATAATAAGAAACTATACAGAGAAATAGAGTGGGCCAGTAAATCAGAGTCTTATAATGGGGGAGTTTAATTTCCCAGATATTGACTGCAATTTGGGGCTGGTCACTCACACACTAGCAAGGCTTTTGTGGATTTATTGGATGATTGTTTTCTACATCAGCATGTTCGGGAGGCAACTAGAGGGAGTAATACTCTTGATTTGATTATCAGTAGTGATTCTTCATGCATTAAAAATCTGCAGATAAATGAACCACTAGGTGCCAGTGATCATAGTGTTCTGAGGTGGGAGTTACTCAAAGAGGTAACTACCATTAGGGGTAAAGGGAAGGGGGTATTGCTTTCGTAAAGGCGACAACGATGGACTGAGACAGTATTTAAATTCTATACAGTGGGATCAACTGATGATGTTACCAACAGCAAATTCAAAATGGGAAGCATTCAAAGAACTTATCTTGCAAGCTACTAGGCTTTACATACCAACTAAGAAATATTGTTCAAGGTTTAGGCCTAAATGGATGTCAGATGAACTAATGAGGCATATGGCAGAGAAGAAAATGCATGGGATGCATACAAATTAACACGTGACACAGAAGCCTATGATAGATATAAGTTGATCTGTAACCAAGTTACAAAGGAGGTTAGGCAGGCGAAGGCAGATTACGAGAGATCCTTGGCAAGGGATGCGAAGAAAAACAGCAAAGAGTTCTTTACTTATGTAAACTCTAGAAGGAAGGGGATGAATCAGATTGGTCCACTTGATATCGATGGGTCACCTGTTGATGACCCTGCTCAGGTAGCTAACAAACTAAATGAATATTTTGCATCGACATTCACACATGAGGAGTTATTCAGCGAGGGGAATGCCAGAGGTGTATTCAACTCTAGCAGTAAGCTAGAGAATCTTATAATAACTGAGAGTAAAGTGGAGGAGAAATTGTTGAAGATAAACACAAGAAAGGCACCTGGGGTGGATGGGATCTATCCAGTTATATTAAAGGAGGCAGCAAAGGAAGTAAGCAAACCCTTAGCCATAATTATGAGAGCTTCCTCGGACTCAGGGGAGGTACCCATGGACAGGAGATGTGCAAATGTGACCCCAATTCACAAGGGAGGATCAAAGGCTGACACAGGTAATTATAGACCTGTGAGTTTAACTTCTGTTCCCGGAAAATTAATGGAGGCACTGGTTAAAGAAGCACTGCAGGATCATCTAGACAAGACTTCAGTTATAGCTCGGACACAGCATGGTTTTGTTAAGGGGAAGTCTTGCCTGACCAATTTGATTGGATACTATGATGCAGTTACAAAAGAACTGGATGCAAGGAATAACTTTGATATTATATACTTGGATCTTAGAAAGGCTTTTGATACTGTTGCACATGGAAGACTGCTGCACAAATTGGAGCAGTGTGGCATTGGAGGCAAATTGCTGCTATGGATAAAGGGGTGGTTGAGGGGGAGAAGACAGAGGGTGGTAATCAATGGACACTGCTCATCGTGGACTAATGTTATTAGTGGAGTCCCTCAGGGTTCAGTATTGGGTCCTTTATTGTTCTCTGTATTTATAAATGATATTGATGATGGTACATCAAGCTTAATGTCCAAGTTTGCAGACGATACGAAGATTGGCAGGATTGTCAAGGACACTACTGACACTATGCTTCTGCAACAGAATCTGGAAAGGTTGAGCAGATGGGCTGAGAGGTGGCAAATGAAGTTTAACATTGACAAATGTAAAGTACTACATATGGGAAACAGCAACCCCAGAGCAACGTATCACCTCTGTGGTACTACACTGACAGTGGTAGAGAATGAAAGGGACCTGGGGATGGTTGTGCAGGAAGATATGAAGTTCTCTGAGCAGTGCAGACGGGCTGCAAGAGTAGCTCATGGTGTATTGTCAATGATATATAGGAATTTTTCTAGCAGGGATAAGGAGGTGATTATTCCCTTGTATAAGGCAATGGTCAGGCCACACCTAGAGTACTGTATACAGGCCTGGAGGCCTCATTTCAAGAAGGATGTAGAGCTGCTGGAACGAGTACAGAGAAGGGCAACAAGATTAGTGAATGGAATAAAGGGTGCTCTTACGAAGAAAGGCTTAAGTTTTGCGAATTACAGTGTCTGGAGACTAGGCACCAGCGAGGTGATCTGTTAGAGGTGTACAAAGCCTTGAATGGTTTGAGCATGCTCAATGCTGATGGGATTCTTCCTCTTGCTCAGAATAATCACCTGAGAGGGCATAAGTTCAAATTGAGGAAAGACAGATGTAGGATAGATGTGCGGAAATTTGCCTTTAGCCAGCGGGTGGTTGGTTGGTGGAACAGACTTCCATCCCTTGTCGTGGAAGTTGATAGCCTAAATAAGTTTAAGGCTCAGCTGGACAGGTATTTCGAACGAACAGAGGGGTGAAGTGGAAGTGGGTATTTTTTATATATTTATTTTACTTTATTTTATTATTTTTTTTTTTTGGCTGATGCTGCATAAGCTTGCTTTCTTGCATCAAATGCCTCCACTAATGCTAATCCTAATGCTAATGCTAAAAAATAGTATTGGAAGGGAACATCCAGTCTACAGATTTTATCCTGTTCCTGGGTGGCTGCATTGTAGTTTGGCTATGTTGATGGGGGTCTACTGGAAGTTGGATGGTGAAAGACTATCTCAACTTTGCTAGGGATTTCTACTTTTTGATGATGAGTTTTGAGAGGGTAGATATGTTCATTTTGATTAGTATCAGTTGCCAGGGTACCCAATCCAGGTTTGCTTGAAGGGTACTTCTAGAGGTGGCAAACGTGTTTATTAGGTAGCAGTTTAGCCACTTCAGGATCCAGTATTCCACAGTAAGAAACCACATGAGAGTTGCAACTGGCGCGGAAGTCCATACCGGGGAGGCATATAGGGCGATGGGAGAACCACATCTCAGCACGGAGAGTGTTATGATATTAGAACTGCGTATCCCTGTCAGTTCCTGTTTAACATGCCACAGAACCACAAGGGTTTTCTTTTTTGCCTCTGCGAGGTGAGGGACAAAGGTTAGTTTATCATCCCATATCATTTTCTGAACAGGAAACAAAAGAACAGGTCTTTCTTTTGTTGCACTTTCTGAACAGGATGCCCATTGAGAACAACAGTGATATCAGTCTTCAGACTTTTCATAGTGAATGATATTTAAGCGATCTTGTTTGGGTTCAGGGCAAGTCCAATCGTTTAGGTACGAAGCAAAGTCTTCAAGTATTCTGGAAGCATTCATTTGCAATTAAAAATAAATAAAATAAATTTTCTGTTTATACTCCGGGACGACCAAACGGTCAGAGGAGTTCCAAGATAGCCAGAATACATGAAACAGCTCCGTATTCAGCAGTCACGGGCTAGAACCCCGGTCACTCAAGGCACGTGTACTTATGCACCCGCGCGCCTGATCACTAGGCTACGGCTTAATTTCCGGTGATGATTGCGATCATCACCGGAAAGAATGAACATATTTATATCATCTGCATATGACAGGAAATTGTCATGAAGCGCCAGAAAGGGCCAATGGCGGCAGCAAAAAGAAAAGAAGATAGGACTCCATCCTAAAGAAGTCCTCTGTTCAGGGTGTACGTTAGGACTGTTTTGCACTGAGAAACTTGTGTTTGCTTGTTGGTTAGTAGAGCTGCAATTGTATCAAGAAGGGGTCTCCTGATCAGATGGTAGTCATGCAGTATTTTTAGTAGGGCTTTGACAGAGAGTCTGTCAAATGCAAAAGAAATGTCCATGAAAATTACATCTAATTGAGCTTCACTGTTTAGAGGGCGTTGTATTCGACCAAAGGTCTCGAGAAGGTCGGTTATGGTTGTTCTTCCCTAAAATGTTGAATGGAGGTATGCTGGGCGGTGGGTGCCAAAGAGTGCTTTTTCAAAAATTTTTAGGATGTGGAAACTAATTGAGATGGGCCTGTAATCCTTTGCAGTCTTCGGATGTGCATTTTTAGGTACAGGTTTTGTATAGTACAACTTCAACATCAGCGGGACGTTAGCGGTTTTTAGGATGTTATTATATGCTTTAAGGAGAAGATCGATTATGTAAGCGCTGCAAATCTTGATAATAAAGAGGGGGAAGCCATCGGGTCCGATTGTACCCTTGTTTGGAAGACTGTTGATGGCCTGAGTGAGGTCAGCCCTGTTGAGGGTAATGGAGGACAGTTGTATTGTATTTGTTCCTGGGACATAGCTAGCATTTACATCTGCGCTATCTTTTCCCAAATTTTTGAAGGGTTGAGAGCCCATTCCGATAGAATATGTTTACTTATTTGTTCCGCCTCTTCTGTTTGAAGCGAGCCTGTTGTACAATGATTTGCCTGTCAGCTTGAATCTTAGCTCTCACAAGAGCCGTTCTTGCCTGGTAGTATATCGCCCTGTTTTGATCCGAAGGATATTTTTTAAAGGCCCTGTAGGTCGTCTGCTTTTTTTTTTTGAAGCAGGCTTTAATATATATATATCAACGATCAACCGTTAGAAGCTTCAAAAGCTACACTAACTCAAATAAGTAAGGCAAGGTAGGCACAATACAACTCCTGGTGGAATGCAGAATATGCGACGGCTAAAACAAAACAAAATCGTACACGGAATGAATTCCGGAAATATCCAAGTACAGTCAAGTTGATTACATATAAAAAAGCCAAAGCTGAAGCGAGGAGAATTCAGAGAATGGCAGAGAAAAATTCCTGGATCATGTTTGCCTCCACACTTACTAGGAACTCGAGTCCTGGTTCGATGTGGAAAAAAATTCGGATTTTGAGTGGAAGATATCCACGCTTACAATCTCCAGTCTTCATTGGAAAGGGCAGGACTGTCCTCAACAGATGAGTTATCAGAAATTCTTGATGAATCTTTCGCTTTTACATCAGCAGTTACAAGCTACAGCAGATTTTCAAAAATATAAAGAGCAAGTCCAACAGAGCAAGTTGAATTACTCTACGGCTACATTTCATTCATATAATCTACCATTCATAAAGAGAAATTGCTTACAACTATTACAAATTTGCCTAATAGCGCACCAGATCCCGAGGGAATTTATTATATTTATGAATTTATTACAACACCTAAACTCTGATTGTCTGGATATCCTGATAGTTCTAAATAATAGAATTTTTCTGAACAACTTGTATCCATCCATATGGCGGCATGCAATTGTCCTTGCATTTCCCAAACCGAGAAAAGATCCTTCCTGTACATATAATTATCGCCCTATTTCACTGATCAGCTGCTTAGGGAAAATCCTTGAACGAATGGTGCACAACAGACTTACGTGGTTACTGGAAAAAGAGAATATTTTATCACCCTACCAATTTAGATTTAGAAATAATAGATCGACGCTTGAGCTACATGTCAAAGTTGAAACAAATATTAGGAATTCATTTATAAGAAAACAACATATGGTGATGGTAAATCTAGACCTTGAAAAAGCGAAAAACCTTTTGACACAACATAGAGATTTGGAATGCTACTGGATCTATTTCGGTTATGATACAGAGGACAATTTCTACAATTTATAGAGATATTCCTTACTTCCAGAACATTTCAGGTAAGAAGGCCGCCGTAGCCTAGTGGTCAGGCGCGCGGGTGCATAAGTACACGTGCCTTGAGTGACCGGGGTTCAAGCCCGTGACTGCTGAATACGGTGCTGTTTCTTGTATTCTGTCTATCTTGTTAACTCCTCTGACCGTTTGGTCGTCCCGGAGTATAAACAGAAAATTTATTTATTTATTATATAAAGGCATTCTATCTACAATGTAAATACAACAGGAAGGAGTCTCCCACGGTTTAGTATTAAGTACAACCCTGTTTGCCCTTAGGGTGAACAATATCACAAAGGATATACTGTCTTCACTACTAGGAATCTATATGTGCACAGATGATAATTCCATTTCATTTCAATAACAAAGCATGAACACGATTGAACGACAGCTCCAATTATCCATAAACAAAATAGAAGCATGAGCAAAAAAGAATGGATATAGAATATCTGAGAAAAAATCAGCTATTATACACTTCTGTAAAATCGGTGATCTTCATCCTGAACCGGTTTTATACTTAAATAAATTTTCTCTACCTGTTGTTCAAAATTTTTCCTTCTTAGGCTTAACATTAGATAGAAAACTAAACTTTCATGAACATATATATATTAAGACTTCGAACTAGCTGCCTTTCAAAACTTAACTATCTTCAATGGCCTTGGAAGCCGACAGGTACACATTACTACAATTATATAAAACTTTGATTAGATCTCGATTGGATTATGTATCTCCTGTATATGCTTCAACAAGAAGGATCCTGTTACAACGTTCAGATACCATTCACTATAATGCTTTCCGCATAGCTCTAGGAACCTTTAGAACTTCACCAATTTACAGCTTGTATGCAGATGCATCGGAACTCACGCTGCACCTTCGACGAGATTACCTACTGAGCATGTATGCGGCAAAAAATACAGTAAACCATCACATCCAAATTGGTCCAATATTCATGATCCACTATGGAGGAGTATTTATGATTGCAATCGAATGGAAATGAACCAGTAGGACTGCGTCTCAGACACTTAGCTCGAGTTTGGAAAATACATTTCCAGTACATTTCTGCAGTAGATATAAACTCAGAACCTCCTTGGATGCCGACTATGCCTTTGTCCATATCATATCTTACAAACAGGAAGAAAAAGAGATGTTTCCAATCTATACAAAACTATTATATTAGGCCACCAGAATATTTAAATTCATATGCGGTGCTGCGTCTTATTTCTGTTTACTTGCGTGTATTCTACGGTTGATTTGTCTGTTTTGCTGGACGAAAAACCCAAGTTTCTGAGGGGAAATCCAATCGTTATAGAGAAGCGCCACGCACTGCACAGTTTTGAAAATAGAAATAATAATCATCAGATTTACACGGATGGATCAAAATCGAACAACTCAGTAGGTGACGCAATAGTTTTAGCAGAATATATAATATATCTATCTCCTTGCCTCATGTTTGCAGTATTTTCACAGCAAAATTATATGTTATTAAACTAGCACTAGATTATATTACCGAGCACCGGCTTCTACCTGCGCTAATTTATACTGACTTCCTTAGTGCAGTAGCAGCTCTACAAAATAGCAAATATTCCTCAAACTCCTTGATTCAGCATCTTAAAAAACAACTCAGAGATTTGCATAAAGCAAGAAAACAAGTTTTTATCTGTTGGATATAATCCCAGGAAATAATCATGCAGACCAAGCTGCAAAAAATCCAGACCTTAATATATAAGATAACTTTCGGTTCGTACCATTCACAGATTATAGGGACGTATTTCGCACCAAATATACTTCCCTTTGGACACACATTTGGAGGGACCAACGGTACAATAAACTCCGTAGAATAAAAAAAAGATCTATGTTCATGGCGTTCTATCCCACTTATCCCCCGCTCTGCTCTACAAAAAAGTAAAGCACATCCTGATTGATTGTCCATCCTATGCAGCTATTCGGACCACTTTCTTCCGATCATTAGTAAACTTGCACTCCTCTGACTTTCTTTCATATACTTGGTGACAAAGCAAAAAATCTAAGTGAGCTCTTTATACAGAGTGTTTCAAAAATGATGGTCAATAATTTAAAGGTGAAGAGTACAAACTAAAATAACAAAAAAAATGTCCCCAGTGAACATCGGGCCGCAAATGAACCGTTTTCGAGATAATGCACATTTTCTTTAAGATCCACCGCCGACTATGGGAGCATTAGTTTAACAAAAAGCTGTGAATCCTTTGCTAAGGGTATGCTTTATTAACCAAAAGATAATATATTTTTAATTTTTGGTTTCAAGACCACAGGATTTTACAGATGTTACATGTTACAGGATCACCCTTTCCTCAACATCAGGTGTTATGCTTCTGGGCCTACCTGTTCGTATTCCATATTCGAAGCACCCATGTTCTCTAAGGCATTGATGTACCCTGATGAATGTGCGCCTGTTGGGCTGCCTTCGGCGGGGAAATACTTCTTCTTGGTACAAACGTGCAAGCTCGAGTGAACTGCCGTTGGCTTTACCATACATGAAGTGCATGTCTGCATACTCTTCGTCCGCATACAAACTGAAAGAAACTCAGCCAAAGGGGAAGGACGACGAGATAATCCCCATAGAACAACAGGAGGACACAGAAGACGCCTGTCCAGGGACCCCCAAACACAAAGCAAGCGTAAAAACAAAAAGTTGTTAACAGCGAAAATAGAGCGGGGAACACGCTCCCAAACTGAGAATAATGACACTCAGGAAAATGTCAATGCGAACAAAGAAACAAACAACGAAAAGCAGCAGGAAACTCCCCCCCATGGATCCCTCCCTACCGGTGGGCACTGTCTATGAAAAGTCACTGGCACTCAAAACAGCACTGGATTCAATATTTAAAGAACCGAATAACAAGATAACCACCCTTGTGAGGTCTCAAATCGTCACAATCTTTAACAAGATGGAGACTATCCTTTTCAAGACATATGTTGAAAATGAAAAGGTCACCGCGAGGCTGCAGGCCTATAAAGACTGTGGGGCAAATAAAATGCAACAGCGTGCTCCCACATATGCTGAAACGCTGAGGAGTAACCAAAATCAGGGAAAACAAACTCAGCACGGGGTCCCAAAAAAAAAGGAAGCAACCTCTCTTGATGACACCCAACTTGGTTGTGCTTAGACCTGTGGCCACAGATGGCCCCCAGGAAAAGAGAACTAGTGAAGAAATAAAGACAACTGTGATGAAGGAATTAAAGGATGACCTCAAAGCTACTAAGATAGTCCATTCGGAAAACGAGGAATGTAGGACTCGTTATTGAAACGGAGGGAAACGAAGACATACAGACGATAATGGATAACCCAAAAATTTCCACCTTGGGTTTGACTGCAGAATTGCCAAAAAAGAGAGGACCTGCTATCATTGTCTTTGACATTGACAAAGACCTAACCCCGGAACAGTTAGCCACAGAGATCATAAACAGAAATCTGAAACCGACCCCCCCCCCCCCAGCAACTACAGGAACAGCGAACTCTGGTGCAGCCCAGGTACTCCACCAGATCTAGGGCAGGACCAAACAGAAACTGGGTTCTAGAGCTGGCCCCGACTGTCTGGCAGCAACTAAAGAATCAAGAGAGAATCTACATTGAATGGGGATCCCACCGATTCCGGGAGCATGTGGCAGTCCCGAAATGCTTCCGGTGTTGTAAATACGGCCACACAACCCATACGTGTACACAAACAGAATCAACCTGCGGTCACTGCTCTGGCAGGAGACATGAATATAAAACATGTCCAAACAAGGAGCAAGATCCAATCTGTACAAACTGCAAGGCAGGGAAAATGGACCATTCGCATTCTATCAGAGACCCGAACTGTCCAGTTTATCTTAAAGTAAAAGGGTTATACCAGTCACGAATCGACTATGGAGAGACGCCCTAAAGAGTACAACAGATCCAAAATTGCAATAATACAGCATAACGGGCAGGGAGCTAGAGCAGTGGCCCAGCAACTTAGGGTCATAGCGGACGAGGAAGCAGCTGACGTCCTACTACTACAGGAACCATATACCCACTCAAAACGAGTGTGCGGATATCCGGCTGCATACAAATTAGTCCATGACGAGAGTGACACCCCTTGGGCTGCGGTTGTGGTCCGCAATCCCAATTATACTGTGACTAAAGTAACACAGCTTTGTGCACCCTGGGCGGCGTGTGCCCACATCCTAACGCCATTGGGCCAAATCTATGCTGTTGCCCTTTACAGCAGGCCGGGCGAGGACATCGCACCCATCACCAGGTACTTGCAGGCCTTGACCGACATGCTCCCTGATCAAAGGATCATAATTGGGGCAGATGTAAACTGCTGCTCACCAGCCTGGCACAGTCTGACCCCAGACAGGAGAGGTACCAGAAATGGACAGATTTTAGAGGACTTTCTCTCGAACTCTCGGTTCACTATCCTGAACAGACCACACCAGATGCCTACATTTTGTAATACCCTGTGGGAGGCGACTATTAATGTCACGTTGTCCACAGGAAACCTTGCAGGTTACGTTGATGAGTGGATCGTCAGAGACTCGTGGACGACTTCCGACCACAGGGTGATTACCTGCCAAATCAGAAGATCATTAAACAGGCTACTGATACCTAAACAAACACTAAATCGCTTCGCCATCCGCTGGGCGAACTGGGAAAGGTTCAGAGAGGTCTTAATGCCTGCTGCGGCCCAACACATGGCAACAACAAACTAGAATGGGGACCCAGACGAGAATCAAAAGAGGGTAACGGAAATAATACTTGCGGCGAGTGAAGCATCAATGAAGAGGAGAAATCCCAAACCGGGAGCAGTCCCGTGGTGGACTCACGAGATCCAGCAACTCAGAAGGGAGACCATGAGGAGAAGAAAATTCTTTCAACGGGCAAGACGCACATGGCCTGCTGCTGAGGTCCAGATACTAAAGGAGCGCTATAGAGAAGCAAGAAACTGATATACGGATGCGATAAACAAGAGCAAACAAAGAGCCTGGGAAAACTTGGCAGGCATAACAGGAAATAATGAGCCATGGGGGGTAGTCTATAGGATAATCACAAACAAACTCCCCAGGGGGGAAGTTATTTCTACCACATTGACACCACAGGGGAGCCAAACCACCACATGGCAACAGTCAATCACAAATATTCTGGGCACTATTTTCCCGGAGACTGCCATGCCTACTTCACCTGAACAGCATAGAATATGCCAAGAAAATGACATATACACCATTGACTCCCGTGAACCACCGTTCACGCTAGATGACATCAAATCCGCGGCAAATCACGTAAGAAATAATAAGTGCCCAGGCATCGATTATCTCCAACCGGAAATTATCAAAAAAGTAACGGATCTGACCCCCAAACTCCTCCTAAATCTGTTTAATAACTGTTTGCATCAAGGCATCTTCCCAATAAACTGGAAGACTGCGGGACTGAAGCTGATCCCAAAAACACCCACGAAGCCTCCACAACAGCCAACCACCTACAGACCGATAGCTTTGCTACCAGTGATCAGCAAACTATTTGAGAGAATGCTATATGCCCGAATTTACACACATTACAAGAGTGCTGAACTGCACATGTCTACCCAGTTCGGCTTTAAGCCCGAGTCTTCGACAGTAGAGGCACTTAGACATCTGCTGTACCGTGTGGCCAGATCCAACAGTAAATACTACCTAATCATCTCCATAGATTTTGCCGGGGCTTTCGACACCATTTGGTGGCCAAGTGTCCTGGCAAGGCTAAGGCAGGCCAACCTTCCCTGCAATTTGTATCTCACTATCAAGTCTTACCTTACCGACAGGAGTATTAGTGTCGTGGCACCCTATGGTAGGGTAAACCGCCGTGTCTGCAGGGGTTGCCCTCAGGGTTCTGTCCTGGGGCCGCTGTTGTGGAACATTGTCTTGGATGAGTTCCTGGCCATGGACCTTGGTGACGTCCAAACCCAAGCTTTTGCCGACGACTTAATCTTGAAAATTGCTGCCGACAGTAGAACCCAGTTGGAGGTAAAAGCAAACCATGCCATCAAGATACTACAGGACTGGACCACCTTACACTGCCTAAAAATCTCACCAACTAAGACATCCTCAATCTTACTGAAAGGCACCCTTGACCTGCACAGGCCACCTCAAATAAAAGTGAACAACACCACAATGAAACTCCAAAGCCAGGTTAAGTACCTGGGGGTGATATTAGATTGTAATCTTTCCTTCAAGCAGCATCTCACACATCTAAGAACAAAGATAAGAAAGTATTCTGCACTGTTAGCACGTGTGGTCCGTCGTGACTGGGGACTTAAACGTCGCGTATTCTCCTTATATTATAAAACGACATTCCTACCAGCTATAACATACGCCTCTGCGGTTTGGTATCACAAGGTATCAACCGCCGTAAATAGACGCATAATAGACTCAATCCATAGAACTATCCTGTTAACCATTACCAGAGCCTGCAGCACCACTAGCACTGTTGCCCTACAGGTCTTGGCCGGAGCCCTTCCCCTTGACCTGGACATCATACGTAATGGAATAGCCTATTATATAAACAAAGGAATGCCTTGCACCCACCTAGACTACACAGTGGATAACAGTGCAACCCACAAGGCTGAAAAGAACAGGCTGCAGAAACACCTAAAAGAAACCTGGCAATACCGCTGGACAAACACAACAAAAGGGAATATCACCAAAAAGTTCATCCCGGAGGTAGACAGAGTTTACCCCATTCTTACAACCTGGCTGCAACCCGGACTTTACACGACCTACCTTCTTACGGGTCACGGGGCTTTCAATGCAAAGCTTACAGCATTGGGAATAGCGGAGGATCCGCGTTGTACTTGCGGGGAACAAGAAAGCTGGGTGCACATTATGTTTGAGTGTGCCCAATACGAAGACCTTAGATGCAGATTAATAACTAGAGTTCACTATCTACCGAGGGATCTTGAGTCACATCTACTAGATACACAAGAGGAATATTTAGCCTTAACTGATTTTGCCCAGGGATTATTTACCAGGCGCCAAACACTAACCGCCATATACAGAAGACCTTAAAGGAATGAGACAAAACAAACCTGCAAATAGCAGCAAGATGACACAGAGGAGCCGACTATACAGACCTTGGACTGAGTACAAAATGAACTGGGAAAAGACAAGTGACAATATATTATCTAACCACAAGAGTCATGATTACCGCCAATGGAAGCGAAGAAAAAAAAAAAAAAAAAAAAAACACCTTTAAATAGTTGTGACATCAGAACAAAGGGACACTGCCCCCAGACCTTGCAGCATAGACCCACTACATAATGACAAAAGGTAGTGTGAGAACTATCAAACATCACGGAAGGGATAAAACCCCATAATGACAGCCAGTAGACTTGATTATGACCCCAAGATAATGACCAGAAAATAGGACCCAGACCACATGCAGTCTGGAAGGATGACATCCCAGATTTAACCCCCTATTAGTGTCCCACCTACATGAGACTCAACGGCCAGCTTTTTAGGGCCTGCAAACTAATGGAGACGACATACGGTGGCACTCTTCCGCCGGAACAGCCTATTGGCAACCCAAATCCGCACTCTCTTGAGCGGATCTTTCTTTCCAAACTCCTGGGGAGGAGAGGCTTGCCTCTCCTTGCCTCCCCAATTTTCTCACTCTGGTGGGGCACGGGCATGCCTCACTACCTGCAGGGGCTATCTACTCTGTCGGCCCCTTATTTCCAACTCTTCCCCCCAGTCTTCATCCTTCCCCCAAACTTTTGTCTTGCACAGCGTTTAGCCCTACATTTCAAAATCAAAAGAGAACATCAAAATTCTTGCTCGAACCTATTTGGTTTTTAAAACTCACTTTCACCGCACAGCCCCACGTCGCATACTATTAATACTAACTTGCTAAGTATCACTAATATCAACCTAGATTTATTTATTTATTATAATTATTTTTTATTTTATTTTATTTTTTTTTTGGTCCTAGCCACTGAAATCCCAGGAAAGTAAGTGGCAAGACCAGCCAGAGTACACATATTGGTAACACCCGGCCGGCCTCTCTGTGGCGGGTATTGGTAACGTCGGGTCTCACTAGGGGCCCGGCGGCTAACAGGCCGGATGAACAATGGGCACAACAAACTACACAGTACATATCCCACACACTTTTAAATCTCTGGCTTGTCCGATACAAAGAACATACGCGGAGATGGGAGAAATTCCAGGTGCCGTCAGACCCCGAACATACCTAATACCCTTCGTTGCTATAACCTCTTTCCATGTTAACTATCCTTTGACAAGTACTAGTATGCCTGCTACGTCTCAGAGCATTGAGAGAGAGTAAAGGGAGAGAATGAGCATAACCTAACCTAAACAAACAAGTCAGTGGTGGATCCCAACTGGAAATGCGCAATATCGCGAAAACGATTCACTTAAGCACCCATGTTTACTAGGCTTTTTTTGCATATTGTGGTCTGTACAGTTCGCCTTTAAATTATTGACCATCACGTTTGAAATACACTGTATATATTAAACATCTTGGAATAATAAATACACTGATATATCCATAAATCATTAAAATGAATAGTGACTCCTGACAGGCACATATTGGCCATAGTTGCTCTCGTGAAATCTACACAACAACAACAAAAGAAATGTAATATACGAGGGGGTATCAGAAAGTTCGTACCCTGACCTAGATATAACATCAAGTAGGAAGATACCGTTTTTAATATAAATTGTCTACATATTGAATGTGTTAATTACAACTTCAAAACACACGTAAGTCAATCTTCTGCCTTGGGATTATCCTTGAATTCGGGAGAGGTCTACTACCGACTGGAGATGTGTAAATGTCTCTCCTATTATTAAAGTACATGAAAGAAGAGATTGATTTCTGTTGCAGAAAAGATAATGGAGTCACTGGTGAAAGAAGTTAAGGGCCGTCTTGAGAGGAATGCAGTTTCGACGGCTGTTCAATAAACAATGATCATAACTTTTTTTCAAAACATACCTTCATAAATCATCCAGATTTTGATGGTCCTTTTTCAAATAGTCCCCAATTGATGAAATGCACTTATTCCAACGTTTCTGCCATTCAAAAACATGGTGGAAACCTTTTTTTGGCATGCGTTTGAAGATCGCCTACGATGTCGTTACAACTTCTAATGTCGACTGGAAACGTTTTGTGTCGTTACAACTTCTAATGTCGACCGGAAACGTTTTCCTCGCAGCTCCTCCTTTAACTTTTGAAAACAACCATCACAGGATGCAAGGTCAGGCCTGTAGGACAGATCAGAAACATTCCACATTAATGCTAGCTAAGTACTCAATTACAGTATGAACATGTGAAATCTGGCATTGTCTTCAATAACCGCGATTTTCAGTAACCAGTTGACGGTCCGAACAAATCACAATGCGAACATTACTGTTGCTGAGGCGTGCCTAATCTTGGAACCCAGCGTGCACAACACGTGTTAATGTGCTAATCGTCATGAAAAATACCTGCTTGCTTGCTACTGATACTCTCAACATCTCTGTTTTAATGGTATACGATCTTCTCTCAGGATTACAGAAGCAGTGTTTCTGGGTTCTATGGTGACAGCAGTGGTTGGAGCTCCACGACCACCGATTTCTGTGAATGAATCACGCTCATCTTTAATTCTAAAGGATGTTCGAGCTGTGCTATAGCCACTGAAATCATAGATTCACCATAAGCCGCTTTTAACATTTCATCTGCTATAGCTAATGATTTCCTTGAGACGGCAACAAATGTGAGAGCAGCATACTGTTCTTCGCGTATCCTAACGCGAAACGGAACAGGCATAAACTTTGACCTACCGCCACTGTCACACCGTGCACATGAGTCAATTGGCAGTTGCTATGCGATGCAGCTAGATTTTCTATTAAATTCCGGTGGTTTATGAAAAATTATGATACTTTTTATTGAACAGCCCTCCTATATGGCAATAAGAAATATGGCAAATTATATAAAAGGAGATCTCTGGCCAGCCTAAATAAATACTCTGATGTAATCACAATGGAAATGATTGCAGTAAATAAATAATTTTGACATCGTTTTCTTAGATTTCAATAAAGCTTTTGACACTGTTCCACATGAACCGCTGCCAAACATATCAAAACAGGACATCTAGAAAGTGTATTGCAACATATAAAATAATTTACGTGTTTCAGAAATATGTCATAATCACTTTAAGAAGAATTCCTAATACTGTATTATCACTGAGATCAATCCCACACGCATTTCGTAAATGAGATAACAGTCTTATAACTGAAACAGTGAATAAATATTCAGTCTTATTATTTAATGTTCCTTAGATCAGTGAACAGTATGATCCTTTCACTATCCTTTTCTTGTTAGCTTCTATGAAGAATGTTCGTAAATTGATTCCAATTAACAATTAATTTAGTGTTTTCTCTCATGAGTTATAAAAAGGGTTTGATCTTTTCCAGGCGAATAATTAGGAACGCCTATGAGTTCCACCATGACTGATATCAAATCTTATGTGTGACAGTTCTGAAAAGATATTTTACAAGCATTCGTCTCTGCGCAAGCACATGAAACTTCATTGAAACCAAAATATCTTCAGATGTGAAACTTGCGACAGAGCATTAATAGTACATAAAAAAGTACATAAACCAAAGACAGCAGATCAAAGAGATATGCAACAAGTAACGGCAATCTAGATCATCCTGTAAACCACAGGTATGGTGCCAAAGACCCTACATAACAGCCTAGCAGCAATAGGTCTCTCAGAGAACACCTACAAGGAACTCCAGAAAGTCGCAATCATGAACACCTGTAGGATAGTTAGAGTTCCTCGACCAACATAACACCAGGGAGAAATAATATAAGCTCAATAATAATAATAATATATGTTTATCACACTTCGTTTCGACGAGGATATCCCCAGAATTTTGTTGAAGTGGTTTCTGCACTCAAGTCGATGATTCTAATAGGGACCTTGTTGGGGGCCCCAGAAGAAACTTTTGATTATCAGGATTCATAATGTTTTTTTTTTTTTTTTTTTTTTGGTTCATTGTCTGGACTCCCCATCCACCACAGATCCCAAAGGAACGCCCACTATCCGGCAAGCAATAAATGCGCTCGGGAGTGGGATGCCAGGGCTACCTAGACACCAGTGACATAGCCAGGATTTTTGTCAGCAAGTATATTCACAAAGAAAGGAAGCAATTGCAATTCACAAAAGGGTTAATTTGCTTTCGAAAAAGGCGCCGCACTACCCGATTTTGGCGTCGGGGGGGGTGTAATTTACCCGCTGACTTTACCCCGGTATGCCACAGCCAGACACCATACCAGCAGCGTCACCAACCTGAATGTTGACCCTCGAACCTTGAGGGTACGGGCATGACATTCGGACGGTTGACTCTTACAGGCGGACCCACTAGCCTGGCCGTGCGTTCAAGGGTTTGTCGAAGCAGGGGCCAAAGTGGTGTGTTAAAGCTGGGCCCCTCAACCGCAGGCATCCCACCTTTCCGAATTTCCACCCGGATTCCTGCGGTGTAAGCCTATTTTCTGGTTATTCATAGAAAATGAATAACCAGAAAAGGAATACAAAGCTTAACACCGTCAAGAAACGCTTCTAGTCTCCTTGATCAATGGCGTTAACATGCTGCACAAGTGCCTTTTGTGGTACTCGTAATTGTTAGTAGTGGAACGTGTTTCGATTTTTAGAAAAAAAGAAAACGTAATGATATATTATGTGGCTTCATGTGGATTCATTCCCAGGTGATTATCATCATTATTATTAAATCCGCTTATTGTTATAGCAAGTGTTTTCTATTCATTTATTATTCGTTTGCTCTATTAAATCCGTTCAAATTTTTACTCTTCCAAGATTACATGACCGAGTAAGCAGCGCTCTTTGCTACTTTCGGAAATCTCCCAGCGCTGTTTTTACCACTGTCCGCTTTTAGACTTCTCAATTCCATTCGTCCTTTACCGCAAGATAAATGGCTGATGGGTTTGTAATTTATTCTTTCCATTTGTTACTTGCATCCTAAGAGAAAACAACTCTATAACGATGGATTTTTTTTTTTTTTTTTTTTTGTTGTTAGATGTGACTACTCGAGAAGCACATTCTAGCTTCTCCTTAAACTCAATGCCAAGTCCTTTTAAACTTTTTTCTGTCTTTTTTTTTTTTTTTTTGCAATTCTGAAATATTGGAACTTAGCTGAACTACTGCTGTTCCTACCATTTAGCTTATTTGCCCTCTTCCTACACAAACAACTAAGTCCTTTCAAGGCGCCTCTGTAGCCAGGTGGGAAGGAGCAGCAGTGCGTAGCACACGTTTCTTGATTAGACCGGGGTTCGAGCCCGTCACCACCAAATATGGAGGATGTGGAAAGGTCAGGGAATGACCACCGCATTTCCCAGAGCAATATGGCCTTAGTTGCTAATGCTCCTAAAAACCAAATAACAAACAAACAACAAACAACAAGTCCTTTCAAGCACCTAATTGCTGCTCTGCTTGAAGAAGAGCCTCAATTCGGGCAAGGTGAGACAAAAGGTATCTAACAAAGAAATCTCTCTCCTACAAACTTTCTCATTCCATTCTCAATGCCATACGTCATATTTTACCTTTAGGAAACTGAACCACGAGGATAACAAAATGAAAGACATAATGGTCACAGCCGCTGAAACCACTTTGTTCTTTAGCCACAAGCACTTTGTGCTAGACGCGGAAATTCGAAAAGACAAAGAAGAGGTCAACAGGTTTCACTATTGCGAACTATCCATACGGAATTCGTTAGCGGCTGCTAACAAATACAGCCGTCTTATCGCATACAAAAAGGCAGTAATCGCCATGGAGCGACTTGGAATCTCTTTTGTCATTTGCCTGTGCCTGTCAGCTTAATCTCCACGATACATCGCGGCTCTCCCCAACTCCAAGTTATTCCAGGATTTTCAGCCCACACCCATGTAAATCGGCTCGCGAAGACACGCTTCATTAGACGAATAAACATTTACGGATGGGAGCGATATCAGTAAATAATAATCCTAATTGAATTTTATTTATGTATTTTATTAATTTTTTTGGCGACATGTACTAACAATTTTAGGGGTTTACGTGCACCTTTTAACTGTTTTTTTTTTTTTCCCGTCAGTTTACGTCAGCCATTGCAGAATTTAAAATTACAGCCATAGTCTCCTGTGTATTTGCTGAACATAGTCTAAATAACAGGAATGTTTACTGAAAAGGCAGGCTTAGGAATAATTTTTACATATAATTAAAATTACATTTACATGATAATCCAATTAGGAAGATTTCTTTTTAAATAGAAATATACTAGAATAAACTACATTTCAGTTATATTTACAATTACAATACACTACATTTCATAACTTATTCTAATAACAACAGTGATACTATAATTATGTTAAAATTACATACATGAAATTTTGCTCAACATCAAAATTTTACATAGGATTTAATCGCTCAATGACCATCCCACAAAACACAGTTAATAAATTTAAACTTTTTAACTCTCGATGAACACCGCAAATGCTGATGCCGAACTTTGGGATCACGACGTGATGTGTATTTGGGTGTATTTGGCATTTGTGTATTTATACTCCACTATGTAACAACGATGATGGCTCTTCTAAATACTCATCCAGTTTGGCTGCCAATATCTACATCCAGGGAGACATCAAATTAGGCATGGAATATTCGTGAAGAAGTCGATACCGAATCTTCCGTCACCCCCGTTGTGGATAAGGCTGTTCCTCGTGGCTCCCAGATGCAATTAACTTGTGAAGCGTTTCCATGTCATGATTCTTTCTTCGTGCTCTAGCAGTACAAACTTGAAATGCATTACAGCAAAATCCCGAAAAGAATCAATTATTTGAACAGAATCAATTATTTGAAAAGAATCAATTATTTGAAAAGAATCATTATTCGCTATATTTTCAAATATATTCTGCTGCGCTATGCTGCACTTTTATAAATGAAGTATGTAGAAGTAGCAATTTCTGCTTTATTTTAATTAAATGTAATTTTAAAATCGATAATAAATTATGTGAATACATATGTGCACTACAAAAAGTAATATGTATATATTTGTTTTTCAGAGAATATTGTTGTTAACATATTTATTTCACTGATGCTTTTCAGAGAGATTCTTTCAGGTATGACAGCCAAGGGCTCGTTCGTTACCTTGGAGTCTAAATCGCTGACGAAACTGACATTCGGGTGCCACTTGGAGTCAAGTGAGACGATTTCGGTGCAGTTGCGAAAGTTCTGCGACAATTAAATACTCCGCTGCACGTTCACAATGGTAGGACTCTTAGTAACCCTAGATATAACTCCATTTGCAAGTCCTGAAACACTGCACCGATATCCTGGAGGTATACTAGTGTGAGCAAGTAAGCAGGGGTCGAGGTGCGGCGTCCACATCACACATACTGCACCTCTTTCACCAGACAATACTAGGTACAGTCGATTCCGGTTAATTGGGACACATCGGGACTAGTGCATCTGGCCCGATTAAACGGCTGCCTCGATTATCCGAAGTTTCACGTAAAAAAAGTTAAAAATACAATGGACCCCTGCTTTACAATTGATTCACTGTACAATCAAATCATGTTAGGATGGAGTCACCATAGTAAAGTACCGTTCACTATACGATGTGTAGTAAGCGCCGGTCATTGCAATCACGTTTGCGAACTGAATTTTAATTCTATTAAACAGCGATTATAATTAGCGAAAATAGGAGGAAATTTATCCACAGGATATAAAAGTAAAGATATATTAAGCACAAATTTACCTTTTATTACTTTACCAATTAAAAAATTAAATGCTACGTGAAAATCGGAATAATTAATACGTACTGTAATATGTACATACTAATTGGTTGACATTTCTGTTCACTGACATTTGTTGGTGGGTGTTAAATTTAAAACAGTATAAAGATAAGCAATCAATAACAAAGAACACGGCAAACACAAATTGAAAGTAACGCGATACGCGCAAGTGAGAACGGAGTAACAAGTTACGAAGCTCTAAAAATAAGAATGAAGAGAAGATTCTGAAAATTAATTTTTTTATATGATTGAAGATTCTGAAAATTAATTTTTTTATATGATTGAAGATTCCATGGAAGTATAAACACATTTCATCATAATAACCCACAGAATCCCTGCTGTCGGTATGATCGCAAATTCAATAAGATCGAGTTTACTATCCGTTTATGATAGACTGGACTAACAGAAAGCCCAATAAACAGGTTACTGCTAATTGTTTTTATTGTTTTATGGTTGTGACCTCCAGAAATCCGACCAAACCACGTGGTACGGTTGGAGACAATCGTGGGATAATCTCAAGTGCTGCGGTCTCCAGCTCCGATTAAACGGCATGTTGTCCCAATTAAGTGAAGCAAACCCTGGCAATTTTCTCGATTGGGTTCTGTTTTTTAAGATTTGCCCCAAATAAACGGCTGCCCGATTAACCGGCGGCCCAAATAACCGGAATCCACTGTAGTAGATAACACTCATCATCCGGAGCAATAGCGGCACTTTGCTTATTTAAGGTTTCTCAAGTGGTAAAATCCATGTTTAGTCTCCAGAGCAAAATCCACCAATCCCCAACTCTTCCATCATTCAGTCTGCGCGGGCAGAACAGTGGTATCATCAGCGTCCTCTCCACATCGGGTGGAAAAGGCCACAGTTCAAATCCCGTCGATGACACGAGGTACTTTTATAGGCTTTTATCACTACGAGGCTGTAATTATCAGACTCAGGCGTAGATAGAAAGATTGTATCCCCCGAAACCGGGATTTTTCTTCAAGCAAAGCAGACAAATTGATCAGAGAACACACGCAATTTACAGTCACAATACACATGATACGCATGGGTATTTGAAATTAAATTTCCAGGTGACCCTAATGAAACAATTTTTTTTCTTCCATCATGCAATTGATACCCCAAAGGGGTTTGGGGTATCAATTGCATTCGGATCAGCTAGTGTATAATCTCGCTGCCTCTACTCTGCCAGCTAGTGACTAGATGAGAAGTGCGTACAGGAGAATATTGTCGAGACTAGGTTATGTCAAGGAGCTGGGCATATTCATGTTGTGTGTAGGCCATATCCAAAAATTCATTAATTTATACAACATGACCCCCCCCTACTCTTACTTTATCTAGGGAATGCATTATGAATAGTCAAACTAGTAGAAAAAACTTATCTGCAAAAAGACGTAAACCTTCCTCATTCATTTCAAATATATCCGCAGTCTTAGTTCCAATCGCAATGATGTCCATTTCCACCTACCATCTGCTTCTGCCAGTCGCAGAAACAGAAACCGTCATTGGTCAAGGTTCTGATTTCTAAAGTTATGGCACAGCTTTGAATAACTAAAGCGTTTTGTCATATTTTAATATATTGAACTCTGTAATTAGAAAGCCATGGCTTGGCTTTCTAATTACAGAGTTCAATGTTACACTGCATTAAAGACAGGGTTAAACGAATACTCACAAACCAGATAGCCACAGACAGTGTTAGCACAGCGTGAGCACTGCGCTTCGGACCATTAAGCGAGTTCAATCTGCTTTTCTTTTTACCTCTTAAAATTTGTGTGAATGCCAACAAAATTAAATCCACTTGCGCCATATCAAACGAATATGGTGAAACGAGACAAATCATTCCTTGCTAAACCAGATTAATCACATAACAGTTTCCTCCCACCTCCACTTCAGTTTCCCTTTCTGTTCACAGAAAAATTGAGGAGTTCTGCTAAATAAAAGGAGAGATATATGTTTTAAAAAAGAATTTTTGATCGCGACTCAGAACATTCTCGGTTAATGAATCGTCCTTTATTCGTGTACTTTTCTTATTGAAAGCTATTCATAAAATTTTAATCAACTTCTCTGAATAAAATGGCATTTCAGCAACGTTCTGATATGAAATAGAAACTTCTCACCCTCCTTCCTATTCGAAAACCGGTTCTTCACATCTCGCTTAAAGACCAGAGTCTGTTCAGATAATTTGCTGTCTAGACGAAAGTACCATCCGTCTTGCGCTTACTGGCACGTTAGGTTGAGGAAACAAATACCTCAGCAGATACCAACCTCATGAGGAGGTATATATATTCCTATATAGGTTCCTTAAAACAGTTTCGTTAATCAAAATGTCTATAAGCGATTGCCTATTTTTCTGATATTCTTGCGTTTTAACGATAGATGCACTCTATGAAAAAAAAATATATATATATATTACTCGTACCACTTAAGAATACATCCTATATATGTGTACACTTATGTAGAAACGATGTAAATTTGAAGTTTTTTTTTTTTTAGACATATGTATAAAGGTAAGAATTGTGGCTGTGGCCGAACTTTTGGATTCATAATTTAATTAAATTATTTTATTAATCATTTTATAAATGATTACAGTAAAAAATTTCAGTGAAAATTTCGTCTTCGTTCATTTTAAAATCCCCTCTCAGAGTCTAAGAGATTTCAATCAGATTTTCTCTAAGGTTTCTAATTTTCAAGCCCTTTAAACCATTTAACAGAAGTCTTTCGCCATACGGATGTCCTCTTTGCAGATGTAACCAAGCATGCTACTCGTCTTTGGACCCTTTCAAGAAGATCAATGCCTTTTGTTCTATATCGTCCGGCTTATAAGAAGATCATCATCCCTTATACAGTGGGATTATGACTTCCCCATCTCTATTAATTTCTCTAATTCTTCGATAGAACGCCAAGCTTTCTTTCCTTGCTTGCTGCCTGCTAAGATAACTTCGTGTTCATCCTTATCATAAGTCCAAAATCTTTTAATTCCTCTACTGCTTTTATTCCAATCCACCAAACTATTCCTCAAACGTAGGACTTTTGCATTTTGTTGAATTAAAACAAAGCTACTTTTCTGACCATCATCGAACCCTAATCCAATTTATCCGGAGGGAGTGCTGCTTAGTGCTGATCATTAAGCACTTACCCAATTTTCATATGATCTGCAAATTTAGACATCCAGTTCCTTATTACTTTTTCAATGTCATTTTTGAAAATGAGAAAAAAACAGTGGTCCAAGAACCGATCCTCGATGCACCCCACTTATAACTGTAGACCGGTCAAAAAAGTATCCCTTAATCACTACCCTCTATTTTCTGCATGAGGGACCGATCAAATACTGTACTGAAATATCTCTAAATTTGTGTAGAGTAATGCTGGCGGTGCGTTGGTTTTCTGGCCACTTAGCTATGAGCCCTTGAGGCACAAAGGTCTCTCCGTTTGCCTATCTATCACTACAAGGAGGTGAGCCAGACAATTAAATTGAATCTCTGGCTGGGCCTGCCACAAAGTCACATTGACTTTCCGTGGCGTGTTTAGAAAAAAAAAAAAAAAAAAAAAGTTTGAGTACTTATTTATTATTAACATATAATACACCGATGAGCCAAAACATTATGACCACCTACGTAATATGATGTTGGTCCTCCACGTGCAGCCAAAACAGATCGTACCCGGAGAGGCATGGAAGCTACAAGATTTCTAAATGTGTATTGTGGTATCTGGTACCAACACGTAACCAGCAGATGCTTTAACTTCTGTAAGGTCATTGGTTGAGACGCCGCAGATCGGAGTTGCTGTTCCAACACAAACCACAGATGCTCGATGGGATTAATGTCTGGGAAATTTGGAAGCCAGAGCAATACCTAGAAGTCTTCCTTATATTCCGCGAACCAGTCTCGAACAATCCGGGCGGTGTGGCATGGAGCATTATCCTGCTAAAAGACGGCACCGCCAGAGGGGAAGACCGTTGCGATGAAAGGGTGTACCTGGTCAGCAATGATGTTTAGGTACATGGACATGTGGACATGTGTATATGTAAGGGCGGCACCTAGAACGTTTGTTCAACTCGGCCTCGTATCTCTGTGAAGAACAGTATCACTACAAATGGGACAGATATGTGAATGACGTAGGTTTGTATGTATTATGTGTGTGTTCTGCTGTTATGTTCTGGCCTCTTGGCTACACAGAAGCATCAATCACCTGGATAGATGATTCTGGGTACTCGTCCATACGGGAAAGTGGGCCAATCCTAGCAAATCACGTACCGTCTCAAAAGAGTTAATATATAACTTTAATAACTTTAATAACTTAAACCCAAATTACGCGGCACCCCAAGAATGTTGTTGCGGCAGCCTAGTGTGCCGCGGCACCCCGGTTGAAAACCACTGCGCTAAGGTATGAGGCACTAGTATAAAGAGCACGTAAACTGTTTATTCTGTGGTGGATTTACATATTTGCTCGAAGAAACAAAATTCTGGAAGATAACATCATGAATCTGTCGTCTGATACCGACTATCTCAGTGAGGCTGAAAATAAAACTATGAAAGTTATTCGAGATACGATATTCGAACCCAAAGCTTTTCTTCCCAGCGTGAGAGTGTAAGAGTACACTCTTAGAAATTAAATGAAAATATTTATTTATGTGAAATAAATTCAAGTAGGGCGATGAAAAGTGAGAATAAATATTCAAGGTTTGAATATTAATGTTGAATATGACAAAAATTAAGGTTCGAAAATCCTGGATTAGAAATAGGGAGGTTATAAATGTGTAAATTAAATAGCAGTTAAATAAAGACAACAAACGTACAAAGGGTACTAGGAAAGTTTTGCAATATGACGCAACAATGAATCACAGGAAGCTGCTTGTTGCTGCATGTTCAGACATGTTCATACGTGTATAGTAGCCGCCGCGCCAAGTCGATGGACTCAGTTATTCATTAGTAGTGAGAGTGTAAAGTGCTTGCGATGGCATCGTGGTCACGAAATGAGATAAGGACAGTTTTGCGGTATAATTTCGTGCGTGGTTTAACCATAGACCAGTGCTTAGAAGAAATGACTCTTGCACTAGATGATGATTGTCCACATCGTACAACGATATTCAGGTGGTATAGAGAATTCCAAAGGGGAAATTTCACTCTGGAGGATTCTGAGAGGCCGGGAAGGCCACGAACGTCAGTTACGGAGGAAAACGTTACTGCTGTGAGGAAAATGCTTGACGAAAACAGGCGAGTGACCTACCAACAGATAGAGGATACTTTGGGCCTAAATGTACCAGCAATTCGTTCGATTCTGCAAGATCATTTGCACGTGAAGAAACTTTGTTCTCTCTGGGTGTCGCATCAACTGACTGAAGAGCAGATGACACGACGTGTGACTTGGTGCCGGGAGATGTTAAAAAAGTTTGATAAGGGACAATCTCGGTATGTGAACAACATCGTGACAGGTGACGAGACTTGGCTGTACTATTACGATCTGCCGACCAAGGCTCAAAACAAAGTTTGGGTCTTTGATGATGACGACACACCCGTAATTGTCAGAAAATCCCGATCTGTAAAGAAGAAAATGATAGCTGTATTTTTCAAATCGAGTGGAATTGTGGAACGTGTCGTTTTGGACACGCAGAAGACAGTCACAGCTAAGTGGTATACTGAACAATGCCTGCCTAAAGTCATTGGATCTATGAAGAACCTGCGGCCAAAGTCAAGAATGGACACCTGGTTCCTCCATCACGATAATGCTGCAGCTCACCGCGCCAAAGCCTGCACCGAATATTTGACCATGACAGGACTGAAACTTCTCGAGCACCCTCCCTACAGTCCAGACCTTGCTCCCTGCGACTTTGCACTGTTCCCGCATGTGAAAATGAAGCTAAAAGGGAGGCGGTTTTCCAGTGATGAGGACCTTCTACGGGCTTGGGACAACGAATGTGCTTTACTCCCTAGTGAAACTTAGCAGAACTGGTTTAAAGATTGGTTTCGGAGGATGGAGAGGTGTATTGAATGTAGAGGAAATTACTTTGAAAAAATTAAATAAACAAAGCTGTATTGCAAAACTTACCTAGTAACCTTTGTATGTAACGTTTTATGTACGTTTTGCATTACGTAGAAGTACGTAATAGAAAAGAGGGTGAACTGAGAGGAAACAGAGACAGTGAGAACGGGTGAGAAAGGGTTGCAACCAGCAGTGAACTATGGGACCCAGTTATTGAACGCTTTGGTGTAAGGCGCATCTGGACAGTTGGCGTTCGCGTCAAGAAAACAGAGTCAGTGTGGCGGATTTTAGGAGTTGGCAACATTTTAGCGAAAGTGAAAACACAAAAATAGCTATTTTTGAAGGCGCGGCCACATGAAAGGGTTATAATGCAAAGGTGCTAAGTAACAGAAAAACAAGAAACTTACAAGATAGGGGTTTGGTTTGTTCACGAGGGAGAGAGTTGTGGTAAGTTTTTTTTTTAACAAATAGAAAAGTAACTATTAAATTACAAATTAGTAGAGTACTGGGATTGGTTGAGAGTCCAGTAGGAGGCGTTCCAAAACTGCTGAGGAAAAAAGGGTTCGGATGCGAGTTCGGGAGAGCTGTGAGTTGAGTTGAATTGTTAGAACTGTGAGATGTGTGGAAGTCAGAATTTTGGATTTGGTGTTCGAAGTTCACAAATCGTGGTAAAAAGATGAAAAAAAAAGTGAGGCGGAGATGAGGCGAGAACATGAAGAGTTTTTTTTTTAAGAGTAAAGAGTTCAGAGTTTGAAATTGTGAGATATGAGAGAAAGAAGAAAAAAAAGGAACGAGAGAGTTATGAAAAGAAGGTGGCGAGTAGTTAATTTTTTTGGGGAGGTGCGAACGAGCCGAACGGGGAGCATGTTCTCTAAAGCAGTGGTCTCAAACTCAAATTGCATGGGGGCCGAATGCACAATCTGAAAGCAGATGACGGGCCGGAATTTTTTTTTAACAAAATGAGAGTGAATATAAGCACTGTATTTACAACAAATACATAACTGAAATGTATTTACAGGCCGTGTAAAATTGCTTCGGGGTGCCGGATGCGGCCCGCGGGCCGCCAGTTTGAGACCACTGCTCTAAAGTATAAAGTAAAGGTAGAAAGAGTCCAGTCATCTGTTGTCGGCGTGTCTAGTAACGAAATTGCATGTTGCATTTCTGAACTATAATCAAGTAGGAAGCTACAAGTGCGTCTAGATCCGGTCCCGTCGAGAGTGAGCCAGGTATACGTAGAAATGTGGGTCGAAAAATCTACGTGAGGAGTGCCCAGTCCACGAGTTCCCAAAGAAGAGATAAACCGCCAGTAAGATTTAAAACTGATCTGAGGAGCCTGTCTGCCACGGAGGAAACCAGAGTGCCAAATAATTGAAGTAGAAGCTCCATTTTGGAAAGTAAGCGTGGTCCAGTTTTTATTGAACCCCGAACTCATAGACTCATAAGCTAAACTCAGTGAGAAATTATTTGATAGCGTCTTTCAAAGGAAATCGATTTTTTTTAATGTACAATTAAGTAATTAAATTGAGTTAGATTATAGATATAAAGTTAATGACCATGAAATGATGTAAGAGGACCAAAGGGGTAAAGAAAGAAATATATATATATATAAGGGAATTAATAGTAGAAAAACAAACGCATAGGCGTAGTAGGATGAGAACTTATTATTAGAACTTATGAGAGAACTTATGTGATAACTTATTATTCTAGACAATGTGTTAGCAGATGATAAAATAACAGATAAGATTCTAGGGAATATGTTAATGTGTAAAGGAGAGAAAAATTTATTTTATCCAGAGACCATGAGAGAAAAAGGAACCCTGCCCTGTGTAAGAAAGGGAACTAACTAAGATAGATATAAGAGATTTGTAGTAAGTACTACTTATGTAAGGTGAAGAAAAATAGTAATTGATTTGATGCGTTGATGGATAGGCAATTTGATAGAAATAAGTGAGTTGTAGTAAGTACTACTGAAGTAAGTGATGAAAATAGTGATTGATTTGATAGATAGCGATTGGTGATTTGTAGTAAGAGACAACTAATGTAAAGTGATATGGGTAAACCTATAAAGGAAGAGAAGCAACTTTTCCTAAGAAACAGTTGTAATTTGTAAATTGCGTGTGCGTGCGTGTGTGTGTGTGTGTGTGTGTGAGAGAGAGAGAGAGAGAGAGAGAGACTACCATTAAGCAAAAGGAAGGAAGGAAGGGTTGTGTTAACGAACGTAAATTATGTATACGCATGAGGAATATTTGGGAATAGTTGATTACATGTGTGAGATGGTGAATTATCTTGTATCATAGTTCCTATATACGCAAAATTTAAAACTGGAACTGATATGTATATATGTAAATTTATTTTATATAAGTCTCGAAAAAAAATATATATATATATTTATGTAAATTGTGTAATATAATGCTTGTTAAAGGTCTGTTATTTATGAAAAAGTTGTGTCTTCTTCATGCTTTGCTGACTTACTGCTTTACACACCCCATAATTTGGAATTTTCTGAAAGTTGCAGTCAGAGTTGCGGTTTGTGTCCACCGTGACTTCAGTAGGGTGGAAGTCAACAAACAACAACAAAAACAATTATTTTTTAAGAAATAAACAAATACTATATATAAATAAAAAAATATATATAAACGGGCGCCACCAAGAGAAACCCTGATTACATCGACTGTGATATTTACACATACCCAAAAGAGCGACAAGCATTCTGTGGAATGCGTATTAGGTGACTGGGAGGAGGAGGAGGAAGCAATGGAAACTTCGTTCTCCCCATTGGCCTGTGATTCAATGATAGTAGAATGGAGGTGGCAGGAACAAATTTTGTTCCCCATGATCCTTTGCGGGTCCAAGTGATAGCTGTGATGTCAGCTTCATAGTACTGTAGCAGAAATGTTTCACTGGACCGTCTTTCAAAACCTGTCTGACTGCTAAATGAGGTTAACGATTATATTCGTTTACCTTATTTAGCAGTAAAATTATTATTTATAAATTCCTGTCTTAATGGGCATGTCGGACAATAAATAAACATTATTTTTTGGGCGTGTCGGAGAATAAACAAAACTGCTTCAGACACTCCTCATTGTCAACCATACAACAGCAAACGTTCTAGAGGAAAGCGTTGAACTTTGAAGCTAAGCGAAATATCGCAGGGCAATGAGGATGGATAACAGATATGGCATCGATTTCCTTAGAAACATCAGAGAAATCTTCGGGAAGAATTATTGCGATTTAACGGCTGAGCCGCCTCACTCCAGAAGGTAGGCAACTGTGTAAAGCTGTAATTTTATAAGTACGGATATTGGTCGACTAAACTAATGAGCCTTATACATTTTTATGAAACATTTTGATGTCGAAATGTAGTTTATGTTGAATTGCATTTTATCTAAATTATTCAAAGAGTAATTATCAATTGTTAATTTCATAATTTGCATGACATATATTTATCCCATGCCTGAAAACAAATATATATATAAAATAAACGCTAACGCCTCATTTCTCACAGTAAGAGGCAATTCCTTTCCCTCCTCTGACCTCTGTAATCGTTTTTGTAGCGTGTTTGCTGTCTTAAAAAGCGAGATAAAGACGCTAATCCCCTCTTTCAGTTATAGTTCTGGAACCGCAAATTCTTCCTCACGTATACAAACGATTGGGACCTTTTCGAATAAGACCAAATAGAAATGACCTACTTTCATAAGGAACCCAGGGTATGTTTACAAAGTAGCGTTTGAAATCTTCAGTGATAAATGACCTCTCACTCTCTCTCTCTCTCCAACCTTAGTCAACTCGGCCTCGTAGTATCTTCTTTCCCAAACATTTTAAATAAAAATAAAATAAATTTTCTGTTTATACTCCGGGACGCCCACACGGTCGGAGGCGTTCACAAGATAGAAAGAGAGAGAGAATGCAAGAAACAGCACCGTATTTAGAAGTCACGAACTTGAACCGCGGTCACTCAAAGCACCTGTACATATGCACCCTCGCGCCTTCCATTTTATATTGTGGGACGTTAGTTATTTAAACGTGCTCTAAATGTATTAATTAAACTAAATCTATATATAATAATTAAACTAAATCTAAATACATTAATTAAATAAATATATTATTTCATCGTGCTCTAAATTCAGATCTTTTTGAAACATTCAAGAACTTGTCAGATAAATTATGTGCTGTGCATATATCGGGTTATTTTTATTTACATCACTTAAAGAATTATTTCAACGCAAGGAAATACAACTGATCTAATGAAAAAACTACAATTGTTTTTGTCAAGCAACAGCACATATTTATCTGGCAGTAAAAAAAAAAACAAAAAAAAAACCTGAAAGCGATATGCTTTGTATTTTCTTTAATAGCAGTTATGGAACGATTTTTGGATTATACAAATTTGTATAATCCAAAAATCGATGGCTACTAGCTACTATTCGCTACTAGCACACAGCTGATGGCGCTGGTGCACTAGCTAAATTAGTGCGCTATTAAAATTAATTAATAAAGAAGGTTTTCGGGAGTGTTGCTCAAAAAGAAGTTATATTTTAGATAAAATAAGTGTGGGTGAGTGATAGGTTAAGATTTGGGACCTAAAGGTAGTTTTATTTTACGGACTGTGAACATTTTTAAAATGGCTATCATTATTATGTTCGGACATAGGAAAGTTCATTAAATTTTTAAGGAACTATAATCAGTCATTGGGAATTCTTAGTAGAATAGTTGTGCTACCTGATAGCTTTGATGTAGAAGTTTTCAGCATACCAAATTTTATTCAAAAATACTCACGTGATGCTGAGTTATACATTATTGGTATTTTCAAGGTCACAGTAATTCTACCGCGTCAGCAATTTGGATGTTTCCAGGAGATAAAAGAACTACAGCAGTGCCACCTGCTTGTTCAATGGTGACTAGAAATTCGGCATAAATTGCGTAATTTGTTTGTTGTTGGGTTTTATTGGCGCATTAGCGACTAAGGCTATAATGCGCCAAAACCTGGTCATTAAAAAATAAAATTTTTAGTGGCCTAACGAATTAGGTCACCAAGTCAAAGTATAAAAACAAGTATAAACGGTAAAAGGCAAATATCAGTAAACAAGAACATTAAAAGAGTTGATTTTTAAATATGGGTAAAATGGTTTACTGATTTCAAAAAGCTAAAAATAGCAGACACATTGTCATTGTCAGATAAAATCTGACTGAGTGTATACGGCTCAGTCAGATGGTTAAAAGCGGTAAAACGGATATTGCTAAAATCTGGACATTCAACTAAAATGTGTCTTATTGTTAAAATTGTGCCACAGGACTCACACATAGGAGGGTCATCAGCCCTCAGCAGAAACGAATGAGTTAAATGACTGTGTCCTATGCGGGCCCGGGCAAGAACAACTTCCTCCTTACGATTCCTGCGCAGACTAGACTGCCACGGTTCAATTACAGGCTTTATAAGTATGATATAATTTATTCACAGTCTGTCTATTCCACGAATCCTGCCATTGGGAGTGCATTTTCTCGTGAATTATTTGCCTGTAGTCTGTACAGGGGACTGACAGGCAGCGGTTATTACTGGGAATTGCTGATTTGGCTGCGGCGTCAGCCAAATCATTCCCCTAATCCCAATGTGGCTGGGAATCCAGCAGAAGCGGATATCATATTCACGTCCAAGGAGGAAGTGAATCTTCTACTGAATACTAGACAGAACTGGATGAGGATTATATCTCACAGATATTAAAGCCTGTAACACGCTGAGAGAATCGGAATATAAAGTGAAACGTTGGTATTGGCATTCACTAATGTGATCCAAGGCTAACTCTATAGCATGAAGCTCTGCAGTAAATATACTGCATTCAGAGGGAATCTGCTCCGATGTAGTGCTGTCTGTAAAGACAGCAGCAGATCCCACATATGATTCCGACTTCGAACCGTCTGTGTAGACTGGCGCGAAATCGGAATATTCAGTTCGGTGTGCTGAATGAAGCTGCAGGTAGACAGATGATGGAGTATCCGACTTTCTCCAATTTCTAAGAGACAAGTCACATGCCGGGACATGAGCATGCCAGAGTGGAAATGGTTGCTTTGGTGTTTGGGCAACCTTGTCTACCTTGATATTAAGTTCTTTGAGTAGCTCTTGGAGACGAATACCAAAAGGACGATTGGCAGTCTTACGGGTATTATATAAATTTTGCCATCGTCGTTCAAAAACGAAGGGCCACGTAGAATGGTCTGGCAGGGATTTCAGTTTTAAAGCATACTTTAAAGACAACTGCTTACGTCGAAGCGATAACGGTGGTTCGTTTGCTTCGACGTATAAGCTCTGGACAGGAGATGTGCGATATGCTCCAGTAGCAATACGTAGGGCCTGATGATGGACGGGGTCCAGCCATCGAAGGACACTGTCTCTGGCTGAGGAATATACCTGGGACACATAATCTAGTTTGGATCGCACAAATGCACGGTATAGCCAAAGAAGGGTCCATCGGTCTGCTCCCCAAGATGTAGAGGAGAGCGAGCGGAGAATATTAAGCCCACGTGTGCACTTTGTGCGGAGTTGACGAATATGATCCAAAAAGGTCAGTTTTTTATCGAATATGAGTCCCAAGAATTTTGTGTTCGCTGCTACTGGAATAGCATTTTGTCCGAGCCTTAATTCAGGTTCAGGATGAAGATTACGCTTGCGACAAAAGTGTACGCAAACGGTCTTCTCCGGCGAGAACCTGAAGCCATTGGCAAGTGCCCAGGAATTCAGACTATCAATGGCTTTCTGCAGTTGTCTTTCAATAACCCTCATGTTGCACGACTGACAAAAAATGCTCAAGTCATCAACATAGAGGGCACTGTTTACAGTTGGAGGAAGTTGTTCTGTGATGGAATTTATTTTGATGGCAAAAAGCGTGACACTTAATACTGATCCTTGTGGTACTCCCTCCTCTTGGCTAAAGGAGCGAGAGAGTGAGGATCCCACACGAACTTGGAACGATCGATTGGCTAAAAAGTTTTGAATAAAAAGGGGAGATGCCCTCTTAGGCCTAGGCTATGTAAATCTTTTAAAATGCCAAATCTCCAAGTTGTGTCATACGCTTTCTCCATGTCAAAGAACACCGACACCAAGTGTGCGCATTTTAGGAAAGCATCCCGGATGGATGCTTCCAATCTAATAAGATGGTCCAAAGTGGACCGGTTCCTTCGGAAGCCGGATGTTGGAGAGAAGGTCATTTGATTCGAGATACCATATTAAACGAGAATTAACCATTCTCTCCAGGATTTTGCACAGACAGCTAGTCAGAGCAATAGGACGATAATTGGTGGTGACTTTTGGATCCTTTCCTGGCTTAGGAAAGGCAAGAACGATTGCCTTTCGCCAGGAGTCCGGAAACTGCCCTCCAGAAAAGATTCTGTTATACAGAAGGAGCAGACAATCCATAGATTTTGGTGAAAGATGTTTAATCATTTCATAATGGATGCCATCTGGTCCAACGGCACTTGCTTTGGAAAGAGCGAGGGCTCTTTTCAGTTCCTGAATAGTGAAATCCCCGTTGTAGGGATAAATGCTCTTAGATTTAAAGTTAAGTGCCTGTTTTTCGATTTTATATTTCAGGACCAGGAACTCTGGGGAATACGAAGATGTTGCAGAGATGTTAGAGAATGTTTCCCCAAGAGAATTGGCTATTGCAGTTGGATCTGCAATAGCGCATCCATTATAATCTAGGATTGAAGAAGGGTGGGATGTATATTTTCCCTTCACTTTTCGGATTTTATCCGAGACTACCTTAGAGTTGGTAAACTGGTTAATAGATGATGTAAAACGGATCCACGATTCCTTTTGACTCTGACGGCGGATATATCGTGCTTTGGCTCGTGCACGTTTAAAGGCTATAAGGTTGGTCGTGGTAGGATATCGGCGGAATATCCCCCACGCTTTGTTTTGAGCCTTTTTTGCTGCTGTGCATTGTGAATTCCACCAAGGTTTGGGAAATGGTGGAAACCGGGCAGATGTTTTTGGAATAGCATTCGCAGCTGCTTGGACAATATTTTCTGTGATGTACTTAACTGCATCATTGATAGGCTCTTGACTGACTGTGCTAAGATCAAAATTTGCCTGATGTTGGAAGGCAGTTCAGTCAGCCTGATCAATCTTCCACCGTGGTAACCTGAAGGGAAGACATGGTCTCCCAATGTGTAACGAGGTTATCACAGGGAAGTGATCACTTCCGTATGGATTCTCCTCCACTTCTCAAGTGAGTGAAGGGAGTAGAGAAGGGGAGCAGATAGAGAGATCAATGGCAGAAAAAGTACGGGTAGGCATGTGGAAGAAGGTATTTGTTCCAGTATTTAGAAGGGAAAGGTCATTGTCATTTAGCATATGCTCTATGACTCGTCCCCTTCCATTGATGTTAGCCCTACCCCACAGGATGTTATGTCCATTAAAATTCCCGAGAAGTCAGAAAGGGGGAGGCAACTGCGTTAGAAGATCATCAAGGTCTTCCTGGGAGATGTCAGTCCCAGGTGGCAAATAGATAGAGCAGACGGTTAATAAAAATCCCACCTTAAGGCGAATTGCAACAGCTTCTATGCTAGTTGTAATTAGCAAGGGCTGCACTGGGGTCTGGTTACCCACAAGGATAGCCACTCCCCCATGTACAGAGCCATCCGCAATTCTATCCTTTCGAAAAAATGTGATGTTGTGCATGGTGGGATCATCATTTGCCTTTAGATATGTCTCCTGCAAGCAAAAGCAAACTGGCTCGTGCTTTTGCAGGAGGGCCTTGATGTCATCAATATTTCGCCGGAATCCACGACAATTCCATTGTAGGAATTTAGCCATTATTTTGGCTTGGTGGGTACATCAGGCGGCTTCCGAGGTGCTGAGGGCTTACTTTTATCAGTCTTGGGTTTATCTTTTTTGGGGAAGAATGGACGCTGTCCCGTGTCCATTTCTTCCTCCGCAAAGAGTTCCAAGACTGAATCTTCGGGTACCTCCTTCTGCTCGACATCCATCTTTTCTTGGGTACTAGGGGGGACTTCCCCTTTCTTATTCTTTTCTTTCATAATTACCTTTGTTACTTGTGGAGCATTAGGAGGTACCGATATAGGAGTGGCAGCTGATTGGTCCTTCTGTGCAGGTTTTTGAGAACTTAAGAGATAACGCGCAATGGGAGTGAAAGACTCCTTTGGAGGAATGGTCATGTCCGTCTGAGTTCCGACGGAACATCTCCCTGCTACCTTCTGGGCGTAGGTAGGTCTGTTGATATTCAGGGGTTTCACCGATTTCCTTGCCTCCTGGTATGATATGTTTAGCTCTGCCTTCAGCCGTTGAATCTCTTTTTCTTCTTTCCACCTCTGGCATGCTCGTGATTAGGCCGGGTGTTCTCCCTCACAGTTAATACAGGTGGGTTTTGCGGCTGAACATGCTGTTGTTTCGTGGTCCTTTGCACCGCATCGAGCGCATGCAAGGACTCCACGGCAGGCCATTTGAGAATGTCCATACTTCTGGCATTTAAAACACCGTAAAGAGTTCGGAACGTATGGACGTACTGAACAATCGATGTATCCAGCTTTAATCTCGTCAGGAGGTTTAGGAGAGTTAAAAGTCAGGATAACGCTCCTGGTTTTAACAATTTTTCCATCCCTTCGCGCAGTGATTCTCTTGACGGCAATGACTCCCTGTGGTTTTAATTCGGAGCAGATTTCCTCCTCGGTTACGTCGAGAAGGTCCCACTCCGAAATGACAAATCTCGATGAATTGAGTGTTCTGTGTGGTGTCACTGTTATAGGGATTCCTCCGATTGATGTTGTTCGGAGTAGATGTTCAGATTGCCTGTCATTTTTAATTTCAATTAAAAGGTCTCCAGAACGAAGCCTCTTAACTGATTTGGGTGAACCTGCTAACCCGTCTAACCCTTTTTGAATAAAAAAGGGCGACATTTTACCAATCGGTGTTTCATTGGTAGAATGCATAATTAAGAACCTTGGGACAGGCCCTGATGGTAATTCCGTTCGCTGCCTCTTTTTAGCAATAATGCTATCTGAATCTTTGTCTATGGTTTCAGATAGGGACCGGGTTGGGGCCCCTGAAGAAATAAGTTTATCAGGATTCATGGAGTTTTTTAAATTGTTCAGTGCCCGGGCTCCCCACCCACCACGGAGCCCAAAGGGACGCCCACTACCCGGCATGCAATAAATGCGCTCGGGAGTGGAACGCCAGGGCTACCCAGACACTATACCCGCACCGCCGCCAGCCTGAATCCTGTCCCTCGGACCATGAGGCTAGGGGCGTGGCATTGACATGGTTGACCCTCGCAGGCGAGCCTACTAGCCGATTGATCCTAGCCGGGCCTTCCAGGACCACCCGTCTTGTCGAAGCAGGGGCCAAAGTGGTGTATTGAAGCTGGGCCCCTCAACCACCAGGATCCCCCTTTCCGAATTTCCACGGGTCGCAGCGCACGGCAAACACGCCGGATTCGGCAAACAAGCCTGGAACCTGGGCTGTGGGCGTTAGATCCCAGTGATGCTAATCTGGAAGTCCAGCAGTGTCACTGGGAGGTCCCCTCACCACGTACAGGTACCCACGTCGAGGGGTAAATTGCGTAAAATTATTAAATTGTGACATCACGAGGAAGCTTCATTACTGAATAAGAGCTACTCCATTTATATGGCTGCGGCAGGTTTAGTAGATCGGCAGCTTAAATCCCAAGCCCGGATAAATGGTGAGGGTTGACGTCAGGAAATGCATCCGGTCGTAAAAACTATGCCAAAACCAATAGCTGTGTTCCGGTTAAGAAGTTAATCCAACTAGAGGAGAAGAAGAGGATGTAAAGTGTGAATTGGGAAAATTGAATGCCGACCCCATATAACGTGGGAAAAGGCGAAGACAAAGAAGAAGAAGAAGATGGAACGATTTTTGGAATACTGACAAATAATGTGCAGTGAATCATGTTTCCAATTTCTGCAGTTATGCTATGCAAATATACCACTTGATGAAAGAAAGTGTACTGTATTACAAGTACAAACGTCTTGCTTTACTGGGGACCACTAGTTCAATGCAAGTTTTCTCTAGCTTCCTAGAGAAAAATTGCATTGAACCTTAGAAAGCCGCAATCCTGAACAATTTGTAGGATAATAAGGGCAATAATAATAATGAAGAGCATTCTCAAGATACACAGCGTCCACAGCAAACATGAAATGGCCAGAAATCAGAGAACAGGAGAATACTTAGGCACACTAAAGCAGAACCTCCTCGCACTCAGCAAGATACTACACCGATACAAAGAGAGCTCCCAGAGGAAAATAAACAACCGAATCATCAATGAGGACCAAAGAGCCTTCTACAGGAAACTGGGAAAAGATGAGAAAGCAAGAAACGGACCACCCGAGAAGAAGACTATCGAAGAGTTCTGGGGAAATATCTGGAGCAGTGAAGTAAAACATGACAGCCGAGTCCCCTAGATAGGAGTAGAACCGAAGAAAACCAAGGACGTACACGAGATGAGAGTGTGGGAGGTTCGAGAAGAAGTAAAACAGTCGATGAGGAACACCCACAACTGGCGAACCCTAGGAATTGATAACACTGGTACAAGAAGCTCACTTGCACACACAAGCACCTAGCAGAGCAGTTAACTCGAATAATAAGGCACCAGGAGACAATCCCGGGTGCCTTATCATTCGTGGTTTGGGATTGTTAAGGTGCCTTATCAATCTCGAAGTTTCTCACTGAAGGAGTCACATATTTGAAGCCTAAAGACGAAGATACAAGAAATCCGGCGAAATACAAGTCGATCACCTGCCTCCCAACGATGTACAAGATCCTGACCAGCTGCATAACCAAGAAGATATCAGACCACTTAGAGAGTCAGAACATAATGGCTGAACAGCAGAAAGGATGCAGGCAGAGAAGCAAAGGATGCAAGGAACAATTAACCATAGATGCCGCAGTTATGGAGCGAGCCTACAAGAAGCACCGCAACCTATACACGGCCTACATCGATTACCGCAAGTCCTTCGACTCCATACCTCATAGTTGGTTAATAGAGACCTACAAGGTCAATCCGATAGTGACAAACTTCCTAGGAGCCACAAGGACAAAAGAGAGTACCGCCATTGAGGTCGAGAACATCACGACCAGACCAATCCTCACAGTAGTGGAATCCTTCAGGGAGATACTCTGAACCCACTGTGGTTCTGTCTAGCACTCAATCCGATGTTCACCATGCTTAACGGAAGCAAGTATGGATATAACCTCAAAGAAGGAAGAAAGAATCTGTACACCCTCACCCACCTGATGTAAATGGACGACATCAAGATCTACACAGCAACCGAGACGCAACTCCAGCAACTACTCCGGATCACCGAAGAATTCAGTAAGGACATTAGGATGGAATTTGGTTTAGAGAAATATAATTGGGTTTCCATCAGTCTAGACCAAATGGAATTTGGTCTAGACTAGTGGAAACCCAACATGTCCATCAAAGGAGCTCATCGGGAGATTAGTTAAGGCAAGAAACCGAAAAACTGTTGCGGTGTAAGAACAGGATGGAGGGTGGGCTTATTCAAGACGGACGTCTTGTATCCCGACGATGGAGTGGGGGCACAAGTACGGCAAAGGTTTGTTTGTTAAGAGAAGTATACGGTGCACTCATCTGTTTGTGCTGGCGTACTCCCGTAAGGGCAATCCCGTCTACAGATCCAGTTCACTAATTACGGATTGTTTTATCCCTTTAGGCATCAGCTGATTAACGGATTTCCAAACTGTCTTTTCGAATGAGGATCACTTCGTCCAAGACGTATGCTTGAATTGGAGATGGATAACTCAGGAATCAGTTGAAGTGATTCTGAAAGGAGGCCAATGACGTACGGTCGCTGTTGATTGTATTAATGAGTATTTATGTATCCTCTGTACTTGTAATTCGGAATGAAATTTTCTTATTGCTAATAAAATTGATTTTTTTTTATTAAGAAATGCGTTTTCTAAAATTTCTTAAGGAGAATATCTTCCTTCAAACCCATATGCGCTTTACAATCTACTCTTTCTGGAAAATAGGGGATAAATGAATAACAGAAACTTACTATTGTTGAACTGCGTATCACACGTTCAGTATTTTCCAACAAGATTAAAGTTTTTTTGTATGCGATGCATGGCAAGGTGTTCCGCTGATACTGCTGCTATTACTGTAATCAGCGTAACCAAAATAAAATTGGATATCCAATTTGAAATTTTAATACGAAAATACCCTGAATTACGTTAAGGTATTTTCATATTAAAATAGGGAAGTTGCGAACTCCGTGAACTATACTTTTTAAGGAATTTTTGTTGTTATTGTACAGGTTTAGAAGCGTCAAAGCCAATATTTCTCAATATATACTGTCTGTAAATTACGTGTGTTCTGTGATAAATTTTCTGTTTTCTGGAAAAACCCGAGTTTCCGGGAGAGAAAACAATGCTACCCTCGCATAAGACCGACTAACTTAGCCACGTTCTTAAAAAATCCCATTAGAATTCCTCACGTCACTGACGGGATATGACGAAATCGTGAGACGTCCACCCACCGGGTGGAAAAGACTGCAACTCCAGTCTTTTCCACCAACCGTACCACCTAAGAGATGGCTTAAAGAATGCTGCATGAACGCAATACAAGGAATATTTTTAACAGCGTGGTCGACTAGTAGGAGGGAGAAATGTTCTTCGTACTGACGGAATACAGTGAACAGTGGTCGGGCATGCCTGTTTAAAATGTCACTTAGGAGACCTTGTTCAGAGAAATTGTTAGTTAATCATCCCTGTGACTGGACATTTGCAGTGAGTATGCCGAGTAGCTGGTCGAAGTGGAGGCATAGGAGAAACATCCTTGAAGTAGTTGTTATTTGTTTTCGGATATTCTTACTTGTGCGCTGAAAACAGATTATTTACTTCTAAATTAATTTTCTAATTGGCATTTCCACTACTTTCTTCTTGTCACGCGGTCACGCCTAACGAAATTTCTGTTCGAACAGAAAAATCTGAGCTCCTGACAATGTCATTCGGCCTTTAAGCCCGACGTGTTATCTTGTGAATACAGACAATCACAACAGTGCTCTCGGAACAATAAACTGATTGGTAAATATAGCTCCCCCACATATGACGTTAGACATGTATACAAGTGAAGTCTCGTGAAGTGATAATAGTGTGTTTCCGCCCTAATCATCGCCATGACGCTATCATAAATCTAACACCTGAAAATTAACCAAATATCGGCAATTTTTTTTAGGAAGTAACATGAATCGAATAGCGGGCCCTGATATCTCATTTTAAAGGAAAAGGATCTCTGTATTCAAGGAAACCCTTCCTAAAAGTCTATTTTCAATATAAGAGAAAATATTAATATCAAGACAAGGCCCTAGTTCAACCACATGAAATGGCATATAAGACTAAAATGTTATGTTCCAAAATGCAGTAGGAATTGTAGAATACTTGCAATACTCAATTGTTAATATACACAAATAATGCATTACCCTTCTAGATAAATGTATAATTATGGATCCCACTATATATGATTTTATCGCAACCTTCAGAATTGTGGTTTGTTATAGTATGGCAGCTTAAACTGCCCAGCGGTCTGCAGTGCTGAGGGGAGGGGGGAACGGATTGGATACTTCCATGAGGGGAGGGGGGGAACGGATTGGATACTTCCATGTCTCACAAAAAAAAACTGCTGGCTTCCACTTTTGGGTGGTTGCGGGATTCTTCCCCCCCCCCTCTCCTAGCGCTGCGGACTGCCTCATCTATTGAACTTCAATTATTGAACTGAATTGTACTGTAGTTTAACATTATAGCATCATTATACGCATAACTGAACTTGAAACTCACTACACACACAGTGAGCTGAAAGGTGAGTGTTAAGCTTAACTAGAAACTGTGACAATACAAAATCAAACAACTGACATCAGACTATCATTGACTATACAACCAAACAATTTACCAGTAATATGATGGAACATGCGGCTCGAAAGAAGAGGACAACCGACACAGCAGAGACTCCCCCGCCCCCAGTCTCCTAAGCCTGCAAGGCAGCAAATGGAAACAACAAGGAACAATAACAGAAGCAATTGTGACCAGGGATCAGAAGTGATCTGCACCCCAGACATGAATCTGGCAGAATTCCTTGAGGTCTCCACAACTCAAGAGGCCAATTCAGTTATATTTGCACGAGCAAATATAACGGAAATAAGGGTAATAAACAACTTAATTAACAGGATTTTGAGACTTTTAATGGGGACAAACCTTTGGAATGACCTGAAGAAGAGAAGGCAATTTTTGTTGAAATATAAAATACTTAATCCAGTTGAAAAACTGAAGTTAAATTTAATCTTGAAAAATCTTAACACTATTTTTGAAGAATCGAATCTGCAAAGAAATGTCTCACATAATTTAAGGAACCCAAAAGCAATTGTTTTGCCTCACCCTAGGGTACTAAATAGATTTGGAGATAGGCATACAATGATTATAATAAACGACTTGTTGGCTAGTGTAGATTTCAGGATCAGGAGAAGTTATTGTAGAATAATCCAAATTAAAATTCTTAATAAGAAAATTTTTGGTACTCAGTGATACAGAAGATTAGAATTGCTATGCAAATGAATTGCTATCTCTGTTTGCAGTGTGGAATGTACTGTGTGTTGTGATTTCATAATCTTTTCTGTTAGATAACAAATTTGTATGGAAAAACTGTATATGAAGAATTACAACTTGTTGTCAAGAAATTTACTTTTCTTAACAAATTCATTTATTGTAAACAAATTCTCTTGATGAAAATAAATTGTATTGTATTGTATTGTATTGTATTATATTGCATTATTATTATTATTATTATTATTATTATTATTATTAGCCACATGATGCAAGGAAGCCTGAGACTTATGCTGCACCAGCCAAAAAAAAAAAAAAAAAAAAAAATTCTGAATTACCCCGAGAGAGAGAGTTCGGAATCATCAAGAAAAAGAAGAATGATGATATTCAGCTTAGGACCCTGGGTTTGCTAAGCCCATATTTATCAATGATATTGATGAAGGTATATCAGGCTTAATATCGATATTACGCCTACATAGGCCTAATATCGAAATTTTCAGATGATACAAAGGTTGGCAGGGTTGTAACTGATAATGACAGTATGCTACTGAAACAGAATCTAGAAAAGTTGGGCAGATGGGCTGAGAAGTAGCAACTGAAGTTTAACATTTACAGATGCAAAGTAGCTGCAACCCTGAGAAGTGTACCAATTGTGTGGTGCTACACTTAGCCTAGTGGAGAATGAAAATGACCTGAGGGTAATTTTGAAGTCAGATATTAAGTTTTCTGAGCAGTGCAGACAGACGGCCAGAGCAGGTCATGTGACCTTGTCAATGATATACATGAATTTTGTTAGTAGGGATAAGGAGAAAATGGTTTCAGCAGGCTCAATGCTGATGGGATGTTGCCTGTTGCTCACAGTACGAACCTGCCGGGGCATAAACTGAAATTGAGGGAAGACAGTTGTAGAATAGATGTGCGGAAATTTGCCTTTAGCCAGCGGGTAGTTGACTGCTGGCACAAACATCCATATGTTCTTGTGGAAGTTGATAAATTCAATGGATTCAATTCAAATTGAAGTAAATAAATTCAAGGAAGAAGTGGACAAACTTTTGGAGCAAATGGATGGGTGAAATGGGAAGTGTTTTTTTTTTTTTTATTTTGGCTGATGCTTGCTTTGTTGAATCGTATGTCTCTACTGATGCTAATGCTGAGTCAGGAGTCAAAGAAATGCGGCATACGGAACGAGTAATAACCATTCCGATCGCAGTGTCAACCACCGACATGATACCAAAGAGCCTCCATAAGAACCCAGAAACAATAGGCCTACATATAACACTTATCGGATAATAAGAGTTTCTCGACCAATAGTAACAATAATACCGGATACAACCAACCATCCCATGCACTTGGTACCAGTACCCGTCATCTGGCGGAAAAAAATCCCATAAAGGAGAAAAAGTTTATTTCTTCTTTTAGAATAATAATGATCATAATATACATTAGAACTTTTGTGTATTCGTGGTAAAGCATCTGAACGAATTCATTGTGCAGCACACCACGTCTTGTCCCTTCATGAAATATCCAGCAGGAATATGACTTTTTATGGTAGTTCTGCACCAACACGAATCCCTCAAAGAAATTATCTTTGACCCCCCCCCCCACCAGAGCAAATCCTTGGGTGTGCTGTTGATTTTATAGTGATCTAATTGTTGAACTAGATGTGAGGAGAAGATATGTTACAGAGGATAAATTATGATTCTTAATTCATCCTGTATACAATTTATATATATAAAATATCCTGGTTTACTCGGTCCTCTTAAACACCTACCTTTCAGACGATTGTTAGACTAGCTAGCTATCCCGTTTAACTGCCAACTGCAAATTTATTTTTTGTTGGTTTGCTATAACTGGACCCCAAGCATATACTGAATAATCTTGTGCAGAAACACTGCACTGTATGTACCAAGTGTTTCAATTGAAACGCACCAGGGGTATATCTTACTTATTTTCTGATTTAGGATATTTATCGTTGGGACCTTTTTTATTATATTTGGGCTGAAATTTTTGAATTTCATGCTAAAATTTGACTAAGAATTAGGTATAGATTTCAAGATTCTAAATTAACATTCTGCTTAATCAATTGCTTTTTCTCAATGGAAAAAAAAAAAATTCCTTATTTTCTCTTTATTTCTCTAAACGTGCTCTTTGTTCTAAACCGATTTTATCTAAAGAACGGAACAAACAAACCGGTTGTGTAATGCTCTTTCTGCACGCGAGTTAAGCTATGAACTGTTAGCAAAGATGTAGTTGTATTGCGTCTACTGACCCTACAACCGTTGTTTGTTTGTTTCTCTATAGGCTTCACGGCGCAAGGGCAGCAAGGCCACAATGCGTCTAACTATGGTAATGTTAAATACGTTGTTTATCTATACAGGGTGTTTCAAAAATGACGGTCAATAATTTAAAGGTGAAAAGTACAAACTAAAATAAGCAAAAAAGTCCCAGTGGACATCGGGCTGCAAATGAACCGTTTTCGAGATAATGCACAGTTTCTGTTAAGATCCGCCACTGACTATGGGAACACTAGTTTAGCAAAAAAAGCTGTGAATCCTTTGCTAAGGGTGGTTTCATTAAACATAAGATAATACATTTTTAATTTTTGGTTTCAACACCACAGGATTTTACAGATGTTACGTGTTACAGGATGTTCTTTCTAACGCCCTTTTCTCAACATCAGGTGTTATGCTTCTGGGCCTACCTGCTCGTACTTCATGTGCGAAGCGCCCATGTTCTCTAAGCCGTTGATGTACCCTGATGAATGTGCGCCTGTTGGGCTGCCTTCGGCGGAGAAATGCTTCTTGGTACAAACGTGCAGCCTCGAGTGCACTGCCGTTGGCTTTACCATACATGAAGTGCATGTCCGCATACTCTTCGTTGCTGTAACCTCTTTCCACGTTGACTATCCTTTGACAAGTACTAGCATGCCTGCTACGTCTCAGAGCATTGAGAAAGGGGAAAGGGGGAGAATGAGCATAATCTAACCTAAACAAACAAGTCAGTGGTGGATCCCAACTCTACAGTTCACCTTGTCAGTAGTGGATCCCAACTCTACAGTTCACCTTGTCAGTAGTGGATCCCAACTCTACAGTTCACCTTGTCAGTGGTGGATCCCAACTAGAAATGTGCAATATCTCGAAAACGATTCACTTAAGGATCCATGTTTACTAGGCTTTTTTTTTTTGCATATTGTAGTCTGTACAGTTCACCTTTAAATTATTGACCATCACTTTTGAAACACCCTGTATAAATGTTGTTAAAATTTATACTGCGCTGTAGAGTTGTATCCGTTTAAGGGATGGATAAATTTTGGACACGTGTTGCGTATCTGCTAGGAGGTCAGTAATACTGAAAGAAGTGTTCGTCGTGAAAAAAAGGGGTAAACATAGCTTGTCGATCACTACTGTATTTGGGCCAATCTAAGAGTATATGTTGAACAGTGAGCTGGGTGTTGCAGTTTGTGAACTGTGCTGAATCAGTACTTGCAAGCAGATAAAGATGTGTTAGGTTTGCATGGCCTATTCGTAGTCGGGCTAATACGATTTCTTCTTGCCTGTTCACACGTATACCGGATTTCCAAGGTTTGAGATGTTCCTTTATATGGAGGCGCTTCCGTAGCCAGGTGGGCAGGAGCAGCAGTGCGTAGCACACGCTTCTTGATTAGACTGGGGTTCGAGCCCGTGCCAACCAAATACGGAGGATGCGGAAAGGTCAGGGAATGACCACCGCATATCCCCGGAGCAATATGGCCTTAGTTGCTAATGCTCCTAAAAACCAAACTAACAAACAAGCAACAAACCTTTATATGGAATAGCTTGTTACCAACTTGCCATTGTTCAAGACATCGTTTCTGTATAATTGTCTTGTAATCTGAGACAGGTATACGAAAGGGTTGATCTCTAGGATTTGTAGCAATTTTGGCAGCCAGGTCAGCACGTTCGTTTCCAGCAATTCCAACGTGACCAGTGATTCAACAAAAGAGAATTTGTTATTTGTTCTTATTTAACTTGGCCATGGTATTCCAAATCAGTATGAGTAAGAGGTTATCATCATTTTTATTCCTCTGTATAGCTTCTACAGCACTAATGGAGTCTGAATAGATAACACTGTGCAATATATTTGTTGAGAAGGTGAAATTTAATGCTATGTAGATAGCACAGAGTTCTGCAGTTACTACACTGGTGTGCAAAACTTAAGGACCAACACTATTTCTAAAGGTTACAAACACAAAATCTTTACTTAAGATATTCTTTGCTGATGAGAGTAGATTCAGTCTCAGCAGCGATTCTGGAAGTCAGCTAATCTGGCAAGAGGTTGGCACACGGTATCACCCAGCAAATATCACTGAAAGGGATCGATATGGCGGTCGAGGTGTTCTCGTATGGGGAGGCGTTATTTTGGATGGACTTACACAAATCCAGATACTGGAAGGCGCTACTGTACTGAGGTAATCCTTCCCCATGTGTGTCTGTTCCGAGGTGCCATTGGCCCCGAAGTTCGTGTTTATGGATGGTAACGCCACACCTCATCGCACTGCAGCTGTTGAAATGCTTTTGGAAAGTGAGGACATTGTTCGTATGGATTGGCCTGCCCGTTCCACCGTTTTTAAATTCCATTGAAGAGATATGGGACGCTCTGGGGAGACGCCTAGCGGTTCACATCCACCAGAAAATGTTCACCAGCTGAAGATGGCGCTGACAGAGGAATGGATGATGTTACCGTAAGAACTTATCAACAACATTGTTCTAAGTATGGATAGGCGGTGCAAAGCCTGCATCGACATTAGGGGTGGTCATATCTCCTACTGAGGACCACCTCTTCCTTTTGTTCCATCTGTGGCAGTGATTCATCTGTATCATGGCAGCCAGCTATCTGCTTTGTTGCCATTTTTGAATGAAGTCTCTCTGTACCGTTTGGTTTCCGTTGTTGTTTTCTTCATCATTTCTGTACCTCACGAGGTTTCTTTGGTATGCTTTTCCCATATCCAAGCCACTCCTATGAGAAGCTACAGGTGAAAACTTGACTGGTCCTTAAATTTTGCACACCAGTGTACATTCAATGTGGATTTTTTTTTTTTTTTTTTTTAGCCACGGTTATGTTTGAAAATAATGCTGTTGCACCAACATGAGCGTTAGTTTTTGATCCATACGCATAGATTAGCGTGTATTGTGCATGCTTTTCGGTTGCTCTTTAAGTTTTGCTGCGTAGTTTAACTGAAGCATTTGTCTGCGTAGATGCAGGGATGTTTCATTAGCTTCAGCATATAAGCTATGAACTGGAGCAAGACGAAGCGTACCGTGATGTGCGGATAAAGAAAACGTAAGGTACTTTGACTAGCAGAGCTGTTGACCACAGAGCTGTCTAGACATTACCGTACTAATGCCTGATACAAATGTCTAGACGTGTCCGTATTAAATATACAAGTTTTGGTACAATCTGACAACTTTGTTGATAGCACCTTGCAACTGCCTTTCTACCATTCTCATATTAGGCAAATGGCAGCTGATACTGAAGTCATCGGAATACAGGGTAGTGGACACTGTTTTTGCTTGGACCTTTGTTATGAAGTTCATTATTATGTTAAATAACGTGACACTTAGCACTGAACCTTGTGGGACCCCTTCTTCCTGAATAAAATTTGAAGGTTGTTGACTCTAACTTGAAATGAGTGATGACGTAGGAAGTTTCTGATAAACTGTGGCAGGTGTCCGCGTAATCCTAGATCAATAGGTTTCATATTATTCCATATCTCCCAGCTGTGTCAAATTCTGTTTCTATGTCAAAGAGAACCATGGCATGGTGTTCTCTTCGTACAAAAGCGCCATGTTTATTTCTGCCCTGATCAGTAGGTCAAGAGCGGATCTGCCTTCACGGAAACCGCATTGTACTGGGATAAGAAGGTTGTTTCGGGCTAGAAACCAGTTTCGGCGGGCATTAATTATTTTTCCAGGACCTTGCTCATACAGCTGGTAAGTGCAATAGGTCGGTAATATTGTGGATTTGTAGGTTCTATTCCTGGTTTTCGAAATGCCAAAATATAAGCGTGACGCCATTTGTCCGAGAAGGCATTTTCTTTGAAAAAATTCTATTATAAAGAAGTAACAATATCTTAAGGGCTGATTCAGTAAGTTGTGCTATCAGGATGTACTGTATTCCATCTGGTCCTGCTGCACTGAGTTTGGTGGTGGCTAGTGACTGGTGCAATTCTGAGATTTTGAAGAGGAGATTGTATGCAGCACTAGACGCTAATTCGAAGTTGAAATGTTTCTCAGCCTGTGACCAGGGTTGTAATGGAGGGTATGCGCGGGTATACGTCGTATACCCTCTGGATTTTTTTAGGTGAATAGCTTCTGGTATACCTTTTGGTGTTTGAAAGATATCCACAGTATACTCTCTGTGCTTCTCGTAATATTCATAGAGTATACCTTCTGCTAATTTTACGACTACAGCACTGCATGTGCCTTGTGTACCTGAAAATGAGGTGCGTAAGGTGTTGTGGCTGAGATTCCCATGCATGATTTGCCCAATGTATTCGAAATCTTCATTGGTTTTGTAATATGACAACCGTTAAAGAATATGATTAGGTTCACGAGTGAATATTTTGAGTACGTACGTCGTATTTTGAGTATAGACGTCGTATATATATATATTTATATATATATATAAATACTGAACACAAAGCAAAGAAATGTTAATAAAAGGAATAGAACGCCGTTGCTATAACTGTAATGTTTCGTTATTTATTTCACCACTTCTTTGACTACCACATTACAAATTTAGGTAAGATAAGGGAGTGTTCGGGTTCACCGTACCACTCAGATCATTAGCAAGATTCGCGTAGCTGTCTGTTACTCTTTAAGCAGGTCAGTACTAGCTACGGGGTAGGTTGGAATCAGAATATTCATAAGTAGAGGCAGAAAGCTTTCTAGAGATAGAAAGGTGGAGATAGAGAGCAAAGTAAATGAGGTACGAAAAGGCTGTATTAGAAATAATAGGGTAAACATTCGATGTCTTCGATCATTTATAGTTCATTAGACCTCGTTCAAGGCCCAATAATGTAGTTCCGATAACCATTGTAGAGTGGTTTATTTGTACTCTGGCTTTATCAAACAAAGCAAGCGAAGCGAACTTAGAATGCGTGCTATTTATGAATGAGTGATAAGGAAGTGGTTACCTTAAGTGCCATGTATATTCATGTGAATGCCACTCTTGCCACACACACGTGAATGCCACCCTTCCCAGCATCGCCACGTAGCTGAACAGTTGTGAACCTTCCAAACTAGTAACTAATGGTTATTATGAATGGATGATCATTATTTAATTATTTTATTTTTAAAAAAAAGTAGGTTAAGAGTTGGCAAAGTTGTTCCACTCGAATTTGTGACTTTTGCCAAACTGTATTTTAATTTAACAAGAGAAGTAAAACAGTAAAAAAAAAAGCTGAGTTGGCTGTAATGATGTGTGCTTCTAGAAGTTGTAATCTTGGTAGTAGAAATCAGCAGTTTCTTCGGATACATTTCAGCTAACTATGAATTAATCATTTTAAATCAGCATTTCTCAAATTGTGGTCCGGGTACATTGGAATTAAATAGCAGAGAAAAATTTGCAAACATGAAAATTAAACGGATAGTTTTAAAATTGCATTTTGAAATCTTCGTCTTATTCCAATAGCTACAAAAGCAGACAAAACTTGTGCCGACACAAAATAATAGCAGCGATAAAGCCTTTCCATCACTGCGTGCGTATAGTGGGAGTCAGTCTTTCGCCCTTGTCTTACTAGGTCAGTGCCGAAGGCGACAATTAAGAATCGTAAAGAGAACGACACTTTTGGTTCCTTTGACCTGCAGAATTGCCTTTACGTTAAGGTGACCAGATTTTTTGAACAAAAAAAAAACGGGACACCTCTCTGCGTCTGCGTATAACAGCCCGCGTTACATACCGTTAATTCAGGACTTGAAACGAGAAATTTCATCTAATTCACTTGTCTTGGCATGGTTTCTTAAAACACAGCCATAAAGAAACATTTTATTTATCAAGCGCTGTAAATGAGCACGTAACAAATTAAAGGGAAAGCTTAATTTTTTTTCGATTTTTTTCGAAGTTTAAGTAAACCTAAATAAAGAATGTTATAATCTGAAAATTGAAACGTAAGTTCTTAAGCAAACTTCAGTTCATTTCAGATTTAAAACGGATAAAAAATTGACAAATTATTAGAAAATAGGCAATTTAGCAATAAAAAAAAAACAGAGATGTAAAGAACTTAAACTTACAATTTATTATAGCTTATTACATTATAATTAAACTTATAATTTATTAAATATATTAATTTGCGGCGAAACTTTTAAAAAAAGCTAAGAATAATATAAAAAAACTTTTAATTCTTAGTACAAGTATTATTATAGCACTTTATATAGGGAAGAAGCGGGAAGATTATCATTAGTTTTATACATATACGGATAAATATCAAATTATATGGAAATCATTTAAATTTCCGTAAAGTAAACCACCAAACAAAGAACGGACAGAAGAGGAATATAAAGGATTAAGTATCAAAAAGAGAAAGACTGGAACTGAATTAAGTGTAGGATAGCCATCGAAATGCAAGTCTCTAGCGTTCCATTGTGAATTTTTCAAATATCACGTATAAAGGTTTTGACTTGAAAATTATGAGAAAGGTTGCATAAAACATTGTATATTGCACAGTGCACAGGAGTAGGGAATTAAAGATGAATAATTACAGTAAATTGGAATAATACATAAGTAAAAATACTCACGAGTTGCTGAGTTATTTATTACTGTTATTTTCAAAGTCTCAGTCATTCTACCGATCAGCCATTTTCATGAGATAAAAGAACTACAGCAGTGCCACCTGCTTGTTCAGCGGGATTAGAAATTCGGCATAATTTGCGTAAAATTATTAAATTGTGACATCACCATTGTATAAGAGCTCCCACTTCTATATAGCTGCATAAGGCTTGGCAGATCGGCAGCTTAAATCCCTAGCCCGGATAAATGGTGAGAGTTGACGTCATGAAGGGCATCCGGTCGTAAAAAACTATGCCAAAACAAAAAGTGATTGATGGAAAATAGATGTGTCAGGGCTACCGAACAAAGGACGGGTCCGGTTAAAGAAGTTAGTTCAGCTAGAGATGAAGAAGGAGTTGAAAAGTGTTAGAATAGGAACATTGAACATTGGGACGATGAATGGAAAGAGCAGAGTGCCGACCCCATATGAACGTGGGAAGAAGGCGAGGACAAAGAAGAAGAAGAAGAATACATAAATAAAATAAGACAGAAATTTTATTTCATCATCATGAACTTGGTCTGGCTTAGGTCTTTTAAGACCTGTTCCGTTGTAGCTCTTGGAAGTGGTCTTGATCTCGCAATCGTTGTCTTGGTCGACCAACATCTCTCTTGCCTGTAGGTTTGTAGTTAAAGGCTAATTTTGAGTCCGGTCTGGGTTCTTCATTCTTTCTATGTGGCTGATCCATTTTTCCTGATACCGTTTTATGTCATTTTCTATGTTATCTACTTTTAATTTCTCGCGGATATCTAAATTTCTTTGGTGGTCTAGTCTTATAAAGCCTAATAATGGTCTTAAAAATCTAATTTGTACTGCTTCTAGTTTGTGTGCATATTTCTTATTTATTACTCAAGTCTCACTATTTTCCTATTTATTACTCAAGCTGTAGATGAGGGCTGGTTTTGAAGTGATCTTGTGTAGTCGTAATTTTGTTTCAGTTGTCATTTGTTTTCCGAAGTGGCATTTAATCATTCCATTCATTTTATTATATTTTTGTAGTTTAGGTGTGGATGTCTTTCCCTTCCTTTGATATTAAATTTCCCAAATAGGTGAAGTCAGATATTTGTTCTATTATTTTATCATCAATAACAATTTTGACTCTTTTTATGTTTTTTTCCACATAATCCCATTGATTTTGTTTTTGAGGTGGAGATTTTCATCTCGTACGTACTTTTTACCTATTATTAAGTTAATTTGCTGCTATCTGTTGTTCATCTTCGGATTTGCAATTATAACTTGATCATCAGCATATAATATAGTTTGGATTTTATTCCTGTTGTTCAACTGTATTCCGTTGTCAATTGTTTGTTTCCATTCTTTAAGAATTTTATTGATGTAGATATAAAATAAATTTGGTGATAGTCCACATCTTTGTTTCACTCCTTTATTGGTGTTAATTGGGTCTGATAGTTGATCATTAGAATATTTTATACAGACTTTTGAGTTTTTATATAGGCTGTAGATCGCTTTCCGGAGTTGGGTTGGGATATTTTCTTTATGTAGAATCTGCCAAAGTTTTTCCCGGTTTACATTGTCATATACTTTTCCATAATCAATAAAGAGCAGAAATGTTGGTAGATTGAATTCTCTTCTTTTCTCCAAAATTTGTTGTAGTGAGAAAATGGCTTCTATTGTGCTTCTCCCTTTTCTGAACCCACATTGTTTTTCTTCTAAGAATTGTTCACTGTATTTATTAAGTTTATTCTTTAGTATATTAGAGTATAACTTTGCAGCAGTTGACAGTAGTTTAGGTGTGGTATCCGGTATCCCTCTGTAGTTGTTAGGGTTATTTCTGGAGCCTTTTTTGTGTAAATTGATTACTATTCCTGTTTCCCAATCTTTAGGTATCTGTTGCTTATGCCATATGATGTTAAATAATTTTAGTAGTGCGTTTTTTAGTAAGGTGCCCCCATATTTAAATAGTTCTACATTCAAATGGTCTATGCCTGGGCCTTTTCGGTTTTTTGATTTTTGTAATATTAACTCTAGTTCTTTCATTGTTATATTTTCTTCATCTTTGGTTATCACAGATTCATCTTCCAATTCCCTAGTGCCTGGGTTATACCATAGTTTGGAATAGTGTTGCTTCCATTCTGCTTGGGAGATGGAGTTGGTTTTTATTTGATCATTTGTGTCTAGTTGTAATTTCTTAAAAATTTTAAAACCTCTTCTCTGTGGGCCCGTGATATCACGTTCTAAAGATTTAACAAATTTATCCCAGTCATCTCTTCGGATTCTTCTTGTTATTTTTCTAACTTCTGCTCTAAGCTTTTTATATTTTATGTGTAGATGTAAGTTTTTAGTTTGTAGGAACAGTTTATAGGTCTTTGTTTTCTCATTGATTGTTTGTTTCAATTCTTCATTCCAGGTTCTTAGCCAGTTTTTTATTTTTTGTAGGTTTATATCCAAGACTTTCTTCAGCAGCTCCCAGAATTGATTTTTTCATGTTTGGCCAGATTTCCTCAACATTATCACTTTCATCTGATTTGAGTTTATCTTTCAATTGACTTTCATACAGGAATTTAATGCTTTCGTCTTCCAACAAATGTATTTTTAATTTCTTAGTAGCTTTTGTTAGTATTTTCTTCTTTTTATTAAGATAATTTCTTTTTTTTTGAAAGAGCTTTCTACTAGGTAGTGATCACTGTTAATTTCACTGCCTCTGAATACTCTAGTGTCACTAATTTTGTCATTTAAATTTTCATTAATGATAATATAATCTATTATAGACTTTGTGTTTCTTGTTTTCCATGTGAATTTATGGATATTCTTGTGTCTGAAAAAAGTATTTGTAATTTTAAGTTTATTAAAAATGTAGAAGTCTATCAGGCATCTTCCATTATTATTGACCATGGGTTCGCCTTCTGATCCTATACATTTGTCTATTGATTGAGCACCAACCCTTGTATTAAAATCTCCTGCTAGTATGAGATACTCGTTTTTGTTAGTTTGGTCTATGATCTGTTGTAATTCGTCATAAAATTCTGTGGTTTCATCAATGTTGCCTTCTACTGGTGCGTAGATGCCAATGATTGTTATTGTATCAGATAGAATTTTTAGTCTTAATTTCAATAATCTGGGTGATATCCAAGAGTAGTCTAATATTTTGTTTTCCCATTCTTTCTTTATTATAACAGCAACTCCCGGTTATGCCCACATTTCACTTGGTACGCCAGAGTATATCATTATGAAGTTACCTATTTCTTTGGATCCTTTGTTCTTCTTTTTTGTTTCGGTAATGACTGTTATGTCAATATTTCTATTTTCTAGTTCCATGGTCAATTCATCTAATTTGTGATTTATTCCCTTAACGTTCCAAGTTGCTACTTTAAGTTCCTTAATCCTATATCCATTGCCTAAGTCGTTACCCTTGAGATCCGTCCAGTTTTTTTTTCCCTTGAGCTTATTTCGAGTATTTAGAATGTCCCCCGGATAGGTTACCAGCCTTTCGCAGGGAGAAATTTTATTTATTTTTTCTCAAGTTTTTATTACAGATAAATTGTTGAACATCTGCATCTGGACTGTGTGAAGCGATAAGGGGAAAAAATATCCCTTTCATTAGGTCATGAGAAACATATGATACTGCAGAGGTACTAGGAAGTGATATTTCTCGCTATACAATTTTCAACCAAATAATCGATCTATTTCGTTATAGCTTCACGTTGGGATTGAATTCCCCCCGAAATCAAAGACGAAACAGCTTCTAATTTCATGCACAGGTAAAAACGGCAAGATAAAAAACAACGCATTCATTTATACCTTGGCTGTCTTTATTTATATACCGATTTGGCAGTTGCAGATTTTCCATGCTCCATGCTCCTCCAAATTGAAAGTTGCAGCCACTTATTTTGATGAATTTGATCCAGATCGTTATACGGCGTTGTTAATGGTTTTCTCATGGTGTGCAACCACCAGTTTTCGAGAAAATTCCACAGGAAGTTTTTTTTATTTATTTTATTTTTCACAATTGCTTATCTCTTGATAATCTTTCACCTTAAAATCACCAACTGAATTCCAGAAAGGGGTAACAGTACAAATGGAATACAAGGATAAGATCCCTAGTCTTTCGGAACTGTGATTTTAAAGTAACTGATCCTCAAGCTGAAGGGAAAATCAATCATCCTGCATTTACGAAAATTTCTTAACCTTTTTTTTTTTTTTTTTTTGTTTGGTAATATTATGTAGTTTACAAATCCTAAATTTATTATTAATTATTGCGGTCTTTATTTTTAAGAAATCCTATTTAAGAAAAAGTCCATTATACCACTTCGTGGTTCCTGTTTTCGATTTAATGGTAGTTTCCGTAACTCTATAACTGAGGTTTTTCAAATACTTCATCGAAATTTTGTTAAGTCAAATATATATAAAAGAAAGATTTTGAAACAATACAAATTTAAAAAAAAAAAAAAAAAAATCCGTTATGAGCATCGCTGCATTTGCTTCTTCTCTTCCACAGAAGAAAAAAAGATGAATGGAGTTTGTTTGATTTCAGTTTTTGAAGTTTGATGCCAATAGAAATATTTGATATAAATAAATAAATATTTGAAATATTGCCAATAGAAACACAGATGCCGATAGAAATATTTTCTTGAAATTTCATTCGAAGATCAAATACATATCCGGATACGGTGTAACCCTTTCTGAAAACAATTATAATAACGCGACCTATTTTTTTTTATCAAATGTGACCAGTAATTTTCCTATTTATCGAAAGAAAAAAATAAATGCATTTTGCTCACAACGTATTCTTTTTATCAAAGAAAAATTCTATAATCTTCCTTCAGTGTGTATTGCATCTACTAAGAAATTAATTTTTCTAATTAGACGCAACACACAATTGCCTATTGCTGTTGGAAGGAGCATTGCAAATTTCGAACACGGATGTTTGAAATTTATATATTTCTTTACTGTAATGCAAATAACCACGACCGGTCGTTTATAAGAGAAACCAGATGTTCTTGCCTGATATATGTTTTGTGCTAGAAAGACCCTCGTGGTAAAGTCAAACAGTAGCAACCCTGTGTTTTATCGAGTTTCATCTTTGATTTTAGCGGGCTCCTCAGTCTCTGATGGTATTTCTCAGTCAAGCATGTTGTTTTTATTGGAGGTTTTACTGCGCAACGGCAGCTAAAGGCAATTATGAGACAAACAATGGTAGGAGATATCAGGTGTCATCGAGATATGTGTATTATGTGGGATTTAAACGTTATATTCTGTCGTAGCATTTTATCTTTTTTTTGGGAAAGTTAAAACTGCATTAATGTCAGGTCTGTTGTCTAAAATTTGTTGCAAAATAGGAGTGATTTGGGCTGCATCATTTGGTAAGAAGGTGATTTGCCATACTCGATTACAGAGAGGGCAGTCAACTATGATATGCTGGACTTGGACTTGAGCATGTCAGTTTGGACAGAAAGGCCTGAGGAAGAAAGAAGATAAAAGTGAGTAAGATGTGTATGTCCTATTCGAAGTCTTGCAAGCGTGACTCCTTCCTTTCGGTTCGAGGGGGAGCTAGATGGCCAAGACTAGAGATCCGGTTTAATCTGAAGGAGTTCTTTCGCCTTCTTGGTTTTGCCAGATGGTTTGTCAGTGATTCATACTTCGCCTTATTACAAGACTTTTATAGTCAGTGAAAGGGATTTTGAAAAAAGTGCCATCTCTGTCGCGGTAGATTTGGCTGGTATTCATTGCCAGGTATTCCAACATGGCTAGCGACCCAACAAAATTTTACTACTTTCATGTCCTTAGCTAGATCAGTCAGAAAGTTGTAAATATTACCAAGTAGGTAGTCGTGATGTTTCCTTGGCTGCTGTAAAGTGAGAAGGGCACACTCGGTAAAAATAACACTGTGGGTAAACTGACGCAATTTTATAGTTTCTAAGGCCTGTATGGCATGTAATTCAGTAATAAAGATGCTGCATTCTAAAGGTAACTGACAGGAGATTGTGGATGATGGAAAAATAACAGCAGCACCGACATGGCTGTCGGTTTTGGAGACGTCTATGTAAATCCGGGTATAACATTCATATTTTGCAATTAAAGATTTATAAAGCTGTTTTGTATTCTGTGGAGAAAGAATAGTTTTTGAAGGGACAGATCACATGCTGCATGACAGCAAACTCATGGCGTATCAGTGAAACAAGTGGTGGCTATTTTAGAAAGGTTTAGCTACCAGTTTTCAAGTAATGAGCAAGGCATATGCCAGCAGGTCGATGTATTGATGGATAAATGGCGTACAGGTTTACCCAATCTGGAATAAATAGATGTTTCCACACTGGATGCATGGGTTAACGTTTTATTTTGAGAGCATAATTTAGCAGTAAAATTTGTGTTCGTAGAGAGAGAGTGGAGGATCATGAGTTTCAGCGTAAAGGCTCTGGACAGGAGATGTTCGGTAGGCTCCAAGAGCAATGCGTAGGCCACTGTGGTGAATAGGTTTCAAAAACCTCAACGTGCTGGGTCTAGCAGAGTTGTAAACTAGAGATCCATAATCTAATCTTCATCTTACGATAGCGTGATATAAATAAAGAAGTGTATGATGGTCAGCACCTATGTTTAATTTCTTGAAACAGGTATGTCTAACTTGTTTGATATGGTAAATAAAGGTGAATTTTTTCTTTGAGGTTAAGCCAAGAAATCGGATAGTGGGCACAACAGGTATGTTGTAGTTGACCAGCTTTAGAATTGGGTCAGGATGGAGATTACGCCTTCTCCAGAAATGAACTGCGAGAGTTTTTCAGGTGGTATGCGAAAACCGTTATCTGCAGCCCACGTTGTAATCTTGTTATGAGCACCTTGAAGTTGTGTCTCAATCATTCTCACGATGACCTTCGCTGCCAGCTCATCTCCAGGATCACCTTCTTGCCCAGATACAGAGAAAAGCACCTACTCGACAGTAAAGAGCAATACATTGCATTCTCAAAATTCGCAGAAGACCTCTACAAGAGGAGACGTACCCTCATTGTACAACAACCAAACCGTGACCAACAGCAATAAAACTAATTCAAGCTGAGAACTGAAAACGACAAAGTGTCATGACTGCCGCATCGTGGACCCTACAAGGAAACGGATTCTACTAAGAATAAAGGACACGGCTTACAACCATTAGAATGACTGCAACCCTGGACTTTTCAAAGGAACACACCGACCTGGATCGTGCAGTTCTCTGCCACCAAGCCATTTTGGCGAACAAAATCGAGCACCTGACTCGATTACTTTAAACCCAAACCCAGGCGGGAAGAGGGGAGACACCCTGTCCCCCCCTCTCTCCGCCGACCCTCCTTTTCCGTCTGGTGAGGCATGGACATGCCTCACTGATCACCTGGGGACATCTACTCTGTCGCCCCCATACTTCTACCTTTACCCCCCAGCCTTCTGCCTCTCCTCCCCCACTCTATCTATACACGATGTAAACGCCCTACATCCTAAATTAATCAAATCAAAAATAATTTTCGCCCAGTCTCGGCCTATCATATCCACTGCCCTGCTCTTGCCGTTTGAATGCATGGACGCTATGCGCTGTATGCAAACATTCAAAAATAAATTACAACTGCATGTGTATATATATATATATATATATATACACACACTTATATATCTTCAATTTTTTTTTTTTTTTTTTTTTTTTTTAGGTCCTAGCTGCCGAAATCTCAGGAAATTAAGCGGCAGGACCTGCCAGAGTAACTTAAGTCAAGTGAGTTCCTGGTCTGCCTCCACGGGGCGAAAGTGGGGCAACGTTGGGCCTCAATAGGGGTCCAGCGGCTAAATGACCAGATGAACAACGGTACACGACACCACACAAATACAGTTCCCACACACTTTTAAATCTCTGGCTTTTCCAGTCAACTGGTTCACCCACAATGTAAACTACGCGGAGATGGGGGAAACCCCTGGTGCCGTTGGACCCTAAACACACTTTCACTTTCACTTCATTCTCATGTTTTGGGAGTGAAAAGATATATTAAAATCATCTGCATATAAAGTAGTAAAAGAATGGGTGAAATTATCTTAGTTACTGACTTGATTTTTATAATGAATAGCATGTCACTTGAAACTGAGCTCTGTGGAACCCCTTCTTGGATGAAGCTATGAGAGAGGGTGTATTGAATGTGGACCTGGAAATAGTGGCATAGTATTTGGGTCGGTGGGGGGCGCCTCCAGTGTTTTCCCATATCTGCGCAGTTAACTCTGTTTGGTGATACAATACTCTGCAAAATCCAGAGATATGAGTTAATAAGTGCAAAGTGCAAAGTGTGTTAAGTGTCTAACGGCACCAGAGGTTTACCCCATCTCCGCGTTGCTTTCATCGTGAGTGTACCAGTTCACTGGGTCATGGATCATGTGAGTGTGCAATGTTATGTACCGTTGTTCCTCTGGCCATTTAGCCGCTGGACCCCTGCTGAAGCCCAACATTGCCTGCAATTCGCTTCGTGGAGGCAGACCAGGTAACCAGAGGTTTAAATTTGCCCTCTGGTAGGTCCTGCCACCTAGTTTCCTGGATTTCAATGGCTTGAACCTATAAAAAAAAAATGTTGAATGGGGATATTGCGCTAGAATTGGAAAAGCCAAAATGGTGGGCGAACAGTGTAATTTAGATACGGTTAGTTTTGACGTGTGGGGCATTCGCTTGCATACAGACAGAGTGTAGCGGTGAGAATGAAGATTTGGGGATAAAGACGGAAGAATGAGGTCAATAGGGAAGACAACCCCAGGTGGAATCAGTGGGGCATGCCCATGCCCCACCAGAAGGAAGAGTGGGGTCGGCGAGGAGTGTAGAGTGTAAGAGTGTATTTAGTGTCAAGCGGCACCAGGGGTTTCCCCCATCTCCGCGTTGCTTGCATTGTAGGTGCCATTCACCTACAATGGCACATCTACAGCAGGGATCCAGTGGCTAAATGGCCAGAAGAACAACGGTACATAACACTATAAGTATACACGCTGAGGCCCAACGTTGTCCGCACTCAGCCCGTGGAGGCAGGCCAGATATACCAGCATTTTAATTATTTACTCTGGCAGGTCCTGCCGCCTAATTTCCTGAGATTTCAGTGGTTAGAACCTTAAAAAAAAAATTTGATCTTTCGCGTGGGAGGGGGGTGTAAGAGCGCTAGGATTTGAAAGGCCGAAACTATTGGCAAACAATAATTTCGACATGATTAAATTTGGACGAGTAGGGCAATCGCTTGTATACAGATAGAGTAGGGGAAGGAGACTAAAGACTGGGGAGGAGACACAGAAACATGGAGAAATAGGGAAGGCGACCCCAATAGGTGTCAGTGGGGCACGCCCGTGACCCACCAGAAGGAAAATGGGGTGGGGAGGAGATAGAGGACAGTCACCTCCCCCCTGCCAGGGAAGTGCAGTGGAAAGAAAGCCAGGAAAGAGTGCCCAGCTCGGTCGCCAATTGGCACACTGGCAACAAAATCTGCTGTTCAAGGTGGGGAAAAGATATAGGTCCAACGAAGCAGTCGGAACCAGTGCCCCGATATCATTAATAGGCTATGTGTCCATCTATCCAGGTAGGTTGAGGTCAGTCAGGTTTATGGGTTATATACCCAACCAGGGTAGTGTCTCGTCGGCGAGAGGGGAGGAGACAGCGAAGCCGTCACCTCCCCCTCCGTCGTGGTGACATGTGGACATGTGGACATGTGTTTTTGTAAGGGGCGGCTCCTAGAACGTTAGTTCAACTCCGCCTCGTATCTCTGTGAAGATCAGTATCTCTACAAATGGGCCAGATATGTGTGTGACGTCGGTTTGTGTGTATTATGTGTGTGTTCTGTTGTTCTGTTCTGGCCACTTGGCTACCCAGAAGCATCAGTCACCTGGACAGATGATTCTGGGTACTCGTCCACACCACGGGAAGGTGGGCCAGTCCCAGCTAAACACGTACCGTCTCAATACGAGACTCTGATCCACCTGATGTTGCCAAAAGGTGGGCCAGATTCCTCTAGGGGCCCACTCCAGAGGAGAGAGAGAGAAAAAAATAAAATAAATAAAAATAAATAAATAAAAAATAATATATATATATATATATTTAGATTTTTCCGTGGTGCAAAAGGAAAAAAAAAAAAAAAAAAAACAGTCACTGTAAAACGCGAAACAACAAAAAAAAAAAAAAAAAAAGTGACAGCAACCCTGAAGATCGCAAAAAAAAAAAAAACAACCATGTGACTGATTGTAGAACGCGAAGAAAAAAAAAAAAAATAAATAAATAAATAAATAATAATAATAAATAATAATAGTAATAATAAAAAAATAATAATAAATAAATAAAAAATAATAATAATAAATAAATAAATAAAAAATAAAATAAAATAAATAAAATATAAAGGGGGGGGGGGAAGAGAGAGAGAGAGAGAGATGGTGTTTTCCTTCCTGAACACAGGCCGCAGAAACAAGCTCCACAGCCCATGTAGCAGGATGGGGGGGTGAAATACATGGTTGGTTTCAGTTCACTGCTGGGTCCTCGATGTTTGCCACTGGGGGCCTGTTAATCCTTCGTCTGCGCTTAAAGACTTCAGCTGAGTAGGTTTGCAGTGCAGGGAGGTTGTTAGGGTTCTGTAGGAAGAGCTCTAGATGCTCGCCAGAGATCTGTGTACAGCTGACAAGGTTGTGTCTCAGATCAGCATACGTAATGCACTCGAACAGTACATGCCACCAGTTCTCTTTAGCTCCACAATGGCAGAGATCTGTTGGGTGGAGACCCAGATGGTGTAATTTTTCATTCATGGATCCGTGTCCGGTAATTAGGTATGATGTTTCTAGTGAAGGGGTGAACCAAGACTCCGTCGTGGTGAGGGAGAAGAAAGGGCCGGACAAGGGAGACGGCTCAGTTCGTCAACATGGCGTGTATGCATCAAAGCTGCGGCTTCGTCAGGTCCGCGACAGCGTTCCGTCCAATAGTTGGTCAGTCTTGGGATAGGATGCCGTCCACTGCTGGTCCAATAATCAGAATGTCCATGTGGTGGGATGGTGTCATTCATGGGACCTACGCCCCATCCGGTGAAGTCATAGTCATGGTTGTCCGTTTCGGTTGCCAGAGTTCCAGTGTCGAGTCTAGAGAAGTTGTAGTAGTGCTCGTAGTCGGGTGAACATTTCCCGCACAACTTGTAAGAGGGTTATGTAGTACTTCTCCTCTCCCATAGCAGAAGGTGTTCCCGATCCTTTGGGTTGAAACATATTTTTGTTATAAAATGGCATCTTATATCCTCAAAGAGGGGACATTCATGCATCAGATGTATCCATGTCTGGTTTTCATCACAGTGGCATAGTGGTGATTCTTTTATTCCGAAGGTCGAAAGTTTGGCATTAAAGGAAGCGTGCTCCGTTAGAAGGAAGCTGCTGTAAAGCCCTGGTGAGAACCAGGCCGGCAGGTAGCAGTAGACTTGGGTAACATCCGGGATGAATTTCCGGGTTATGGCAACTTTAGTTGATTCTGCCCATCGGGACTATCAGGTTTGCCGGAGATGGTTGATAAGACGTTTTTTTCTCTATGTTGCTGTTGTTGGTTGGATCAGTAGTGAAACCGATGCAGGTTGTTACACTTTTCCCCATTGATAGTTGAAAGAGCATGCCACAGCGGACATTGAGGGCGTTTCCGTAGCCAGGTGGGAAGAAGCAGCACTGCATAGCACACGCTTCTTGATTAGACCGGGGTTCGAGCCCGTCGCCACCAAATACGGAGGATGCGGAATGTCAGGGAATGACCACCGCATATCCCGGAGCAATATGGCTTTAGTTGCTAATGCTCCTAAAAACCAAATAACTAACTAACTAACAGCGGGCAATTTCCAAGTCCAGGTGGAGTGATCCCGGCAGGGCCTGCCGCGCATGTGAGCTGACAATGCAGCACGCTCTTGTGATGGTGTGCAAGATGCTACTCTGTATTGATTCTAATTTCCTTTTGTTGACAGCCGTGGTTGCAGCGTACAAAACGGCCGGGATGAAAAAAGCCTTGTAAAAGAGTGACAGGGTCCTTTTCCTTAGTCCCCAATCTTTTTTTGTGACTCTTGTATGAGGGCTGAGTAGTTCCTCGCCTTGCTCTGGAGATAGACGAGGTGTGGGTAAAGAATAAGTTTTTATCCAATACGATTCCGAGGTATTCTGTAGTTAGTTTAATCGTGGTAACTAATTCTGTAGTTAGTTTAATCGTGGTTCCTTCTATTTTGATTTGTGGTGGCCTCCTGATGTCGAGAGAGCTCTTGAGAAGTATTGAGGATGTCTTGGTTGGTAATATCGTTATTGATATGGTCCTGTTTCGCCCACGTTTTCAGGGAGTCAATTGAAGTGGCTTGCAGTGACTTCCAGTTGTATTCGGCTGTCCGCCTCCAGCATCAGCACGAGGTCGTCTGCAAAAGCTTGTGCATCTGCCCCATTGAGATTCTGATTGAGGAAGCCGTCCATCACCAGGTTCCAAAGGAGTGACCCCCAGGACTGAACCCTGTGGGCACCATCGGAAGACAGGCCGAGTAAGTTGAGAATAGGGAACACATATTGAGATCCTTCTGTCAGATAGGTAGGTTTTGATACAGTGGTACAAGTTATTGAGGATATTTGCCTCCCGGAGTCTGCCGAGGACACGTGACCACCAAAGTGAGTCAAATGCCCCGGCAAAATCGACAGAGATCATCAGGAAGTGCTGTATTTGCGGGGGTACAGTTGGTAGCTGCGGTTATTATACATTCCAAGTCGTCTACAGTGGAGCAGCCTCTACGAAAGCTAAATTGTTTCGGGGATTGTAGGCATGCTTCTAGGTAGTGGGTTTCTATCCTGTTGCGGAGTAAATGTTCAAATAGTTTGCTCAGTACTGGTAGTAGTGCTATAGGTCTGTAAGACTCTGGAAGTTCCTATGAGTTTGTCGGGTTCTTCAAGATCAGTCAGATCCGTGCAGATCTCTAGTCGTGAGGGAAGTAGCCTGCAGAGAGAACAAATTTAGAATAGTTGTTGGGATGTATTTTACTGCCTTTTTCACGATTTCTGGTTCCAGATAGTCTTCACCAGGCATCTTCCTGTTTCGTATTTTGGCGGTCGCTAAGTAGGGGTCTGCTAGTGTTAATGGGTCTTCACATTGTACTGGGTTGTAGTTTGCGTTTTTTTCGCAGTGACGGAGCTGCTCCGAGGAGTGAGCTGTGGGGAGTTGCCGGAAAGTGATATTAGCATTAGTAGAGGCATAGGATGCAAGAAATGGGAAGAATTTTTTTTTTTTTTTTTTTTTTTTTGGCTGATGATGCATAAGCTTGCTTTAAGCTTACGCAGTATCAGCCAAAAAAAAAAAAACCTTCCCATTTCATCCCTCCATTCGTTCCAAATGTCTGTCCAGCTCAGCCTTAAATTTATTTAGGCTATTAGCTTCCACAACAAAGAATGGAAGCCTGTTCCAACAATCAACAACCCTCTGGCTAAAGGCAAATTTCCGCACATCTATTCTACAACTATCTTTCCTCAATTTGAAAGTGTCCCCTCAGGTTCTTAGTCTGAGCAAGACGAAGAATCCCATCAGCATTCAGTTTACTCAACTGTTCAAGGCCCTGTACAACTCAGTCAGATCACCTCGCAGGCGCCTACTCTCCAGCCGCAGCAATTTGCAGCCTTTCTTCACAAGATAACCCATTTGTTCACGTCGCCAATTTTCTTGCCCTTCTTTGTACTCATTCTAGCAACTCTACATCCTTCCTAAAATGAAACCTCCAGACCTATACATAGTACTCTAGGTGTGGCCTGACCATGGCCTTGTATAAAGGGATTATCACCTCCCTGTCCCTGCTACCAAAAATATCATTGACAAGACTCCATGACCTGCGCTGGCAGCCCGTTTGCACTGCTCAGTCAACTTCATATTTGGCTGTACCATTACCCCAGGTCTTTTTCACTTTCCACTTCCCTGAGTATAGTATTACGCAGTTGGTACGTTTCTCTTCGGTTAGTAACGGAAGCTACCATATGCAGTATTTTGCATTTTTCAATGTTAAACTCCAGTTGCCACTTCTCAGCCCATTTTCCACACTTATCTAGATCCAGTTGGAGTAGCATACTGTCATTTCTGTCGTTAACAACCCTGCCAATCTTTGTATTATCTACAAAATATGGACATTAAATCTAATATACTTTAATCAATATCATTGATAAATATACAAAACAACAACGGGCCCAAAATCGAACCCTGGGGAACTCCACTAATGAAATTTTTCCACGAAGAGCAGTGTCCATTGATTACCACTCTCTGTCGTCTCTCACTCAACCATCCCTTTCTCCATTGTAGCAACTTACCCTTTATGCGTTAACTCTCGAATTTGTACATCAGTCTTCCAAGTGCAACAGTATCAGAAACTTTCCTGAAATCCAAGTATATGATATCAAAATTATTTATGGCATTCAGTTCCTTTGTGACCACATCATAGTAAGCAATCAAATTGGTCAGACAAGACATCGCTTTCACAAACCCATGCTGTGTCTTAACTATTACTGCAGTCTTAGGTAGATAATCCTGCAATGCTTCTTTAACCAGTGATTCCATTATTTTCCACGGAACACAAGTTAAACTAACAGGTCTGTAGTTACTTGTGTCACCTTTTGAACCTCCTTTGTGAATTGTTGATACATTTGCACACCTCCAGTCCATTGGGACCTCCCTGAGTCCAAGGAAGCTCTCATAATTATGGCTAAGGGTTTGCTTACTTTGTTTGCTGCCTCCTTTAATATAACTGGATAGATCCCATCCACCCCAGGTGCTTTCCTTATGTTTAACTTCAACAATTTCTCCTTCACTTTGCTCTCAGTTATTACAAAATCACTTAACTCCCTGCTATCATTTAATAAACTTCTAGCACTCCCCTCATTAAATAACTCCTCATGTGTGAATGTAGATGCAAAATACTCATTCAGTTTATCAGCCCCCCTGAGCATGATCATCAATAGTCAACCCATCTATGTTAAGTGGTCCAATCTGATTCATCCCTTTCCTTCTAGAGTTTACATAAGTAAAGAAATCCTTGCTGTTTTTCTTTACATCCTTTGCCAAAGATTTCTCATAATCTGCCTTCGCCTGCCTAACCTCCTTTGTGACTTGATTACAGACTAGTTTATACCTGCCATAGGCTTCTGTATCACCTGATACTTTATATGCATCCCATGCATTTTACTTCTCTGCCATGAGTCTCATTAGTTCATTTGACAACCATTTAGGCCTAAACCTTGAACAGTATTTCTTAGTTGGAATGAAAGGCCTAGTAGCCTCCAAAATTAAGTCGCTGAAGGCTTCCTGTTTAGAATTTAATGTGAGTAACATCATCAGTTTATCCCACTGTACAGAATTGAAAATCTGTCTGAGACCTCTGTAGTCACCTTTACCAAAGCAAAAGCCTTTCCCTTTAGCCTTGATGGTTGTTACATCTTTAAATAATTTCCACATCAATACATTTTTCCAGATGGTTTGTGTTTTGGTGGACCACCTAATAGTTGAAGCGAAACGTTTCCATTACTATCTTTTGCTTGCTTGCTGAACGCGCGTGGCATTGGCTCTGGCTTTTTTAAACTGTACTAGATTAGTAGGGATAGGGTTCTTCCGAAAGTTATTCCAGGCTTTATTTTTCTCTCGTTTGGCTTCGTTGCATTCGTTGTTCCTACAGCGTTTGGTTTTATTCGCTGATTTATGGTACCTCTCGGTATTGTTTCTTGGGTGGTTGAAACCTTTAGAAATAGGGTTGGTCCTTAAGTTTTGCACACAAGTGTACGTCTCTCTCTCTCTCTCTCTCTCTCTCTCAGAGTAATTCAGAAATTGTTCCTTTCGGCTGGTGTAGCATAAGCCCAAGGCTTCCTTGAACCATACGGCTAATAATAATAATAATAATTATTATTATTATTATTAATTATTAAGACGTGGAGCAAGTGGCGATGTCCCCCGTAAAGCTACCCGCAAGAGAAGGGCAAGACCATCCAGCCCCACCAACTGGAAGTGCTTCCTGCGCAACTGCGCTAGTTACCACCCATGAAGGAAGAAAACGCCAACGCATGAAATGGAGCATTGAGCTCCCAAAGGAAAATAAACAACCAAATCTTCGATGAGGACCAAAGAGCCTTCTACAGGAAACTGGGTGAAGATGAGAAAGCAGGAAACGGACCACCCGAGAAGAAGACGATCGAGGAGTTCTGGGGAAATATTTGGAGCAGTGAAGTAAGACATAACAGCAGAGCACCCTGGATAGAAGTAGAACAGAAGAAAACCAAGGACCTACAAGAGATGAGAGAGGGGGAGATTCGAGGAGAAGAAGTAAAACAGTCGATCAGGAACACCCACAACTGGTGAACCCCAGGAATTGATAACATCCACAACTAGTGGTACAAGAAGCTCACCTGCACACACAGGCACCTAGCAGAGCAGTTCACTCGAATGATAAGGCGGCCGGAGACGAAGGAGTCACATATCTCACCGAACGAGTCACATATCTGAAGCCTAAAGGACTAAGATACAAGAAACCCGGCGAAATACAGGCCAATCACTTGCCTCCCAATGTTATACAAGATCCTGATCAGCTGCATAACCAAGAAGATATCAGACCACTAGAGAGTCAGAACATAATGGCCGAAGAGCAGAAAGGATGCAAGCGGAGGAGCAAAGGATGCAAGGAGCAATTAACCATAGATTCCGCAGTTATAAATAAATAAATAAATAAATTTTCTGTTTATACTCCGGGACGACCAAACGGTCAGAGGAGTTTACAAGATACACAGAATACAAGAAACAGCACCGTGACTGCTGAATACGGTGCTGTTGTTATGGAGCAAGCCTACAAGAAGCACCGCAACCTACACGGCCTACATCGATTACCGCAAGGCCTTCGACTCAGTACCTCATAGCTGGCTAATAGAGACCCTGAAGATCTACAAGCTCAATCCGATAGTGACAAACTTCCTACGAGCAACAATGGCGAAATGGAGTACCACCATTAAGGTCGGGAACATCACAACCAAGCCAATCCCCATTAGAAGAGGAATCTTTCAGGGAGATGCTCTGAGCCCACTAGGGTTCGGTCTAGCACTCAACCCGCTATCCACCATGCTCAACGGCAGCAAGTATGGATATCACCTCAAAGAAGGAAGAAAGAACCTGTTGATTTACACGAATATTCAGAGAAAAACGCGTAACCTTGGTAACACAAGTCGCAATCACCGCAAGAAATGTTTTATACCAGGTCATTAATTTGTGTTGCGAACGCGGAAAGAACCGAGCGATTGTTCAATATACTGTGTAATTTCCATATTGGTCTGGCCACAATATTCGTGTAAATCAACATGAAGCCTCAGTTCGTGCTTCTCGTTCAGAGCGTCAGAATCAGCCTTTCATGCCATTAACGAAAAACATACTTTTTTATTTAACGAGGCCAAAATGCTTAGTGTCCAACGTAATTACACGTGACTATTAATTGCAGAAACTGTCGAAATTAAATTACACGAGAATTCTGTTAATGTCCGCCGGCCATTTCTAATCTCCGATTCGTGGACTTTTACGCGCATGCGCGAAGACAAATAATCCCTATTTAAGTGTCGTGCTCACCCATATTCGGTAATTTTCTTTCCTGTGAACACGACATACGGTCTAAAAGTGTTGTCAGCTTCAGGAAGGAAAATCGTTTTGAATATTTTTAATTGCGTTAAATTGGATTTTAATTATTTTTTACTCTAATGTAAGTATTTCGTTTTAATTTCTGGAGAGTATCATACGGAAGTGTTCTACGTACTATATTGAGGTAAACTCCTCTTATTATTTTACAAATATACCCATATATGTATTGTATACCCAAATTACATGTATTCTGTGGTCGATTTGTCTGTTTGCCTGCTGGACAAAAAAAAAAAAAACACAGTTTAGCATTAGCATTAGTAGAGGCATTTGATGCAAGAAAGCAAGCTTATGCAGAATCAGCCAAAAAAAAAAGCCACTTCCACTTCACCCCTCTGTTCGTTCGAAATACCTGTCCAGCTGAGCCTTAAACTTATTTAGGCTATCAACTTCCACGACAAGGGATGGAAGTCTGTTCCACCAACCAACCACCCGCTGGCTAAAGGAAAATTTCCGCACGTCTATCCTACATCTGTTTTTCCTCAATTTGAATTTATGCCCTCTCAGGTGATTATTCTGAGCAAGAGGAAGAATCCCATCAGCATTGAGCATGCTCAAACGATTCAAGGCTTTATACACCTCTATCAGATCACCTCGCTGGTGCCTAGTCTCCAGACACTGCATTTTGCAAAACTTAAGCCTTTCTTCGTAAGAGCACCCCTTTGTTCCATTCACTAATCTTGTTGCCCTACTCTGTACTCGTTCCAGCAGCTCTACATCCTTCTTGAAATGAGGCCTCCAGACCTATATACAGTACTCAAGGTGTGGACTGACCATTGCCTTATACAAGGGAATAATCACCTCCTTATCCCTGCTAGAAAAATTCCTATATATCATTGACAATACACCATGAGCTACTCTTGCAGCCCGTCTGCACCGCTCAGAGAACTTCATATCTGCCTGCACAACCACCCCAGGTCCCTTTCATTCTCTACCATTGTCAGTGTAGTACCACAGAGTTGATACGTTGCTCTGGGGTTGCTGTTTCCCATATGTAGTATTTTACATTTGACAATGTTAAACTTCATTTGCTACCTCTCAGCCCATCTGCTCAACCTCTCCAGATCCTGTTGCAGCAGCATAGTGTCAGTAGTGTCCTTGACAACTCTGCCAACCTTCGTATCGTCTGCAAACTTGGACATTATGCTTGATATACCATCATCAATATCATTTATAAATACAGAAAACAATAATGGACCCAACACTGAACACTGAGGGACTCCACTAATAACATTCGTCCACGATGAGCAGTGTCCATTGATTACCACTCTCTGTCTTCTCCCCCTCAACCATTCATTTATCCATAGCAGCAATTTGCCTCCAATGCCACACTGCTACAATTTGTACAGCAGTCTTCCATGTGCAACAGTATCAAAAGCCTTTCTAAGATCCAAATATATGATATCAAAGTTATTCCCTGCATCCAGTTCTTTTGTGACTGCATCATAGTATCCAATCAAATTGGTTTCTGGGGAAAAACACTTGCTATCTATGCCTTCGTGACAACGAACGTGTAGAGTGGTACTCTTTAAGACCCCTGGTCAGCGTGAAGGAGAAAAACCAACCCTACATCAATTTATGCGAACATAATGAAACAAATGGCCCTCAATTCTCAATAGCTTTCGCTCTCCTTCTTACGGCGGAGAGAGGATCAGAGTGAAGCAGAGAGTAAAAATAATCTCTGGGTACGACACGCTTGTCATGCACGGAAACTGAACTTGGCCTATTACAATGTAAGGTCTGCACATGTAGCACAGTGGTATCGTCACCATCCTCCCCACATCGAGTGGAAAAGGCCCGGGTTCGAAACCCGTTGATGACGCGAGCAACTTTAATGGGCTTTATTCACTCCGTGGCAGAGTGTCGGTCTCAGGCGTAGATGACAAGGTTTTCCCCCAGAAACTTGGGTTTTTTCGTCCAGCAAACCAGGCAAATCGAGCAGAGGACACATGCAATTTTCAGACACGGGTTAATGTAATCAATTATGGGTAACCCTAATCTAATAATTTAATTTTTTTTGTTACAATGTAAGATTGCTCATCGATGAAGATAAGGTATTAGAACTGGAAAAGGAAGTATAAAATGTGAACTGGAATATCAAGTTGGCTAAAACAACAAAAAGAAATTAATCACTTACAAGTTTATCAAGTGGAGATCTGCTGTTTACCAATGGAAACAGTGAAAAGAGTGAAGGGGGAGTTAGTTTGTGGTCCATAACGATATAAAAAACGACATTTTGGAATACAAAGTACATCACCAAGGTTTTAAGACTACTATTCAGGATTTCTAAAAGGTACAAACTAAAGGTTGTAATGATATATGCACCAACATCGAGCCATGATGATGAAGAGGTTGAGGAACTGTACGGCGCTTTCGTAGCCAGGTGGGAAGGAGCAGCAGTGCGTAGCACACGCTTCTTGATTAGACCGGGGTTCGAGCCCGTCACCACCAAATACGGAGGATGCGGAAAGGTCAATTCAGGGAATGACCACCGCATATCCCGGAGCAATATGGCCTTAGTTGCTAATGCTCCTAAAAAAAACCAAATAACAACAAATAACAAATAGAAGAACTGTACACCGAAACTGAGAGACTTCTAGATGTAGAAGGTTGAAAAGAGACAATACAGCACAGTAAGCGAAACTATAGGAAATTTTGGAATTGGTGAAAGAAATGAAAGAGGTGAAAGACTTGAGGAATTTTCAGAATCTCTAGGAATATCATTAAATAACACTTTTTTTCAAGAAAGGGGTGAACAGAAAGTGGACATGGAAAAGCCCAATGAGATTAACAATTAATGAAATTTACTTCATACTCACTAACAAAAGATATATTGTGAACGATGTTACCGTCCTGAACAAGGTAAATGTTGAAAGTGATCACAGCATGGTAAGTTACGCATTTGATATAGATGTAAGAAAAGGAAGGAAAAAACTGAATCGAGTAAATAATACGAAGGTCTTTGAAAAAACAGAAGAGGAGAAAAAGCAGCATGAACTGGAACTTAAGAACAAGTTTGAGCTTCTGCAGACGTTTCAGGAACAAGATATCGACGAGGAATACAACAACTTTCTGAAAGTGATAAATTCCAAGAAACCTATAGGTAAAAAGAAATCTAAAGAAGAAAAAATTAGTCAAGAAACGCTTGTCATGATGAATCGAAGACGACAAATGAAGAGCAAGATAAACACTGACAAGTACAAAATTCACAAAGGTCACTAACAGATTAGAAAGAATATGTAAGCTTTGGCTTACTCAGTAATGAAAGAAAAATATATATAAAATTTTTTGGACACTATGTCTTAATATAGCTTAGCTTAATTTAGCAAATAAATATTTAAATACGTTAAATAATTGAATAAATTAGAAACGGGTAAAGAAAGGGCCTAAAGGCGAGGCAAATTTCCCAGAAAGAAAAGAGAACTTTGACCCAGAGAAGGTCAAGACCGATTTCCTCAAAAAGGCCGAATAAGGCGAAACGAACAGAAAGGGTTTTAGATCGTCAAGGGCGAAAGAATTAATCAAGGATTAGACAAAAATTTGGTATATAAGGAATTGAGTGGCGGGAAAAAGAGTTTGTCTTTTGGGTAAAGCTTTGGTGGTGTCTAGAGGTTGTGTAATAGTTGTGTACAGGGGAGGGGGGGGGTATATGCCGAAAAGGGTTGTGGATCAGTGAAAACTAGCTGAGTATGAGCAGAGTAGGCTGAAAGGGTTTTGAGTGATTATATTAACTTTGTTAATATTAATTTTGAGTATATTAACTTAAGTATATGCGAAAGATTATGAAAACCAAATGGTCCACTAGCATCTGAGTCCAGTCAGATAGTCCTAAAAGGGAGGAGGAAGACTAAGAAAACTTCAGAAGGGAAAAATCGTCCCTTGATAACAGAACTAGCCCAACCTCGCGACGGAAAAAAGTACTGTAAGTACACTTTATTCATACTATGTCTAGTTTTTATCCCGAGAAGAGGAATGAAACCTTAATTTAAGAACTAGAGGAAAAGGCACTCTGTGTTCCTGCTAAGAAAAGACTCAATTAACAAGTGGAAAATTTATCTGATTATAATAAAAAAGGGAAGAATTTATCTGATTTCTAGATAAATGCTGACAACTGGTATTATTCCTTGCTGAGGACTGGAATTATTCCTTGCTGAGGACTGGAATTATTATAAAGCTTAGAATTTGTGCTTATGAAAAGGGTGTATTTGTCATAGACAACTTGTTTGTGAAATTAATCTTTATTATCTATAGCAATAATGTATAAACCCATACCCGAAACCTTTATATTAAACATGTTGAAATTATATTTGTCTATGTAAGTTGTTTCACTTTATTCTAGTTTAACTTAAGGTCCCTTGGCTTTAGGACAGAATTCTCAACTATGGATCACCTTTACGTAATATCGCAGCTAATTGAGAAAGCAAATGAATAAAAAACACCATGATGCCTGGAATTCGTGGATTATGAAAAGGCATTTGACTCCGCACAGCATAAGGCAATGTTTCGGTCACTGGAAAGACAAGGCAGCGATAGCTTACCTATGCCTTGTCATATCATACATTATGATATTTGAAAAAAAAAAAAATATATATGAGGGCGCCTCCGTAGCTAGGTGGGAAGGAGCAGCAGCAGTGCATAACACACGCTTCTTGATTAGACCGGGGTTCGATCCCGTCACCACCAAATACGGAAGATGCAGAAAGGTCAGGGAATGACCACCGCATATTCCCGGAGTAATATGGCCCTAGTTGCTAATGCTCCTAAAAACCAAATAACAAACAAATATGAGGTGCTACCTCCTTTATTAGAATAGACAAAGACAGGAGCAAATTGAGAAAGGAGTTCGATAAGGAGACACAATATCTCCGAAGTTGTTTACTGATACTTTTTCTTTCTTTATTTATTTTATTTTTTCAGGAAGCTTTCAGAAGATTGGACTGGTCGCAGAAAGGAGTCAATGTGAACGGAGAGTACCCAAACCATTTACGATTTGCAGATGACACTGCGATCTAAGCCAGGATTCCGGAGAATTAGAGGAAAATTTAATCAGTTATGCAGAGTTAGTAAGGATTTCGTACTAAAGATGAATATGGCTAAAACAAAAGTAATGATGAACAAGTATGCCAAAAGAAAGGGGTATAATCGTTGAAGGAGTACAAATTGAAAAGGTGGATTCATATTCACCTTATTTTGGACATTTTTTTAAAATAAATTTCAGATGTATAGCATTCAGGAAATATAGTCACATACAAGGAGCAATATCCCAATTTGTCTGAAACATAAAATAATGAATCAATGTATACTCCTCATTATGGAAGTGAAACTTGGGCACTCACCACCAAAAGAATGGAAGAGAAGTGAAAACTACGCAGCGAAGAATGGAACGAATTATATTAGGAATCAGACCGTCGGATAAGAAGAGAAACACACGGATTAGGCAGAAAACACAAGTAAAGGACATTCTTTTCAAAACTAAAGAACTGAAATGGACTTGAGCAGGACACATAGCCCGAAGGTATGATGACAGATGGACTAAGTAAAGAACAGAATGGTACCCAAGTGGAACTAAAAGAAAACCTCGAAGACAACAACAGAGATGGACAGATGAAATTAAAAGAGTTTGTGGCTAGTAAATGAATGGCCATTGCACAAAACAGAAGGAACTGGAAAGTTGCTGGAGAGGCCTTCTTGTAGTAGGCCCTCCTGTAGTACATTGAAAATGGCTGATGATGAAATCGAAACATTACTGAGAAACTTTTAATAATCCACACATTAGATAACTTTTTTGGGGAGGCACAAATCAAAGACGCCATACCCGCCATTCACCTCGCCGTATCTGGAAAACCCTACACTTGCGCACATACGCATTCTGGCCTTTAAAGTGAACTGCATGCACCACAGAGTTACTACGCACAGTTGGTGAAGCCCCTGTGCCGCCAGACAGCTAACACACCATAATGTAAAATGTTGTTATTGCGTTTTAGGAGCATTAGCGACTAAGTTCTTATTCCTCCATATATACTGTCTATAAATTGTATGTGTTCTGTGGTCAATTTTATGTTTGCTGGACGAAAAACCCGACTTTCCGGGAGAAAAAAACATGCTACCGTCGCCTGAGACCGACTAACCCAGCAAGCTAACTGAGTTGTGGAAAAAGGCCATAAAAATTCCTCTATAACTCAGATCTTTTCCCCCCGGTGTGGGGAGGATGGCGATTCTATTATCCATTATGAAATCATCAATATACACTGAGTGATCACTGAATTGTGACCACCCTTATGGAAAGTGAAAGCACCCGTTGACCACGTGAGGTACGAGAGTGCGGAGTTAGTCGACCTACATAGCATAGATAAGGTGTCAGTGGTATAGTAGGTAGTAAAATTCCGAGCGTGATGGGTAAAAGGAAGGATTTATTGGACTTTGATAAAGGACAGCTTGTGGGAGCTCAACGAGCTGGTGTTTCGATTTCCCAAACGGCTGAACTGGTGGGATGTTCGAGAGCCGCCTTAGTTAAAATGTACCAGGAATGGCGTCAAAATGGTTAAACAATGACCCAACGGCAAAACTGCAAAGGTCAGCGAAAGGTTGAAGTTAGAGGTAGCGCCGCGTCCGACAACTCGTACAGGCGAACAGGCGCAGCACTGTTCAAGAGTTCATTACTCAATACAACATTGGCCAACCCGGAACAATATCTGACATGACCATGCGTCGCACGCTCGCACGTATGGCTATACCAGCAGACGACCCCTACGACATCCTCTCCTAACCAGGGTTCATCGGCGTAAAAGACAAACCTGGAGCAAAGGGAATGCAAGTTGGATGTTAGAACACCGGAAGAAGGTGTGCTGGTCGGATGATTCACGCTATTTACTCCACACCGTGGATAGTCTTGTACGGATTTTACGTCAACAACATGAGGCTCTTCATCCATCATGAATGGTATCAAAAGTGCAGGCCGGTGGAGGCAGTTGTATGGTGTGGGTCACGTTTCAGTGGCAGGTAGTTGGACCCCAGGTGCATGTGGAACAACGTATCAGTGGTCTCCGCTATCGTCAACTGCTTGCTGACTGTGTACACCCCACTATGTTACACTTTTCCCCGAATGGCAATGGGGTCTTCCAAGATGCGCCGAGCCATCGGGCACTTGTTGTGCAGGACTGGTTGGAGGAATACAGTTCTGACTTCCAGCATATCGATTAGCCTCCGAACTAACCCGATATCAATCCCATAGAGCACTTGTGGGACACTATGGAAAGACATATCAGGCGTCTGGATACACCAACCAGCTCCATACCTGCATCGCTGACCGCATTACACACATGTGTATAGTTGACCGTACCTCCCGACTTTCAAAGATCAATTTTTAAAGCTTCCGACAACTTGTTTAATCAATGCCACGTCGGATAGCTGCTGTACTGAGGGCAAAAGGAGGACCTACTAAGTATTAGGTAGGAGGTTATAATTCAGTGATCACTCAGTGTATAAAAGTAGTCAACTGGTCACATTTTCTTCTTTGTATTGCGATAAACAAAGAGATAGAGATTTTATAATTAATTAATCCAGATGGAATGATATTTTTCTTTAAGTATGAAAAAAAAAAACAAAACAGAAAAATAATTTGAATGCAAAAAGAGAAAGTTGTACGCGCCACGTGCGTGTTTCTTTACAGGTATACTCCCTGATTTCAAACTCCCGCTTTCTTTCTGAGGTCGTTCCGGCCATCAACCTATGAGTCATGCGCAATCAGAAACCACGTGAGAGAGGCTTCGTCACGGCCGCAGAGGACCTCTTGTCGCATTTTCTCGCTAGTGGTTGTTTGTGTGGTGCAATTTGAGCTGTCGCTGTTTGTCTGTATGTTAAGGGCTGCCGTCGTCGTTCGGATTTGCTCTTCGAAACAAAGGTTCTTTTTCGAGGAATACGACTAATTGTCCGATAACCCACTCGAAATAAAAGTATGCTGTGTTGTGTTCGACTGCGATTTTATCATCTGGCTATTCGGAGATTTATAGTGTGCACCGCTGCCTTGATCTTCGCTTTTACCGCGGGTGGCATGGGAAGTGCTGTCGCCACCAGCACAACAGGTTAATCAACAGGTGCTGGTAAAAGGGAGGTGACCGAGAGATTGTTAGTGTAGTGCGTTCTGCAGCAGGATAACAACCAACGACAACTGTACCGAAGTTACGGCAGGTAAAACTTGTAAGTTAGCATTCGATGTGATTATTCGCTCCGTGTTGTTACCTGTCCCGTCTGCGTTGAGATCGGACGTCCCACTCGTAGTATATGCTGTGTGTGTTTATTAAAGATAATTTGTCGTTTTATGGGCTTTAATTTCCTCTTTGCCAGAAAAGAAGCAGGAGTACTTTGCACATAAAGATTGTGACAAGTCATTACCATTTCTTTCTGTGTCTCCATGTAGTGTTTGGTTTCAGCCCTCTCACCTTGCTGTGCAAGGGATTCGTTATAAATGAAGAGTATTCGTTTGGAAAGTTGAACTGAACACCGAAAGCAGTAAGTACAGATGTTATTTAATATATAAAAGAAAATTATACCTTTACATACTTGTATGTGTTGGGTCATTTTCCAGGGATGAAGCCCATTGATTTATTAGAAACTTCCAATGAGTCAAAAATCGTTTTCATACAGCGTTACGCATGCGTCATTTTAATCATTTTTAGTATAATTTTAATTGGGAAGTCAAAATTATTTTACGTACCTTATTTAAAGTTGGTTAACAACCCGGATCCACAACCCAGTTTAATAATTTAATAATTTTTCTTGCTTGCTTAGTCGTTCAGTAATGTGATTATATCCTATTATTGTTATCAATATTATATTATATTGTTATCGATATTATATATATGATTAACATATACAGTATATGCATATAATTCATAACACTTAAATGAATTGTTCAAACTGTTTGGGGTAATTATGGAGCTTAATGTGTGTTTGCAGCCCACGCGCCCGCACACACACACACACACACACACAATAATACCTTGCTCAACTGGAATATATGTATGTGAGGCCTGTCTGTTATACGAAAGAAGTACAAATAGTCGCCGAATTTGCTGAGATATTAAAAAGAATGTTGCGCTACTCTTAAAAACACACACACATCTTTAAGTATTGTAGTACTGTGTTTTACTGCCTTTTCCAGTTGTGTGAAGTAGAAGAGCTCGAAATTTGGCCATATCGTTTAATGGCGGTGGAAATTGACTGCATCTTATTTAGAGTAAAGAGTTCTCTAGTACACTAGCTGTAGTTTCATATGATTCACTTCGAGGTCTGACACACTCGGCAGGCTGGTAGAAGGTGATTGAAGAAAATCCCTTGCTTTGAAAGTGGTCCAACTAATGGTAAATACCTCAGATTGAGATTATCACCTCTTTTGGTACCGTAAGTACAGAAAGCCATGGTCAGTGAACGCTGTCCGTAGTCCGTTAAAGTGAGATTTTGTTACACAGTACTGTATAGCAGTAGCAGTGTTCGGAAACTGGTGTTGAACTAAACCATTGAGCAGCCAAAGGAGTATCCGATGTATTGCGAAATTCTCTAAGGAAAAGTGTGAGGTGGGGGCTGTTTTCCAGTTACAGGGATGCGATAATACTGCTTATATTATCTATTCATTATTAAACGATTCACTGTTATTATTCTTACCTGCAATGCTCTCTTCAGCAGTTTGAAAATACGTAATTATTGCACTTAATAGTTTTATTTTACTAGATTAGTCAAAGCCTTACACGGACATGCTATTTTCATCATCATCGTCCTTAACCACGCGTGCCGCAATGCTTGTTAGAGCATTGATCTATGGATGCTTCTGCTGGGGCCAAACACATCAACTTTCTATTATCGCGCAGTAACTTTGATTCTGCATCGACTAATTCGGACAGTTTTTCGCTAGTTAAGGTATATAAAGTAATTTACTAAGTAATAAATGTTTTCGCTATAGAATTGGTGGTATATTTGTGACACACTCTTAATAACTTGCAAAAACCAAAAAAAAAGTGATTTGAGATTTTTTCCCCTTCTAGTATTCTAAATACCATTTGCCTAAAGCGTTCGCTGTAGTGTATCGCGTCTGCTTTTCTTTTAAAAAGAAAAAGTTTTTTTTTTTAAACTTTGGCCGGCCGTGTATACACAGAAAAAAATGCTGTTCGCCATTATAGAGAACTTCGAAAAGGTGAGATCATAATTTGTTCATATATTTGAAAGGAAATCCTGCCAGATTCTTTTGTGTGTATATATATATATATATATATATATATATGTGTGATATCGACCCTTCATCATTCAACCCTCCACCCCTCTCTTTATTTCGTGACTTGCAATGTCGCTGATCTACCGACCCACCTCCATTTTCCCTCCTGTCTCGCAGCGTCTGTTAGAGCGTCCTGGTTTGTACCACTCCTGCCGACATTGGTCATTTGATATTGCCGTCTGAGTTACTGGGAGTACTTTTTATCATCTTTTCCCCTCCCTATCTCTAAGCAATACGTTGAATAGCAGTACTGTGATCATATGACATCACGTAGTCTCATAAACAAGAATAAAAGAAGGTAAAAGCTACGCGAATGAACCTTCAAACCCCCCCCCCCCCCAAATATACACATATTTGTACTTTTTTCTTAAAGAAAAAGAACAGAAAAAAGAAAACTGAACAGATAGATACCACATGCAATGTGTTGTTTTGCAAGTTTAAGCATTTTTGTGCGTTATTTCCATCGCAGTTTGTGAAACTTTCATTCAAGTGGTAATTATTTTAAAATGAATCTAACAAGTGGCAAGTTATAGTGAACAAAGGGACTGTGTTTTCGTACACTTCAACGTTAGGTGGTTGCGAATAGTGTTGATTGATCTTAACCTTGGTGACAAATAATGCTCATTTTGTTCAAAGCAAGTTGGAAAGCGTGGCGGTATACTTATGAAATTATAAAAATGTTAGTTGATGGTACAGCCATTTCTCGTTAGATGTTCTGAAAAGCGCTGCGTTAAAAATGAGTAAATTTCCCAAGCACAAAATCCAAATGGGACTTAATGGAGAAAAAATAAATCCAGAACAATACAGAGAAAGCACATTTTTTTTAAATGTGCTTTCTCTGCTGAATTAATGTAAAATATATATAGTAAAGAAGTTCGAAAAATTATAAAATTGTTTTTGAATTCAATGATGAATTTTTTTTTTTATATCGTTCATATATTTTTTTCAAACCTCTTCCTTTTGTTTTGTGAAGCGCAAAGGCAAGTGAGTGAACAGTAGTTCTATACATTCTATCGTTAGAATGCAAAAAAATATATGGCTTTTTAGCCAGTTTTAAGAAAATAAATCTTTATTGTATGGTAAATATGCTATACAATTTGCTCACTACAGCCGAATCGGTCATTTGATTTACAGCAAACAGAAAAACAAAACACTGAAGGCCAGTGGACTCGCATCAACATTTCGAGCGACTGGTCATCCGTTAATGAGAAAAGAAGTGAAGTAGGAGGCCTGACATCCCTATTGTGGGTGTGAAGTCTCGGTGTTCCCAAAAATGTTTTGGGGAGGTTGATTTTTTATTTATTTTTATGTATAGCTGTCTTTCTTAACTAAGTATATACAATGTTGAAATTAATAGCGTATAATTTTATTAATTTACCACGACAGTCAATATTATCTTAATTTAACAATATTCCTACATTTCGGAAATCTAACATTGTCCAAGAGTGAGTACGTTGTAATAAAGCATATCAAACTGTTCCATTTGCTGTATGTTCGGAACTGTATTATTGAAAATATGTTCTGATGTCATCAAGTAGTGCCATACACTACTTATTGACATCGTATTGTAGTTTTCCCTCCATAAATAACGAAGAAAGTAGAAGTGTGTGTTTTTTGTTTTTTTTTAACTATAGAAAAATAGAGTATCGAATAATTGATTTTCTCCCATCCAGTTAAATGCCTGTACTTAAATGTGTTTATACAGAACAATATTCCAATGAGTGAACATTTCACAAAAAAGAGCACCTTGATGACGAAGCTGAATGCACTATATGCATAACATTTTTATTTGTATGATGTAGACAGTTCTGGCTAATCAGAAAAACACACCATATAAGTGTAGATATATCATTTATAGTAAAGCAAATCAATCTAGTGTTGTTGATGAATTGTAGAGCAGGTTTCTACAATTAATAGTGGCATGTGATGCAAGAAAGCAAGTGTTATGAGCTTATGCAGCATCAGCAAAAAAAAAAAAAAAAAAAAAATCACACCATTTCCTCCAAATGCCTGTCCAGTTCCTCCTTAAATTTATTCAACCTATCAACTTCCACAACGACAGATAGAAGTTTGTTCCAGCAATTAACCACCCGCTGGCTAAAGGCAAATTTCCGCACATCTGTCTTTTCTTAATTTGAATTTATGCTCCCTTAGGTTCGTAATCTGAACAAGTGGAAGGATCCCATCAGAATTCAGCATGCTCAACCCATTCAAGGCCGTATACACCTCAATCAGATCACCGCGCAGGTGCCTAGTCTCTAGCCACTGCAATTTGCAGAACTTAAGCCTCTCTTCGTAAGACGATCCTTTCATTCCCCTCACCAATCTTGTTGCCCTTCTCTGTACACGCTCAAGCAAATCGACATCCTTCTTAAAATGAGGCCTCCAGACCTATACTCACTACTTAAGACGTGGCCTGACCATTGCCTTATACAGAGGAACAATCATCTCCTTTTCCCTGCTAGCAAAATATCATATATCATTGACAAAACCCCATGACCTGCCCTGGCAGCCTATCTCCATTGCTCAGAAAACTTCATATTGACTGCACAATTACCACCTTAAGTGTAGTACCACAGAGTTGGTACTTTTCTCTGGGGTTACTTCTACCCATATGCAGTACTTTGCATTTGTCAAGGTTAAATTTCAGTTGCCACTTCTTAGCCCATCTGCCCAAATTATCTAGATCCTGTTGCAGTAGCACACTGCCATTACTGTCATTAACAACCCTGCCAACCTTTGTATCATCTGCAAACTTCGACACTAAGCCTGATATACCTTCATCAATATCATTGATAAATATACAAAACAACAGTGGACCCAACACCGAACCCTGTGGGACTCCACTAATAACATTAGTCCACGAAGAGCAGCACCCATTGATTACCACCCTCTGTCTTCTCCCACTTAACCATCCTTTTATCCATTGTAGCAACTTACCCTTAATACCATTTTGATCCAATTTGTACAGTAGTCTTCCATGCACAACAGTGTCAAAAGCTTTCCTGAAATCCAAATATAGGATATCAAAATTATTTTTTGCATCCAGTTCCTTTGTAACCACATCATAATAACCAATCAAATTGGTCAGACAAGGCTTTCCCTTAACAAACCCATGCTGTGTCTGAATTATTGCTGCAGTCTTGTCTAGATGATCCTGCAATGCATCTTTAACCAGTGACTCCATTATTTTACTCGGAACAGAAGTTAAACTAACTGGTGTGTAATTACTCGTGTCACCCTTCGATCCCCCTTTGTGAATTGGGGATACATTTGCACATCTCCAGGCCGTGGGAATCTCCCCTGAGTCCAAGGATGCTCTCAATTATGGCTAAGTGTTTGCTTAGCCGCCTCCTTTAATATAACTGCATAGATCCCATCCACCCCAGGTGCTTTTCTTATGTTTAACTTCAACAATTTCTCCTCCACTTTGCTCTCAGTTATTACAAAATCATTAAGTACCCTGCTACAATTTTATAACCTTCTGCCATTTCCAAACCTTAATAATTCCTCTCGTGTGAATGTAGATGCAAAATACTCATTCAGTTTGTTTGCTATCTGAGCAGGATCATTAGTCGAACCATCGATGTCAAGTTCATCACTAAAAGAACAGTTTTGTTCTGTACTGCACTAAGATTAACCTGAACTATTGAGATTATGGTTTCCGTTCGTGGCACTTGGAGCTGGGCCATTTCCAAGGTGTATCAAGGAAAGAACAAGCACGTAGTCCAACCTGAGTTGGTTTGCCCACCCTGTTCCATAGTGTAAGTAAAGTGAAACGGTAAGAGAAAGAAAAACTACAGCAGAAGATCTAGCAGAAAAGAATAAGACCTGGACTTCCAAAAAAAAAAAAAAGTAAGTCAGTTTATATCAATTCCAAGCCACTGTAATCAAAATGACCACATGAAGCACAATCAATAGCACTACAAGTCAAATGATATGCACCAGTTACATAAGAGAAAAAGCAAAAGAGGTGTCACATGAAAATACAGTGAAACAGAATTGCCCTTCAAAGATATAACAGGAAAACTGCTGATGAAATAAACATATAAAGAAAACAGTTAATGAAAAACATGCTTGGAGTGCATGGGATCTATCCAGTTATATAAAAGGTGGCAGCGGAAAAAGTAAGCAAACCCTAAGCATCCCTGGATTCAGGGAAGGTCACCACAAACTGAAGGAGTGCAAATGTATCGCCAATTCACAAAGGGAGACAAAGAGTGACTCGATTAATTACAGACCTGCTACTTTAACATCTGATTCCATGGAAAATAATGTAGTCACTGGTTCATGAAGTAATGCAGGATCATCTAGACAAGACTGCGGTTATAATTCAGACAGAGCATGGGTTTGTTAAGGGGAAGTCTTGAATGACCTATTTTATTGGATACTACAATGCAGTCACAGAGGAACTGGACGCAAAAATATATTTTGAAATCATATGCTTGGATTTCAGGAATGCTTTCGATACCGTTGCACATAGAAGATTGCCATACAAACTGGAGCCATGTGGCATTAAGGGAAAGTTGCTATTATGCATCCATAGCAGCAACTTGTTGGAGAAGACAGAGTGGTTATCAATAGGCACTGCTTTTCGTGGACTAATGTTATTAGTGGAGTTCCCAAAGGTTCAGTTCTGAACCCATTGTTTTAATATTTATCAGTGATATTGATGAAGGTATATAAGGATTAATGTCTAAGTATGCAGATGCTACAAAGGTTGGCAGGGTGGTTAAGGACAGTAATCAAGGCAAGCTGCTGGAACAAGATCTATAAAAATTAGGCAGATGGATGAGAGTTGCTAGTTGAAGTTAAACATTGATAAATGCAAAGTTCTGCATATAGGTAGCAGTATTTCCAGATAAACGTACCAAATGTGTGTTACTACACTCAGTTTAATGGAAAACACCTGGGGGTCATTGTGCAGTCAGGTGTGAAGTTACCTGAGCAGTGCAGACATGCTGCCAGGACAGCTTATGGGGTTTTGTCCGTGATATACAGAAACTTTCTAAGTGGGATAAGGATGTGATTATCCCTTTCTATAAAACAATGGTTAGCCTGCATCTTGAACTGTATACAGGTCTGGAGCACTTATTTCATGAAGGATAGAGATCTGCTGGAACGGGTGGAGAGAAGGGGAAACGAGACTGGTGAAGGAAACAAAGTTCTTTTTATCTAGAAAGGCTTCGATTCTGTACAAACAGCGTCTGGAGACTAGGCACCTGCAAGATCTGATGAGGTGTTGAATGGATTGAGTAAGCTTAATGTTGATGTGTTTCTTCCTCTTGCTGAGAGTACACACGAATTAGCATAAATTCAAATTGAGGAACAATGCCTGCAGGATAGACGTGCGGAAGTTGCCCTGACCCAGCGGGGTTTGATTGTTGTAAGAGAACAAACTTTCATCTGTTGTTGTTAAAGCGTTTTAATAAATTCAAGGAAAGGTTCTAACAGGTGACGTGGGTAGTGTTTTCTTTTCTTTTTTTCTTTTTTTTTTTGCTTATGCTTAAATTCTGCTATGGATAAAGGGATTGCTCTCTTGCATCATTTGGCACTACTAATATTAACTGCAAAATGCATATTCAAGAGAATTCCCGTGCTGAAGAGACACTTGAGTTTTTAAGACAATAGAGATTCAGCAACTGCACTGTCGGTTGTAATTACAGAGGTAGTACAGGATTAGAGTTTAAATTCATCAAATCAGCAAAGCGATATTTCAATCTGACGATAGAGCGAGATATCTAGCCTCAAGGGAAAACCGTGAAAGCTGACACCGAAGTAAAGAGAATTAGGTAGCATATCCCGTCCTCTTTCACATTTTTTCACTTTTTTTTTTTTTTCATAAACCTGTTCTCTTTCAAAAAAAATACTAGCGGGATGAAGGGGGTGTGTGTGTGAAGGTGGGGAATGACTGTGTGTCATTTATGCTATTTATTAAGCCACTTGATTTGAATTTGTGAAGATGCATGGTGTAATATCGTAGGCACACCTGCGGGAATGTAACTCCTCCATCGCACAGAAAATGAAAAAAAAAAATTAGTTTTTTTATTATACAATTGTAGTCAGGTGTTGATACACGTAAAAGCTATCAAAGTGTCGAGTTCCCCATTAAACAAAATTTGTGTGAGCCGCTTTGCAGTAATAAAAATAGTATTTATGTTTACTTAAGAGAAAAAAAAAAAAAAAAACTCAACTGCAATGTGGAGAATATCTCAGCACCTCTGGCTACCTTACTTTAGATGTCCATATTGGACAGTGATGGCCGTGGCAGAAAGCCATTTCACTTTCAATTGCATTCTCAGCAGAAACAATTGGAATATTTTGATTGGTCGGCTTCTGTATCTGCTAGCTCTATCGCTCTCCCAACTTTACTAATGATTTGGAACTATTTGTTTCAAAATCAACTTTCTCCAACTGTCCTAACAGTGAGGTAATTTACCTTGGTGATTTTAACTTAATTCTAACTGGTTTCAATTTTATAGTCACAAGGACTCAGCTGGTCGAGATGCTGAGGCATTTGCAATCACCGATGATCTCACACTGATTGTTCATTTATCTACCATAATAATTCTAACGACATATTTAACACTCGTGATCTTTTTCTCACGCTTAAAGAACGCTGTCCGCGAGTGGGCCTCTGAAGCATTTGCTCTTGGAATTTAGCATTAGTAGAGGCATGGTGTAATATCGTAGCGGGAAGGTAGTTCCTTCATCGCGCAGAAAATGAAAAAAAAAAAGTTTTTTTTATTTTTTACTATACAATTGTATAATATGCAAGAAAGCAAACTTATACAGCATCAGCCAAAAAAAAAAACAACTCCTTCCCATTTCACACATCGATTCGCTCCAAATGTTTGCCTAGTTCTGCCTTGAATTTATTTAAGCTGTCCACTTCTACAACAACAGATGGAAGTTTGTTTCAGCAATCAACTACACTGGCTAAAGCCAAACTTCTGCACATCTGTTTTACAACTGTTTTTCCTCAATTTGAATTTGTCCCCTCAAGCGATTAATCTGGATAAGAGGCAGAATCCCTTCAGCATTGAGTTGGCTCAACCAATTCAATGCCTTATACACCTTAATCAGATAACCTCGCAGGTGCCTAGTCACCAGACACTGTAATATGCAAATCTTAAGCCTTTATTCGTAAGAGCAACCCTTTGTTCCATTCACTAATCTTCTTACCCTTCTCTGTACTCGTTCCAGCAGCTCTACATCCTTCCTAAAATGAGGCCTCCAGACCTGTATACAGTACTCAAGGTGTGGCCTGACCATTGTCTTATACAAGGGTATAATCACCTCCTTATCCCTGATAGAAAAATTCCTATAGATCATTGACAAGACACCGTGAGTTACTCTTGCGGACTGTCTGCACTGCTGAGAAAATTTCATATCTGACTGCACAATTACCCCAGGTCCGCTTCATTCTCTACCACCTTGAGTGAAGTATCACACAGTTGATACGTTATTCTGCTACCCATATGCAGTACCTTACATTTGTCATGTTAAACTTCAGTTGCTACCTCTCAGCCCATCTGCTCAACGCTTCTAGATCCTCTTGCAGTAGTGTACTGTCATTAACAACCCTACCGACCTTCGTATCGTCTGCAAACTTAGACATTAAGCATGATATATCTTCATCAATATCATTAATAAATACAGAAAACAATAGACACAACACTGAACTCTGGGGAGGAGTCCACGAAGAGCAGTGTCCATTGGTTACTCTCTGTTCTCTCCCACTCAACCATTCCTTTATCCATAGCAGCATTTTGCCCTTAATTCCATACTGCTCCAATTTGTACAGTAGTCTTCCAAATGCAACAATGTCAAAAGGTTCCTAAGATCCAAGTATATGATATCAACATTTATTTTTTGCATCCAGTTCCTTTGTGACCAGATCATAGTATCCAATTAAATTGGTCAGACGAGACTTCCCCTTAATAAACCCATGGTGTGTCCGAACTATAACCGAAGTGTTGTCTAGATGATCCTGCAGTGTTTCTTTAACGAGTGCCTCCATTAATTTCCCCGGAACAGAAGTTAGCAGGTCTGTAATTACTTGTGTCACCCTTTGATCCTCCTTTGTGATAGGGATTTTGATCGTCTTTGGCATAAATGTCTTCTAAATGAACTTCCACTAATGGATTGCCGACTATTTTTTGTAACATCATCCGCAGTAAGCGGTCTCTCTGACCGCTTACTGCAGGTGATGGTGGATTACTAGAACTGATTGGCACAATTTATGCGCATGGGCGAAAATAATTATTTAGTTATCCCCAGTAATAAAATGAAAAAGAGACGGCAATGAGAAAGGTTATTTCGCCTTACGAATGTTTAGCTACGACATTGAGATACTTAGTTGAAGGCAGAAGCTACAAAGACCTACGAACTTTTCGGCAGTAATAACTCCTCCGGCATTTCGACATTTTGCTCAGTATATTCCAGTGCGGTTCCATTCTTCTCAAACTGGTATTAATAAACTTCTATACCTCGCAAGGCCTTCATTTCGCAATTTTGGCTGACAACGAATTTGATATCGTTATTGGAAATGCTGATTAAACCAATTCCTAAAGCCTCTGATTGTTTCTGTTTAGAAACTGGTGAAGGATATGAGGGCAAAATTTCAGTTTTTAATTTGAACGGGCTTCTTTTGCAAGATGCGAATTACGATCTATAAGGTTTTAACGGGTTAAAAGTACCGTAAAGTATCGAATATTAGTCAAGCACAGACACATTTTGGCGGGGGGAAATTATCTTATTTGGGAAGAGATGTGCTTGGTTTCACTTAGTACAATTAACAACATAATAACAAATTAATGCTTTTAGCGTATATTCTGCTGTTTTTAGTGTTAATGTATATTCTGCTCTAAACATCATTATTCACCATCATCATCCTTTCAAGGATTTATGCCAGATGGCCTGCTTTGGTCTCAGTTCAGCTTTTCATCAGACGTCCTGAAGAGACCTAACAGCTAGCCGATATTTCACAATCTTCTTTGGTAATCTTGCTGGATGCATCCTATCCAAATGATAAATCAATTTTCTTCTGTATTTGTAGATTCTATCTATCATTGGATCAATACCTAATTCTTTACGAAACTCAGAACTTTTCTTGTTCAATAATCTATAGCCACTGGTCCGGCGGATAAATTTCACTTCAAACATTATTTTAGCAATGATATATCGCCAAAATCGTTGTGTGGGTTTGAATACGCAATTTGAATGAAATTCTTATATCGTACTTTTATCGGTACCCGCAAAGTACTGTTACTACAACTTAAACAGCATAATATATAAATTTCAACATATCCATATTTTGGTTGTGATATGTGACTAGTATCGATATGACTTTCTTTCTATTACGGTATACTTATGACATGATGTCATATCGATGTATTAAATTATAAATAATTTTATTTATTTATTTTTAATTTACTTTTAATTTCCTTTTTGTCATCATACGTCCCAAACACTGCAGTTTCAGAGTCAGAGTGGCAGAATTTCCTCCCTGCAGTCCCCGGTTTCAAATTCTGTGATAATCACTTTCGTCGGCTGCGAAAGTGATCATCAGGCTAGGCGGATGACCACTGACGTTACTCCCTCAGGTTTTATTGCACGTTCATTGAGAACTAGTAATACGACCTCACCGGCAGCGTGTAGCTCTCATGTAAAGGAGGCGCCTCCGTAGCCAGGTGGGAAGGAGCAGCAGTGCGTAGCACACGCTTCTTGATTAGACCGGGGTTCGAGCCCGTCACCACCAAATATGGAGGATGCGGAAGGGTCAGGTAATGATCACCGCATATCCCGGAGCTATATGGCCTTAGTTGCTAATGCTCCTAAAAAAAAAAAAAAAAAATCATGTAAAGGATTCATAGCTTTTCTGATATACAGTACGTTTCGAACCACTCATGCCGTGAAATCTTCAACGAAATGGATAGCCTCCCTAATGAATTAATTATGATAACAGGCATCAACTAGGTTTTACGGGTAGGCCGGCTTTAGGCATGCACCTGAGCAGCTCTATTATTAGTTGTATTGAAAGGGGGGGGGGACTTGGTTGTATGGAATTAAAGAATTAAAGTTATACACATTTTCTATCTCGCTTTGCTCTCGGCTATTCTAAAGTGACGTAAAAGTGGTCACCAATTCACGGAGGTCTTGTGTGACGTCATGAGCTGGTGCCACATAGCTGTAATTTGCAAGAGCAATTCGTGCAAAGTTGCGTAGTTTACTGAATAACATAGCGAAAGAACAGAAATTCAAACCTCTATATGACTTCATAAAATAAGATATTTGCAGGTCTATCTTGTCCTTTTATCTGTCTATGCAGCCTGCAAAATTTTAAATTGCAGTGGTAATGCAATGGTCTTAATTCACGCAGCAAAATATACTCTGAGTTACCCTGATATTGCTCTAATCTCAAACAGATGGTCTCGCCGAAAGATTAATTGGCCTTTTGTTTAAAACATGAGAGTGCTATGACAACCTGCTTCGGGATAACTGGTCCATCATCAGATAGTAGTATATTTCTAGTGACTGAGAGAAGACGGATAACTTTGGCTATATTACAATTTTAAAATTGATTTTCATAACGCATCGGGGTTCACATCGAACAACATCTTTGCAACCGCTTGGTCTGCGTGTTGTCACTAGAGACTGCCTTCTATAGAAGCTAGCCTAAAACCGGCCTAATAACAGTGTCTCATCTTTTAAACAAATAACCTTTTGGCATGACCATGCTTGATATAGTGCAATACTAGGGCAACTCGTTGCAAAGGTAAGTTTGCTCTGATGTGAGAATTAAGACCATTTAAATCCCGATAGCCGCAAAACAGATTAAAAGGCAAGAGTAAGATAGTCCAGCACGCATCTTATCGATTCTGAACGCTGTAAAACAATCGTTGATATTAGCGCCAACTTGTTTTCTTAAAAAATTCTGGTGTAGAGCTTTTTTTTTTTTTTTTTTTGTAAAATGTGCTTCAGTTTACTGTACTTTGGAATCAGAATTACAGTGAAACTCGAATTTTGATTTTACTTGTACACAGTTCAAGAAATAACTCGACAAGCCTGATGGGACAAACAAAGTGAATACGTGTCAAGTGTATTAGTGATATTGGAGATTTTTTTTTGTTGTTTTCTTTTGCAATTGTATTTCTTTATTTCTGATTGAATATTTGTTAATTTTGCCGACGACAATATACATATCGGAAATAAACAATATTTATAAAATAAAGAAAAATGTGTGTGTATATATATATATATATTATTTATTTATTTATTTATTTATTATTATTATTATTTTTTTCCTTTTGAGTAGGATAATTGAGTATGATAATAAATAGGTGTATCCCGATTTGACATTTGCTCTTCGTGATACTGAAATGAGACAAATTTTTGATTTGGAAAAAGGTGGATATTTTATTATCTTAAATTCATCGAACGAATAATGATCACTTAAGCATACTAAATGCGACTTTAGTTTTTTGTATTAAATGCAATTTTATTTTTATTTATTTGTCGTTTGCTTTTTTGATTTTCCTTAATGTGGTTTCTTATGTGGATCGAGTTTCTTTCCATTTTTATGTATTTTTATATTGTGACTTCGTACAAAAAATTTAAGGAGTAATGGAGTGGTAATACCCGTGGTAAAGTACCGTCTGAACAGTTTCTCAGCTACCCACGTCTAACCTTGGGTGACTTGGCTAGTAGTGCCCTCCTTCTTCCCGAACGGCACCGTAGGAGGGGGGAATGAAGATGAGAGCACAACGGTTTTAACCGTTCTGTTACTTTGCCCCGCTGTAACATTTCTCTATCACCTGAACCTGAGTGTGTGTTCGTAGGCTCTCCTTCCTGTCCCTTTTCCCTCCCGACAGCTTTAGACAGGTCCGTCCTGAGGCAACAAGAAAGCAGCAGAAGACACCAGTGTATTAAGCCTCAAGGTTGTTAGCATTCAAAGAAAGGCTACCCTAAATGCGAACGTGTCAGCGTGGCGTTCTTTCTAGGTTAGCTGTTGTGGAAATGAAACAGCAAAATTATTCTTCTCTCTCAAAATTGCCTGCTTGTATATATTAAACCAGTAAAATAATTTGCGAAACAGAGAAAGCAAATAAAGCATAATTATTTCAACTTTTCTGTTTTATTTATACGTGGAATATTCATTTATTTTTATTTTATGTAAATTAATATTTACGACCGTTGAAATTTCGTCCCTTTCTCATATTGAACATAAAGTGAATAATTACAATATTAAGAAATTTTGTTCTTCCTCCAATTCATTGATGTAATTATTAGATTTCCCTCTTCAAAACCCAAGAAAGGCTAACTTGAATTAGAAATCCACTTTGAAATTTGAAATCCCATTTATTACTTTAATAATTGTAAAAGTGGTGAAGTATCTAAAAATGATAAAGTATCGAGATTAGGTTGACGCTCCCAAGTCGAGAATTTGTCATTAGAAATTAAAAAAAAAAAAAAAAATACATATATTAGAGAATTATTATATTTATTTATTAAGTTTATTGCTGTAACGTTTGTAAGCCAATAGACGTAAGGATGTTCTGCCATCTTTACTGAAATAGGAAAAACGTAGATAAGAGTCGCAGTAAAAAAAAAAAAAAAAAAGAAATCGTATGACTATATAATTAAAATAATGTGTATATTGCAGCTCCTGCATTCACTGTCATCTGTTTACATCTAGGTATTTATTCAAACCCTAAATTTCCATAACGCGCACCTTTAAGAAATAGTTTCTTCGGATAGATAATTTTTAAAAGAACATTTTATTTTATCAAGTTTGCAGCTATGTTTTCTTAGCTCATACTTATGTCCCTTTAATGCTGTTTGAAAAAGAAGAAAATAAATGTGTTACTACTTGCATAGCACCAAAAACTTCAATCAAATATGCATTCAAATGTAGGATTTCCACACCTTGCAACTTCAAAAAAAAAAGCCTAATTTCTCCTTGTAAAAGTACTTGTTGCCAACGCCTAACCTCGTTTCTTTGCTGTAGCTTCTCCAAGTCCACATTAACTTATCTAGAAATTGGGGTTAAGAGACCTGTATGCAATACTCAAGATGTGGCCTAATCAATGCTTACTGCACTCGTGAAATGGAATAATTACTTACTTGTTTGTACCTGGAAAGCTTCTGTACATCATATTATTACTTATTATTATTATATATTATTGGGCGGTTCCATCCAGCTGTGCTTGTCAGATTATTGTATAACCAAGGTATGGCGAGTGCGGTCCCAACCACAGGCTCCGATTCGTTACGCGGCGATTCCACGATTGGACAAAAAATGGCAGAATGAGATTGGGCACCACGGACAAACTAAAGTCATCACACGATTGGGTACTATTTATTTATTGTATTTTTATTATTTTATTTTTTTTACGTTAAAAACTTTTTACTGGCATTATTCCAAAAAATCTCGTAACGAAAATCGTTACGGAAGTGACGACATCTTCAGCTTCCGCCAGAAGCAAATTATTGTCACTTTTATTGTTGTAATCATACTTGTATGATGGTAACAATAATTTATCTTCTACTGGACCAAATTTAATGAAATTTTGTACGGAGCTTCATCTTAGCACTATGCTAGAGGAAAAACGTTCAAACCTGAAATTGCAGTAGTTTTTCCAGGATAGTGTAAAATATGAACATGCGATCAATGAAATTTTCTCACGTAACGAACGGGATAATGTCGCCCTATAGTATATCGTTAGAGAGCTAAGGAATTTAGAAACAGAAATATTAAGATTTTAAGATACAAAAAAAAAAAAAAAAGAAAGAAACTGGGAAATGCGTTAATTCGAAAATTGATTTCAAGTCACCTGGTTTTCAGATTGGATGTAATTTTTTTTCCTTTACAATTAAACTCTGAGGCTGGAAAAGAGTACTGCACATTTATGAAAACATTCTTCAACTTGATATGTCATCAGATCTTTCGATAAATACACATAATTGAACAACTATATATGGTGTATTTAATCGTGAACTCTGCAATGTAAAAATTATATATCCTACTTCAGTCATCACAGACCAGTACTTTCAGTAACAGATATGTAATTATTATTAATAAAATAAAAATATTGTTATATTATTATCCACGAATTTTCTTAATATCCGAAAATTAAATCGTTTTCAACGCCTGCCAATGACTCTTAAAAGAAAAAAAAAAAAACACGTTAAATATGTACCTGGTACAGAATATTTTATTTTTTTTGATTCGAAACGAACAGTAAGAGCAATGCATATACCAGCGTATCTGGATAAAGTTATATACAGTACTTCAAATGGACTAAAATAAAAATATCCAATTAGGTTTATATATAAATATTTTAAATCTTAAAAATCTACTAATGCATTATGACAATATAACATAAAATAATACATAAAATATAACATAAAACATAAAATATATAAACATAAAAGAAATTCATCCTGCCGTTGTACACTTCCTTCTTAATTATATTTTATTCGCCTGAAAGCGGGGTCCCATTATTTTATAAACTACAAGTAAATTTTTTTTTTTTTTTTTATTACTGTAATTATCAAATTCTTTCAAGATAAATTCCTGAAAACTGCAGAATTTGTTGGGCTGTCTAAGCCCACGAGAATGTCGCTCACTGGCACTTATTAACCACACTGTGCGTTACATCTGACAAACATATTTTCTCGGTGATGATGTTATACATGCACTGCATTCCATGGATCAAACTTTCCTTGTCTTTCAACAAAGTTATGCTAAGCTAACGTCTTATAAACTTAATTTTAGAACAGTATTCTCATCACAAATTCACATAATGATTTTTCGATTCTTGCGCAACTTGACTTTCAGCATTTATCCTCATACGTTGAAATTACTTTCGAGATGCTCTTACATATCGCTTCAAGTCACTTAAAACACTATTCCACCATGGTACTCTTCTTATACACTTCTTTTTCCAGAGCATGGCACAACAGCTTTCAGGAAAGCTTTTGATACTGTTGCGCATGGAAGATTACTGTACAAATTGGAACAGTATGGTATTAAGCGTAAGTTGCTACAATAAATAAAAGGGTGGTTCAGTGGGAGAAGACAGAGAGTGGTATTCAATAGGCGCTGCTCTTCGTGAACTATTGTTATTGGTGGAGTCCGACAGGGCCCACTGTTATTTTGTATATTTATCAATGATATTGATGAAGGTATATCAGGCTTAATGTCGAAGTTTGCAAATGATACAAAGGTTGACAGAGTTGCTAATGACAGTAAAAAGTACCCCATATTAGTAGAAGTAATCCCCAGAGAAATGTACCAACTGTGGTAACACTTAGTGGTAGAAAATGTAAAAAAACCTGGAAGTGATTGTGCAGTCAGATATCAAGTTTTCTGAGCAATGCAGACAGGCTTCCAGAGCCATGGGGTATTGTCAATGATATACAGGAATTTTGTTAGCAGGGAAAAGGAGGTGATTATCCCATTGTATAAGGCAATGGTCAGTCCACGCCTTGAGTACTGCGTACAGGTCTGGAGGCTTCGTTTTAGGAAGGATGTATAGTTGCTTGAGTGTGTACAGAGAAGGGCAACAAAATTGGTGAGGGGAGCGAAGGGGTCCTCTTACCAAGGAAAGCTTAAGTTCTAAAATTGCAGCAGCTGGAAACTAGGCACCTGCGAGGTTATCTGATTGAGGTGTATAAGGCTTAAATGGGTTGAGAACGCTGAATTCTGATGAGATTCTTGCTCAGATTACGAACCTGAGGGGAGAATAAATTCAAATTGAGGAAAGACAATTGTAGAATAAATGTGCGGAAATTTGCATTTAGCCACGGGTGGTTAATTGCGGGAACAAACTTCCAGCTGGCGTTGTGGAAGTTGATAGCTTAAATGAATTCAAGGAGGAATTGGACAATTTCTGTCCAATTCCCCCTTGAATTGGGAGGTGCCTCCGTGGGCAGGAGCAGCAGTGCGTAGCACATGCTTCTTAATTAGACCGGGGTTCGAGCCCGTGACCACCAAATACGGAGGATGCGGAAAAGTCAGGGAATGACCACCGCATATCCTTGGAGCAATATGGCCTTAGTTGCTAATGCTCCTAAAAACCAAATAACAATAACCTTGAATTGGAAAAAAAAGTCCAATTCAAGTAGGAATTGGACAAAGAGAATGGATGTATGAAATTGTTTTTTTTTTCCCACTCAACCACCGTTTTATTCATTGGAGCAACTTACGCTTAATATCATACTGTTCCAATTTGTACAGTAATCTTCAATGCGCAACAGTATCAAAAACATTATTATATTAGGGCCACCCGTAATCTCTTACATATACCCATAGATGTATTATGACTGTAAATTGCGTGTGTTCTCTTTTCGATTTGCCTGCTTTGCTGAATGAAAAAGCCTTGCTATCTACGCCTCAGACCGACTAACTCAGCTACGGAGTGAAAAAGCACACTAAAGTTCCCTGTGTTATTGACGGGTTTCGAACCCGGGCTTTTTCCACCCGGTGTGGGAAGGACGGTGACGATACCACTGTGCTACACGCTCAGACTACTACTACGTGAAGTCGTCTGCTAAATGTCAGCTATAGTCAGTTTTTTCAATAGCACTTAATATAGACTAATTTGTAACCAGATCAAGCCGCCTCTGGGAACAGTCATCAAATTTCTGCCAATTTGCAGTCTTAATGTGAAAACTATTCATATGGTCTCATACCAAGTCCGGTACTCACCCACCACAACATATTCATAGTAAATACATCTGTGGTCACTGGTCGTTACAGCCTCGTGTACTTTCCGATTTATCACATGCCCAAGGAAGCACTGGAATACACAGTCGTATCACTCCCCAACTACTGATGAGTAAGTAAGCAATAGCAGCGGATCATTTACCACTTTCCAGCTCACAGAAGGTAGGAAATACTCTCGATCTTATCTCTATCATTGGAAATTCCAGAGCGTGCAGCCAGCATTTGTGTCGGCCTCGTCTGTGGGCATGTGAATATTTAAAGGGCGGCTCCTAGAACGTCAGTTCAATTACGCCTCCTCTTATCTCTGTGAAGAATTGTCCCACACTATAAAGGGCCAGAAATGTGTGTGTGACGTAGGTTTGTGTGTATTATGTGTGTGTTCTGTTCTGGCCGCTTGGCTACCCAGAAGCAGTCACCTGGACAGATGATTCTGGGTACTCGTCCACACTACTGGAAGGTGAGCCAGTCCATGTAAAGCACGTACTGTGTCAAAAGAGACTCTGACCCACCTGGTGTTGCCAGAAGGTGGCCGGGATCCTCTGGGGGCCCATTCCAGAGGGAAAAAAAAAACCGACCACCCATGGTGCTAGATATGGAAAAGAAATCAATAAAAATGAAATAATAAATGAAGAAGAAAAATAAAATAAAATCTGTATAACAAAAATAAAACAACTAACAAAAATAAATAAAATAAGTAAAATAAAAAGAAAGAAGGTAGTGGTGATGCTAAAATAAAAAAAAAAAAAAAAATGAATAAAAAATAAACGAAAAAAAAAAAAAGAAAAGCACCTAATTTTGTCTGCGGGTCTAATCCAGAGGAAAAATTACACTTCTTGAGGATTTGAGTTTACATATTCATTACTAAAGGAGATCTAACCAGCTGTGCATCAGCAGGGCCATTGTGCTGCATCCTGTCGAGATCTGTCGACACTGAACGCCTTCGAAGAAAATACGCCTTGAGCGAAAGCCTGAAAAATCAGATATGACTCCAGGCTTTGAATCAGAGACGACTCCTGTCCTGGTTGAAAATTAGTAAGTGCATGAAGAGAAAGTCTGATATCATGCAGGGCGCAACGAAACTGGATGTGATCCCAACTCTCTGGTGATCCACACGAACCACATTGAATCACTGGTGGTTAAAGATTCAATTCAATCTGGTGATTCTGGTGATTCAATTTATCTGTTTGTGATAAATTGAACTTAAAAAGACTCTGGTTCATCGATCCATGTCCTGTCAACAGGTAAGACGTGAATATATCCATACAGAACCACAACCGAACACGTTTATCCAGGAGAAATGAAACTTGTGGTATAAATTTTCTCGTTTTGCACCAACGGGAGCTGTATCCCATAGAGACTGTCAGATATTAACTAGCTGGTTCCACAGTCTCCTTTTTCTTTTAGTATCATCTTGAAGGTTAATGGTTGTTCCCGGAAATTCGGTATGAATCTTGTTTTTCAGTCTGTATAAAAATCCTCTATAAGTAACCTGCAAGTCTAAAAGGTAATGTTACGGCTAGTACCTGCAGAGCTTGCGTCGAGACTGTCCTGCATGCTTTGACTATACATCGCAAGATGGTTCTCTGCAAAGAGGCTAGTTTTGCTTTGAAGTGATTGAGCCGTGCACTGTGAAACTACGCACCGGCATCATACGTGACCAGAGGGAGGAAAAATGCACTGTAATAGATCCTGAAAGTTTTTCTAGAGAGACCCCATTCAACACGGGACACCCTAACAATTGCACCAGTAAATCTGCGTATTTTAGATGACAAGTTTGTCAAGTGAGAAATAAAATTTAGACTGGAATCAATTACCACTCCTAGAACCTTGTTCTCTTTAACTATGGGGAAATTAATGTTGTTGATCTTAACCAACGGATTACAAGAGATAACTTTAAGCCAAGAATCATCATCTTTGTTTTTTGACAAGCTGATTTTAAGCTTATTGGTCACAGTCCAATCGTAGAGATCCCGGAGAACAAAATTTCCGGTAGTTTCAAGATCGGCCCTAGAGTTACCATTTATCAAGATGGCGAGATCGTCTGCGTACACTTATTTTGACGTGATCGGAAGAGCCACTGCTGCTTCACCATGTTCCATGTAAAAGGGCCCAATATAGAGCCCTGTAGGCACCATCTAGATACTGATCTTGATACTTGGCTATGTTTAACCTTGGCTGTTATGGTTCTATTGGCAAAGTAATTACGGATTAAAAAGTAAAGATGGTTGGAGCACCTAGCCGATCACAGACGCTCCAGACGTTCTCCCACCAAAGGCGTCCTCGAAGTCAATGAAAACGGCCAGGGTATATTTATGTGCAGAACGTAAACAGTAAATAAAGAGTAAATAAATATAAATAAGTAAACAGTATATTTATGTTATGTACATTTATGAACTGAAGAGACAAAGTTTGTTTGTTATTTGGTTTTTAGGAGCATTAGCAACTACGGCCATATTGCTCCGGGATATGCGGTGGTCATTCCCTGACCTTTCCGCATCCTCTGTATTTTGTGGTGACGGGCTCGAACCCCGGTCTAATCAAGAAGCGTGTGCTACGCACTGTTGCTCCTTCCCACCTGGCTATGGAGGCGCCTAAGGGACAAATTCCACAAGAGCATCCTCGCAGGAATCTCCAGGACAGAACCCACATTGACTCCTTGAAAGCAGACCCTGTTCTACCAGTACGTTATTCAATCTAATGGCCATTAGTCGCTCTAGCAATATACCCAAATTAGCCGACAGAGCGATCGTCATGTACGATCTAGCTGCTCCAGAAGACTTATTCGACTTTCTGATCAACTTAACTAGAGCGACCTTCCAAATTTCCGGAAAAGTTTCTTCCATGAATGCATCTGTTGAATAAGTTTAGAAGAACATACGGTTTTAATTTCACCAATCTGATAATAAAAATGTTTTCTACAAGATCCAGGAAGCCGCAATATAGCCGAAGTTGCTCTTGCGCCATTAAACCCCAAACAACAACAACAAGATACAGGACTGGGCATTTCTGAACATTTAACTTTATGTAAGTTCATCCAACATAAAAAGTTCGGTGGTTGTTGAGGGCACATAAGATTAATTGTCTGATCGGATTTTAGAATGAAAAGCCAAGTCTGAGGTAGGATCATCCAATGGAAAAAAAAACATCTAAGATTGCATTTGCAGTATCAATCCAGTCCAGTGTTTCCACGGAGTCCGCCACAATTGAGCCAAATATGTTAGAATCAAAGGTATTTCCTCTAACAATCTTGTATAGAAGACCCCCAAGGGTTAGCATTTCCAGAGGTGTGAACGAAATTCATCCACGTTTCACGCTTTCGAGAGACAATGGTCTTCACGTAGCTTTTCCTCAATGAAGAATACTGCTGGTAAAAACGATTAACGTCGGCTTGGGGCCAGTCTCTATGCCTTTGGTAATACCTACGGGCTTGATGAACTTGCCTTCTTAACTGGGATAACTCCTGCGTCCACTATGATCACGTCTTCTGATTAACCCTCTTTTTCCTAGAAGAATTATATGACGCTTTTATTATAACATGTGAATATAGTTCACTTGATGAGAAATAAGTGAGGTTTCAAAAGAAGCAGGTTTCTGTTCGTCAAGGTCCAGAAAATGGAAGAGTCAAAAGCATTCCAGTCAATATTTCTGATAGAAAATCTTATTAATTCTGGCTGTGAGAAAATGTATGAAGATGTAAGTCCGCCCCGGCTATTGCAGGTTTTGATTGTACACTAGTAATGGGGCAATGCATTGCTTTATGTATTGGGTTGTGAATGGCAAATATCTAAATCCGCCCCCCCCCCAAGCTCCTGTATCACAGTCCGTATTAGCCGATGCATTACTTCGCCATTTCCACCTGTGACGCAGTGTTTATGTTGGTTCTGTTATTTATGTCTAAGTATGTCTGATTAATGAGTTTATAACTCATTAAGTTGAGTTGGAGCAAATTAGATAGAGCAAGTTGTCTTTTGCAAGTACTATTATTATTATCAGTTTATTTCCAAAGGAATGTCCCTTTACAGCTATGCAGTTAGAGTACAAGGGTTATATGAACTTGCTATTGAATGAAAAAGGACAAACTATTTACAAGTTTATGTACATAGTACTTAGGACGATTAATACAATACATGGCCTTAACCAGGCTCTGGTTTATATACATGAATTCAGCAATGCGAGGAATGTAGCATCAGAGATATAATCTTTCCTAGAGCTGAACGAGGGCATACATATGTGCAAGAGTGGAAGATCTGTAGGTTTTGTCGTTGCACAGCTTCTGGGAATCTTTGGATAAACTATTAAATATTTCTATGGAGTTAAATGGAAACATACACTCCAGGGTGGTCATGCTACGCAGCTTAAATCTGTATGGGAGTACGATGGTAAGCAATGATCTCCTAGGTATAATGTCAATTTAGTTTTCCGAACAGAAGCCGAGCGAAGATAAAGAAGTTCCTAGAGATGTTGTGGTACCTCCATGGTAGCAAATTTTGATTAGAGAGCAGGACAGTTTTTGAGATAGTAGGCGGTAGACCTGAAATCTTATTTTGCCACTTTAAAATCCAGTATTCCAGAGAAAAGAACCTGGTTTGGTATGATGGGGAGCCAGGGACTATATAGTGTAGGTTTATATGGCAGTAGGGATTATGTAATGGAGAATAAAGTTAGCTAGTTGTACTCGGCATAACATACGCCATCGTTCTGATTATGGCGTAAATAATTTAATCTAGATCCTTCAGTCTTCACCATTCTTGTTTAGCGGTGATATGATTCTACAACAGTCACCTGTAGGATATATGCATATGTCGCTATTTGCAGGTGATTTCCACCCCTCTTCTCCAACAAATATTGCAGCAATCTCCGTTTTGAATAAAGGTGCGTTATATCGTCTCTTATCCAAGTCCGGGTGCCATGCGCACCCGGACTTGGATCTGGCCGTGTATTCTAAAACAATGTGGACCATTTCTAGGCGGTGATTTAATCTCTGCGCCCATTGATGCGAACGCCATTGCTGAGTTGTACTCTCGCATATGTTTTCTGTAATTATTTGCTGCAAGTATAAACAGCTGTCGTAATATAGTAGGTGTCCCAGACAAGTGAAACCTTTCCATCATGACAGCATTTAGTGTATTTATTCGATGTATTTAACTCATGTCCCCAATATCTTGCATTGCAATACTCACAGTTGTAACAGATATTTCCTATGTCATGCTCTTTCACATTAATTACAGCTTGTTGATTATTCGTATCCTGTCTTATATTTGATTATTCCTATGGCGTTTCGCCCCGTCTTCTCATTTCCAGTCTTCCTTCTCTTTCTTCATTTTTTTTCTGTCCATCTTCATAGTCGTAGAGTCTCGTTTCGGTCTCTTAGTCTATTAGAACTCTCCTCTAATGTTTAATTAGCATTTCTTCTACATTTTCTCAGTTTTTACACACTGTTCAGCCGTTTTTACACGTCTTAAAACTTAGAAGGGGTTATTAAAATTGAAGACAGTTAAAATAAAAATACATCGACGATAGCTTTCAGCCATAGGTTGCTGTCAGTTATTACAAAATCATTAAGCACCCTGTACAATTTGATAAACTTCTGGCATTTTCCTTCCTTAATAACTCCTCGTGTGAATGTAGATGCAAAACACTCTTTCAGTTTGTCAGCTACCTCAGCAGAATCAATCAACAATCGAACCATTGATATCGTGGACCAATCAGATTCATCTCCTTCCTTCTGGAGTTCACATAAGTAAAGAAGTCTTTGCTAATTTTCTTGCATCTTTTGTCAAAGATTTCTCATAATTTGTCTAACCTCATTTGTAATTTCATTACAGATTACGTATCTTATCTACTATAGGCTTCTGAGTCTCCTGATAATTTATATGCATCCCACGCATTTATCTTCTCTGCTACTAGTCTCAGTTCATATATATATATATATTTTTTTTTATGAAAACCCCAAACACGAAAGGTATCAAAACCTATAGTACTTAGTACGGTGCATGGGTTGAAACAGGCGCCTCCGTAGCCAGGTGGGAAAGAGCAGCAGTGCGTAGCACACCCTTCTTGATTAGACCGGGGTTCGAGCCCGTCACCACCAAATACGGAGGATGCGGAAAGGTCAGGGAATGACCACCGCATATCCCGGAGCAATATGGTCTTAGTTGCTAATGCTCCTAAAACAACAAACAAGCATGGGTTGAAAGAGAAGTATGGGGGGGATGCCGGAAACTTTGCTCTAGAGACTAAACATGGGTTTCACCACTTCAAGCCTCCAATAAGCAAAGTGGTGGTATTGCACCGGTTGATGAGAGTCATCTACCACCTTAGATATGACACCCATTTAGGCTTAAACAGTATTTCTTAGTTGGTATGAAAAGCCTAGTATCGTCCATGATTAATTCCTTGAATGCTTCCGATTGAGAATTTGCTGTTAGTAACATCATCAGTTGATCCCATGTATAGAATTAAACTGTCTGAGACCCCTGTAGTCACCTGTACGAAAGCAAAAACCCTTCCCTTTAACATTGATGATAGTTACGTCTTGAAGTAAATCCAACATCAGTACACTGTGATCACTGCCACCTAGTGGTTCATTTATCTCCAGATTCTTAATACATGAATTATCCTTGCTGATAATCAGATCAAGAGTATTTCTAAAACTATCTTAACTATCTAAAACACGGGATTACTTCTTTGTCAGATAATAGCTTTCGTGCATAGTTTTTCACCAAACACCCCATATAATAACATAAGAATTTGGTGAAGCCATGTAAGGAGGCACAACAGAGAAACTAATGGGTAAAATTGGAAAGGGCATTGATTAGCATTAGTAGAGGTATATGATTCAAGAAACAAGCTTATACAGCATCAGTAAAAAAAAAAAACCTTCGCATTTTACCCATCCATTCGTTCCAGAAGTTTTCCATTTCTTCCTTGAATTTATATAATCTATCAACTTCCACAACGACATCTGGAAGTTTGTTCCAGCAATCATCCCCCCCCCCCCCCCACACACACTGACTAAAGGAAAATTCCGGCACATTATGTTTCTGAGTGCGTAATTTGAGCAAGAGGAAGAATCCCATCAGCATTGAGCTTGTTTACACTATTCAAGGTTTTATACACCTAAATGAGATCACATTGCAGGTGCCTAGTCTCCAGACGCTGCAATTTGCAGAACGTACGCCTTCCTTGATAAGAAAAATTTCGTTTCTCTTCTCTGTGCTCGTTCCGTCAGCTCCTCATTCTAAAATGAGGCCTCCAGGCCTGTATGCAGTACTCAAAGTGTGACCTGACCATTGCCTTATATGAAGGGTGATCATTTAATTCGCAGACTCTTGCAAGATCTTATTTTAAATGTCATCATCTGAACCTTCTGTGGATTTGTCCTTCTGGATATACTCTCCCTTGAACTTTACGCACTTTCGCCACTGTTGTTCCAACGCATTAAATGCTTCTTGCAAGCCAATTTTCGAAAGACTACGAAGTGCTTCCGTTGTGGCTCGGCGTGCATCGTTGTGTCGGACGCGAAACGCTTGCCTTTCAGAGCTTTCTTCAGACGTGGAAAGAAGTAGAAATCACAGGGGATAAGTCCGATGAATAAGGGAGATATGGAAGAACCTCGGCACCTATGGCAGTGATTACTGCCTGCACAGTATTAGCCTTATGGGGCCTGGAATTGTCTTGATGGAGAAACCAATTCATACCGAATATGGCCGTCTTAACAAAGCACTCGTTACCATACGGTTCGTTCATCTCTTTAACTATTTCGGATGCACTGACATAATAACGAATCACATATCCCTGTTCAATATGTTGGACATGATACGTGCTTCAAAACGATCGCCAGTGACATACGGCTAAAAAAAAAAAAAAACTCTTCACGCAACACTGGCTCGACAAGTACTGGCATGCGCGCAGTCTGCTCAGTAGAGATCGGGGAGAGCGCCTCTAGCTGCAGTTATGGAAATTTCGCGCGGTAAACACAAAATCTTGCAGCAGTCCGCGAATTGAATGATCATCCCCGGTACAAGGGGATAATCACTTTCTTATCCCTGCTGGCAAAATACCTGAATATCATTGACAAAGAGCTGCTCGGGCAGACTCATAGGATCTTGATACTCCGCGACAGTGGAGTAACAATGCCTGAATCGAATGAGACCGGTTTCAGCTCTCAGTTCCTCACAGTTCTCTTTCTACATCGTTATCGCTGCAAATTACACAAAGCAAAATCTAATATGGCGACCTTTAAGTTCTAGTTCTTCAAGAAGTCCATATCTCGGAAAGCACTAGTCAAAGTGGAAAAAGAATCATTCCACAGAGTTTCAGTTTAACTTTAGCTTCTCCTATGGCGCATGTATATTAAGGCGGCTTCCCACTACGCCTGATTCGGCTTGTCCTGCTCTGCTCGACTGTTCCCACGGCTTGCCGACTCTCGAGCTCCGGCGTCATTCGTCTTGGTTTGCCAAGCATAGCCGAACCGGTCCAACCAGCCTCTGGGTCTAATTTGAAAATGTACATTCAAGGTGATCGCATCGCTGCCTACGTGATATTGAACGGTGAATATCTGAGGAAATGGAAACCCTTTTAACAACTAATATTTAATTCTAATAAACATTTTAAGAATTCTGTAATAATAAGTCTACTCTGATTTGTTACTCTGACTATTTCAGTTTCATACTGGTGTTCTTTTACTCTGAGTTTTCATTTGCTTTTTCTTGGTAGGCTTTACGGCAATGTGTTTGGGAAATATTTGCTCTTAATTTAATTTACTAAAACTTTTAATTCTACTCATATTTTAAGAATTCCATAATAATAACAACCTTAGTTGTTATTATATTGTCTTTGCAGTCACTCAAGAAGTGGTAAGAAAATACTCCGAAACATTTGGCCCCTTTATGTATATAATTCCATTCGGAAATAAACATAATACCAACTTACATTGACTGCTTTATTCTCTTCAAACAACAAAGTTTACATACGCTCAAAGATAACTTTGAAGCAATGCATGCCTAGCAGTAAGTCAGGTCTTCCCATTCACGGTTTCAAAACAAAACTGGGGGGCAGACCAGCCTATTGGAACACTTCAGCGAGGGTGGACGAGACGAATCTATCCGTGTACACGTCTCCTTAGACTCGTGCCATATTTACCAACAAGAGACGGCAAGCCCATTCGCGCCGAGTCTTCAGCGAACCGCACCAAGCCTTCCCCACCCCAACCTCCGGCTCGTGACTGAACTAGTCCGCAGAATCGGTGAGTCATGCGTCTTGGAAACCGACGTTATGCGTGTACATTTTCTGTGTTCTGTTGCCAATCTGCTTGTTTGCGGGACAGAAAATCCCAGTTTTCTGGACAAAATACCATGCTACCTTTCCTGAGATCGACTAATTCAACCACGCCGTGAAAAATGCCCATAAAAATCCATGGCCTTATTAGCTGGATTCGAACCAGTGGCTTTTGTAACTGGTGTGGAGAGGAAGGTGCTTATATGCACTACATAATACCCACGAGGAAGCAGGGAGTTTGCAGCTTTTTATTTTATTATATATATATATATATATTTTTTTTTTTTTTTTTTTGTGCAAATCCAACATAAATACCTCGTGCAGAGCTAAAATTATATATATGGACTTGATTACCGAGAATTTTTTCATAGTCATTTACAGTGCACGGCTACTTTAACAGTATTGAAGGTCGTCCTTTAACCTCTCAGTAGTCGCTTGACCTCCTGTGACATGATTCTTACTTTCGGTCAAACCACGGTCAGACCACGATCCAGTTAAATATCGGAGGGCAGGTTTTCTATAGAAATCATATACAACTTAAGTTGATGTTCACATTACTGATCACAATCAAGTCACGTGCCGGTCACATCACTGTCGTATCCAGGTATCACCGTAAGCATGACGACCAGGTTTTTAAGCGTTTTCTTAGATAGACCTAGTGTTCACTTATATGCACGGTTAAGGTGGGGGGGGGGCATATGGTCCCTTTACCCTCCCCTGACTAACCCCCTAGGTCATATGACCGAAGCCTTTCTTTGAAGAAAACGTGTGCGGGCCGTGACCCGCGTTTTGTGCCGAAAAGGATCAGTGCGAATATTGTTCCATCTCTCATATTTTCAGTGTCATTTTTATCATGATGAAGAGAACGAGATAAAGAATTTCATTTTTGTTCGAAATGGATGAAAAATTGATAGAACTATATCTCTTTCAGAATTATTAAAGCCAACCTGCTCTGTCACAATACAAAACAGCCGCCTAAAAACACCCGAATCAAGACTTCAATGTATTATTTAGATAGTCTTCATGCGAGTGACACCCATTTAATCTTCCGTCCTCAGGTTCATCTTATTTAGCAACGTTTTCTCCACCGTAGCAGCAACAGTTTCTCAAAGTTAATATTTTCTGTTATAAACGTTAAAGATGATACCTGGATGTGTACAAATTTTGTAGTTACTATTTAATAAAAGCTCGTTTGAAAACTATCCATTAATATTATATATAATATTGGTGTGGTGTAAACACACCACTCTTAAACAAACAAACAAAAAAAAAAAAAAAACTACGTTAGTAGGTAGCGTGAAGGCATCATTTTATCTGTATCTCATATTGTGCTCTTCATTCCCGACGAGTTGCCATGTATTGCACTACCTTGAATAAGTAACACTTCACTAAAAGAAAACTATTGTTACTTATTCTCAGTGCGCACCACCACCCAGACGGCACCCTTTGAAATATGGTATGGGATAAAGATCTCTGTTATCCTCATACTATCCCCATTAGACTTAGGAAAGCCAAAAATATGTACGAATGTGATAGTCGGAGAGGAAGAAAGGGACAGTTACTTCTTCAACTCACACCACTCAAAAACTCAAATTCCTCGAATAGGCAACGCTTCCCCAGTAGAGAAGATTGTTGTTACCTATTCTCGGCAACTCCGTGGCCATCAGCAATCTCCCATCCCGAAGGCACCGTTTCGGAGCTAATTGGCTTCTCTTCAGCGGGCCGACATGACAATTCAGTTGTGAAGATAAACACACAATATCAGAGATGCCAGGTGTACCTGATAATATTTAAGTAAAATTAAATGCAACAAGGCAGCATATCTTTAAGAGTATAATATATGATATTGGTGTAAACACACCATAGACAACTCTTATGCCGACCGGGCTAGCCGGGTGGGTAAAGTACCTACCTAGCAACCCAAAGGTCGCGGGTTCGATTCCCGCCTCGGGCTTGGATCAAAGTACTGCAAAAACCTTGGGAGGTGCATTATGGCCACAGAAGCCTATGTGCCAACAACTACCAAAAAAAAAAAAAAAAAAAAAACAACTCTTAAACAAACAAAAAAAAAAAAAAAAACTACGTTAGTAGTGTGAAAGGCATCATTTTTTCTGTATCTCATATTTTGCTCCAACATGAAAGGCCAACAAGCCTTGAAACAGTGCCGTCTGGGTGGTGGTGCCCACTGAGAATAAGTAACAATAGCTTCTCTTTTAGTGAAGCGCTACTTATTCGAGGTAGTGCAATACATGGCAACTCGTTATGAAGGAAGAGCACAATATGAGATACAGATAAAATGATGCCCTTCGCACTACTAACGTAGTTTATTTTTTTTATTTGAGTTATTTATGGTGTGTTTACACCAGTATTATATAGATTATTGTACTCTTAAAGATATGATGCCTTGTCGCATTTAATTTTACTTAAATATTAATATTATATTATCACTTACCTTAGTGAAATATCTTACCTGGTGAAAGAGCTTCACAGAGTTGTTTTCCTTCTGTGTATTGCCTTCAATTTTCTGAAGTATCGAAATATTATTGTATATACGAAAGTAATGGAAACTTTGGTTTAGTCATCTATTAGTTCTCTATATAATCTGAAGAACTTCTCTCTTCTTTTCACTTTTTCAACTTTTGAGGCACACAGAAACGGCTTCTGTCTTTGGATTTTTCCATCTCTTTGTCTTTCTCGTCCAAGAATGTGCAGTTTAATCAAAGTGAAAGTCGAAAATATGTTTCTTCTTCACTCCCACAGACATTGCGGTAAACTTCTTTAAATAAGACTGATGAAAAACCGTTGAATGATTGGGCAGTGTTACCGGACTGTGCTTTGGCTGAAAGCAGGAAACGAACGTTAGTCGCGTGGATGGCGATTGATCTTCAGTTTAAATTTCATTTTTAAGCTTGTGGATTTTTTAAAAAATTTTTTTTATTGCATATAATTTCACAATAAATGTGCTTATTTGATCTAATCAAAGACATAAACTGGTTTTAAATTTCCGGAAGAAAAGCAGCCATAAATAATCATCTGACATTCAACGTTGACAGAACGTTCGTGTAAAGTGTCGATGGTGAATATTCTACCAATGATGACAGAAATATTGAATATTTGTCTTGAAATATTGAATAGAAATATTGAATATTCCAATCGATCAGTAGATTATTATTTTTAGAACTTTCATCGTGGAATAATCCGATGTTCAATACGAACAGAATATTTATTAATATTTTATATGCGTTTAGCATAGAGTAAAGATATTGTTTTCCATGAAATGTGAAATATTTTATTCAGTAAATGTACAAAATATTTACTGTATTGTATTGTATTGTGTGTGTGTGTGTGTGTGTGTGTGTGTGTGTGTGTGTGTGTGTGTGTGTGTGTGTGTGCGCGCGCGAAAAGAATTAGTCGGTGATATATATATATCACCGACTCTAATTCTTTTAGAACGCAGCGTGTCAAAATATACTTGCACATTTAAAATAAGAGCAAACGAGGACACTGCGCTCTAAAATCTAAGAGAACTAGCGGTGCCACCCGTCCTGTACTTTTGTCCCTATGTCCGGTGCTTTTAATTGACGTTGAGTGAAAGGTAAAAACTGAAATATGTCCGGTATTTTCAAGCAATGTCCGGTTGTTGTGCCTACGGAATTGCTAACATGGTAGTGGGTACATAGTATGTTTTTAAAATATTTTATGTAAAAAAATAGGTTTATTATATACATTAAAGGATTTTGTTCGAAAGGTTTTTTTTTAACGATATTTTTCATTTTTGAAGGTGGCAACCCTAGCATAAACTAAAATGATAATAAGGACAAAATAAGGTAACTACTGGAATGAACAGCTACTCAAACGCAACAATGCAAAATGCCAAGTAGAATTGCAACGCGATTAGTCAGGTGGATGACTATTGGGGTCCAGGCCAATTTGTATGCAACTCAGAAAAGTAACCGCAGCTGACCTTGATTCACACAGAAACAATAAATTAGCTTAAGACAGGACGATATTGAGAGCTGCACTGCTGTAGGTGCAATTCACACCCACGCGACTACTGAAGAGTTAAGGATTGGGGGAATTTACTATTACAGGTATAGGAACTTAATTCAAGGTTATGAGAGTTTACGATTGCCGCGCCGTTTAAACCATAACGGTATGAGGAGCCAGTAAGTAGTACAGAGTGATGATACTCGTAAAAGTAAAGAGACGTCCACTCATTTGTCAAAGCCTTGATGTGTCGACGCCCCTCTGTAGATTTTGTGTTCTTGACTAATGATCATATTTCCCGGACGTACAGTATTTTGGTCTTGTGTTGGCAACATTTTGGAATTACCTTTCTTGTTGTAAACTATCATTTATTTTATTCTTTATTATGGATTCAACGTGCAATACGTTCTGACAGCAAATGTACGAAAAAGAGCAATTTATTTGGCATATTTATTGATCCCCTTAATCCCTTATTTTATTCCAAACCTTAATCTTGCCAACCCTGGTTCTGCCAAATAGTTTTGATTAACATTTTTCACTCCGCTGTTGGCAAGGGATTCCTCTACGAGTCTCGATTCCTCTGCATTGCAAATTGGTGCAATGTATTGACCTAAATTTGTGTGTGTGTAATTAAATCTTTTTTTTTTTTGTATTAATAATAATAGGAACCTTATATTAGCATTAGCAGACGCATATGATGCAAGAAAGCAAGCTTATATAGCGTCAGCCAAAACAACAAAAAAAAAAAAACTTCCCGTTTCACCCATCCATTCACTCCAAAAGTTTACCCAGTTCTTTTTTGAATTTGTTTAAGCCATCAACTTTCACAACGACAGATGGAAGTTTGTTCCAGCAATCGACCAACGCCGGTTAAACGAAAATTTTCGCACATCTATTCTACGACTGTTTCCTCAATTTGAGTTTATGCACCCTCAGGTTTGTTCCAAATTTATTTATATGAAACAACCAAAAGGTCAGTTAGAGTGCTTAAATTTTGGAGTCAAACAATATCTAGATTTAAATTCACAAATGCAGGGTTTTTCAAATCTATTCTCTTGCTTTACCTGTTATAAAGATGATCGTATTCCACATACTACTTGGTTTATTATATAATCACAAATAACCATCTCGAGAGCAAACATACACCGATAGATAATCCCCGAGATCGAAATCTGCATGCAAGCAATTTAAAAAAAAAATTAGGAAATTCTTAATTAAATTCTTAAAATACCTCTTTCAATGGTAGGTAGATACGGATAGTTTCGTCGAGACTATTTTTACCTTGGGATACACGGGGGAGGGGGGGGGATAATGTTTTCTGTCAAAAGGTAAATTATTGACCTTACTTAGTGGGGAAAACCTAAATTGCGAACCAAGCAATCTGAGCCTTCCCTGTGAATACTTCAGCAGTGAATAGTACAGTAATTGTTTAGAAATGTGTCACCGGTTATAATCTCGGAATTTACATCTCACTCATTAAGAAATTTCTTCCCTTTTTAATTTTGATTTCAAGATGATTCATGAATGGAAATTACTTAAAATAAAGTTCAATCACACACACACCACATTTTGTGCTATGCACTCTATATCTATCTCTTTCTACCTTTTTTAATATTCATGCATGCATGCATGCATGCATGTATGTATATTCATACTCCTTGTCAATTGCCGCAACTATACTTGCGGAAACCCTAACCTTATATTGGAGAGTCTATGGAAGAAAATGTACATCCGCAAATAATATAGTTCCACTAAAAGTTTTCAACATAATGATTCCAAATTCTATTTTTAATACAAGTTTAATCGAAAATTATGCGCTACAGGTGACCCCCGCTTAACGCTGATAATTCGTTCCGGAAAAACAGAGCGCTAAGCGAGCGCCGCAGTCCCATAAGGTCCCATATGTATTTGTGAGTTGCGGTCGGTGCCATATGATATTTCCTAATCGATAATAAACGGTAGTGAAAAGATGCACAAATTTCGGTCAAAATATTTAATATTCAAATATTTGTACATATAAAATATTCTGCATTATATACGTATATAATTATGTGGTAACTACTTATGTTTCAAATTTAAACTTAAAATGCCAATTAAAATCATGAATTTAATTGATCTAAATTGATTTAATTTAATTGATGAATTTAATCAAGAAAAATATGTCCATTTTGGGTTGAACTTTGACCCTCTTCCAAATAAACTAAAAGGGGTATTAATTTTAAATCCCCGCAGAGTTATCACCCAACAATAAAGTCAACCGATCCTTCGCCGCTTTGAAACCTGGCATGTTTTTTTTCTTCTTTCAATATGAAACTTCTTTTAGGCATTCGTTTCCACAAAAGTCCTGCTTCATCTATGTTAAAAACTTGTTGAGAAGTATAACACACACAATACCAATCTTCAATAATTTTAACAAGTTCTTTTTTGAAAGTTTCGGCTCCTTAATCTGCACTTGCGGCTTCTCCCTGGATTTTAAATCTATTCAACCGGCCCTTACTAGTTTTAAATGGTTCCTTTTTTTTTTTTAGGTGAGTTTTCTTCAGATCATCATATTGGCTAATCTCTCTCTCTTTTTTTTATATTTATTTTTTTTATAATATTTAACTTAACTGAATTCTGCATTGGATATTATCTTCAATAAAATTAGTCTTTCCATTTCAATCCTAATAGCCGGCCTAGCCCTAGTTGCTCGCAGTGGAACAGCTATCCCTTCCCTCTGCTAAAATTAATTCTTTATTATTTTTTTTTTTATAATTGTTCTTACAGTTAAACTTGCAACTCCTAAATTATGGCGCACATCCGCTTGTCTTTGACCGGAATCGATTCGCTTCAAAACGTCTAATTTAATTTTCAAATTCAGTATTTTCCTTACCTTTATAGTCTTCGTATTGCGCCCAGACGTTGTTGCTTTTTCATTCTTATCGGCCGTTATTAACTCTTCGAAAATGTAACTGCGTTGGTTGCATTAATTATGATACAATGTTCGAGTAAACTGTCCGTTACGCACGATGTCTAATACTGTATTGAGTGATGACTAGACTTCGGATAACGCATATAACGCAAATATTACAAGCAATATACTTGATCATTTTTTAAAATGTTGATCTCGAAACTACGTAACAAGTCACTGTACTGCAATTAAATTAGCGCGAAAGAAAATTTCACTGAGCGTGGGAAAATTACTCAAGTCGGCGTGGGAAACGTTTTAACCGTATTTTTATATTCATTTTCAAGCTATCGACTCCATCAAATGAAACTATTTCATTAATTAAATATGCCAAAAATGCAATCTGTAAAAGAGCGTTATAGTGATCTGTGATAGCGTTATAGTCAGATACGGGTTATAATATAAGAACAGCGTTATAGCGGATCAGCTTAAAGCGAACCGCATTATAACGGGGCTTGCTGTACTGTATATGTAAATATCTATCCACATAGTTAGTTATTACCCAATAAGCTTTCGGCTTCTTCTCTGTGTGAGGGAAGTTGATTTTCTTTTTACTTGTTTCCCCTGTACCTTAGTATGAGACCAGTGGTTTGTATATCACTGTGTTCTAGTTTACTGAGTTAACACTGGATATATCACTTTAATTCTGTCTTTAGTCGCTCCCCACGTAATTGAATAGTGTCATAAAGTCTATGTATGGTAGGTGAGTGTTGGGAATTTGTTTAAGCTGACAGTGGGGTATTTACCCTGTTTTGGTTCCGTTTCAAAGCTAACTTGTTACTCACTACCTTGTTAGGCTTAATACTGTTTTTCAATGGCAGCCATAGAATAACAGTAGCTCATACTGTCAGTTAACAAATTTATTTTTCTCGTGGAGTCTGCTGCCATATTGTCTTCACTATAGGAATGGCGTCCTAACAATCAATTTTGGAGGGAAAGTATTGGAGGCTGCCATTGCTATGGCATCACAGTACTTCACTACTGTGAAAATGGTGAATAAGTGATATTACTATATTGACTTAGCCATATTGTGATAAATGTTTAAGTTTAAAGAATATATACTATAATGGCAACTGTCTTGGGCATCTTGGAGGGAATACGTCAATGAAGGTCGCCATTTTGTGACGGAAGCTATCATTTTATGTCTTTGCTTAATACGTTATACTGTATATGGTGAGTTAGGATACCTTGGTAATTTTTTTTGGCTGGTGCAGCATAAGCCACAGGTTTCTTCGCACCATATGGCTATTAATAATAATAATAATAATAATGTACTAAGGCTTGTTAGGTCTTGGAACTCCTCATTGAATATTTGGGTATAGTGAAATATTGAATCTTGCTTTCAAGTAGCTTGCAAATTAGATTTGGGCTACTTTTGTTAACTTTGAGTGCTTTTAGCAGGTCCCCAGAGGGTCGTAGCTGGGTGATATTTTGGAAAGGGTAGGAAATCACTTTTCAGAATTTTTATGGCGGGGTGCTGCCGGATGATTAAGGAACTATAAATTATTAAACCTTGGATATTTCTGTAATAGTATCCAACCTGTGGTGAGACTTAGTTATTCGACGACATATATTCAAATTAAATTCAAACATTGAATTGTTATGTTTTAATTTGGAAGACTTAGATTGTTTTGTGGGTGTCTGGTTGAGTGTTGTTAGAGCCTTTCCCCTGATATTACTCACATTTAATTAATCTAGTGCCATGGACTGTTTGATACCAACCAAAGACTTACTGGTACAATTGGTGTGATAATTTTTTTTTTTTTTTTTTGTTTTAGTTATTTAATATCTATATAATATCGGCGTAGATACACCATAGATAACTCTTAAGAAACTACGATGGTAGTTCTCTCATATTGTGCTCTTCCTTCACAACGCAAAATTACAAGCCTTCGGGCTTCAAAATTTTACCTCTTCAAGTTCTCTTGCTTCTTAGATTTTCCAACTAGTGTTTTCCTCTTTCATATTTCTTCTTTTTCCTGAGCGCGCACACACACACACACACACACACACACACACACACACACACTTGCCGGCTATAAATAACCTACAGATGCTACAGCGGTATATAGGGGTAACCCTGAAGGCCGCAATCAATACAAGAATACCTTGTCCCTTCCTTCACAACGAGTTGCCATGGTATTGCACTACCTCGAATAAGTAACGCTTCACTAATAGAGAAGACTACTGTTACTTATTCTCAGTGAGTAGACTAGGAAAGCAAAACCAAGAGAGGTGCATTATGGCCACAGAAGCCAATGCGCCAACAACTAATAAACAACAACAACAACATTCTCAGTGAGTGGCACCATTTCAAAGCTATTAGCCTATCATCGTTGGGTGGGCAGGTACTCTGGTATTGCAGACATGACAACCCAGTTATGAAGATAATCACACAATATGAGAGATGCCAAAAGGTTTATATGATAATATTTAAAAATAATTAAATGCACAAGGCATAATACTTTGAGTTAAGAGTTTAATAGTTTCCGTGGTATTGCACTACCATTGTGACTATGAGATACAGAGCAAATAATGCCTCCCACACTAACTACCATCGTAGTTTCTTAAGAGTTATCTATGGTGTATCTACACCGATATTATATAGATGTTTAGTTATTTTTAAATATTATCATATAAACCTTTTGGCATCTCTCATATTGTGTGATTATTTTCATAACTGGGTTGTCATGTCTGCAATACCAGGGTACCTACCCACCCACCGATGATAGTCCAATAGCTTTGAAACGGACACCGATGAGGGGCCAACTAGCATTGAAACGATTGCCAGTTTCAAGTGATATTCACGGAATTTCCTAGAATAGGTAACAACAGCCTTCTCTACTGGGGAAGCGTTGCCTATTCGAGGAATTTGAGTTTTTGAGTGGTGTGAGTTGAAGGAGTCTGTCCCTTTCATTCTTCTACACTGTTTCTTTTCCTCTTCCACTCCTACTATTACTTTCCCTCTACCTTTTTGCTTTTCTAAGTCTAATAGGGACAAGTGGATAGTCGAGTTATTATCCCAAACATATTGAAAATAGCTTTGAAACGGCCACCGATGAGGGGCCAACTAGCCTTGAAACGGTTGCCAGTTTCAAGCGATATTTACGGAATTTACTAGAATAGGTAACAATAGTCTTCTCTACTGGGGAAGTATTGCCTATTCGAGGAATTTGAGTTTTTGAGTGGTGTTAGTTACTGTCCCTTTCATTTTTCTACACCGTTTTTTTTCTTCCACTCCTACTATAACCTTCCCTCTAGTTTTTGCTTAAAAAAAAAAAAAAAAAAAAAAAAATCTGTTTATACTCCGGCACGACAACCAAGTCAGTAGAGTTTACAATAAATCGTCAATACAAATATTTATCGTATTTAGTAGTCACGGGCTTAAGCCCCGGTATACTCAAGGAGCGCGTGCTATGCACTCTCGCTCCTGACCACTGGGCTACGTCAGGCCTATCTAAGTCTAATAGGGACAAGTGGATGGTAGAGTCATTATCCCACACATATACAAAATAGCTTTGAAACGGTGCCGTCAGGGGGAGCCTGATATTCACGGAGTTTCCTAGAATAGGTAACAACAATTTTCTCTAATGGGGAAGCGTTGCCTATTCGAGGAATTTGAGCTTTTGTGTAGTGGGAGTTGGAGTAACTGTACCTTTCTTCCTTCTACGGCATCACTTCCTCTACCTCTCCTACTGTTACCTTCCTACATCTGTTTTGCTTTCCTACGTCTAATAGGGATAGTATGAGGATAACAGAAATCTGTATTCCATACCATATTTCAAACAGTGCCGTGCCGTCTGTGTGGTGGTACTTACTGAGAATAAGTAACAATAGTCTTCTCTATTAGTGAAGCATTACTTATTCGAGGTAGTGCAATACCACGGCAACTCGTTGTGAAGGAAGAGCACAATATGAGATACAGAGCAAATGATGCCTCCCACACTAACTGCCATTGTAGTTTCTTAAGAGTTATTTATGGTGTATCTACGCCGATATTATATAGATATTAAACTCTTAACTCTTAAAGTATTATGCCTTGTGCATTCACTTAGTTATTTTTAAATAGTTATTTAATACAAAATTAAACTGTTTATTTATTAATCACAGTATGTCTGATGAAACTGCAACAACACCGTCAATGCCTGGCTATTTAACAATGACACCAGAGATTATGGATGCTAATGTTGAGGAATTTCCAGAACCTTTTGTACAATTTGCTAACATTCTAGAACAACAGTTCACTCCCTTGAAAGTGAACAAAGAAGGTATAAATACTTCTGGAAATAGTCAAGGAAATGGCCTTGTGCAATTAAACGATACAACTATCATAGATTATGTGTTTGCGTTAAAAAAACAATTTATTCAACATACTTAAAGGGGGATTTAAAGTAACACCATCAAAGATAGCGGAAATAGGTAAAGTGTGGAACGCGATGGAGCGTTTGCTCCTAGAATTACCGATAGAAAATGAAAAAAAAAAAAAAAAACTTAAGACGGAATTGACATGTAGAACTATGCCTGTATCTATCCTAGCGCCAACATATGCAAGTGTTGCTGCTTCCAATTCCAGAGTTCCACTGGGAAGCCAAACTAAACATGTAATCATTGTTAGAGCGGAAGAGAATAGTGAATTGAAAACGAAGAGATTGAAAAGGTTGTTTCAAAAGATTTTAAAACAGAATTTAAGAAGTTGAAATTAAGTCAATTAGTAAAGCCGTGACCAAGGTATTGTCGTAGAAACTGCTACTGGAAATGATTTGGAAACTCTTACAAACTGCAGTAAATTTAAAGAACATAAGCTTAATATTGATTTGCCCAAATATTCAATTGACATTAACAAAGAAATTACAGACAAAGAATTCCTTGATGATTTGTATGGAAAGAACTTAAGTGAATACGGCATTGAGGAAGATGAATTCAAAAAGTAAGTAGAAGTGAGATTCAGGATTAAATCTAAAAATAAGAACAATTGTCATTGGATATGTGAACCTTCCCCTACCGTTAGGAAGAGTTTATTAAATTCTGGTCGTGTTTACAAAGGATGGTCTACCCGTCGAATCAAAGACTTTGTCATTGCCTACAGATGTTTCAAATGTCTTCGGTACGGCCATTCTGCCCGATTCTGCCAACATACGGAAGGTACCTGCGGTCACTGTGGTGAACAAGGTCATCAAATCGATGCATGTCCTAAGAAAGACTATCTGGCCATTTGCCGTAACTGGAGATTGCGTAAAAAGAATTCAAACCATTCGTACTTAGCAAGAGTCCCTTAGCCAGAAACTGGTAACTCCGTTATATACACATGTATTTTATACAAATTCATACGATATACAGATTCATACATTCGAGCACAAGAAATAACCAAAACAAGAACAAATTCTGTATAATACGTATTACAGAAATAATAGTATTAGTGAATCACTTCAGTTGAATGCTAATCACAACATGAAAATATTAGCTTTACAGCAGGTGTACACTTACATGGGCGCTGTTAAAAGTCTGCCTTTCGCATCAAAAATAATTCAGTTGGACTCAGAAATTATTGGACATGCAACTGTTGGACTTTGGGCGGCTGTGGTAGTTGTGGACCCAAAAATTAGTCGCTTAAATTGCAGGATTATGCTCCACGCATGCGGCGTCAGCCTGCCTAGAGGGTTCCTTTGGGTAGGTATATTTTATTTCCATATACAGCAGTACCCTGCATAGCACTGATAATTGGTACCGAAAGTATTCCGTGTTATGTGAAACCGTGCTGATTGTGGTATAATTATAATGGGTTTTAATTGAATGCGTATCAGAGAAACAGTCTATAAACAAATTATAATAAATCTATAAACAATTGGAGCTTGATAGCCAATTAGGATTTGAAATTTTAAAAAAAAAATATTGCAAAAATTTGTTTAATGAAAAGGTAACATTATGAGAGACCAGAAAAAAGTTTTAAAAAAGGCCGTTGTTTTTTTAGGTATTTCAATAACGAAGTCTGGTGAAGTCGTCTCTTCTTTTTCTTGGTGTTCAAGCCTTTGTAGCATCGAATCCCATGTTGTGAAATTTGCCGTATCTTTTTTTTTTTTTTTTTGATTTGGTAGTTGTTGGCGCATCGGCTTCTGTGGCCATATTGCACCTCCCAAGGTTTTTGCAGTACTTTGATCCAAGCCCGAGGCGAGAATCGAACCCGCGACCTTTGGGTTGCCGGGCAGGTACTTTACCCACTCGGCTAGCCCGGTCGGCCTGCCGTATCTTGATGCTATGTCCAACATTCAGATTCCCATTCATAATCGCCTCGCAGGCCATATAAACCACCCAAAAATCTTTCTCCAATCTTCTGTTGAAAATACTTTTGGTGCCACTTCAGAATTGTTTTCCTCTTCTTCATATGCGGTTTGCTCATCAATTTCAAGGAAAGTTGCACCATCTAAGTCACTTGCATGCGAGTCAGTGCAGTCACATACATTGACAGATTCCAAAGTTTCGAATCTCAAGTTTTTTCCGATATTCACAATGTCTTCAGCAGTTGTCTGAACTTGCGATTCAAAACCAGTGAAATCATTTACCAAATGGGGAAAACATGCTGCCAAAACAATGCATGTTTTTGGCAGTGATTTCTAGCCAAGATGCAGATATATTTTCGATCGTATTTAAAGGGGTAAAAAAAAAAGCGAAATGAAAAGTTTAAAAAGCTGTCACGTCTTCTCAACGACAAGATGAAATTAAGAATACTGAATACTGTTGCAGCTGACTGCCTGAGGGGAGTTGTTATCACATGTGCATGTGAGACAATAGAGTTGGCACCGCAGCACATATGTACCGTACCTAGGCTACGACAATGCAAGCACATATAGAGTACGTGTCTAGGCTATTGAATGAGTTTTAATATGTAAAGTAAATTTTCGACTTAAACTTAATTGAAAACCGTGTTATAGTGAAACCCGTGCTGTTTGAAGCCGGGCTAAGCGAGGTATTGCTGTACATACTATCAATGCAGCCAGAATCATCAACCTATTGAGCCATTTTTTAATTATCTTAAGAATGCTTTACACAGGCTTATGGGAAGGCGTGTTGTTATTTGTATGGACGCCAACGCATCTTCCACTTTGTGGAATAGTCTCAATACTCATTCCAAGGGAGAACTCTTAGAAGAATTCATAGTGACCAATAATCGGACACAGTGTAATACATTCGGCCGTCCTCCTATGTTTGCAGGCCCTCCGTAGCCAGGTGGGAAGGAGCAGCAGTGCGTAGCACACGCTTCTTGATTAGACCGGGGTTCGAGCCCGTCACCAACAAATACGGAGGATGCGGAAAGGTCACGGAATGACCATCGCATATCCCGGAGCAATATGGTCTTAGTTGCTAATGCTCCTAAAAACCAAATAACATAACATAATATTACTGACAAATGTCTATTATGAGGAATGCCTTTCGCCAATAGTTGACTTCAAGGAAAACTTTCTTCCGCTGTCGAGTTTCGCGGACCGTGTATTTAAAAGCAGAAAGAGAATTATGAGTATTGATCATTGAGACTGAAGATTGTTTCAGTAATGTCAGAATTGTGGTAAGATCTTGTTGTAATCAGGGAGATTGTACAACAATTTAAAGACTGCTTTTTGGTTCGAGAACCTTCCTAATGTCTTGTAAATATAAACTGATTAATACTTGATTATCTTGTGTTTTAGTGCATGGTTTCCACTTGATTGTACTATTGAATTGTAAATATGTTATAATAGTCACCTCAGTGATTTATTGAGGTTGTTGTTGGCGGAGTTAAAATTAATTTGATAACATTGTTGATTTAATGGTATTGGTTACACATGTTAATCATAAAAGTTAAAATTAGGATTAAAAGGGGGGAAAAAAGTACTTATCTTCTGACAATAAATTGTCGGCCTGAATAACTATTCTTGAAGTTTTAGTTTAAACTTGGTTAAAACTGTCTGATTCACAGTTGTAGATTTGTATAACCACAAAATATATTTTGAATAAGTTTAAGTTGATACTTCAACCTCTAGGACCCAGTTTGAGTCCTTGAGATTGTCGCAGATATTCTCTCAGATATGCCAGACAAGCTGTACTGTGGCTACCTGGGAGTCTAAAACGCTGATAGAACTGATATTCGGGTGACATTCAAGTCAAGTGGACCCAATTTCGGCGAAGTCCGGACGGTCTGTGATAGCCAAATCCTCTGCTTGCACCTTCACGATGGTGGGACCGTTAGTAATCCTGTGTATAACCGTCGCTACCGTAATAATAATGCCTGATCACTGCGTTTTTGACGTCATCATAAGTGGGCCACAAGGATTTGTTGTTTTTAGGAGCATTAGCAACTAAGGCCATATTACTCCTTGAATATGCGGTGGTCATTCCCAGACCTTTCCGCATTCTCCGTATTTGGCGGTGAAGGGCTCGAACCCCGGTCTAATCAAGAAGCGTGTGCTGCTGCTGCTTCTTCTCGGGACTGTTTGTTGTAAATGCCTCTTTTGTCAAATAGCTTGGATAATTTGTAAAATGTGATGGAATAGCTCCGTGAATTAATTTTGGATGCTTGAAATCTACGGCGAATCTCTGTGTTTTTTTTTTTTTTTTTTTTTTTATTCAATTTAGATGCCCGTCTAACTTTCTGGAATGGCTCGAAATGAATCTGACATATTGGTATTGGCGGAACGCGATCCACAGAGCGGCCAAGAGAATAGGTGATCGCTGTGTGGTCAGAAGTGGTCCATGCTTCATTAACCTTCCACTTGAACTTTCCAGAAATAGTCGGCGTGGTCAGGGTGATGTCGATGGTACTTTCCCAGAGGGTGCTACTGTATGCAGGGAGATTTCCAGGCTGGTTGAGTACTTGTAGTCTGGAAGCAAGGATGGAAAAATTTTCTGTAGTTCCTGCAAAGCTGGTTGTGTTATTAGTGCTCCCGGAATAAGGATTAAAAAATGTGTTAAAAAAGTTTTATCATGGAAAAGAATATATGTAGAAGATAGAGCTCAAGACGGTGAGTAAAACAAGTCTTTACTGACAGCTGCCAGACAAAAACTCGCGCTGCTGCGATCGTTTAAATATCTTGAAAAATTCCAATACTTTAACATTGAATATGGAATTCAGTTAACATAGAGTTTTTTGGCTGGCAGTTTACATATATTGAGGTGGCCTTATTCACACACACTTGTGTTGATTAAGAGCCTTACCATTCTGGAACACTGGGAGGCTGATTGTGATGCTGGGGACATAGTTTTCATCGATTAGCATCAATCGCCAGCCTGATATTGAAGAAAAATCTCGGCCACCATGCCAACAATATAATACATTGGAACAACAGGAGCCATATTGCCTTCTTCACCAACAGGCTAACAAAGGAATTGGCGGGAAGACCGCTGGTCACCAGACATCCGGGTTTTTGGGGCTACACTAGTTAATGCACGTTCATAGACACGTTGCCATGGCAACCAGTGTCAACTGAGGCAGTTGCATATAACAGGGTGCATAATTTTAGGACCACCAACTTTGAGACCTTATATCTTGGCCCCTAGTGAACATACAGTTATGAAAATTGAAATATGTATTCTGGGGAAAATTACTTCATCCCCTTGTGACTTGTACCGCCATCTGGTGGCCCTTTCGGGAGATCGATAATAACTTTTGAACGGGTGGCCCGACCCCCACAAAAATTGGTACTCGGAATTTTGGCATCAACACCCATCAGCACACCAACTTCAACCATATCTGATAATAACTTCGCCTTAAACGGGATGAAAAGCGAAAGGGTTTTTCATCCCGGAAACTTTTAGGTGGCATAACTTCCACTCTAATTGACTGAGGAAGCTCAAACTTCAAACCTACCACTCACCAATGGTCCCCAAGAACTAGGCACATTCGCGCCCTCCAGCGGAGTACCCATTTCGACTAGGAAGCCATTGATTGGAATCCACAAGAATCCACATAACTTCCTCCCAAATTGCCTGAGGAAGCTCAGAAATAAAACCCAACATCCACCAACGGTCCCCAACAACTTGGCACACTTGCGCCCCCCTAGCGGAGGATTCAACAGGACTTGACGGCTAATTGCCTAGAATCCACAGAACATTGACTCTAATGCATCCGTGGGCGTGGTCCTTTCAACAATGGATTCAACGCCGGATACCTCCTCATTGTCCTCTGAACCACAGCTAGATAACTGGAGCATGGACACTTCAGACGAAGCACCTTCTGTAAACCCAACGAACAACTCAGTGGCAAGACTGAAAGAAGCCGTAGTCGCCTTAGTTGCCCTGAAGAAGGGTGATCCTGCAAAAGGCGCCAAACAAGACACAACTAGCAATACCATCGATAAGGTAATTAATGAGAATGGAAATGAAATAGTGACGGATAGCCATAGCTACATCATAAACAAAAATGACAATCTGAATGATTCCTTAGTTGAAGATAATGTAGAAGCCATGAGCACCCTTAGGAAACACTTTCTAAACACTTGCAAGGTGCAACGGGTCATCACCCCCCAACTGGTCGCGGATCTGCTTGATCTGTGGGGTGACCTGGAGAAAATAGTTACGAAAACAACATTGGAAAATCAGAGATTAAGAACGATCATTGACTGCAAGCAAATGTCGTCCTCCACTCCAGTATATACCTATGCGCAAGCCGCCACACTTAGAGTCGACAAGAAAACTGAAGCACAGCTGGCCCCAGCTGGCTCACAGGCTAGACATGTGGTACTGATAAAGGCAAACCCCCAATGTGTCCATCAGACTAGTGATGAGGTCAATAAGGCCATCACTAACAACCTAAAAACGGAGTTAAAAAATATAAAAATCAAATCGATCAGACAAGTTAGAGACAAGGGGGTAGCAATAGAGACCGCCACCCAACAGGATTTAGATAAAATTAAAAACTGTACAAAACTTAATGAAATGAATCTCACCGTGGACTTACCAAAAAAACTAAACCCCACCATGGTCATCTATGGTATCCAAAACGAAACTCCAGAGGAGGAGATACTGGAAGACTTATACGACAAGAATCTAAGCAGCACCAAAATAACCATGGAGGAATTCAAAAAGGAAGTGAAGATACGCTTCAAAATGTTTTCCAAAAACAAAAATAGCAAACACTGGGTTGTTGAATTCACTCCCAGAATAAGAAAACACTTAGTGAATATGGGTAACCGTATCTACCTGGGCTGGTCAGTTCATACAGTCAAGGACTTCCTTATTGCCTCCCGTTGCACAAACTGTCTCCAATACGGCCATTCACAAAAATACTGCAGACAACCAAAACCAACATGTGGACATTGTGTATTGGAGGGCCACCAACAATCCTCATGCCCATCAACATCAAACCCTGCCTCCTGCTCCAACTGCCTGTGCAGGAAGCGTGACGCTGCACACTCCTATCGAGACCCATCATGCCCTGAGTTCACCAGAGCACAGGAATTAACCAAACTAAGAACAAATTACATTCAATCCTAGAGCTAACGCCCACAGTACTGTCCGCTTCTGCCAACTTAACTGTCAGCGATCCGCATCAGTCCTGTCAGACCTAGCCAAGCTCTCCCAGGACAAAAGCTTTGACATCCTCGGCCTCCAGGAGCTGTACTCCTACAAGGGCAAGGTCAAAGGCCTCCCCTACTCCTTCAGAATCATCCAATCTGACCCAGCAGTTGACGGATCTGGAAGGAATGCAACCTCAAGAGTCTGGGCAGCACTGGCCGTGGCTAACCCTTCCCTCAGTCAGCCGAATCAATAGCCTCTGCACAAAATACGCAGCAGCTGCGTGCGTTGAGGGTAGTTTTGGGCAACTGTATGTCATCTCCCTGTACATGAGATGCTTCAGAGTCTCCCAGGAGATTGAGCCGTTCGTTAACTACCTCGAAAACGCAATGAATACACTAGTAGGGAAAAGCATAATTATTCTAACGGATGCAAATGCATCTTCACCAATGTGGAACAGCCCAACGGCAGACTCCAGAGGGGAAATCCTGGAGGAGTTGATTGCCACAAAAAATCTTAACATCTGTAACACACCCGGCCACCCACCTACTTTCTCCTCCGCCTCACGAACCTCTCACATCGACATAACACTGTCAACCTCATCCATAGCAGACTGCATAAAAGAATGGAAGCTACATCCCTCATGGACGTCGAGTGACCACTCGGTTACAGCCTTCTCCTTCTGCCCACTCATACACCATGCACTCAGGAGGAAATCCTATGATCTTCCCAGATACAAAATAAGGAACTCAGACTGGGAAAAATTTGACAACCTGGCCAAAACTGCATTCCTTAACAATGACAAAGACCTGGCAAACCTGCCACCTCCTGACCTACTCTTGACAGACTTCATGACGCAGTGCACCGCAATCTGCGACTCCTCCTTTCGGAAGAAGTCCCGCAAACCAAACTACGTGCCCTGGTGGACAATGGAACTCACGGACCTTCGGAAAGCCCTGAGGAAGGCACGGAAGCAACTTAGCCGTGCAAGAAGGACTCAGAGATCGCCAGCTGAAATAGACAGACTAAATGAAAACTACCGCAGTGCACGGAAGCTCTATTTTAATGGAATTTACAAGGAAAAACACAAAGCGTGGGGAAAACTTGTTGAAAAATCCATGAGTACAGACCCTTGGGGCCTAGTTTACAGGCTCATCTTTGATAAGATCCACCCAGGGGAGATCACTCAATCCACCCTGAATCAAAACAATCAGGAGTCACTTACATGGGAAGATTCAATCAACAACCTGCTCGATGGAATCATACAGCAAGACTGTCCCACCGCGGAGGGTACCACCCAAACAATGCTTCGGCTGGACCATCTAACCTACTCGGCCACAAGCTATGAGGACCCCTTCTCCCACCTAGATATAGACCATGCAGTCAGCACGCTAAAATCAGGAAAATGCCCTGGACTGGATCTCCTGGAGGTCACAGTAGTCAAACGAATTTGGTCCATCTCCCCAAACACCCTGATACAGTTGTTCAATTCTTGTCTAAACCACAGTTCCTTCCCCAAGGAGTGGAAGCAGGCAAACTTGAAGTTACTGCTGAAAGGACCGGACAAACCATCCAACCAAGCGTCATCATACCGCCCAATAGCCCTTCTCCCCGTCCTGGGAAAGGTGCTAGAAAAACTACTTGCAGCTAGAATACGCACATTATACAACTCAAAGAGCCTCAATTCCAACTCCCAGTTTGGCTTCACTGCAGGCAAATCAGCGGTTGATGCTATAAACCATGTCCTGGAGTCTATCTCATCCTCGGAATATACCTACATCCTCGGTCTCTTCGTGGACTTCAAAGGGGCCTTTGACACCGTTTGGTGGCAAAGTGTCCTGGAGAGGTTGCGAAGGGCCGGGGTCTCCGCCCCAATCTACCGATTAATGTCCGACTATTTCACAGACCGTAGCCTCGTGGTCTACAATGGATCCTGCTCAGTTACCAGACTGGTCACTCGAGGCTGCCCCCAGGGATCAGTTCTTGGCCCCCTTTGCTGGAGCTTGGTCCTTGACGGGTGGCTCGCCACCGGTCAACCACAAATCACAAAGGTAGCCTTTGCAGACGACCTAATCTTGCTTATAAACGGAAACTCCAGGCGGGAATTGGAAACACTAGCCACGGATGTCCTGGAAGATCTGGACCAGTGGTGCATAACCCATAAGCTAACGCCGACCTGCCCGGCAACCCAAAGTACCGTAAAGTACCTGCCCGGCAACCCAAAGGTCGCGGGTTCGATTCCCGCCTCGGGCTTGGATCAAAGTACTGCAAAAACCTTGGGAGGTGCAATATGGCCACAGAAGTCGATGCGCCAACAACTACCAAATCAAAAAAAAAAAAAAAAAAAAACCATAAGCTAACAATCTCAACAGAGAAAACTTGCCAGATGCTCTTAAAGGGCCACCTTGACCCACGTAGGCCACAAAAGATCAAACTTATGAACACAACAATCAAACTGGTTGAATCATACAAATACTTGGGGTAATGCTGGATAACAAGCTCAGTTTCATTCCTCATGCTAAGTACTTGCTAAGGAAAACCAAAATCTTAACAGGAAACCTAATGAAAATAACCAGGAAATCATGGAAGATAAAGCCATCAACGCTAAGACTATATTATAATACCCTCTTCCTCCCCACTGTTTGCTACGCTGCAGGAGCTTGGGCACCGAGCCTGAGCAGAGGACAAGTCTGCAAAATACTTCTGCGAGCCCAACGCTTCTTCCTCCTGGCCACCTCCAGGGCTTGCCGGACCATCTCTACCGCTGCCCTAAGTGTCATCTGTGGGAAACGTCCAGTAATATACGATGTGATTGACACCTTCCTGCAATACCAAAGAAAACAGCCCATTCCCAAGAGCATAGCACAATACAGCATAGATGCTGCCCTACCAACTAAAGAAGATAACAACCGGCTCAGACAATTGTACTTAGCTGACTGGCAAAGGGACTGGACCGATTCTCCCCTTGGCAGAATAACATTTACATACTTGCCAGAAGTTATAGAAATCAATAAAACAAGCAAGCCCTGGATCAACCCGGGACTCTATACAATGTTTCTACTAACAGGACATGGCAGCATAAATGCCAAGCTCTTCACTTTCAACGATGATATCATCTTTGACTGCAATTACTATGTGGACCTTAGAACACAACTCCAAATTGTAACAAACGTTTACAACCCCAATGACCTGCCAATGCTACTCGACAGCCCCGAGTCCTTCTCAGCGCTGGCCACCTTCGCGGAAAAGGTATTCTCCCGTAGAAAGAGAATACAAGCCACAGGAAACTAGGAACACAAGAATAAACACTGCTACAGACTGTATTGGAATCAATGTAAATCAACGTATTAATTGAGTGCGCTTCAACTCCAGGTCAGGATTGGGCCCTGCGGGAACTGGGCACACTCCAAACCATGTAGAGCCAATGTTGAATTTAAAATACTATGGGTGTGTCCCGTGATCTAGGTCAGGATTGGGCCCTGCGGATCCGGGTGCACAACTATATAGATTGAAGCTGAGTTAACACAAAATGTGTTATTGATAACTGATTCTAAACAAGATAGTAGAACCTGGCTGCCTCCTCGCGGCTAGGGACGGGAGCGGGGGTTGAGGCTCTACTTGCCTTCAGCCCCCTGCTGCTAAATGCCAGATGCCAGCCACAACAACATATACAACACTCCACACACACTAAAATGAACATCAAAGATCTAAGTGCCATCAGCATTAAGAATCCTAAACTAAATTAGTCTAATACGCCATACTACTCTATCTCGCGCCTTCCAAACTTCCAAACCTTAAACTAGCGATAAACTTAATTCTTCCCTAGTTTTTGTCACCCTATACTAAACTAACGCTAAACTTAAACTCCTCGCACGCGCGGGTGTAAATAGTAATCCCAAAGCAAAACGCGGCTAAACCTAAATTAAACTCAAAATAGTCACTGATGTCGTATCAAAATTCAAGTCGTTCTCTTTAGATGAATCATTTCAATTCTTCTGGCAATAACTACCGCTTAATAGACGGCGGACATAGGGGGAACCCTGGAAACCGCCAGTAACCCACATAAATACACACATACACCTGGATGATGGAAATGTATGTATAATTGTATATAAACCTATATAAGTTTTGTATATATATGAAATGAATGTATGTAAATTGTGTGTATTAATAAATGTATGTATACCTGAAACAGTATGAAATATATAAATAAAATGTTATGCTCTCTTCCGAATTTCACTTTACTTATTATTAGCATCTCATAGACGATTGTTATTAGCTTTTACAACTAATGATAACTCAGTCCGCGTACACAGGCCTATAGTTTATCAAAGGTTGAATATAATTACATTTCGTGTATTTATCTACAAGCTTCAATATAAAATTAATATTACGTATCACACAAATATTGAGATTTTTTGAATTCTTAAACAGGCATGCACGCATTTTACTTCAGTGTATCTAATTTATGAAAGGAATATTTTATATATAAATGAAACCACGAAAGCCGAAATTCTGACAAAAATATCTGTTTCATATTCTTAAAAATTCTCGTTCCATTATTGTTAAAATACTCCTATTTAAGATAACTGCTATTAACGTAACACAAACTTATTTTAGCAAACTTACCTTTGAATGTTCAGATGGCACAAATGGTCTTTCCTTGTTATAGCTTTCAACCATTTGTTAGTTAAAACAGTGTACTTCAACGGAAGTCCAAAGACGTGTACTTTCGGACCACCTTTATAATTTCCACGGCATCCAGGAACACATTTTACAGGCATTATTAAAAAAATCAAAGCGCTTTTATGGGATGAAATACACAAGACACGAATAAACAAAAATACTTTTATGAAGTATTTTTGTATTTTACGTTGCTAATGGTCATGGGCAAGGTATTGGAAAGGCTTATCCTAGGCCGTCTAAAAATACATTATCTGAATACAATCCTTCAGTCGGAAAAACAGTTTAGCTTCAAACCTGGCTGCTCAACTGAGGATGCAATGAATAAGCTTAACTGCAGCTCAGACCAGTCAGGAAACCTATATGCTGGCAATCTCAGTTGACTTTTCTGGTGCCTTTGATACTTTTTTGTGGCTCAGCATTGTCAGGAGAGTACACCATGCTCGTATTCCGCAGAATTCTATAACTGTATAAAAAAACTACTTTAGTAACAGAGACATAGCAGTCCAGACCAGACACCAATGCATAAGGCGTAGTGTTACCAGTGGTTGCCCACAAGGTTCAGTGCTGGAGCCCTGTTTTTGGAACCTAGTGGTGGATGAGTCCCCGGAGGCTGACACCGGCCAGGTTGACAAGCTCGCGTTCGCGAATGATCTTATCCTCCTGGTAAAAGGGAACGATAGGAAAGCCCTAGAAGATCAAGCCAACCGTCCTCCAGGTCTCTTACAGAACTGGGCCAATACTCACAAATTAGTTATCTCCAGCAGCAAAACCAAGTCCATATTGCTAAAAGGAAAATTAGACATTAGAAGACAACCCCAAATCACAGGGAAAACTATATGACAAACTAACATTCTATCCTCACCTCACACAAAATGGTCGGAACGTAAAATTATGCTGACGTGATAGCGAGAATTAGTCAAACAGATTGGGGTCTGAAAAGGAAAATAGAGACCCTTATTTACAAGGGCTTGTGTTTTCCTTTTGAGTTTTCCTCTTGTGTTTTCCTCCCAGTCATTACTTACGAAGCTGGGGGCTGGCTCCCTAGGGTGCTTCTTGTTAAAAACAGAGACAAGCTAGGATCCATCCAGCGGGTTATGTTATTAACAAGGGCATGCCGCACAGTCAAGTACTCCTGCATTGATGCTACTGGCTGGTGCACTGCCACTGGATTTAGAAGTTATCAAACGAGGTTCAACTACAGATTGAAGAGGAAGACATCCTCTTCAATATTGACTTACAAAATGGGGTTCAATATTGACTTACAAAATGATTTCAAAAAAGAAAAGAATTCTAGCCTACCTATACCAGATTTAGCAAGGTAGGTGGAGCGCGACACCCAGAGGAGAGGTCACTAGGAGGTTCCTCCTACAGGTTACCCTAGTTGCCCTCCAAACCGCTACCCTGTTTTGCAAAATGACTTTTTGTTACCTTTTTATTGAGAGGGCATGGCTCCCTAAATGCCAAACTTTGTCACCTCGGCCTTCTACAGGACACCAAATGTACCTGTGGTGTTGATGAGGATTGGATTCATGTCTTATATGACTGCCCTAATTGCCATCCCCACAGAAATAGGACGAATACAACGGGGAGATGAACAAATTTTCATCTCCAATGAGATGCATTTCATGGCCTTTTTCAAATTTGCACAAAAGAGTATTTTAAACGAGGAGAATCACCCATGCTGTGAGCAACTAAACTATGACATCCACTACTTAGACAAATATATTTACCTCATCCTACCATCCAATGTTACTGGTCTGACAGAACGCCTTTCCCATCAAAATGAGAAATTTATGGTAATTCAATTTAATTATTATAATTGCATTTAATTATTAGTTATTTATGCTGTGCTCTACTGTATTAAATTCCAACGTACCTCATTTATCTTTCACACAAACTTCCTTATCCTTCAATTCTTTTCATTTACAAATAATTTCGATATGTTAAAATGACTGTGCGTAATATATTATACAAATATACCAATTTACTAAGAAAACAGCAAATAAGGAAATCATATCAGCGAATACAGAGAGTGACTACGAGCATGATGGTAGATTCAATGATTGTGGGCGTAAACGTAGATATGCATGTCTGTATGACAGAAGCTATGTTTAAGTGGATGAATGAATGTATGTTTTGGTGTAGATGTATCTGTGTCTATGTAGGTATGTATTCTGCGCGGCTAGCACAGTGGTATCGTCATCGTTCTTCCCACACCGGGGTGAAAAAGGCCCGGGTTCGAATCCTGTTGATGACGAGAGGAACTTTAATGGGCTTTTTTCGCTCCGTGGCTGAGTTAGTCGGTCTCAGGCGTAGATGGCAAGGTTTTTTTCCCCCAGAAACTGGGGTCTTTTCGTCCAGCAAAACAGGCAAATCGACCAGAGAACACACGCAATTTACAGACAAAATAAATATATGGGTAGATGAAATCATTTACAGGGGACCCTAATAACATAAATTTTGTTTTTTGTAGGTATGTATAATTAACTCTATATACGTTTGTATTTACCCTTCTATTGTACATGTATGTGTGCACGCTTTTTTATTGTATGTAAGTGTGTGTATATATGATTTTTTTTATTGTATGTAAGTGTGTGTATGTATGTATGCATGCATGCCAATTGAATGTACAGTATGTGAAGGCATGTTTGTATGTAAATTGTAGTGGGTAAATTGTATATAAATTGTAGTGGGTAAATTGTATATAAATTGTAAATCGTGGGTCCGTATATGTGAGATTCGTATGCATATATGAACTCTGCATGCATTGTGCATGTGTGGGTATGTTTTTGCATACAGATATGCATGTTGTGTGTTTAGGTTACCTTGTATGCATGTTAAATTAATTAATTGATTTTCTGTTTATACTCCGGGACGACCAAACGGTTAGAGGAGTTTACAAGATACACAGAATACAAGAAACAGCACTGCATTCAGCAGTCACGGGCTTGAACCCCGGTCACTCAAGGCACGTGTACTTATGCACCCGCGCGCCTGACCACTAGGCTACGGCGGCCTTTTTCTTATGTATGTATTATGCAGGCATGAGTGTAAGTATGCACATGCTGTGGCCTGAATATGAATAACACACTTTAGATAATAGCACGGAAACCCAGCCAAAGCAAGTCCCCGATACATATTGATAGACATTTTCAGCAAGGAGAAGGAATAGAAGTTTTGTTCATCTATATACAGATCGATCCAAGACTGGCAATAAAGTTGGTACACGTGTAGTCCTACCAAATTCCATCATCTCCAAAGAGCTCGCCTCAGAATGCAGTACTCATTCTTCATAGTTATATGTTATCCTACTTAGTCCTGGTGAATATAAAAAAGTCTCATACTCGATCCACTTTACATACTGATTCATTGAATGCTCTTTAGTGTAAATCCTCCTCTAGTCGTTCTTTGCTACAGAAAATTTGTACACAGTTAATACAACTTCATACACGGTGTCAGTTCAAAATTTTTTGTTCGATCCTTGGACACTTAGCAATCTCAGGAAAGGAACAGGCAGTTTCAGCTGCCAAAGGTGTTTCGAACGAGATCTCATCTGTTTGCAGAACACCTTATATTGATTCCAAATTGATCCAAAAATCAATTATGCAACGCGCCTATAAACAATAATGGAAATGTACGTAGGAAGAACAAACAAATAATAAACTCTTAATATCAAGAGAGAATGCAAACGATAGCAATCGAGAGGAAACAAAATAAGAAACCACGCTAGCCAGGTTATGCCTTAGTCATACCTCACTCAGTTATCTACTCACAATGCAGTCTTTGTTTATGCCCACACACGGTAAAGAATATCATCGCAGAATGCCCATTATATCTAAAAGAATGAAAAATTGCTTTCTCCTCACATCTTCAAAATTTTAATTAATTAACGCTACATTTTTAGGAGATCGACCGGACATGGATGATACTTTTATCTTCCTAAAATTGATTAATAATTATGACCTTTTTTGAACTAGTGTTACTTATAAGATGATCGTTGCCTCAGTTGCTGAAGAACCAACAAATCTAACAACAACAACCGTAGTGAAGTGAATTTGAAATTTGTACAGAGCGAGTATCTCTTGAGAAGAAGGGTAACGCCGAGAGCAAAAAAGAAACCTAGTTTTTTTAGAAGTAGATCAAGCAATATTTGTGATGTGTTTATGCCAATAGTGTACAGAAGTTAATATAATAGAGATGTGATATTCTCTAGAAATCAGAGGGTCATCGAAGATAAGAATCGTCTTATAAGAAACGATTTCTTATAAGATAAGAAACGTCCAGAAGAGTCGTTTTTTGCGAGATATAAGACAGGACTGGGTTTTCGAAGAACTGAAATTAACTAAGTTATCTTCTCCCCACGAGAATTACCTGGAGATAAGGAAATGTTAGTGAATATTCCAGAAGTTGCAACTGTTTTGCAGAGTTTCTCAAACTGTCGGGTAGAATGCGATGTACTGTGATCAGCAAAACTATGGATAAGATTTCTAGTCAATGGAAAAAGTTCATTAATGCACAAAAGGAAAAGGTTGGGAGAAAGAACTGAACCTTCGGGAACACCAGCATTGTTGGAGAAGTCAGAAGATAGAGAGCCACCTACCGTCGTCTGCAGCAAGCGGTCAAAGAGAAAACTGGATACCCAATTACAAAAAGACAGTTCGAAATCTATAGGTGGCGCTATTGTTTGCGTAGTGATAGTCGTGTTAATCTTAATTCGTTTTCAAAATGGTAATGTTTTGTGAGTAAAGTGAATATTGACACATGATCAGGTATTTCTTCTGGGGACTACACATGACCCTGACCATGCATCAAAGATCTGCGTTTCTATACTTGCCCGTAGCTGTGCAAGAGAAAATTTATAAATACAAATGTAAATAAATGTAATCGAAACGTAGTGTAGTCCCCCGATGAAATACCTGATCATGTATCAATATTCACTTTTGCCGACATCAGATTTTATTTTTATTAATTGATATTTGCTTTTCTTCCCCGATTTGAAGTATATAGCTACATTTTCCCGCCTTTATCTGATGAAAGCTACCGTTACCACCTTTTGACATTCTGACGTAATTTTTGTTTTAAAGGTTACTACGTTTTGCTCATATTTCGGCTATCTTTTTTTTTTTTTGGCCTTTGGCTTTCCGTGTGTTTCGAAACTGCCATCGTCTTTATTTTTGTGTGTCCTATTTATAATAATATGCATATATTTATATTTGCATCCATTGCTGCTACTTTGCGCGCTTCGGTGCATTTGCATATCCAGTTTAACTTTCCGCTTTTTTATCTGGCTTTACTCTTTAGTATATATATATATATATATATATATATATATACACTTCAAATCGTAATAATCGAAGCATAATGCATCATTATGCTTCTTATGATGGCAATCTCCTTTATTACTACACTAATCTACTGGGGGCGCAAAGGGACTTGACCAGAATTAATCCTTGCTCATCATCTTACACAATGAAACAGACAGAATAACGAACAGGAGGAGAATTGACAAATTGCATCTACGACAGCAAATTGTGACTTCAATTTGCATAGTCGGTGATATAACCCGCTTCATTTAACATAGCCATTGAAATCTTATTTATATAGTGTTTTGGCGAGTATTTAGTCGCGCGTGGGACTCCAGGTATTGGCAACGTCAGAGAAAATTTATACGGAACGATTATTTTAAAAGTAAACCCACGTTACTTGTATTAAGTATAACACGACGAAGTAGCAATCGCTGGATTAATTGTGTGACGGTGCTAATGAAGGAAGCTACGTAACTGGTTTATGCGACAGCTTGTATTTTAAGCGTTCTGTTTATCACACCCGTTTTGAAGTCGCACACTTCATTGCTAGCGATGGGCATAATCGAATAATAGTAATCTAGAGATTTCAATGAATCTCTAGATTATTATTATTATTATTTCAATGAATCATTCAAATGATGAGTATAATATCGCCTTCTATTTTGTATTAGCTTTTATTTTATTTTAACATATAATATACACAGGCATTCTCCTAGTTAAAGTGTATATCAGAGCAAAAGTTGTACAAAACATAAAAATAAATAGTAGACTAATACACTTTGCACAATGAAAGTTAATTCAAACGGGAAAAGTCCAATTAACGAAAATAAAAAAGATATTCATGACGTCAAGTCCAGCGCCATGAAAACTCGTAGAAAGTAGGTTGCTGCAGGAGACAACACACACACACACACACACGCACGCGAATTAATGAGGACATCTTTAGCCCAGAACTCATCCGTCAATCAGTCAACCTACTCCAAATAATTCTGTGAAACTGTTTCTTGTTCACAGCCATATCCAAGTCAAATTTGTTCATGAGTGCCAATATTTTTTTGAAGAAGGAGTTCCTGGATATCTCTAATCTAGAATTACCGATGTGGAATATAGTCTTCTGTCTAGTAGCCACTGCTGGAGCGTAAAGGTCAATATGGCAGAGAACATCCGTCAGGTAGGTTGAACCAGTGAAGATGTGGTACAACAGTTTTAAATGAAGAACAGCTCGCCGAGTTTCCAGAGATTGAAGCTTGAAGTAGGAACAGAGATTCCGGTAGAAGATTCTGAGGTAAAACATGGGGTTGCGTCTGGAAAGATAGTGGATAAATTTTATCTGGAGCGATTCTATTTGCTGTATCAAGTAAGCATAGTGTGGGTTCCATATAGGAGAAGCAAACTCCAGTATAGGAGCACAGAGAACTGAGGATCTTGAAATCTGTACGTTTGCCGTTTAATGAAGCCAGTTTGTTTTTTCGCTTGGTTTAATATATTTCTAACATGTTTATCAAAACCACATGTAGCGGTAAAAATAACTCCCAGATCTTTAACTTCGTGAACTCTGGAAATCGGCATCTCCTTGATGTAATATTCATTAACTAAAGCCTTAGTTTTCCTCGAAGCTGCAAAGGAAATAGAGCTGCATTTCTTAGTATTAACCTCCAAACCATTCAAAGCAACCAATCAGCAAAAGAGTTAAGAACAGCCTGAAGGTTAACTGCATCATCTTGACTGCTGATACGTGAATATAGTTTCACATCATCGGCAAACATTAGTATCTTAATACCACCTCTCTCAACAAATTGCGGTAGATCGTTGATAAAGATGGTGAATAAAAGAGGCCCAAGAGATGATCTCTGTGGTACGTCTCTCGATGGAAAAAATTCCCTTGAGACTTCCTGTCCGATGATCACCCTACGTTTTCGATATGAAATATATCTCATCAACCAGGATAGTAAGGGGTCAAGTATTCCATAGTGGCTTAGTTTTTGAGCAAGTTGATTGTGCGGGACACTGTCGAAAGCCTTAGTAAGGTCTGTATAGATCACATCAACCTGTCTTCCGCGATCGACGGTGTCTAGAACCTCTTGCCATATAGTGAGAAGATTAGTGGTAGTTGATAGGCCCCTGGTGAAGCCATGTTGGCAGTCGCAGATGAAGTGATGAAAATATTCCATTAATCGGTGGTGAATGACAGTGTCAGAATTTTTGCCAGCGAGTTCATAAGGCAGATGGGACGGCAATTCTCTAGTGAGTGGTTTGCACTTCTCTTTGGGATAGGAATAACATTAACAGTTTTGAAGTGAGTTGGGTAGATACCTGTCTTAACGGAAAGATTGAATATATGCAATATTATATATTTAAGTTGTGGAAAGTATTTCTTCCACAAGATAAGTGGAATCTTATCTGGGCCCTTTCGATCGTTATTAACTATTATTGTATTAACTTTTTGATCGAATATAAAGAGTATAACAAAAAATAATAAATAAAACAAAAATGAATAATAAGTTGGGCAGGCCAGCCTAGAGGTCTGACTTCCATCCTATAGAGAACCTCTTGGATGAGGTGCGTTTGAGAATGGACATAAATTATGTACCAGGTACGTAATCCGGCAGGCGTTGAAAACGATCTTTAGATCGTGACACGAGAGCCTTTGTGCGTAGCACGGTTTGTAGGAGCGCCGTCCTCCCCACACCGGGTAGAAAAGACCAGAGTTCTGTTCCCGTCGATGACGGGAGGAATTTTTATGGGCCTTTTTCACAACGTGGCTGAATTAGTCGGTCTCAGACGAAGTTTGTGTTTTTTTTTTGTTTCTCCCAGAAACTCGGGTTTTTTGTTCAACAAACAGAAAATCGACCTCGGAAGACAATTTGCAGACAGCATACACCGAGAAATATGGCCTTAGTCGCTGATGCTCCTAAAACCCTATTGCAAGAAAAAGATGCATTGCACCATGATTGTTTTAATAATTAAAAATACACTTTTTTAAACAATGCTTTATTCATTAGAGTGATTAGACAGATTATGCAGATACATAAATTATTGGTTTTCGATATAATATCGGTGTAAATACACCATAATATACCCATAAATTTAACTACATAAGTAGTGTAACGGCATCGTTTGATTTTATCTCGTATTCTGGCTACCTTCACAATACCTGGTATGTCGTTGTTGAAGGTAGCCACAATATGAGATAAAATCAAACGATGCCGTTACATTACTTATGTAGTTAAATTTATGGTTAAACTATGGTGTATTTACACTGATATTATATAGTTAATTTCAACTCGTAACTTATTATGCCTTGTGCATTTAGTCTTTAAAATAAATTATTCGTATATGATAACTAAAATAAGAAATTTTTTTTTTTTTTTTTTTGGTTCAGTAGGTTTAAATTCCCTACTGAATACACACAGTACTGTTTCCATTGCGTGTAGTATTTATTGATGTATCTGATGATAAATGGAAATTGAAGATTTTTTTCATGAACTCACAAAATTCCTTTCCATTCTGTGAATTCAATTGTATACTGAAATCACCGGCAAGAATAATAGTAATAGAGGAATGTGATGCAAGAAAGCAAGCGCATGATAGCATATGTAGCATCAGCCAAAAAAGAAAAAAAAAAAAAAAAAAATTCATACATCCATTCCCTGTAAACGTTTGTCCAGTTTCTCCTTGAATTTATTTAAGCTATCAACTTCCACAATGCCAGCTGGAAGTTGGTTCCAGCTGCCGTTGTGGTTCATAATCTGAGCAAGGGGAAGAATCCCATCAAAATTCAGCGTGCTCAACCCATTCAAGGCTTTATACGCCAAAATCAGATCACCTCGCAGGTGCCTAGTCTCCAGCCGCTGCAATTTGTAGAACTTAAGCCTTTCCTGGTAAGCGAACCCCTTCGTTCCCCTCACCAATCTTGTTGCCCTTCTCTGTACATGCTCAAGCAACTCTACATTCTTCCCAAAATGAGGCCTCCAGACCTGTACGCAGTACTCAAGGCGTATCCTGACCATTCCTAATACCAAAATTCCTGTGTATCATTGACTTGGATCAGAGTAAAATGCAAAAAAAAAAAAAAAAAAAATCCATGACTGGTGCTCTGGCAAGCTGTCTGCATTGCTCAGAAAACTGCATATCTGACGGCATAATTACTCCCAGATCTTTTTCATTTTCTATCACCCTAAGTGTAGATTTGGTACATTTCTCTGGTGTTAGTTCTGTCCATATGCAGTACTTTGTATTTGTCAATGTTAAACTTCAATTGCTATTTCTCAGCTGATCTGCCCTATTTTCTAGATCCTGTTATAGTAGCACATTGCCATTACTGTCATTAACAACCCTGCCAACCTTTGTATCATCTGCAAACTTACTTCGACATTAAGCCTGACATACCTTCATAAATATCATTGATAAATATACAAAACAACAGACTTCACTAATAGCATTAGTCCATGAAGAGCAGCGTCCATTGGTTACCACTCTCTCTGTCTTCTCCCACTCAACCACCCTTTTATCCATTGTAGCAACTTACCCTTAATACCACAGATCTCCAACTTATACAGTAGTTTTCCATGCGCAACAGTAAATTTTTTTCCTGAAATCGAAGTATAGATCTCAAAATTATTTTTGGCATCCAGTTCCTTTGTAACCACATACTCGGTCATTGAACATGTCGGAAATGGGCATTGGTCTTATTCATGTTCCTCCCTCACACGGCGATGCCACCCTGCAGCGCATCTTCTCAAACTGTTTAGTAGAGGAAACCCTGACCATAACTGGGAACTTCCTCCCATCCGATCATGTTCCGATTGCTGCGATGATATCTCTGCAGGCACATAAGGATGAACGTACACAAGTACAAACTACGAACACTGTTAAGAGAGTATACAATCCAAAATACATCAACATTGGAAAAGTTATTACCCTTTTCCAACTTTACTCATGGAACATACTGGCTGAGCTTAACATAGATGAGGCTGCCTACTGGCTTTCGAGATGGATGGAATTCATTGCAAGGTCTGCAGTGTCCAAAACTTGCATCCTTAGTCCCCACTCAAAACCATGGTGGAATGACCTCCTGATCAAGGCCTTTAGGGAAAAACAGGCAGCCCATGCCTCTTACAAGAAGTCGCCTTCACAAGAGTCATACGCTAGATTTTCCAAGGGAAGGATGGATTTCCAGAAGAGGAAACAATTTTCTATTGACAATTTCATGAACAGCCGGCTATCCAGGGGAAAACGTGTGTGGTCCAATAGCCATACTTGCGCCCCTCTATCTTTAGATGTCCTGGAATGGTGTGAACATGTGCTGCGTTTTAAGCGAGATCACCGTGTGTCCGAAGCATATCCATGGAACGAAGCGTTTAACATTTCTTCACCTACTAGTAATACAGAAATTTCCGAAGAACAACTAATAAAAATAATAAATTCACTACCTGACAAGTCCACCATAGGAATCGACGGAATGCCTCTGTTTAGTCTAAAAATTGCTTCTCATTTCATCAGCAAAGAGCTCACTCAACTCTAAACAAAGTACTCAAATTTGCACAGGTGCCTTCAAGCTGGTTATCATACAGAGTCGTGGCAGTTCCGAAAAAGCCTCATGCGAAAAGACCGGCTGACTTCAGACCAATATCAATTGCCTCTCCCTTCCTGAAATGCCTCGAGAAGTGCATCTATAATGATGTAGCACTCGCAATCTTTGCGCATAGGCCAGAACACACCCATTATGCCATGCCTAATAGATCTACGGTAACCTGCCTACAGTCATTATCACAGAAAATACTTCAGGCCTGGAATGACAACGAAGATCTTCACACCATTTTTCTGGACATGAAATCTGCTTTCAACTCAGTCCAAATAACACCCCTTCTTGCCTTACTTGAGAGATTCTACGGGATATCCGGAAAGATGCTCGAGATCCTCAATAATTTGCTATCTAGGAGAATGCTTTACTTCAAAGGCGATGGCGTTAAAGTCACTAAAAGCGTCGAAGTAGGGATCCCACAAGCTGGTTGTCTCTCAGCCTTGTTAGTTGCAGCAATATTCGTTCCACTAATGGATCAAATTCCAGCGTTCCTATCGTATGCTGATGATATTGTTTGCTACTTGCCATGCAAACGCAATGTTGGTCCTTCACAAGAAAGACAAACCGCCTCTGAATCATTAAACAGCTACCTAAATACATTCTATAAGTATGCTAAATTTTTTGGCCTGTCAGTCAATCCAGAGAAGTCAAACTTTGTCATCTTTACGCCAAGTCGGATCACTTCTACTGATACTGCATCTTCTCTACTTCCGGAATTGGCAGGAAATGTCCTGACTCCCACAGACGGTGTCAAATTCCTAGGAGTAATCCTTGATGCCAACCTCACCTATAAAAAACAAATCCAAGCAGAGTATTCCAAAGCCCTAAGAGCGTTCTGGGGAATGAAAATTGATCTATGCAAAACGCACAATAAGAAAATAATCAAGAAGTACCTCGCAACTTACTTCTGTAGTGTACTCTCCTATGCCGTGGAAGTTTGGGTGGCGGCACCACCCACCAGCCTCAGGAAACTATGGGGCCTCGAATTCTGGGTGCTGAAGTGGGCCAACTTGTAGTCGCACCAGAACTACACAACATCTAAATCTACTCTCTGCTGCAACCTGCAATATACGCCCATAGTCCACAGAGCCCATGTGCTAAAAATAAAGTCATTCCTTCATCTTTGCTCAGCTAAGCAGGATCACATCAACATCTGGAACACGGTTGGTTGGCGTTTGCCAGGCAGACATCTCCGTAGTACTCCCTCCTTATGCTCAAGGCTCCAGCGGTTACAGAATTTCAAGAGACACTTCCCTAATGTGACTCTGGACACTCTCAACTCGCTCAACATCGACATCGACCTGTGGATGATAGACAAGTCATACCGAGATGGCATCTTGTCCTATCTTGCTGTTTGTAAAGGACATTTGTGTAAGTGCCGATCTTAGTTAACTTATGTAATTTGTTTCTGCTCAACTTGTATTCCTTTTTCGCTGTAATTACTACTTCATTCATTTTTACATTTTGACTATTATCTTTGCTTTGATCTATTAATTATTATTTAGTTATTATTATTATTTTATTTATTTTATTATTATTATTATTATTATTTTTATAAATCAAAATCACTTGTATAAACAACTAATTGTAAGATTCCTCTGGCTTTCTGTGTAAGGAATCACTAGTGTATAAAATTTATGTTAATAAAGAATCTTATTATTATTATAGTATCGAATCAAATTTATCAGACAAGACTTTTCCTTAACAAACCCATGCTGTGTCTGAATTATTACTGCAGTCTTGTTTAGATGAGCTCTCCTGCAATGCATCTTTAACAAGTGACTCCATTATTCTGCCCGGAAGAGAAGTTAAACTAACTAGTCTGTAATTATTATTATCCATATGATGCAAGGAAGCCTGAGGCTTATGCTGCACCAAGAAAAAAACAAAAAGTTCCCGAGTAACCCTGAGAGAGAGAGAGAGAGAGAGAGAGAGAGAGAGAGAGAGAGAGAGAGAGAGAGAGAGAGAGAGAGAGAGAGAGAGAGAGAAAAATTAGAAGGGAATCACCAAGAAAGAGAAGAATGTTGATATCCAGCTCAGGACTCTGGGTGTGCCAAGCCCATACTCACCAGATGTGAGCCCCCGAGTGGCCCTTTGATCTCCCTTTGTGAATAAATGTAAATAGGTAAGCGATTCAGTGGTTGGACTAATTTCGCTCCTTCGATTGAATAAGGCATTAAATTTTATATAAGAATTTACAGGTGCTGTTCCGGAAGTAATGTGGATTGCAGTCAGGAAGATGGATTCATTATCGAAATTACGTACCGATCCATAGATTCCGCGATTTTATATGTCATGGCCGTCATGTGTTGTGTGAAGATATGCGATGTACTCATAACAGTCTAAATCTTCGTGTTGGTATATAATAAATAAATAAATAAATTTTCTGTTTATACTCCGGGACGACCAAATGGTCAGGAGTTCACAATATAGACAGAATACAAGAAACAGCACCATATTCAGCAGTCACGGGCTTGAACCCCGGTCACTCAAGGCACGTGTACTTATGCACCCGCGTGCCTGACCACTAGGTTACGGTGGCCTTCATCAGCATTATCTGATGAAGCTACACTGCCACTACGAACATCGGGTCTTGTGTATTGAATCACGCATTGAAATGACGATAACAACACGATCGTCGCTATCTACTCAAGTGTCACTCAAAACCAGTACAGTATTGTCCTCTGTTGTAGGACCGAGTCAGTTTCGTTGTCTCGTGCATAACTACCTTAGCTTTCTACATTCATTGATGTTATCGAGAAGTCTTTATTATGAAGGAAATCTTACAATTCACTTTGTAGATACGTTGGGTTATTCTTTTTTTAAACGATCTATTTCCCGAGATAATTCGACATTATTCGTTCCCTTTCTGTGGTAGAATATGAAATCATTAAGAGGATTAGTTATATATAAACCCTCCAATGAGGTCACACGAGATGACGCTAATATATGTAAATAGTTGTTCCTGACATTTCTCCTAATCGTATACTGGCATTTTGAAGGACATACAACATGGCTTTGTAAAGTGTTAATCATGCTTAACTAACTTATTAGGAGCTGTAAATTAAGCTATTGCTACCATTTATTAAGCTAACTTAGTAGGCTATTTTGACACAGTTACTCATAAGCTGGATTTAGGGAACAATTTCGACATAGTTTATTTGAATTTTAGCAAAGACTTTGACTCGGTCCCTCATGAGAGATTACTGCATAAGCGTGAACAGGTTGGGATTGCTGGTTGGCTGCAGGGCAGAAGGCAGAGGGTTGTTATTAATGGATATTCTTCAGGTTGGTATAAAATCAGAAGTGAGATCCCCGATGGATGGGTTATGGGACCACTGTTGTTTCTCATTTTCATAAATAACATCGACGAAGGGATAGAAGGCGTGATGTCAAAGGTTGCAAATGACGTAAAGATTGGCAGAGTCGTTACTAATCATTGCAAAGCAGCGCTCCTTCAGGATGACTTGAACAAACTTCAAGATGGTCTGAGAAGTGGCAGCTATGTTTTAATGCTGCTAAATGCAAATACTTGGGGAATATCAACCCACAGGTTGAATTAAAAACAGTGGACGAGGAAAGGAATCTGGGAGTTACAATACAGGTAGATGTGAAGTTTTCTCAACAGTGTAAACAGACAGCCAGGAAAGCCGATGGTGTCCTGTCCATGATTTATCGAACGTTATCCTATAGAGATAGGGAAGTAATGAACTCACTGTGGTATAAGGCAATTGTAAGACCACATTTGGAACAGCGTGTTCAAATAAGGAGTCTTATCTTAAAAAAAACAAACAAAAAAACATGCTTCTTGAAATGGACAAAGATGGGTGGTGAGATCGAGAGAAGGACGAGCGTATCAGGAAAGACTCCGATTACGTGGGCTACAGAATTTGGCTACCGGACACCTCAGCGGTGACCTGATTGAGGTTTATACAGCTCTGAGAGGGATTAATAAAATGAACGAAGGTGGAAATCTCACTGTTATAAAACGATGGCCGTCATTCAGTGTAGCCACGTGTTCTGGAGCTCCTGAATGTTGAGTTATATTAATGTGTTTAAAGTATTTTCTTCCACTGGAAAAGTGTGCCAGCTAAAAGAACTTCGCAAGTGGATTAGGTGGGTAAAAAAATTTTGTTATTACGAGGGTTATCTGGTCTGTACTCTCTCGTCATAGACCAAATCCCTTTAGGCTTAGCATTCTGCTAACGCTTTGCTGTAGTCAAACACACATTGTTGGCAGTTAAGCCTAGTGGATATTGCTGGGAATACGATACGTACAGTACATAAAGTTGTGGTATCAGTGGGTATCTCTTCTCCAGCTTCTGAAACAAGTACCAACAGAAGACTGAAGCATACAGATGGTGTTGGAAGAAAGAGGAAATTGGACTGGATGTACAGGTGACCTTTTGTGACTTTTCGTTAACTATATTTAGAGAATGAACGTTTTTAAGAAATTTTCCTATGTAAACCAGTACAGCAATATGCTGGCAGTATATGTTTAGAATAATCGTTTTGATTAGAGCGGACCAAATTTTGGAAGCCCTAAAAACCTACAAAATAATCTCTTTGACCTGTATGCGTGTAGCGGGTATTGTTCACCAGCATATTACAGCCACAAACTGATATAAAGATTGTCAACCCCGATAATCCGCACGTCCGAATATCCGGAACCTTTGCTGATATGGATAGCAAAAATCACAAACTGAAAGAAACCCAGCCAAAAGGGCAGGACGACGAGATAACCCCCCTAGAACAACAAGAGGACACAGAAGACGCCTGTCCTGGGACCCCCCAAACACAAAGCAAGCGTAAAAACAAAAAGCTGTTAACAGCGAAAATAGAGTGGGGAACACGCTCCCAAACTGAGAATAAGGACACTCAGGAAAATGTCAATGCGAACGAAGAAACAAACAATGAAAAGCAGCAGGAATCTCCCCCCATAGATCCCTCCCTACCGGTGGGCACTGTCTATGAAAAGTCACTGGCACTCAAAACAGCACTGGAATCAATATTTAAAGAACCGAATAATAGAATAACCACCCTTGTGAGGTCGCAAATCGTCACAATCTTTAACAAGATGGAGACTATCCTTTTCAAGACATATGTTGAAAATGAAAAGGTCACCGCGAGGCTGCAGGCCTATAAAGAATGTGGGACAAATAAAATGCAACAGCGTGCTCCCACTTTTGCTGAAACGCTGAGGAGTAATCAAAATCAGGGAAAACAAACTCAGCCCGGGCCCCCAAAAAGGAAGCAACCTCTCTTGATGACACCCAACTTGGTTGTGCTTAGACCTGTGACCACAGATGGCCCCCAGGAAAAGAGAACTAGTGAAGAAATAAAGACAACTGTGATGAAGGAACTAAGGGATGACCTCAAAGCTACTAAGATAAAGTCCATTCGGAAAACGAGGAATGTAGGACTCGTTATTGAAACGGAGGGAAACGAAGACATACAGACGATAATGGATAACCCAAAAATTGCCACCTTGGGTTTGACTGTAGAATTGCCAAAAAAGAGAGGACCTACTATCATTGTCTTTGACATTGACAAAGACCTAACCCCGGAACAGTTAGCCACAGAGATAATAAACAGAAATCTGAGACCGACCCCCCAGCAACTACAGGAACAGCGAACCCTGGTGCAGCCTAGGTACTCCACCAGATCTAGGGCAGGACCAAACAGAAACTGGGTTCTAGAGCTGGCCCCGACTGTCTGGCAGCAATTAAAGAATCAAGAGAGAATCTACATTGAATGGGGATCCCACCGATTCCGGGAGCATGTGGCAGTCCCGAAATGCTTCCGGTGTTGTAAATACGGCCACACAACTCATACATGTACACAAACAGAATCAACCTGCGGTCACTGCTCTGGCAGGGGACATGAATATAAAACATGTCCAAACAAGGAGCAAGATCCAATCTGTACAAACTGCAAGGCAGGGAAAATGGACCATTCGCATTCTATCAGAGACCCGAACTGTCCAGTTTATCTTAAAGTAAAAGGGTTATACCAGTCACGAACCGACTATGGAGAGACGCCCTAAAGAGTACAATAGATCCAAAATTGCAATAATACAGCATAACGCGCAGAGAGCTAGAGCAGTGGCCCAGCAACTTAGGGTCATAGCGGACGAGGAAGCAGCTGACGTCTTACTATTACAGGAACCATATACCCACTCAAAACGAGTGTGCGGATATCCGGCTGCATACAAAATAGTCCATGACGAGAGTGACACCCCTTGGGCTGCAGTTGTGGTGCGCAATCCCAATTATACTGTGACTAAAGTAACACAGCTTTGTGCACCCTGGGCGGCGTGTGCCCACATCTTAACGCCATTGGGCCAAATCTATGCTGTGGCCCTTTACAGCAGGCCGGGCGAGGACATCGCACCCATCACCAGGTACTTGCAGGCCTTGACCGACATGCTCCCTGATCAAAGGATCATAATTGGGGCAGATGTAAACTGCCGCTCACCAGCCTGGCACAGTCTGACCCCAGACAGGAGAGGTACCAGAAATGGACAGATTTTAGAAGACTTTCTCTCGAACTCTCGGTTCACTATCCTGAACAGACCACACCAGATGCCTACATTTTGTAATACCCTGTGGGAGGCGACTATTGATGTCACATTGTCCACGAGAAACCTTGCAGGTTACGTTGATGATTGGATCGTCAGAGACTCGTGGACGACTTCCGACCACAGGGTGATTACCTGCCAAATCAGAAGATCATTAAACAGGCTACTGATACCTAAACAAACACTAAATCGCTTCGCCATCCGCTGGGCGAACTGGGAAAGGTTCAGAAAGGTTTTAATGCCCGCTGCAGCCCTACACCTGGAAACAACAAACCAAAATGGGGATCCAGACGAGAATCAAAAGAGGGTAACGGAAATAATACTTGCGGCGAGTGAAGCATCAATGAAGAGGAGAAATCCCAAACCGGGAGCAGTCCCGTGGTGGACTCACGAGATCCAGCAACTCAGAAGGGAGACCATGAGAAGAAGAAAACTCTTTCAACGGGCAAGACGCACATGGCCTGCTGCTGAGGTCCAGATACTAAAGGAGCACTATAGAGAAGCAAGAAACAGATATACGGATGCGATAAACAAGAGCAAACAAAGAGCCTGGGAAAACTTGGCAGGCATAACAGGAAATAATGAGCCATGGGGGGTAGTCTATAGGATAATCACAAACAAACTCCCCAGGGGGGAAGTTATTTCTACCACATTGACACCACAGGGGAGCCAAACCACCACATGGCAACAGTCAATCACAAATATTCTGGGCACTATTTTCCCGGAGACTGCCATGCCTACTTCACCTGAACAGCATAGAATATGTCAAGAAAATGACATATACACCACTGACTCCCGTGAACCACCGTTCACGCTAGATGACATCAAATCCGCGGCAAATCACGTAAGAAATAATAAGTGCCCTGGCCTCGATTATCTCGAACCGGAAATTGTCAAAAAAGTAACGGATCTGACCCCCGAACTCCTTCTAAATCTGTTTAACAACTGTTTGCATCAAGGCATCTTCCCAAGAAACTGGAAGACTGCGGGACTGAAGCTGATCCCAAAAACACCCACGAAGCCTCCACAACAGCCAACCACTTACAGACCAATAGCTTTGCTACCAGTGATCAGCAAACTATTTGAGAGAATGCTATATGCCCGAATTGACACACATTACAAGAGTGCTGAACTGCACATGTCTACCCAGTTCGGCTTTAAGCCTGAGTCTTCGACAGTAGAGGCACTTAGACATCTGCTGCACGGTGTGGCCAATTGCAACAGTAAATACTACCTAATCATCTGCATAGATTTTGCCGGGGCTTTCGACACCATTTGGTGGCCAAGTGTCCTGGCAAGGCTAAGGCGGGCCAACCTTCCCTGCAATTTGTATCTCACTATCAAGTCTTACCTTACCGACAGGAGTATTAGTGTCGTGGCACCCTATGGTAGGGTAAACCGCCGTGTCTGCAGGGGTTGCCCCCAGGGTTCTGTCCTTGGGCCGCTGTTGTGGAACATTGTCTTGGATGAGTTCCTGGCCATGGACCTTGGTGACGTCCAAACCCAAGCTTTTGCCGACGACTTAATCTTGAAAATTGCTGCCGACAATAGAACCCAGTTGGAGGTAAAAGCAAACCATGCCATCAGGATACTACAGGACTGGACCATCTTACACTGCCTAAAAATCTCACCAACTAAGACATCCTCAATCTTACTGAAAGGCTCCCTTGACCTGCACAGGCCACCTCAAATAAAGGTGAACAACACCACAGTGAAACTCCAAAGCCAGCTTAAGTACCTGGGGGTGATATTAGATTGTAATCTTTCCTTCAAGCAGCATCTCACACATTTAAGAACAAAGATAAGGAAGTACTCTGCACTGTTAGCACGTGTGGTTCGTCGGGACTGGGTCAATCCATAGAACTATCCTGTTAACCATTACCAGAGCCTGTAGCACCACTAGCACTGTTGCCCTACAGGTCTTGGCCGGAGCCCTTCCCCTTGACCTGGACATCATACGTACTGGAATAGCCTATTATATAACCAAAGGAATGCCTTGCACCCACCAAGACTACACAGTGGATAACAATGCAACCCACAAGGCTGAAAAGAACAGGCTACAGAAATACCTAAAAGAAACCTGGCAATACCGCTGGACAAACACAACAAAAGGGAACATCACCAAAAAGTTCATCCCGGACGTAGACAGAGTATACCCCATTCTTCCAACCTGGCTGCAACCCGGACTTTACACGACCTACCTCCTTACGGGTCATGGGGCTTTCAATGCAAAGCTTACAGCATTGGGAATAGTGGAGGATCCGCGTTGTACTTGCGGGGAACAAGAAAGCTGGGTGCACATTATGTTTGAGTGTGTCCAATACGAAGACCTTAGATGCAGACTAATAACTAGAGTTCACTATTTACCGAGGGATCTCGAGTCACATCTACTAGATACACAAGAAGAATATTTAGCCTTAACTGATTTTGCCCAGGGATTATTTAGCAGGCGCCAAACACTAGCCGCCATATATCGAAGACCTTAACGGAATGAGACAAAACAAAACTGCAAATAGCAGCGAGACGACACAGAGGAACCGACTATACAGACCTTGGACTGACTACAAAATGCACTAGGAAAAGACAAGTGACAATAGATTGTCGAACTACAAGAGTCATGATTACCGCCAATAGAAGCGAAAAAACACCTTTAAATAGTCGTGACATCAGAACAAAGGGACACTGCCCCAAGACCTTGCAGCATAGACCCACTACATAATGACAAAAGGTAGTGTAAGGACTAGCAAACATCACGGAAGGGATAAAACCCCATAATGACAGCCAGTAGACTTGATTATGACCCCAAGATAATGACCAGAAAATAAGCCCCAGACCACATGCAGTCTGGAAGGATGACATCCAGATTTAACCCCCTATTAGTGTCCCACCTAGATGAGACTCAACGGCCAATTTTTTAGGGCCTGCAAACTGATGGAGACGACATACGTGGCACTCTCCCGCCGGAACAGCCTATTGGCGACCCAAATCCGCACTCTCTTGAGCGGATCTTTCTTTCCAAACTCCTGGGGAGGAGAGGCTTGCCTCTCCTTGCCTCCCCAATTTTTTCACTCTGGTGGGGCACGGGCATGCCTCACTACCTGCAGGGGCCATCTACTCTGTCGGCCCCTTATTTCCAATTTCTTCCCCCCAGTCTTCATCCTCCCCCCAAACTTTTGTCTTGCACAGCGTTTAGCCCTACATGTCAAAATCAAAAGAGAACATCAAAATTCTTGCCCGAACCTATTTGGTTTTTAAAACTCACTTTCACCGCACAGCCCCACGTCGCGCAATATTAATACTAACTTGTAAAGTATCACCAATATCAACCTCGATTTTTTTTTTTTTTTTTTTTGGTCCTAGCCACTAAAATCCCAGGAAAGTAAGTGGCAAGACCAGCCAGAGTACAAATATTGGTAACACCCGGCCGGTCTCCCTGTGGCAGGTATTGGTAACGTCGGGTCTCACTAGGGGCCCGGCGGCTAACAGGCCGGACGAACAATGGGCACAACAAACTACACAGTACATATCCCACACACTTTTAAATCTCTGGCTTGTCCGATACAGAGAACATACGCGGAGATGGGAGAAATCCCAGGTGCCGTCAGACCCCGAACATACCTAATACCTAATACCTAATGTTATAAAGAATTCCAGAACTAGAGGTCATAATTTCAAATTACAGGGTTTGAGCTTTAGATTAGATTGTAGGAAGTTTTTTTTTTTTTAGCCAGCGAGTTTTGGAACAAGTTTCCTTTGCAAGTAGTTGAGGCTGACAGTTTGAATAAATTCAGAGGTCAAGTGGATACTTACCTGTGTTATGAAGGAAGCATATAATTTGTGTTTTCTTTTCTACTTGATTTCTTTTTTTTTCCAGTGCAGCCAATGCCTCTGGCCTTCTTGTACCATATGGCGAATACTATTACTTATTATTCCTTATAACGCTTTATCAAACGTTCTCCTTTGAGATTTATGGACAGTTAAAGTATATGCAGGAAAGTATATAAAGGAAATTGAGTGTGATGCACGACAGTCGTCTATTATTCTTAAACGGCACTGTTTAGCAATAGGCACACATCTCTCATTTTATTATTTTATCTTCTTCGTATTCGATTTACTTTAATGCAGTGGTTCCCAATCTGTGCTCCGCGGATCCCAAGAGGATACATTTCCATAATGGCCACTTTGAATTTTTACTTATTTTTTAAGTTAGAGGAATAATGTTTAGTTTAAAAAAATATTGGAGAACTTCTGTAATTGATGAAATGCTTATTTCGCATGACCGTTAGAATATCTACTTAAGAAAACCTTGTACCCACGAAGTGACCGACAATCAGTTTAATTAAGGTGATTATACCGATATATATATATATATATTCATAGCTATCTGATTACAAAGTATGTTGCATGTGGACGCAGAAAGAGAAATATGCGTGGTAAATTAACAAACTTTCATTGTTGCACCTAGTACAGATTTTAGTTATCTTTAGATGTGCCTTCCACCACGGTTCACCAGTTCAGTTTAGTCGTAGTTCATGTTGAATTAAACATAATTACAAGGGAAGTGAAGTAATCATTTGTATTGGCTACAGTAGTGTCAGTGAAATAACATTAATGTCAATTTGTTTTTCCTTTATCATGGATCAGAGGATAAAATGAGGTAGTTTAAAGTAAACAATCAAGTACTACTACAGTAAGTTCAGGTGTAACCGAGGTAAGTGGATCTCAACGTTTTATGTCGCCATCCAGTATCAGCAGTTATAGAACTGCAGAAGGCAGTAAAAACCGGAAGTTCAATGATCCCTATTCATTCATCTCTGGGGTTTACGTATACGGGTGATGAACTTGCCCCGATGCCCTCTGCGTCTTGTGCAACAAAGTGTTATCAAACAGTTTTATGTCATCTGCCAAGCTTCGTAGACATCTTGATGCAAATCACCCTGAATATAAGGACAAAAGATATTAGTTTTTTTGAAAGCTTACGCTTTCAAAAAAAGTCTTACGGTGGAAAGTTCAAAAACTGAAAAGGAAAACGCTACCGGTGCCTCCTACAGGGTAAGTTGCCGTATTGCTTTCAGGATTAAGCCATGTACGGTCGAAATGGCAACTTTTGTGCTTGGTGAACAGTCAGAAAGAAACTTGAAATAGTTCAGTTACCTAATAATACTGTTGAACATCGCATTCAAAATCTGTCAGCAGATATAGAAAGACAATAGGTGTCGCGACGTAAATCCAGCTTTGCACTTCGTTGCAACTTGACGAATCAACAGACGTAAAGTAAAGTGCGTCTAACGGCACCAGGGGTTTCCCCCATCTCCGCGTTGCTTTCATTATAGGCGTACCAGAGATTTAAAAGTGTGTGGATTTTGTATGTGTGTAGTGTTGTATCGTTGTTCATCTGGCCGTTTAGCCGCTGGAGCCCTACTTGAGGCCCAACGTTGCCCACACTTGGCCTCGTGGAGGCCAAGTGTGGGCAACGTTGGGACAATGCAGACCAGGTACATAGAATGAAAGTGACAATGCAGACCAGGTACATAGAATGAAATTTTATTCTGGCAGGTCCTGCCACCTAGTTTCCTGAGATTTCAGTGACTAGGGCCTAAAGAAAAAAAAAAAAAAAAAAAAAAGAACCTCGGTAGGGGTGAACGCTGGAATTAGAAAACCCAATTGAGGTTTATGCGGTTTAATTTGGACGAAGTTAAGTTTTTGGAGTTTGTGTGAAGTTATACGCTGGCGTATTAGGCAGAGTAGGGGGGGGACTGAAGGCTGGAGGGAAAAGACAAAAGTATGGGCACGATATAGAAGGTGACCCCAGGATTTTCAGTGAAGCAGACCCGTGCCCCACCAGGAGAAGAATAAGGGTTGGCAGGGGAGGAGACGAGACAAGACTGCTCCTCCTCCCCGCCAGAGTAAAGGGAGCTAAACAGACGTGTCAGGGCTAGCCTATTCCCTTGTCTGGCCCTTTCTACTCCACCTTGCCAGGGGACGAGACGGCCCTGCGTCTCCTCCTCGCCACCTCCTGTCCTTCCTTCTGGCGGGGCATGGGCATGCCCCGTTGACATTCACTCGAGGTCTTTTTTCCTATCGACCTCATTCTTCTGCCTTTCACCCCCCAGTCTTCAGTCTCCCCCCTCTATCTCTAAGCAAGCGTATGCCCCACGCACCTCGGGAGCAGCAGTGCGTAGCACACGCTTAGATTAGACCGGGATTTGAGCCCGTGACCACCAAATATGGAGGATGCGGAAAGGTCAGGGAATGACCAGCGCATATGCCCGGAGCAATATGGCTTTAGTTGCTAATGCTCCTAAAAAAAAAAAAAACCAAAACAACCAAAGTCCCACGCACCTAAATTTAAATATGTCCAAATTAAATTTCGCCCACAATCTTGGCCTTTCCCATTCAAGCGACATCACCCTACGCAATCGATGTTAAAACTTTTTTTTTTATTATTTTTTTTTAAGGTCCTAACCACTGAAATCCCAGGAAATTAGGTGGCAGGACCTGCCAGAGTAAATTTAAACTGCTGGGTACCTGGTCTTCCTCCACGTGTCGAAAGTGGGGCAACGTTGGGCCTCAACAAGGGTTCAGCGGCTAAATGGCCAGAGGAACAATGGTGCAAAACACCACAATTCTACAATCCATACATTTTTAAATGTCTGGCCTTTCCAGAGAATTGGCCCACCCACAATGAAAGCAACGCAGGAAACCCCTGGTGCCATTAGACACTGAAAACACTTTACAATTTACTTGTTTCAGAACAAGAGAAGATATACCGCTCTGCAACTCTCTTGAAAGTCACGCGACTGGAGAAGAATTGTTTAATGTCATAAACAGTTACACGATGGAACATGAAATCAGTTACGAAAAGTGCGTTGATGTGTGCTCTGATGGGGTCAGACAGGAAAAATGGTTGGGTTGGTGGTGCCGTCCTGTTCGTGTAGTTACTGTGTGCTCCATCGACATGCGCTTGTCGCCAAAACGATGGAAAGATACTTAAAAACTGTGTTGTATGATGCTGTAAAGATAATGAACCATATTAAATCTAGACCACTTAATAGTAGAGCGTTCTATTTATTTTGCGAAGAAATGGGCAGTGAACATACAAAAATAAGATGGTTTTCTAGGGGAAAGTTGTTTTTAGTCCTTTGAACTTCGCTCGGGAATTTATTCTTTTTATATTGATCACTCATTTTATCTTTGTCACTGGTAAATACATCTTTGCTGCAGAAATTGGCATACTTAGCAGACATTTTTAATTAATGAACTAAATTTCTCAAGCTAAGGAAAGAGTGTCGATATTCACAACGAGCGAAACAATTTTGTCTTTTCAACTTAAACTTGAATTTGGGAAGAGGTGTGTAGAAAAAAGGAAGAATGACTTTTTGATAGAAACAAAATCTAGCCTAAAAGAAACTATTTATGGTAGCATCGTCCAACGTTTCAAATGATTTGCAACAGGCGTTTCAGAAATATTTCCCATCTTCTACCGATGATGTTACCCGGGTCCAAAATCCATTTTGTGTTTCAGAGAAACCTGATGGCATGTCTGTGCAAAATTACGAGTGTTTGATATATATGACATCTGGCATTGGCTTGAAACAGTAATTCAGTGAGCTTCCTCTGGTTGAATTCTGGTTTAATCTTTTTCAAGAATATCCGCAAGTGTCTAAATTTGCAATGCTCAAACTTCTTCCGTTTCCCTCAACTTATCTGTGCGAAGCTGGATTTTCAAGGTATCTGGCAACAAAATCTAAATATCGTTAAAGACTGCATGTCACACTAGACATGAGAATTCAGTTGGCAACAATTACTCCCAACTTTGTGAGACGAAAAAACAACACCATTCTTTACACTAGCAGCCAGTGAGGTAAGATTGAATGTATACTCAAATAGTAACAGTTTATTGAGTTATTTTTTGGTTAGTCTGTAAAAGGTAGATTGTAAACATGTAATAAATCAGTTCTGAGATAGAAATTTTTAATTTTGGTTACTTATCATCCGGACACGTTATATTTAAATGAGCAAGGATGTGAGTTTGGGAAACACTGCTTTAAATGTACCATTCGCATCATTTACCATTCTATATTTGCGGTAATCATATACGGTTTTCCCTTTAACAACGAAAGTATATATGGGAGATCTGCTGTTTCGGTTATTGCCATTTACTAATTTTATTTCTCACGTTCCTCAATTGTTCTTCAGAATTATATCCTTAGTACACATCTTGAGTAACAACTTTGTGCATTCCATCCTGAGATAAAACGTAATTATTATAGACATTAACATCGTTATTCTTTAGAAACAACCGAATATCATGAGGACATATATGACACGCAAGCACCTTCTTTAAGAATTAATCTCGATTCGATAGTTTTATGTTCTTCGGAAGTTTCTGCTTCTCCATCACCAATTTTCGTAATTCCGAGAATATTCTATACACTTGGCAAACTATAGATTGTCATAACGATATGTTTAGAAAATTATAACTCTCCTGCGAATAGAAATTTCTTATTGTGTTGTACTTCCTTCTCTTCTAATTAAAAACTGTGTATTTTTAATGAAATATTTTTGATTTCTCATTGAAATGGTATTTCTTTATAAAATGCAATTTTTCTGTTATAATTTTAATGTAACTTTTACAATATGTAACTTATTGTTCCGATTTCTTTTTTTTTTTTCTGCTTTCAATGTAACGCGATTTCATAATGACAAACATACTGTATTTTGTTCGCCCTCACGAATTCGTTTTATTGAAATTAACTGTCCTTTGTTAATTCAGAAAACAAATCCCTTTCCGATTTCTGGAAGTTTACTTCGAGCGTTGAACCGACTCTGCGCTGCGCGTGCAGGGACAAAAACAGCGCTATAATGGCCTTCCCCCCCACCAGTACTTCATCCTTTTAAATGAAAGATGAGAGAGAGAGAGAGAGAGAGAGAGCGATTTTTCATTCTTGGCTTATGCATCTAGGAAGGAGAAGTGTGAAAAGGTGTATTAGTTTAACGGGGGAATAAATGCTGCTTTTTAGAAAGTTTTCGCTAGTGTGAAAGCAGCCTTCCACTTTGTCGGAAAGTTCAAAGCACTTTGCCATAAATGTGATAGGGAAAACTTGTTAGAAATCTTTTGTTTCAGTTCTCGGTAGTACGATTAATATCAATTGCAGAAGTACATTAATTTTAGAAGCTACTTCTGGCAAAATTACAACAACACTGTTCTACTGCACTGTTCTTAATTATCAAAAAGTTTTTTCATAAAATGTTCAGTAATTTTTCATTTACTGAACAAAATGAAAAGTTTTTTTTTCATTTCGTTCAGTAAATGTAATCGTGTATTATACTTAATAAAACTTTCCAATATTTTAAATTTTAGGCGTATCATTATATTTATTTATTCGCCTTAATATTAAAAAGCAGTGAACCTTGAAAAGGTTCACTGCTTTTTAATATTAAGGCCTTAAAAAAAAGTAAGTCATATTTTTATAATTGTAATAAACTCTAAAAAAATAAATAACTAACATAGATTTGTTTCGCATAAAAGTGCTGGGAATTTGCATTTTTTATATATAGCCTGAAAAAAAAAATGGTAACATGGAAACAGATACTTCCTTTTACATGTAACAAGTTATAGAAAATGTAACACTAATTTTTCTCGAATCACTCAGTGCGGCCCGCGAAACAAATCTAACTTTGAATATGACCCCTGTACGGTAAAAGATTAGACATCGCTATTCTACTGAATAAATGAATCGCACAATGTGGTTTCGTGTGCTGTTTGGGCAGCTGGCACACTGCAGGGATTATCTTGATGCATTCAGTACGCAGCTATTGGAAATTTCTTAGTGACTTTCAGCAACAGTCAAGTGAGTTTTTATTATCTGGCATTCAGGGAAAAGAAAGTGAGCTTTCTATCGATGTTCCTCGCCCCCTCTCAGAAAAAAAAAACACCGCATGTTAATAAAAATCAGAGTTTAGCGCTTACTTTATGAATTTTATTTTAAAATAAATACTGCATAATTTATTTTTATGCTGTTTAAGAGGAATATATTTACTATGAAAATGAAATTTAAAAAGTTTTGAATAACGTTTTTTTTTTTTTTAAATCTTTCTTTATGTACAGTAAGGGTACAGGAATTTCTTATCGGAATTTATAAACAGATTTTAGCGGGCCCAACAGAAGACAATTTTCAAAGACTTTTTTTTTTTCTTTTTTGTAACAAGTTATAGAAAATGTAACACTAATTTTTCGCGAATCACTCAGTGCGGCCCCCGAAACAAATCTAATCTAATTTGTTTTTTATTATTATTTTAGTAAATAATATTATACTTATTATAAACATTTATGCATTTCATCGTCTAATATAAAAATTTATATATATATATTTAATTTTTCAGAAATAACTTTCCAGTACTGATGACATTGCAAATACAATTTCATCACATTCAGTACATTTTTCAGTATATATCATGTCAGTTTCGAAGGTTTAGAGGCAATAATATAAGATAAAATAAAGGGCTGTAATAAAGTTTAGTTTATACTAACTGTAATATGCGTCTCGTATATTATCTAGATGTGGATAATATATATTTAATATGATATAGATACTTAATATGATAGATATTATCTTAATATCTATCATATTAAGTGTATAATATCAGTTGTTGACAGTAATCTTAAAAGTATCGCAGAAGAAAGTCAAAAATACTTCCTGGAAAAATACCGTTGTACCAAAAACACGAATATGTACAGAGAGAAGCACGTGCAACACTGTATATGGTACTGATCAGTGCGCATTTAGGAGGTGAGTGTAAACAAATTCCGTTACCAATATCTGCAGCCAAGACTCCTCCCATCTCACAGCGCTTTCGACTGAAGAACTGGCAGAAACCATCCAAATCTCCGTAGCCAAGGCATCTTATAGGTCGGCAAGTAAGAAGAGAGTTTGCACCACATCCTGTGCTTTCTTGACAACAGAACTGACCAGTCTAAGGAGAGATATCCACAGAGCGCGAAAACAATATCAGACCCACAGCTCCTGTTGTCACCCGGCTCTATAGATACTACATAAATAAGAAAAATACATATACCAGGGAAATAGCAAAATGAAAAAAAAGAGATCTAGTCCAACTTTGTAAATGAATCAGGTAATACGAATCCATGGGGATTACTATACAAGTTCGCACGAGACAAGACTCTTGCAACTGACATATTTGGAACAATCAAATCTGGTCAGCAGGAAACCTCTAACTGGGCTGACTCAATCAACGACATTCTCAACAAACTCTTTCCTGATGATAATCCCCTGGAAGACTTTCCAGAACACAGTACAATCAGAAGAGACAATGAAAAATACCAAACGTCAGTGCAAACTGACCCATTCACAAAACTGGACCTTGAAGCAGTTCTTAAGAAGATTAACATCAAAAAATGCCCAGGACTGGACATAGTGGAATATGCTTTCATTATTACACTACATAATATTAAACATGAGCTCCTGCTACTGTTATACAACAAATGTCTCTCTCACTCTTGTTTCCCACAAATATGGAAGACTGCACTACTCCGTCTCATCGCCAAGCCCAATAAACCAATTAGAGAGCCGAGATCCTTCATATCCATAACACTTCTGGCCAACATGGGAAAAATCCTAGAACGGTTAATAGCTCTGCGCATTACAATTCTGTTTCTTTCTCGGAATCTGATCTCGCCTGCACAATATGGATTTACCCCAGGTAGGTCCTGTGAGGAGGCCCTCTCAGACCTGGTTCTGCATCTGGAGATGTCCAATTACAAGTATGAAATGGCCTTGTTCATTGATTTTGAGGGGGCTTTCGACAACGTGTGGTGGGAAAGCTCCCTGGAACGCCTCAGATTGGCAGAATGCCCTCACAATCTCTATTGGCTAATCCGAAATTACTTTTCAGAGCGATCGTAAAATCTAAATTCGATCGTAAAATCGACCATCATAAAATCTAAATAGCAACAGGCCTGTTTACCGGGGTGTCCACAGGGATCGGTTCTGGAAACCCTGGTCTGGAATATGGTGCTTTAAAACTGGCTACACAAATCATTTGAACATACTAAAGTCTAAAATCATTGCATTTTCCAATGTTGGGTGGCAACCAATGAACTTCAGGTTAATCCTACCAAAACAAAGATGATGATTTTCAAAACCAAACTTGATATAAGAAGGCCCACCAGATCAAAATTAATGGTATCCAGCTACCCCTGGTCATGCAGGTCAGGTCGTGGGGCGTGATCATAGACCACAGGCTATCATTTCTACCTCACCTACAACACCTTCGTGAAAAAAACAAGAAGTTTACAGCTCTCCATCACTAGAATTTGTAGAAATGAGTGGGGACTGTCCAGGTGGACCCTGCTCCTCTACTATAAAGTGGTATTCCTTCCCATAGTCTCATTCGCGGCCGGAGCTTGGTTCCACAGAGTGTTAATCGTTAAAATGAAGCAAAAACTCAACTCAATCCAGAGGGTTATGCTACTAGCAACACATCGCATCTGCCGAACGGTGTCCACTGCGGCAATCCAGGTTATTGCTGGGACTCTGCCATTAGACCTTTATGTAATATTTAGAGGATTATGCTTCAGGCTCAAAAAAGGAATACCTACTCCATCATGGATATAGACCTATCCCTGAATGATGACAATAAAAGGGAAAAATCTCGATGCTTTAAAGAGCTAATAAATGCCTGGCAAACAAGGTGGGACAATTCAACTGTTGGCACTGTAACCAGAAATTTTCTATAGGTTGTCTCCTTTGTGATGTCGAAGAAGGTTAGCTCATGGTTTACAATTAGTCTGGAAACATCGTACTTATTACTGGGCATGGATCCCTTAACGAAAAACTCCACCAGCTAGGCCTGTTAAACACTGTTTCTGTGGAGCAAAAGAAAACTGGCAACATCTCGACGAATGTGCCTGTTATGAAGACATTAGGAATGAGCTGCGAAATCAAGTTGGTCAACTTGATTTATCAGCATAAATCAAGTTGACCAACTTGTTCTGACCTCACGTTACTTGTCTGCACTTCAGGCTTTTGCAGCTGCTGCCTTTGCCAGAAGGAAAGATATGCTTGCAACTAATGTGGTAGCAACATAACCTCAAACACCAAACAAAGATCAACCTTTTCAGGCATATTATTATTCTATTTTATTTTTTCCTTTCCTCACCTCTCTTTTTTTTTCTTCTTCGTTCTTTTTCTTTTTTTTCCCTTTTTTTTATTTTTCTTTCTTCTCTCGAAATCTGCACCATGGATAAATGTTTTTTTTTTTTTTTTTTTTTTTTTACTGAAGTCCCTCTGGAATGGGTCCCCAGAGGATTCTGGCAACCCAGGTGGATCAGCGTCTCTTTTGAGACGTTACGTGATATACTGGGACTGGTCCATCACCTGGACAGATGACTCTGGGTAGCCAAGAGGCCAGAACACACACACATAATACACGCAAACCTACGTCACACACATATCTGGCCCATTTGTAGTGATACTGTTCTTCACAGAGATACGAGGGCGGAGTTGAACAAATGTTCCAGGTGCCGCCCTTTACATATACAAATATACAAATTATATACACAAATGTTGACATGCCATTTAAACCAATATCTCAAGAAACAAATTTAGTTGAAGGAAGAACGGCGCTTTTCATTGCAGAACACTGTTCTTTCCAAGTGGTAGATCAATTGTGCGAGTTATGTAAGGCGTGTTTCTGTGATAGCAAAGGAACTTATAACTGAACGTTACATCCAGCAAAATGTACTGCCATTGTAGAAAATGTTTTGGGTCCACATTTTGAGGAAAAATAAGTAAATGGCTTGGATGAAAAGTAACTAATTTACTGCTGGATGAGAGCAGTGATATTCCAGTGGAAAAGTTGCTAGGCCCTGTTATAAGATACAATTCCAAAAATAAAAGGAACATTAAGGTTACATATTTAGAATTAGTAGAGCTAACAGAACTACAGCTCAAGTCATTGTTGCTGCCCTAAAAAATGTATCCAGAATAAAGGTTTAAATCTGGCTAAATTACAAGCATTAGGAACAGATAATGCTTCAGTTATGATTGGGAAAAACAAAGGGGTATATGCAAAGTTGAAAATGGAAAGACCATTTTCAACTAATTTGGAAATACCATTCAATTAATAACGTGTTTATCATTCATTGCAACTAGCCATTTCGCACGTTAGTGTAGAAGGCATCTATGCCTAGATGTTTGGATTTACTTGGTTTTTACACTCAGAATTACGCCGAGTGGCATACAAAGAGCTTTATGGGAGGAAGTTTATTCACCGAAGTTGTTCCAGATAAGTGACACTAGGTGCAACAGTGCAAGAATGGGTTGAACTCAATTATTTTTTTACCATTGCTAAAAACAAGGAGTTTCAAGTCAAAATCAAGACCCAACAAAACTACTGAACGATTTAGTTTTCCTCATTAAGTTACTAGGCACAAAGATTGTATTGCCAGGATTGAGAATTGACATCATGGAAACTCAAGTTGAAGATCACTTTGACCCAAAGACCTCAGATACGAATTTGAAACGGAAATGTGTTCAAGTGACTTCCCTAGAACAACAGAAAGAAATACGTGAGGTATGTGCTGACTTTGTGATTAAACTTGTCAGACAACTAAATAATGATTGCCAGAAAACACAAGAGTACTGCAAGATATGACACTTTTTTTTTTTTTCTGTGGAACTCTTGAAGCCCTGGAAAAGGCCTATTACTGAATTATCTTTTTTTGTCCTATTGCTGCAAAACTAACCTTCTTACAACAATAGAAAACCAGTACATAATATACAGTGACTCCAAGTAAAAGACAGTGTGTAGTTTTGTGCAGAAATGGATTCATACAGGGTTCGACTGGAGCAAATCCTTTACTCAAGTTTCCGAATTTAGCTTTGTCTCTAATTCTAGCTCATTCAAACGCTGACTTGGAGCGGCTGTTTAGTCAAATGAACATGACCAAAACCAGAGCACCTTAATTTTTTTTCAACCGCAACCCCTTTTTACAATGGAAACATTTTTTGTGACCCCTGGTATTATTTATCGTCCAAAAGAATCTCTTTCAGACGGGAACAACCTAAAATTTACGTTTTTTTCATACAATTGCTACTAATAGAGATAAGCAGATAAGCTACTAATAGCTTATCTGCAAAAAGATCTAAACCTCCCAAACACTTCCTAATTCATTTCACAAATATACGTGGTCTCAATTCTAATCTCAACGATGTCCATGTCCACTTGCAGTCTGCCAAACCCCATGTACTTTTTCTGACAGAATCTCAGTTATCAGTTGATTCAACTACTGCTCATCAGATGCCCAAATTATTTGCTGTATGATTCCTTTCGCCTCAAAGGTGGTACTTGTGCATACGTCCGTTCTGATATTCCCTGACAGAAACTTGGCAATTTGGAATCTCGTCTCTTTGATTTTCTCTGGCTTAAAATCTGTCTACCTCATTGTGTCAAATTCATCTGTTGTCTCTACCGTTCTCCCAACTCCACTAATCACTTGGAGCTCTTTGACTTCCTCTCTTTGCAACTTGACTTTCTCCAGTCCACCTTTCCTAACAGTGAGGCAATTTTCCTTGGTGATTTTAATGTTCACAAATCCAGCTGGCTTCCGTTTTCTAGTCACACCAACCCAGCTGTCGAGATGCTGAGGCTTTTGCAATTACTACTGACCTTGCACAGATTGTTCATTTACCTACAAGAATACCGGACAATCCTAACCATACAGCCAACACGCTTGATCTTTTTCTCACAAACAACCCTTCTAAGTACACGGTCGAAGTGAGAGGTCTTTTAGGCACCTTAGATCACAACTTGGTGATTGACTCACTTCTCCAATGGAGCCTTTATCTCATGGCTATTCCCAACCTCGTATTGTTTGGCATTACAAGAATGCAAAATGGGATGACTTGCGAGATTACTTTTCTTTTTTTCCTTGGTCAGATTGTTTCAAAACTTCTGATGTGACACGTTTGCTCAGATCGTGTCAGTGAAATTATTCTTGCAGAAATGGAATCCTTTATCCCACATTCCACTATAAAATCTCGTCCTTTATCTAAAACTTGGTTTTCCAATAAATGTGCTAAGGCTATTCAAGAGAAGAACGTTACATATCGTAATTGGCTAGTTTCTAATTCTTCAGTTTCATTTTCTGCCTACACCAAAGCCCGCAACTATTGTAAAGCAGCTATCAATCAATCCAAACTACAGTTTGAACAGGCTAAGAGTAGAAAACTTGCTTCTTGCCCCAATGGTAGCCGAGCATTCTGGTCTCTTGCCAAAGCTATTGGACGCAACTTGTGCCCATCTCTGCTCCCACCTCTGTCCAAACAAGATGGTTCTGTTGTCACTTCAGCCAAGGATAAAGCTGACCTGCTAGCATCACATTTTTCTTCCAACTCATGTCTTAATGATCTTGGTGAAACACCTCCCACCATTTCCAACACGCTGCATTCAATTCCTCCTGTAGTCGTCAGTCAAAGGGGTGCCAGAATGATTTTGACGAATGTTGATGCTAAGAAAGCTCCAGGCCCCGATGGTATTTCTCCACTTGTTCTCAAAACCTGCGCGCCTGAACTTACTCCTATTCTTTGCCGCCTTTTTTCACTTTCTTATTCCAAAGGTGTTTTTCCTTCTGCTTGGAAATTTGCTCATATCCAGCCAGTTCCTAAAAAGAGTGACAAATCCCTCCCATCCAATTATCGTCCCATTGCAATTACTTCGACTCTTTCTAAAGTAATGGAAAAATCAATTTATCGCCAACTCTTAAACTACCTAGAAACCTTCCGTCTGATCAACGATCGCCAGTATGGATTCCGTCAGTGTCGATCCACTGGTGATATTCTGGCTTATGTTACCCATTTATGGACTAATTCAATGGAAAGGTTCGGTGAAACACAAGTAGTTGCTCTTGACATCTCAAAGGCTTTTGATAGTGTTTGGCATAAAGGTCTTCTAAACAAGCTTCCATCTTATGGTTTTGCCAACTGTTTTTTGTAATTGGTTATCCAGTTTTCTCTCTGATCGCTCACTGAGGGTAATGGTAGATGGCTCTCTGTCTTCTAACTTCCCCACTAATGCCTGTGTCCCCAACGTTCAGTTCTTTGCCCCACTCTTTTCCTCTTGTGTATTAATGACGTTCTTCCATTTACTGAAAATCCTATCCATAGTTTTGCCGATGATAGCACATTGAATTCCACTTTCCATTTTGAGAAAACTTGCTCTGCTCAATCAGCTTCAACTTCTCGAATATCCGTTACCAATTCCTTAAATGTCGATCTTCACGTAATTATCCAGTGGGGCAAAGACAACTTAGTTTATTTCAATCCTTCAAAAACTCAGCCTTGTCTTATATCTCGCAAAAAGAATTCTTCTGCTCCTATGCTTATCTTTGGTGACACGCCAATTTCTAGGCAAAATGATATCTCTTTTGGGGATTACCCTGACTTTTAATTTCTCTTGGCACAAGCACATTACAAATATTGCTTCCTCTGCATCTAAAAAACTTGGTTTTCTCTTTCGCTCTCCGCGTTACTTTTCTTCCAAGCAGCTGTTCACCCTGAATAAATCGCAAATCCGGCCTACCATGGAATATTGTTCCCACATCTGGGGTGGTGTCCTCAAAACCTCTCTCAGGCTTCTTGATTCCATTCAGAAGATGGCAGTTAGGTTAATTAATGATTCATCTTTAACAGAATCTCTCCACTCGCTGTCCCATAGACGTACTGTTTCTGCTGCATACCTCATCTACAGATACATCCATGGGCTATGTTCTTCTGAATTGGCTTCTATAATTCCCGCTCTCTTTCAAAACAGTCCGAACCCGTGTCGCCACCAGCCAACATCCATTTACTGTCCGAGTTCAAACTCACAGAACCAAATTTTCATATTCCTCGTTTATAAATTCAACTGCAGTTTTCTGGAACAACCTTGCTTCATACGTTTTTCCTGAAAATTACAGTCTACACCAATTCAAGTCTAATGTCAACAAATATCTTGTTTCGTATTCTTAACCTCCAACCCAAACACGGTACTAAGTACTATAGGTTCTAATATCTCTCGTGTTTGGGGTCTAGATAAAAAAAAAAAAAAAAACCATCAAACATGGACAGGTGATTATTAGCAAGTGTGTACATATTCCTTTCTTCAATGCAGTTAACTCTACCTTGTTCATTGAGGTACATCATCATCAGCCATTTTCAATCCACTGCAGGATGCAGGCCTCTCCAACAACTCTCCAGTTCCTTCTGTTTTGAGCACTGGCCATCCATTTCCTACCCAAAATAGATTGAGGTATTAAATTGAGGTATTAAATATATTGTGGTATTAAACAAAAATTTATTACACTCAAATCTATACAGTTTTACAAAAAATATTCCCTTACAGGAAATACCAAACATAAAAAAAATACTAGTCAAGTCAAAGTATTTTATTATTTTTTGGCATGTTCCAGGGTTTCCCCTATTCGCCGCTTAAAGTAATCCTATACATTGGGCACAATTGATAACAACTATATAAAATGATTAATTATACATAAAAAGGAGTCTGCGTGCGTAGCACAGTAGTATCGTCACCGTCCTCCCGACACCGGGTGGAAAAGGCCCGGGTTCGAATCCCGTCGAAGACGCGAGGAACTTTAATGGGCTTTTTTCACTCCGTGACTGAGTTAGTCGGCCTCAGGCGTAGATAGCAATGTTATTTCTCCCAGAAACTGGGTTTTTTTTTTCGTTCAGTAAAACAGGCAAAGCGACCAGAGAACACATGCAATTTACAAACATAATGTATAAATGGGTGTATGGAAGAAATTATGGGTGGCCCTAATATAATAATTCGTATATATATATATTTTTTTTGTGTACATAAAAAGACTATATACAATGATGGTACATAAATAAATACTGGGCTTCGGAGTCCTGCAGACTGATCAATACATTAGGTAAGAGTAATCCAAAGAAACAGAAAAAGTCTAGCATTTTACTGAACATCAGGAGCAAGAATTCTTTTCCTCCGTTTAAACTATTTCTCTGCATAGGTGGAGAAGGCAGTATAATATTCAGAACAGTTAACCAATCGTGGCAGTTCAGAGAAGTCAAATACATTTGTTAGAAGTTGAAAGTCCAGTCTTAAATCATTGTACAGGAGACAATGAAAGAAGAGGTGCTCAACAGTTTCTTGAGTACCACAACTACACAAAGGAGTGTTACTTAATCCTGGTGAGAACAATTTAAAGTTAAGACTGCCATGACCGGTATATAAAAACGTAACGTATAAGCTAGGATTGAACAAGTCCATTTTCTTGTCGTAATCGACAACCTCGGAAAAAAACTTAAAGGTCTCCCTACCCAAAGTAGAGGTAGACCAGGTATTTTTCCACGCTCTACAACATTCATTTCTCATTCTTTTAATGTCTACATTTTCTTGCAATTCAGTATTATATGTTATACCATTTACAATCGCAGGAACGTTTTTAGTTCTACAATATAAAAGATAGTGTAACATTACTTCATAATGGATTGTCAGTCGATGACTGAGGATCTGGAGAGCAGCGGTAGAGACAGTTCGAAAAGCTCTACTTACAGCGAGAAGAAAGAATCTTTGTGCTTGGGTAAGATATTTTTGAACAAGGGAGTTACCGATTCTGTATCCCCAGGCCCCAGCCGCATAATACACAATTTGTATAAATATACAAGAGTAGTATAATTTAATGGAAGATTTCTTTACACCAAAAGTACTCCTGGTAATCTTAATAATTTTGTAGGTCATAGCTTTTATTCTCTGAAGTACATTTTTTTTTTTTATATTTTGCATCGTAATTAAAATTAAGACGGTTATCAAAATAAATTCCTAAGTATTTATGCTGCCGAGTACTCCTAATAATTTCTCCATTCAACTTAATAACAGGTCCCTTTAGCAACATTTGTTTTCTTTTATTAGTCGAGATTTGAAGTTTGTGTTTGACACCAAATATTCTGCACTCTAGCTCCCGGCGGGAATTACCAAAAATCAGAATAGCAAGGTCGTCTGCATATGCTATCTGAAGGATGTTGTCTCGATCAACCGAGAGCCACCCATCAAGGACCATGTTACATCACACAGGGCGAAGAACAGAGCCCTGAGGGTAGCCCCTAGAAACAGATATACAAAAGTACAATTAAATATGCAGCAAACAAACATAAGAACAACCATAAATGTTAGTCTTTAATGAGATGGAGGAGCTTGTTTATATCGCCACAATAAATTAAATCTTGGCAAAATTTTTTTAGTGCAGATCTCATAGCGACTTCGATGTTATTAAGACTAGAACGGTATTTTGTCTTTGTTAGAGCCAATGTTGAAAATGCTGACCCACATAAATAAATGGTAGAAGTGTTCTCATTGCCAGATCAGAGAGTATTGGATATTCAGCTTTAACCTGAAGCCAAAAAGTATTTAAAGGTTTCTTCGAGAATTCAAGCTTAAGATTTCCATCATTAGCTTAAGTTATGGAAATCTTATTTGTGCTGAGTTTTTAAGTGTGAATTCTATTTAAGATTTGCAGCGATTTTTATCTCTGCAAATTCTTCTTGAGACTACAATGAGAGATGTTTTACCTCCTCCATTTGTACAATGAATTGTTTTTGAACCCAATCAAAATGATCAGTTTTAAAATCTGGAAAAACATATTTAAAAAACTGATTTTCCGAGCATATCAAATGATCAAATATAATCTGCTTTATCAGATTAAAACTGAAATTATTTCCACTAATAAACTCGTCCATGCATGGAAACATTTCAAATATGAGTCATTTTCCATTTTACTCTTCCATATGTTTATATATATTCACAAACGCTTACTGGAGTAGACAGTATGGACAGCATTTTTTCTTTCAGAAAAAAATATTACTGTTCTCTCGCTACAGATTCACTTCGTTGAGTTTCTCAAATGTATCTGATAAATAAGACAATTTGCAAAGCCAAAATGTCATAAAAACGTTTTGCAAAATCCGAGTTTTTTTTCAAACAAAAATAATACAACTTAAATTTTAAACTCCATTAGTCGTCTCAAACTTCGTCACCTTGACGACCATCTTACTTCCTTAAGCAACAGGAATTTATCGTAATCGGATCCCATATCCTTCCATAGATTTGCATAAAGGCGGCTATTAAGTGCACGACATTTAATGAAGCTAATAACTTTTACTCCTTCTTTTAGTACAGTATTCAGATAGCAGAAATGTTCTCAGCCACAAGTGCCTCTCGACGAATGATACAATGAGTAAAGGTAATGTGTTTATTATTAGTAGATTTAACTCTGGTTACAAATCCGGCATTCTTTCCTATCACTGCTTCAGTACATTCACCAACGCAGTTACTCCATTCTAGACCTTCTTCCTTGAAAAATTCATCCACTTTCTGAAAAATATCTTCACCAGTTGTACGTCCATGTAATGGCTAACAGAACAGTAAGTCTTCTTGTACATTGCCATCATAAAAATATCCGACATATGTTAACAGTAGGGCTAAGTCTGTCGACTCGTCTAGTTGAATAGAAAATTTGGAACTTTCTTTGCTTCTTACAGTAAGTTGCTCTAACTGGTCATTGCTAATTTCCGAAATTCTTCTATTGACCGTGTCATTTGACAAAGGAAGTTTACGCAATTTGTCTGCATATTTTTGCCATGAATCATTTCTGTTGTTTGTTTTTTGCCAATAGGCAAAATAAGATTTTCGCCAATCATGTTTTTTTTTTTTTTTAAGTTTTTGCTATTAATTTTGAGGGCTTCAAACTTTCATTACCAATTAAACGCACTGGTTGCTGTTCATTATTAGAGTTAAAAGTAAATCCATTTTGCAAAAACGATTCAATGTATTTTCTCTTTTGTACGCGCAGGTGATTCTTGTGTCATTTTACCACCAGCATTCATCACATCTTCTTTTCTGGTTTTGTCTTTTTTAACTAAATTTAACCATTTGTACATAATGATAATGAATTTTATTATATTTAAATTTTTCAGTACTATTAAAATTCGAATATTGTTACACACTACTTTCTCACAACGATAAACTCACTAACCCCAAGAATGTTGAAAATTCGCGTGTAAATCAACGATCGGGATCACCTTGTACGAATAACAACTGAGCTACTTTCGATTATGTATTTGGGACAGCAACCGTTTGTAGTACTGTACAAAGGTTATCAGGAAAGTTTTGCAATACGTTAGTTCTAAGAACAGTAGGGACTTGAGGTGGGTGTTATTTCAAAGAACGCCTCAATAGAAGGGGAGAGGTAATAATCGTTAACGCTGTGCAGCAATTGTTGAGCGCAGGTGATGATGCTATACCAAGTATCACATCATGGTCGGGAAATGAAATTCGTGTAGTTATGCGATACAATTTCGCAATTCATCAATAGACGAATGCATCAATGAAATGCATTTCTTTTAATTTTCGTTTAACTCTCAACACCTCTTTCGGATACTCATAATTGTACAGGCCCGGTCTGTACAATTATGTACACAACATCGCAGCAGCAGCGATGTTGTGCAACCATAATTTTTTTTAAAGTGTGATTCAGATTGTAATTGTCGTCTCGGTCCACACTCTCGAAAGGAAGTGCAAGCGCAAAATTGTGATAGCCTATAATTGTTGCCTTTTCAAGAAAGGGTGATTTAGTAACTTCATTAGCCTTATCAAAAATATTATTTTTTCTAATTTTCTGCCACCCCCTAGTTTAAGAAGCCCTCACCAAAACCAAACTTAGTAACAGAATGGCAATTCATACTCTACATTCCATTTTATGTGTCCAGTTTGGTTTAAAAAGAGAAAAATGCTGCTATTCATATGAATTGCCAAAAGAAGTTGTGCAGAATATTGGATCAGTGCTATCTAACGGCTATTCAACATATTCATCTATAAAAAAAGAAAAAGAAACTGCAGAACTCAATTATGTGCATCCCCCTTTTTTAACTTTTGCTATCATGAATTTTGACCAGCTCAAAAATCAATCAGTTGAAATGTGACGCTTTTAGACTCGGTTGTGCATTGGTGTTTAAATTTAAAAGACAACGAAATAATAGAAATAGACATTATAGATGTAAGTTTCAGATTAAATTAATTAAGCACAATAAAAAAAAAAAACCTTTAAATTACCTATTTGCCTTGAATATGCAAAAAAATGTCTGTTTATTTGTGCGCTCTAGTTCAATTTGTGGTTCAATGAGCGGCGGTCGGTAATGTAAAATAAAATAAATTAGAAACTAAGAAAATTCTATCCCAGAACAGAAAAGACGCGGCACCGTCCTACCTGTGCAAAGTACAGAACAAAACTAATTGAAAAAGAAAAAGTGTGCTTGAGTACAAACAAGCAAAGTTGGAGAGGCGATCCACTGGGAGATTCCTATGAGAGAATAATTTTAGAAAAAAGATAATTTTAGCTCGTATTTTTCTTCGCTTCACAACGATTACAATACTAAATTTAAAACTTTGTGACATTCAAAATATGCCAAATGGACCACTTTCCCACCCTGCACTAACGGCAGGATTTCGAGAGATCCAGCTAATAGCAATTCGCAGTTGACTTCCTTTCTTCAACTTTGCAGACCATCAGAAAAATGAACTTAATAATAGTAAGGATATCGATTATTTAAAATTTATATTATCGCGCTGATGAGAAATTAGAATTAGCTTTCTTGTGGAGCTGATGAAAATAAGAATTAGTTTTCTCATGGAATGAGAAATAAGAATTAAATCTTTTATTTCTCGTTTTCTTGGAACTGCTGTTTCATAATAACTTTGAATTTAAAGTAAGGCATAAATTTATGAACTTCAAAGAATGTCTCTAGTTCTACTTTTTTGGCAAAGCTGATTCAAATATGATTTAATTATATTTCATCTACTAAATTATTATGATTTTATGTATTTTTAAATTAAAACAGTCATATCATCTCTGTTACAGGTTACTTATGGATATGAAACGATGAAGCCCTTGGTGATATGGAAGCAAGCTAAATGTTAACTGCCTTGCGGCCGGTATCTTCAAAATTCTTTCCATATTATGGCCCTGAACGATTCTTCTGCACAGCAGTGGTATAATGGTGAGTTTGAAACTGTTTTTATGACAGGCCGTTAATGACAGAGTCCAGCGCCATCTAGGATTAATATATAAATTGTAAGTTCAAAAGTAACCAGACCACTGCAAGTTTCAAAGAACCTTTTATTGATATAATATTTAACATGTTGGCCCATCTTGGTCGATAATTATACATTGTATCCTCATGCCGGTAGATGCCAAACTATTTTTGTTTTTTTTATAAACAGAAGATGATGTTTTCCTTCATTCCTCCTTGAATATAGCAATGAAATTAGCTGTTAATGGGCGTGCTGGCCTTTCCAAAAGCCACATTCCAGTCAGTCCCAAAGGTTTTCAGTGGTATTAAGATCGGTGATTCGTGCATGCAAACGAAACTTTTGAATGTCCGTGTCTTCAGACCAACTCACTACAGACTGCAAAGGTTATGGAGAATTGTGACACTGAAACAGAAAAGGGCTCAGTTTCTATACTGTCTCCACAATGTAAGAAAAGTGGGATTCTAGAGAATGCCAATATTCCAAATGCCATTCGTGTTCCAGAAACGACAACCAATGGCTCAAGCCCAAATCACGAGAAACAATCATACACTAGGAAAGCATCGCCTTTAAAACTTCACAGTTAGGATGACACATTCTTGGTAAACAAAGTTTATCGGTTGGTCCATTAGAAGCAGAGGCTCTAGTTCTTGCCAGAAGAACATGCTCCATATTAAGCAGCCATCATACACAATTGGTCCATGAACTGGTGATGCTTGTGCCACACGGTAATGCATCCGCCGGAGTGTTTGACCAGGGATTTAGATTCATCCGACTAGCACACTCATTTCCAGTCTTCCGGTGTTCAACCAACGTATTGGAAAGTATCACTGGCCGTCTCGATATTAGACAACTCCACAAAGCTCATTTGAAAGAACTTCCCATTTTTGAAAGACATATAGTGATGGATCAAAAGCAGATACTAGAGGTTTAGTATTTGCCAAAATACACCATCTCCATACAGCTTCCAGTTGAATGCAGAAAATACACAGCTGAACTTTACCCGATAGATTGATCTGGCGTTGGCATTCGTGGTGAGCAGACCTGTTTTCAGGTGCAGGGAGAGCATAGCGATTAGAGAGGTTAGATCATTTCTTTTAAATAGTCTATAAATATCTTGTAAAGTTTATTTTGATGTTTTTTTTTTTTGTAAATTTAATTTTTATAATATTAGAAATATAATTTTCTTTAAAAGTTACTTTCTGTGATATTTAGTAAATTTAATAATGGTTGTGACAAGATCCACCTTGAATAATTCGACAGAGGGCAACATGACTCATACGGAAATAGCCGATGGTGATTTCCGGTTAAATCAGGATTTCATCCTTTGCAGAACACAGGCATGTGTTTCAAGGAGGACCTAGAGATAATTATAGCTCACCTGGTGATTCTTTTCTTTGTCACAATTGCACGGAATGTACCGATCTAAAATGAATATTTGTTGCATTGCTAGACGAATTTGAGTCACTGAAAAAACGGGTGCTTGCCCTCGAGAATAATGTAACTGGGAGCTCCTCAGGAACTCAAGACTAGTAACCTACTAAGTGATGCATTCTCGATTAGGGCCACAGAGGAGAATAACCAAATGAAACTGCTCTGGTTCAGGAAGACTTAGTTCTATTAGGAGATTCCACTGTCAGGGGAACGGGAAATATTTTTGTTCATGAATATTATTATTCATGTGGGGAATACTGATATGAAGCACACACGATCTGATGATTTTTTAGACCAATATAGGACCAAGTTGAAGAAATGCCGTGAGTTAGGTCAGAATGTCTATATGTTTACAATTCTGCCCAAGCACGATAGGTGAGATTATATATTGAAAGGCTTGTGGATTAACATAATACTTGAAGGACTCTCTGAAAGGCTTTTGGTGGGATTTTTATCAGCTTGGCCTGCACTTGTAGGTAGAAGGAATCTGTTTTGTAGAGATGGGGTACATTTAAAAAAGGTGGTGCAAGGGTTTTTGCCGTGTCTCATTGGGGACAGCTGAAAGCGTCAGGAAAACTACTAGTTTTTTGGGGGGGATTGGCAATGGTTATATATATATATATTTTTTTTTTTATATATATATTTTTTTCTATCTATATATATTTTTTTCTATATATACAGAGGACCACGAGGTGTGGTCCTCTGTCGGGTTTATTAAAATATCTGTCGGGTAAAATAAAATAAACCAGAGGTTTATTTTATTTTACGTTATTTTTATATTAATTTTTTGCTCTACATTTTTTTGCCATACTACTAACTGGCTTATGTTTTATTTTGCTTTATTTTGAATTATCGGATATATCTGGACTTCATGTGGAGGATGTGCATTTTGCCGCCTCTAAATGATAGCTTAATATTTATTTATTTATTTTCTTATTTTATGTTAAACTTTTAAGCCATTATTTATATATATATATATATATATATATATATATATATATATAGATATACACACACACACACAAACACACACGCTTTATCTGATAATATAGGTCAAAGTAAAGCTTGCATATACCTCAAGAGTTCTTGTTTTTTATTACAACAGATCACATTAGCAAGATGTCCTGAGCGAAGAAACGTTTCAATTGAGCGGGTAGCTAATGCCCAGGGAAGATAGCTTAAATAACTTTTTAACGGGTGTGTCAGGGTAGTGTAGGGGTATGCCGTTGTCTTGTACTATGTATATAATTATTTAATTAATTTATATATATATATTTACCACCTACTGTTATTTTATTTAGGAAACTATATGTTACCCTTGGGCCTCTGACTGCATATACAAGTCCAGGGATTTTGGGTTAGCTAGAAGAGAGTGTATACACATAGATAATTGCAACATTATTTAATATAAGGTTTCAAACTTATGTACATAAGTTTGAAATCAGCGTTTCAAATTCATATATTGTAATTAATAATAAGGGTTAAATTCACAACTATTTGTCACGTACAAGCAAACTCCACAGGGATGCACAGTTAACAAAGTTTATACTAAATCTCATTTAGTACGAGGAATAATTACAGTTCTCAGGATTTTTAAAGACATCAGTTGGATGTTATCCTTCCATCGTACAGGTTAATCAAGTCATTCGCAGATAGGAATACAGAGTGCTCTATTTTGTCATTCTCTTTAGTTCCAACATTACGTTACTTCTCTCCCGAACTATATCTTGGACTAGGTATAATAATGATTAGAGTACTTACAATTAATTGTCCCCTTCTCCAGGTTGGGCCAGCTCCAAGGTTTAGGGCGATTTCCCATTCGGGTTTTGATTTTCGGGATTCCTTTGTTCTGTACTTCAGTTATTATCAGATCGAAATCCTGTGTTAATGGACTATCTTGTTTTCGTCATCCTTCGCGTAGCTTACATTCAGCTATTCGGACTTCACTCAAAATTCCCTCCTTGCCTATACTGCTCCTGTTCCAGTTAAACTTTTCTGATCTATACCCCTTTTAGACATATTCTCCGGTACACTACTACCACTCGTCTCTTAACATCACCACTACACTTCCTCCAAAAAAAAAACTCCCCGCCCAACTCACTCACTAACCGACCCACTTGCCCCCTAAACGACCAACTTACTTCCCCTTTCCCGCCAACCAAATCCCTGTATACTCCATTTGGTTCTAAAGTCTCCACCCCATTTTAATATAATTCCCGATAAATTCCTTCGCCCTTGACCCTCTAAGCGCCTCAGCTCATTTCTCCGTGTATTTCGCCTGGCTCGGTCCATTTCGAGGAAGTCTGACCTGACCTTCTGTAGGTTGAAGTTCACCGTCCTTCTGAGAAATTTGCTTCGCCTTTAAGTACATTCCTAAACCATTAATACCTAATCCTATTTTAATCAATTGTTGGCGTGTTTAATTAAATGTTTACTGAATAAATCTTAAGTTGTAAGAAGATATAATATTTCAATGTTAAATATATATATTTTATTTTTTTGTTATTAGTAAGCCAAAGTTTATAGTAGTTAACTAAACAAGAACACTAAGTCTTAACTGCCTATAGAGCAATGTCAGAAGTGTCGTCTATAAGATGAGTGAAATTGAACTGCTGGTTAGGACAAGTAACGCTGACATGATAGGGCTTATGGAAACGTGATGCCACCCGAAAATAGGGGATGATGAGTTTCACATCGGCATGTACAATGTATTTAGGAAGGATAGGGTAGAGAAAGGGGGTGATGGGGGTCATGCTTCTGATAAAAAGCAGCCTGAGCGCTATAAAAGTTTTCCCGGATTCAAGCTCTCCGTATGCTTGTATAGAATCTGTATAATGAGAGTGGGAGTAATGTACAGGCCTGGTGATTGTGGAGAGAGCATAGAAAAATGGCATAGCTGCCATTTTTCTGACCATCCCTGAAGCCAATCTAGGCACTCTGAAGACGCACTGCTTGGAGGTGATCATTAACTATTCTACCAATCTCTACAACATCTGCTAATTTAGACATCACGCCCTCTATCCCTTCATCGATGTCAATTATGAAAATCAAAAACAGTTGTCCAAATACTGACCCTTGGGAACCCCCATTTCTTACATCAGACCAATCTGAGGAATAGCCATTTATCACACCCCTCTGCCTCCTGCCCTGAAGCCATCCAGCTATCCATCTGATGATTTTCCCTGTGATTCCAACCTGTTCCAGCTCATAAAGTAACCACTCATGTGGAACTGAGACAAATGCTTTGCTGAAATCCAAATAAACAAAATCGAAATTATTCCGTAAGTCAAGCTCTTGAGTGTCCCTGTTAAAATAGCTAACCAGAATTGTTAAACTTGATTTTCCTTTTACAAAACCATGCTGAGTATCCTTCAGTATTGCATTTTTATCTAAATGATCCTGAATTCCACTCTTGAGACCAATTGGATTCATAATTATCCCTACTACTGAAGCTACTGATCGGCTGGTAATTTCCCACTTCACGCTTAGAACCATCCTGAAATTGAACCTTCCTGATATATTAGAGATACAGTACATTGACCTTTTCCAATCCAACGGAATCACTCTTGAGCCAGTGATGCTCTCATAGTTAGTTTCAGTGCACTCACCTGCCACCACCCTTAAGATTTTAGGCTATGTGCCATCAACACCAAAAGCTTTACTAGCCTGTAGGCTGGCAAGTTTTTTCATTAAATAAACGTTTGAAATTTCAACGTCATGAAATACATTTTTTTTCAACTTCACTTCCATAATTTCTCATTGATACAAAAGGTTTTTCTTCTGAAAATATCAATGCAAAGTAACTGTTGCATAAACAGCTGGGATATCTAATACTGTCCCACGTCCATGATATAAGATCCGATCTGGTTAGTCCTGCTCGTCTTTGCATTTATATATGTGAAGAATTCCTTATCCCACACTTTGCTCTCTTTGCCAGCCTAAACTTTTCTGTGGCACTATTACAGATCAATTTGTAGCTGTTACAGGCTTCAGTACTTTTTATTGTTCTGTAACTTTTCCATGCCCTCTTTTTCTGTTCAAGTAATCAGGCAACTTCCTTATTCATCCAGCTTCGAAGCTTCCTTGTGGAGTATTATTTTTATTTTTTTTTTTTAATGGCATATATGCATTCAAGGGTTCTGTGATTAATGTTTTAAAGGTATAACATTTTTCAATTGTATTCGCACTCTGCGATATCTATCCAGTTAATAGAGGCCATGTAGTACCTTAAGGCATCGTAATTTCCTTTTCTGAAATTAAAACCCATTCCTTTGCCTTTTACTACTGCTACCTCTCTCTCTCTCTCTCTCTTCATCGTCCACCGTAGAACTCCGTGATCACTTCCTGCTACTGTTTCCTCTACTGTCAGCCCTATTATGTCTTGGCGCACAATAGTCTTAGATGCTGATGCGCCATAAAAATCCTAATAACCAACCAATCAACCTATTATGCTATCTGGTTCATGGATGATTATGAGGTATAGAGTATTCTTTTCCCTAGTACTTTCCCTGACATGTTGATATAAATAGCAATCATCCAGTTGATTTAAAAATTTTGTCACCCCATGTGTAGTTTCCTTCCCATTTGCTCCAATCAATTAGAGGCAAGATTTAAATCACACATAAGATATTGTTGCTTATTTATTGACTTATTGATGCTCTCATTATAACCTTCACAATCACCTAGCCTGCAGATTACTCCCACTTTCATTATACCTTTGCTTCCATCTATCTCACACCATACAGATTCTATACTAGCATGCGAAACGTCTAAATCCAGGAAAGGGTTGGCCGCGCCCAGGCTGCATTTGATAAGAAGCATGACTCCACTACCCCTTCTATCTTCCTTAAACTTCCTAAATACATTATTCGTACTACTGAAACTCATGATCCCTTATCTCCGGGAGGCACCACGTTTCGGCAAGCCATATTATGTCATCGTTACTTGTCCTAACCAGTAATTCGAATTTACTCAAACTATTATATTAGGACCACCCATAATTTCTTATATATGTATTATGTCTGTAAATTGTGTTCTCTGGTCTGTTTTGCTGGACGAAAAACCTTGTTATCTACGCCCGAGACCGACTAACTCAGCCATGGAATAAAAAAGCCCATTAAAGTTCCTCACGTCATCGACGGGATTTGAACCCGGGCATTTTCCACCCGGTGTAGGTAAGACGGTGACGATACCACTTTGTTACTTGTAGAGATATTGACGACACTTCTCACATTACTGTAGAAACAATTAAGACTTGGTGTTCTTGTATATTTACCTACCCTGTCGCACCCCTTGAAGTTATTTAAGCTCACATCCCCACCGAAACTAGCAGTTTCCCTGAACCTTTAAGGTATCCTCAATAATACTGGCAAAAACACTTAAGACTACCTTTGTTTAACCCTCCTGTTGTGTTCGGGTTTATATGACCTGGTCGCCTTATTTTAATACCCATAAATCCTATAATTATTTAAATATTTTGTTGCCGCCCTATGACTTTTACTAATTTACCCTAATAATGGCGTACCTAGATTGACGAAAAAAAAAAAAAAAAAATGACACAGTTTTTTTTTATAAATGTAATTATTACACTTATTGTGCTCGGGTCAATATGACCCGAAGATCAGTTTTGTTAGAATTTAAGGAACGAGAAGAGAATTATTATCATAAATTATCGTATTTTATTAGTTTTGTTTTATTTTCATAGAAATAACTTACATTACCACGTTTCAATATGTGCGCGCGGTGAACGACAAGTGCCTTCTCGCATATATCTGCCAGTGTGTACTTCTGTATCAGTTTCTTGGTAAACATCAAGCTTGGTGCTACTCTAAGACACAACAGTAGGAAAAAATTGTTGAAGACTAAGAGATCGTTGACGGACAGTGAAATTGAGAATCTTTTGTATGCTTCTGATGGTAATGATGGTACTTCTGAAGTAGAAGACCATTTGTGTGAAGCAGAGGTGCATAGTGAATCGGATGATGAAGAAGTGGAACCTACGATTTCGGACGAAGCTGTTGTGGCTAATTACCTAACCTCAAAAAATGGCAATATAGTGTGAACCGAAACACACCTAATCAACAAGGAAAATTTTCGCCAAAAAATATTATTACGTTGAATCCTGGACCAACAAGGTGCGTTACGTCTAGAATATATAATATAAAATATTCCTACTGCTTATTTATTTTTTATGCCAAAAATTGTAAGCTTAATTTTGAAGATGGCAAATTTAGAAGGAAAAATAATTTATGGTGACCAGTTGCAAGAAGTAACAGTAGTTGAATTAGAGGCATATTTCGGCCTACTGCTTTTAGCTGAAGGCTATAAATCTCATGGGGAGGCAACCTCCAGCCTATGGGATTGAAATGTAGGCCGCCCTATATTCAGGCAACAATGTCCCATGTAATTTCGCGAATAATTCGCTTTGACGATAAAGGAACTCGATCACAACGGAGCCAGACTGATAAATTAGCTACCATACGGGACTTATGGGATGAATGGGTTGCAATTCTACCTACGATCTACAATACTAACGAAAATGTAACAGTAGATGAGCAACTGGTACCTTTTAGAGGTCGTTGCCCATTTAGCAGTATATAGCCAACAAGCTAGCCAAATACGGAATCAAGATTTGGACTTTATGCGATTCTGTAAATGCTTATGCATATAAAATGCAAGTATACTTCGGAAATAAAAAAAAAAAAAGTGAAACTCTAGAAAAAAGGCCAAGGTAAAAGAGTTTTGCTAGACCTTACTTATGGTCTAAAAGGGCAAAACGTAACGTGTAATATTTTTTTTACATCTTACGAACTGGGGCAGATGCTATTGAAAAGAAATATTACCATGCTTGGCACTATTAGAAAAAACAAACCTGAAGTGCCAACCGAATTGGTCTGCAAGAAGAAGGAAGTCCTTTCTTCAAAGTTCTACTTCACGCAATAACACAACGATAGCTTCTTATATTCCGAAATGGAATAAAAATGTGACACTCATGAGAATCTTCCACCACCATTCCGGTGTGTGTGTGATAAAGATCATAAAAATCCGTTTATGATTTTAGATTATAATAAAACCAAAGGTGCTGTAGATACTTTAGACAAGTTGGTTATAACATACACATAGATGACAAACTAAAATATGGTCAATGTCTATCTTTTATAATATCATGGACGTTTCTGCTTACAACGACTGTGTTCTGTTGTGCGAAGTAAATCAAACCTGGAATGCTGGCAAACTTATAAGACGTCAACTATTTCTTGAAGAACTGGGTAATTCCCTGATCGCTCCCTTACTGCAAGAAAGAAAACACCTTCCTCGAAGTATTCCTGCTGCTGAAATGGTTAGAAGGGCAAGACCATGAACCAGCACTGACAAAGCAAGGGAACAGCCGACCACAAATAAGTGTAAAAGGTGTAATTTTTGTCCCTCTTCAAAGGACAACAAAACCAATATACTATGTTGTAATTGCTCAAAATACGTATGTAAAGTTCATGTATATTACTACTGCCAAGACTGTAAAAAAACTAAATGTGTGATATAACTACTACGTTTTTCAGATGTACGTAACAATTGTTTATTCATTACTACCGTTCATAAACAAACCGTTAGTCAATAAATGCTACATATATTCTTATTTCTTTTATTATTTAGTAAACACGTTACTGTCATATTAATTTAACACCAATAAACGACACCCATTGACGCTCGGGTCATATTGACCCGAACACAATAAGTGTAACCAAAATGCGAACACAATAGGAGGGTTAAATGTATCCCATATAGAAGGAATCTGTATCTACAAAATAGATTCTGTAGATAAAAGCTGATAGATATTTCCCCCAAAAGCCTTGCAGAGTCCTTCAAATATTGAGTTAATCCACAAGGCTTTCAATATATAATCCCTCCTATCGTGCCTGTGCAGAACTGCAGACACATAGACATTGTGACCTAAATCGCAGCATTTCTTCGGTTCTTTAAAACATTAATCACAGAAGCCATGAATGCGTATATGCCATTAAAAAATACTTCATGAGGATTCTTCCAAGTTGGAAGAATAATGAAGTTGCAGATTACTAGAGCAGAAAAAGACGTCATGGAAAAGTTATAGAGCAATAAAAAGTACGAAAGCATATAACAGCTACAAATTTATCTGTAATAGTGCCACAGAAAAGGTCAGGCTGGCAAAGGCAAATTATGAGAAATCGATTGTAAAGAGAGGGAAGGACAAATCAGATTGTACAGTTATGTAATGCACGTAGGATAGTATTAGACAAATCATGTAACGTTGGAGATAAAATCAACAGATACTTTTCCATCAACATTTAGAAGAAAACACCTTTATGTCAATGAAAAATTATGGGAAGGAAATTGAATTATCTGCATTTAATGCTATTGAAATTTCACATGATTATTTAATGAAAAAAAAAAAAAAAAACTGCAGAGGTTGATGGCATTATACCCTATAATTTTAAGAGAGACGGCAAGTGAGTGCATTTATCCATTAATGCTAATTATGAGAGCATCACTGGACTCAGAAGAGAGATTCCTTTGGATTGGAAAATTGCCAATACATAAAGGCAGTTCTAAGAGTGTAGTGAGAAATTACCGACCGGTCAGTCTAACGTCAGTAGTAGGGAAACTCATGTAGCCAATGATGAAGGGTAATGATCCATTAATTCTGTATCATTTAGATAGAAATGGAATTCTGAAGGATACTCGGCATGGTTTTTTAAAGGGAAATTAATGTTCAGCAAATCTAGTTAGTTGCTTTGACAGGATCTCTCGTGAACTGGATTTAAGGAATAATTTTGAAGTTGTTTATTTGGATTTCAGCAAATCATTCGACTTATTCCCACACGAACGGTGTTACAACATGTTCCGGCGTATTTTATAAGCTGGAACAAGTTGGAATCACAGGGAAAATCCTTAGATGGATAGCAGGATGGCTTCAGGGCAGGAGGCAGAGAGTTATGATAAATGATTATTCCCAGATTGGGTTAATGTATTAAGTGAGGTTCTCCAATCATCAGTATTGGGACCATTGTTGTTTTTGATTTTCATAAATGACATCGAAGAAGAGATAGAGGGCGTGATGTCTCAAGTGCAAGGTCATCTACACCTGGGGAACAGTAACCCCAAAATTACTTATACAGTTGGTGTTATTGAACTAAAGTCAGTAATGCAAGAAAGGGACTTAGTCAAACATGAAGTTCTCTGAGCAATGTTGACTGGTTGCAAGGAAGGTCCATTGTGTCATTTCGATGATCTTTCGAACAGTTACTAGTAGAGATAAGGACGTTATTATCCCATTATATAAGACTATTGTCTTATATAATGACCACACTTGGAATACTGTTCAAGTATGGAGACCTCACCGACAAAAAGACATCGAGCTTCTTGAAAGCGTCCAAAGGCCGGTAACTCGCCTGGTGAGTTCGTATTTTAAGTTCTATACAGTGGGACCAACTGATGATGTTGCCAACAGAAAATTCTAAATGGGAAGCATTCGAGGAAGTAATTTTGGAAGCTACTACGCTTTTTGTTCCAGCGGAGAAAAACTGCTCTAGTTTTAGGCCCAAATGGATGTCAGATGAACTTGAGACTCTTGGCAGAGAAGAAAAATGCACGGGAGATGCACAGAAGCCTATTGCAGATACAAGCTAGTCTGCAATCAAGTCACAAAGTAGGTCACGCAAGTGAAAGCAGATTATGAAAAATGTTTCGCAAAGGATGCGAAGAAAAACAACAAGGACTTCTTTACTTATATAAACTCTAAAAGGAAGAGGATGAATTCTGATTCATCCTATTCCTTTTAGAGTTTGTTTCACTTGATATCAGTGGTTTGAGTGTAGTTTATCATTCTCAGATAGCTGCCGAACTAAATGAGTATTTTGCATCTACATTCACACAAGAGAAGTTATTCAAGCAGGAGAGGGCCAGATGTTTTTCAAACTCTAACAAGGAGTTAAATGATTTTTAATAACTAAAACAAAGTGGAGGAGAAATTGTTGAAGTTAAACATAAGAATGGCATCTGGGATGGGATCTGTCCGGTTATATTAAAGAAGGTGGCAAAGGAAGTAAGCAAACCCTTAGCCATAATTATGAGAGAATCCTTGGAGTCGGGGGAAGACCCCACGGACTGAAGATGTGTGAATGTATTTCCAAATCACAAAGGGGGGACAAAGGGTGACACGAGTAATTACAGACCTGTTAATTTGACTTCTTTTCCAGGGAAAATAATGGAGTCACTGGTTAAAGAAGCATTGCAGGATCATCTAGACAAGATAGCAGTAATAATTTAGACAGAGCATGGGTTTGTCAAGGGTATTCACTTAGATATTAGATATTCACTAACATGAATATCTAATCATGTTAGTCTTGTCTGACTAACATGATTAGATATTATGACGTGTTCACAAAGGTACTGGATGCAAAAAATATTTTTGATATCATATACTTGGATTTCAGGAAAGCTTTTGATACTGCTGCACATGGAAAACTACTGTACAAATTGGAGCAGTATGGCATTAAGGGCAAGTTGCTACAATGGATAAAAAGATGGGAGAAGACAGAGTGGTAATCAATGGTTACTGCTCTACGTGGACTAATGCTATTAGTGGTGTCCCTCGGGGTTCGGTGTTGGGCCCATTGTTGTTTTGTATATTTATCCCTGATATTGATGAAGGTATATCAAGCTTAATGTCAAAGTTTGCAGATGATACAAAGGTTAGCAAGGTTGTTAATGACAGTAAGCTACAGCAATAGGATCTGGAAACGTTGGGCAGATGGGTTGAGAAGAGGCAGCTGAAGTTTAACACTGACAAATGCATAATACTGCATATGAGTAACAGTATCCCCAGAGAAATGTACCCTGGGTGTTGTTACACTCAGGTTGGTGCAGAACAAAACAGACCTGGGGGTAATTGTGCAATCAGATATGAAGTTTTCTGAACAGTGCAGATAGGCTGGCAAAATAGGCCATGGGGTCTTGTCAATGATATACAGGAATTTTGTAAGCAGTGATAATAAGATGATTATCCCCTTGTATAAGGCCATGGTCACGCCATACCTTGAGGTACAGGTGTGGAAGCCTCATTTTAGGAAGGATGTAGAGTTACTAAAATGTGTACAGAGAAGGGCAACAAAACTGGTGAAGGGAACAAAGGAGTGCTCGTATGAAGAAACGCTTAAGTTCTGCAATTTGCAGCTTCTAGAGACCAGACACCTGTGAGGCGATCTGATGAGGTGTATAAGGCCTCGATTGGATTGAGTAGGCTCAATGCTGATGGGTTTCTTTCTCTTTTTCAGATTATAAATCTGGGATGGGACATGGATTCAAACTGAGGAAAGACAGTTTTAAAATAGATTTTCGGAAGTTTCTTTAGCCAGCGGGTAGTTGATTGCTGGAACAAACTTCCATCTGTTGTGGAAGTTGATAGCTTAAATAAATTAAAGACAGAACTAGACAAACATTTGGAACGAATGGATCAGTGAAATGGGAAGGGATTTTTTTTTGGCTGATGCTGTATATGCTTGCTTTCTTGCATAATGGGCCTCTGCTAATGTAAATATGTGGGTTTGCACAACTAGGCACCTTAGATGAGACTTGATTGAGGTTATTAAGACTCTAAGAGGCGAAAGTAAAATCGCCTCTTAGCGTTAGGACAAAATTTTCTCTGTTATGAGTGATTAACGGTTATGAATGATTTTATAAATTCAAGTTATGGGTGAAGATGTTTAGACTGGATTGCTGGAAGTTTTATTTTAGTCAGCGAGTTATAAATTACTGAACAAAGTTATCTTCATGGGTGGTGAGTCTGACAGTTTGAGGGAAATTACACTTGTTTTTTTTTTTTTTTTTTGGCTGGTGTAGCATAAGCCTTAGGCTTCTTGCACCATATGACCGTTACTAATATTAGCTGTAGAAAACTTAGACATTTTGTCTCCCCAATTATATGATATATAGGTTGTTTGGTATAGTGTTTTAGGCTTATCAGCATCTTAGGCCATATAGTGACATTATTATTATTATTATTATTAGCCATATGGTGCAAGGAAGCCTGAGGCTTATGCTGCACCAGCCAAAAAAAAAAAAAAAATTCTGAGAGAGAGAGAGAGAGAGAGAGAGAGAGAGAGAGAGAGAGAGAGAGAGCGAAGTAGAAGGGAATCACCAAGAAAGAGAAGAATGATGATATCCAGCTCAGGACCCTGGGTGTGCCAAGCCCATACTCACCAGACGTGGGGTTATATATATATAGGGTGATTCAGGAGGAATAGAAAATATTTTGGTAGGTTATAGTATCGATTATTCTGGGTAAAAAGTTCATGAACATGTGTCCAATTCTTAATGGATATGGAGATACAGTTGTTTGAAATTGGAGCGCACAGTTCCGTGAATCAGATGTGACCAAAAAGCAGTTATAGCCTAACGCTGTTTGGTGTTAGAAGTGTTGCTAAGAATGCCGCACATCTTCACACATGCTCAATATGCCGATATGGTGTTTGTCTACGGTTTTTGTGGTGGAAGTGCTACTGCTGCTTGTAGAGAATACCGTCGACGGTTTCCCATCCTCAGAATACTGGATTCAAGAGCGTTTAATAGTTTTTACACCAAACTGCGTGAGACTGGCACAGTTCCCAGCGCTCATATTTCTTCTGAGTGTGCAAATGAATAAAATGTGTATGAAATAGAACACATTTTTCAGTCGGAAAAACGTAGTCCTACTATTGGCAAACAAAGAATTTCTACGCGTATCGGTGTTCCACAGACAAGGGCTTGTATACAGCTTGTATACATTTCACATACAGCCGCTGCAACGTCTTCAACCAGGAGACGACGCCCAGCAATTGGAATTTTTCCGCTGGGTAAATGCTAATCGCCGATTAATTCCATTAATACTGTTCAGCGATTAAGCTACTTTCACACATGACGGTATCAACAACACTAGAAATTCTCATAGGTGGTCAGACGAAAATCCACTGTAGAAAGAAATTTTCAACATCGCCTCTCTGTAAACGTGTGGTATCATCGAAAATCAATTGATTAAGTTTAATGTGTTGCAAAATCGTCTTACAGGGTCCATTTACCTAGAATTTCTGCAAAACGAACTTTCACTACTATTGGAGGTGTTCTCTTGGCTACAAGGATTGGTATGTACTTTCAGCATTACGGAGTTCCTGCACATTATAACCGTCTGGTGATACAATATCCAAATCGAACTTTCCCCCCCCTGAATCGGCCGCAGTGGTCCCGTTCTTTGGGCACCAAGGTCTCCAGAGCTCATTCCGTTAGATTTTCGTTTGTGGGTTGGATGAAAAGCGCAGTATACAAAAAAAAAAAAAAAAAAAAAAAAACGGTGAACAGAAGAGACGAATTGCTCGCTCGCATTTTGAATACTGTTGCCCTCATAAAGAAACGCCAAGACGACCCCAGAAGAGCAACACGTCATATTATTACACACAAGTGTTGCAAAGTGCATTGAGGTTGGCGGTGAGGTTTTCGAACATTTATTGTGAACTGTAAAAAAAATAGTCAATTATTTGTGTTTCGTATCGCTCAAAAAGTCAATAAATACAGAAAATGTCATTTATCGTTCTTTAATACCTCTCATAATGGCTTTGTGCGCGCCAGATTCAAATAGCCGTATCTCCGTATCCATTGAGAATTGAACACATGATTATATGAACTTTTTTACTCAGAATAATCGATACTACAACCTCCCAAAATATTTACTATTCCTCTTGAATCACCATGCATATATAATATCTATAAATTGCGTGTGTTCTGTGGTTTGTTTGCTGGATGAAAAACTCGAGTTTCGATGTCGATGGGGTTCGATCTCAGGTCTTCTCATTCGTGTGAGGGAGGACAGTGATTATACCAACTGCGCTACGGCAGTTGGTATAATCACTCCACTACCATATAACTATTCATTCTCCAAGTGCAGGGGGCTCACATCTGGTGAGTATGGGCTTGGCACACCCAGGGTCCTGAGCTGGATATCATCATTCTTCTCTTTCTTGGTGATTCCCTTTTGACTCTCTCTCTCTCTCTCTCTCTCTCTCTTGGAGTAATTCGGTAATTTTTTTTTTTGGCTGGTGCTGCATAAGCCTCAGGCTTCCTTGCACCATATAGCTAATAATAATAATAATCTGCGTTACCGAAGAGTACTTCTAGTTGTCTTCATCCTATCTTAAAAAAAAAAAGATTATATCAATAATTCAGCTAGAAAAAATGCATCGAACGGTTACCTTTTTTTGGAATTTCAGCTCGCTTTGGGAATACTTCGAAATGAACTTGAAGTCCAAGCCCCAACATATTAAACTAGAAACAAATGTGCCTCATAAAATTCCGTCCACTCACTACGAGTTTACTATACAAATTGTATATCAAGCCCTACGGGCATCCAATATCAATAGCAAACTAAGGCAGATAAAAACCAAATTTTACTTGTGGAAGTAAAAATCCTGCTAAATCGAAGAGCGGAAGTTATTCTTGCCCAGGCGTGCATAGGTCACCTTTTCCTAATCTAGCTCTGTTTGCTAACTGGGGATGAGCAACATCAATTCCAAAATATCCGTCTATACTCATGACAAAATGTATCTCATAGAGTGACTGACTGCTATATTTAGCATTCAGTGCACTCTATGATTTGCAAGCCACCGTTGAACAGTGTACTGTATATTATGATAGTTCAATAAATTTTTCACGTTCTGTTGTGAATCACATCCTTCACATCCCTATCACACTTGTGGTAACTCATAGCACTGCAACATATACTAGGTAAAAATTGAAGTCTGTCAGAATATTTCATGTTTCTGAACAGAATTGGCATCTATACTGTCATTGTTTCTAATTGTCATAGACAAATTTAACTCAACTTGAAAAACACTAGTACTGATAAAGAAATTTTGAAAGACCATAGCAGCCCTTGTACCATTAAATACTCAATCACAGCAGCTTAACTAGTTCAATAACTCCTTTCCAGCAAAAAGAGCATTTCTTACATTTAACATAATTTAGCAGGCCACTGTTTAAAAATTAAATTGCGAAAATGGGATAGTCTCTATTGAAACATAAAATGTTATAATTTGCAAGCCATTTACTGAAGTATCATTATTTGATACTTCAGTAAAGTTTTCCCATGGGAGAAAGGTGTTACTATACATGGAAAGTACACAGAAAAGGATTAAGGTTCCTGTGAAGTTTCACCTTTCTAAGGCTATTATTTCTAGGTAAAGGTACGAACGTTTTGATACACCCTCCTATAGTATTATTCTAGAAATATATCAGCATTTAGATTTTCCAGCTACAAAATTTTGCTAGGCTTCAAAGTAAAATTTTATTTATTTTATTTGCTACTTGCTAATGGACACGACAAGCTCTTATATCCATGGGTTTGTGAATTATGAAGTTTTGAAGTTGGCTACTTATAACTATTTAAAGAAGCATATCATATATCCTCCATTTTCTCTTTTACATAGATATCAAGACCGTGCGGAAAATGATGCTTGGTGCTGCATGTTGTCATTCCTGCCATATGCCCTTTGATAAAGGTAAACGACGTCGATTAATCGACACATGCGGTCATGAAATATGCTACTCCTGCGTCAGTTCCGACCACTGCCCTCTCTGTTTATTAGAAGGTAAGTTGATAATATTTTGTGTACTACTATACATTTACACTTGGCCTCCTGGCTCGTGAAGAGGTTTTATTTAAAACTTTGAATGACAATCTTGTCCAATTACGTGTAAATAGTTGAGGAACATATTTTAATAAATATATTTTCTGATTATACTTCTGGATGACCACATAGTTTCAGAGGAATTCCCTAGACATAAAAAAAATCCAAGAACATTATACCGCATTTTGTAGACGCGCCAGTTCGAACCACTCGCTTATGGAAAATTACGTTTTCAAGCTTAAAGTATGTCTATCAACTATAATTTGAAGAACGTTGGCCCTTCTTTAAACAATCAGGTTTGACCTATTAAAGAAAAGTTAATTTTTTTTTTGGTTTCTGTTAAACAAAGAAGTTTAATGCTGCGGTTCTAACGAGAAGTATTTTTGTGGCCGCAAATACGACCATAACTTGCTAGTAGGTGCAGTCCTTTTTACATCTTCATGATAGAAGAAGAGCAGTCGAGTAGTCCGTCATCGGAAGGCAAGAGTAGTGGCCCGTATGCAAATAAGTCTAGTCCGTCATCAGAGGAAGGCAAGGGTAGTGGCCCGTATGCAAATAAGTCTAATCCGTCATCGGAGGAAGGCAAGGGTAGTGGCCCGTATGCAATCGACTGAAGTGTATGGAGAAATAAACCTAGTCCGTCATCGGAGGAAGGCAAGGGTAGTGGCCCATACAGACGTAGACTTCAGATAGGAAGGTAGAGAAAGTGGCCAGCGTAAAAATAAGTAGTGTAAGGAGAAAAATAACCGTTGTCCAGCATCTGAAGGCAGTGGTAAAGGCCAAGGCGCAGATAAGTGAGCTGAGAAGGTAAAGTTGTAATCCCGAGTCCGCCAGAATAGCTGAACCGAAGGTTCAGTAGCAGTATCGAAGACGAGCCCATAAATTCCTAAGAGACACAGTGATGCCCTATCCAGACGTAGACTACAGCCCATTGAGAAACCAGGAGAGCCTAAGATGGAAGCTTGAAACCCTCCTGGAAAAGAAAGGAACAAGATAGAAGTAGGTGAGCGATATACAGTCGGTCCTCGTATAACACGTGTTTACATTACACGAATTCGATCATACACGATTTATAAATAGGGGAACGATATCTTATATAACACGAACCGAATTCGCTTATGCACGATTCGCCTTCGTGTTTACAAGAAATGGCAGTCGAACGCGGAATCACTCCAACTGAACGCAACACGATAGGAATGAAGAAGATTCTGAAAATGTATTTTTTTTTTTTTTTATCAGTGAAGGGGAAACACATTTCACCATAATAACGTAAAAACCAACAAAATTCCAGCTATCGATATACAGTAATCGCAAATGCAATTAGATGGAGTTTACTACCAGTTTATAACAGATTCCACTAGCAGAAACGCAACTGGAAATTGTTTTTATTGTTTTATGGTAGTAACCCCCAGAAATGTGCTTTAGTAAAATGTGAGGTGTTAATAGCGTATCTCGGACTTTACGGTGTTGTTTATTCAGTTGCTACACGCGCACAGCTTTGTTTATGTGTATTAAGGGTGCCTCCTCGTTTTGTAATTGTGCTTTAAAAATGAGTAAAATACTTAAAAGGTGTGAAAAGGAAGCGTCCTGGCGAAGACACTGCAGATTCAGAGAGAAAAAAAAAAAGCAATATCGATAAACAGAGGCGGACTGGATCAAAAATTCTTACCCGGGAAAATTTATAGTGGCCTCGTACTACGGTTTATGGCCAAAATCACACCGGCCTCTGGCCCACCGGGGTTTCCCCGGTAAAGCTTATGGCCAGTCCGCCTCTGTCGATAGAGAAAAAAAATATGAAATTGTGAACCGCTTTGAGCGAAATGAAAGACCATGTGATATTGCACGTGCTACAGACCTAAATGAGGCAACGCCGAAAATTACAAAGAATGCGGAGAAAATAAAAACAACTTTCATAGCAGGAACAACTCAAAGTGTAATTAAAATCCATTAGATTAAGACACAAGAATTGGAAGAGATGGAACGGCTGTCTTTTCTATCTGTTTTTCGATTTTCTATCTGTTTGGATAGAAAATCAAACAAAAAACAAGTTTGCTTACGATAGAAGCAAAAGCATTAGCAATATTTTATTACGTAATAGTCGTAATAAAATACGTAAGCATTTTATTACGACTTACGTATTATAAAATATTTAAGTATTTTATTACGACTATTTTATTTAATATAATAAATTTTTTACGAATAAAATACGTATTTTATTCGTAAAAAATACTTTTTAGTATTAAAAACTACTAAAAATACTTTATTATAATATAATAAATAATAAAAAAAATAAATATTTTTTATTATTTATTATATTATAATAAAAATATTATATTATTTTTATTACGTATTTTAATCGATTAAAATTACCCGATTATTTATTGTGTTTGGTAATGTTTTGGTTCCAAATGTGTGTTCAATCTTGGGTGGTCGGCACCTAACCCCACTTTTCCCATAAGGCCTGTTGTTTATATTGCACGATTTTGCATTGCACGAAGGTTTCTAGGAACACAACTATCGTGCTATACGAGGACAGACTGTATTAAGTACACTAAGTTAACAAGAAGGAGTGTTAGTGAAATAGTATAGTAATTAATAAAAAAAAAAGGGATAGCACTAGAAAGTAAAATGAAAGATAGATTATCTCTGAAGTAGATATACTAACAGAGTTTATTATGATAAAAAGGGTTAATGTATAATGCAAGGGAAACGAAGGAATGAGTAATAGATGAAACTGATGTACAAATAGCTATAATGTGTTAGAAGGGTAGTAAAGTTTATAAATAGGGATTCTGAATATGTTTTAAGGACAGATAATTGAGTTATATGAGCAACTCTGAATATGTTGTAATGATAGATAATTGAGTTATATGAGCAGCTCTGAATATAGTGTTTAATTGATGAAGATTTGTTGGTTTATCTGAAAGGCTAATAATAAATAGAGACTTTAGGAAAGTTAAGATTGGTCTACAAGTATATTGTAACAGTGCGGTGAGAACACAGAGCTGAATGATGAAAGTAGCATATTTGATTGTTATTATATGAAACAGAATTGTATCCAGGAGTAAGTGAAACAGATATAGTGAATGTATAAGTGTTAGGAGTTAGTTAGGGCAAGAAGAATGAATCAAGTGTTAGGAGTTAGTTAGGGCAAGAAGAATGAATCAAGTGTTTTCATATAATGGTCAACTCAGATTAGCTAGTGAAGGGAAACAGGAATAAGAATAATATATGCAAGGTATCTTTGATTTAACTTTGTATGTTATATTACATGCTATCTAGTTGTGTATATATATGTTGTTGTTGTGTCTCATGTTGTTGTATCTCATGTTGTGTATATATATGTTGTTGTATCTCATGTAGCCGACCGGGCTAGCCGAGTGGGTAAAGTACCTGCCCGGCAACCCAAAGGTCGCGGGTTCGATTCCCGCCTCGGGCTTGGATCAAAGTACTGCAAAAACCTTGGGAGGTGCAATATGGCCACAGAAGCCGATGCGCCAATAACTACCAAATCAAAAATCAAAAAAGTATCTCATGTTGTGTATATATATGTAAATAAACCTTTTTGTTTATTAATTAGTCAGTTTGTTATTCTTGAACACTCAGCCATTCCGAAGGGAATTATACATAGTTGAGAAGTTCTCTTGAACCTGAAATTCTCCTGTGAAGTCTAAGTCAGATGTGTAAGTGGGGGTATAAGAAAAAAGAGGTCTATATAAATAATAGGGAACAAAATAAATAATACTTAATATTATCATTAAAAAAAAAAAAAAAGTGAAGACATTCCTCTTAATCTCCCCCCCCCCCACACACGAAACATTATTAGATATTTTATTGCAAAATGTTTAATCTAATTGTCTTAGTGGCTAGTGATTTATCTGAAAGGAACTCATTAATGACTAAAAAATTTTGTAGATCATCTGTTTTTAATTGAGTGACTATAATAGCAGTATTATTTTTTAAACTCTTGATTATCAAAAGCGCATCAATAATTGTTAAATATCTATTTTGAACTTGATGATTTATGGAACTAAGCTTTGGTAAGACGTTTTTTGAAAATTGGACGCAACCACGAATGGACGTTTGTTGTAATTTTAGCGCTAAATCATTATATTTTTGGGATCAAGGCAGTTACTACATTATCATAAAGTTCACGCAGTCTCTGCACACTTGAATCAAAACTTCATTAGTGGACATGACATTAAGTAGTACTTTATGCCTTTCACAAATAGTATCACATAACGATGATGAACAGTTCTTTCTAAGAACGCTGTTAGCATTTATCACATTAATAACCTTCTTTACAATCGTTTCTATATTGTCCATTGATTTGATAACAGATTTGCAAACCAGCACATTTTGATGGACAAAACAATGCAGACGAAATATTTTTTATTTCGTCTACTTTATTTAAGTATTTTATTTACCAAAGGTGTGTATCCCTCCCAGTTGCTCAAAACAGTAATGGACAAGTCACTGATAATAAGACATTCGTGCTTGCTTGTTCAATTCATGTGAGTGTAGAGGCTGTCGTCATACTTTTCCCAATAGTCTGGTCTGCATATTACTTCCACCCTCATTGTTTAAGTGAGTGAGTTCCACTCACAGTCCTTGTTAAGGAGGCTCAACGCACCACTTCTTTGGCTCTTCATCACGGCAGCATCGTCTTCAATTAAGCACAAAGATTTCTTTCTGGCGTTCAAGCATCCTTTTAGATAAATTAAGCATAGTAGTTTTTGACAAAAATGATCCTGAACAATATCAAAATAACGTGCCCATATTTGTGTTTTGTCCCATTTGTATTAAATTTTTTCTTTCTCTAGGCATAAGCTGAAGAAATGATTTTTATTGACATATTCAGCCAGGGCTGCATTAATGCTACGGCCACACCGACATGGCCGGGCCCTAGCCAAAAAGTTGGTGGTGGGGGGGGGGGGGGGGCTCATTTTCAGTGTAAATATTTTCTGAAGTACTGTAGTGAAACATTTCTAAGGATAATAATAATAGTTTTTACGGATGACAAAAAAAAAATATGCATCAATATACGTATGGATGAATAAAACTCTAAAAACATTAAAAAAAAACAACATATGTAGTATTTGCATTTATATGTATGTGTGTTATATATATATATATATATATATATATATATTATGTGAGGTAAAAATTAGACAAAAGTGATAAAAATAAATAAATATGGCTATATAGCTATCATTAGAGGCAGCAAATGCACATCCTCCACATGATGCCTAATTATATCTGATAATTACAATAAATATGATATTTAAAATAAAAACATCAGCCAGTAGTACGGCAATAATGCAGAGCGAAACGAAACGTAAAATAATATAAAATAAACAAACCGGGAAGGGAAAGTAGCGGTAGTAGGACTAAAGGTAGTCGATAATCCCCTGTATAATTTAGTCAGTTAAGTCATTAAACCCAATTAATAAAACATGATGTAAATTTAAAATAATGCCAATTATATATAATTTAGCGGAACCCCCTCGAAGGTACCATTTCCAAAAGACGTGAAATATCACCAAAATAGGGTTAAAGAAACTACCAAAAAACTAAAATATCAAAATAATAGACTGACCATCATGCCCCATATCGACAGAGGACCACGAGGCCAATAATGGTCATGGAATCGCTGCATTTCAATCGTCATACAAATCATCGCAAAGGCGGAAATATCGAAGAACCAAACCACACCTCCATTCTCCGATAGATCAACCAATGCAAAGGATTTGCATGGCGGTGGTCCTTATGCAGCGAAAAATAATCTATAGAACAGACAGCACTCTAGATCAGAGCCACACCACTGACATAATGCAAGCTTAACCAGCTTATATATGAAGCACCATGAAGGAAGACCTCAAACAAACCCAAATCAGAGGAATACGCAAGATGAGGAGCATAGGACTGGTAATAGAAACCGAGACAAAGAAAGAGATGCTAGGAATAATACAAAACCCGAAAATAGCCACTTTGGGTCTAACAGCTGAACCACCCAAAAGAAAAGGGCCAGCCATAATAATATACGACGTAGATAAAGACATCACACCGAACCAATTAGCGTACGAACTCTACCATAGAAACCTACAGGGTAAAATCCCTAACAAAAATCCACAAGAGATAGCAATGCCCAAATACTCCATTAAAGCGAGGGATGGAATAAACAAAAACTGGGTAGTAGAACTAACCCCGGAAGCCTGGCAAACCCTGAAGAACCAAACAAGGGTGTTTATAGAATGGGGCTGCTACCGATATCACGAACGTGTGGTCGTTCCGAAGTGCTACCGCTGCTGCAAGTTCGGTCACACCACGCATACGTGTGCACAAACCACCCCAACATGCGGCCACTGCTCAGAAAAAGGCCATGAATATAATGCCTGTCCCCACAAAGATGTGGGACCTACCTGCGTAAACTGTAAAAACTTAAAGCTAGAGTACAAGCATTCACTGAGAGACCCCATGTGTCCCACGTACCAACGAGCCAAGAGTTTATACCAAAGTAGGATTAACTATGGGGACGAAAATTAAAGCTTACAACACAAATATACTAAAAATAATTCAAATAAATGCGCAGAGGGCTAGAGCAGTAGCCGACCAGATCCGAGTTAAAGCTGAAGAGGAAAACGTCGATGTCATCATATTACAGGAGCCATACTCGCATGGGAAACGGGTTGTAGGCTACCCGCTCACCTACAAAGTGATACACACAGTTGAAGACACCCCATGGGCTGCTGTCCTGGTAAGGAACAGCAATATCACAGTGACTAAAATCACGCAGTTCTGCACGGAGTGGGCCGCCTGTGCCCAGCTAAATACAGCTTTAGGGAACCTGTACGTTGTGGCACTCTATTGTAGACCAGGACAACAGATAGATTTTGCAATCGAATATCTTCAATGCCTGCAGGACATCCTACCAAACCAAAAAATCATCATAGGAGCTGACGTGAACTGTCGATCCCCGACATGGCACAGTACTACCCCTGGCAGGCGTGGAACCCAAAATGGTCAACTCCTTGAGGATTACTTGGCAGGATCACAACTGACAGTGCTAAATCAACCTCACCACTTGCCAACCTTTTGCAACACCCTCTGGGAGGCTACGATCGATGTATCCCTAGCTACTAGGAACTTGGCGGGATTGTGACTGACTGGAAGGTGGAGGAGGCATGGACTACCTCAGACCACCGTGCAATCACCTTTAAAATAATCAGACAACTGACAACAGTAACACGAACAAACCAACAGAAAAACAGATATGCAGTTGCCAAAGCAGACTGGATGTCATTCAAAAACCTGCTCATCACAGCCATAGAAAGCAACCCAGCCAGTATAAACCCACAAAATGACCCGGATGACCTTCTGAGGGGGACTACAGACCTAATACAAACCATTAGCGATCGAACAATCAAAAGAAAAAACCCAAAACCTGGTGCTGTTCCTTGGTGGACCCCAGAAATAGCCGTGCTTCGACGCCAGATGCAAAAAGCTAGGAAAGATTTCCAGAGAGCCCGTAGGACTTGGCCTGCACATGAAGTGGAGGCTTTAAGACAGCGCTTTCGAGAAGTCAGAAATCAGTATACGGACGCGATACAGAAAAGCAAGAAGCGTTCCTGGGAGCGTCTAGTATCCACGACAGGAAGAACTGACCCCTGGGGTGTAGTTTACAAGGTGACTACAAACAAACTGCCCAGGGGGGAGGTGATCAGCACCACCAGGACCTCGCAAGGAGACTATACAACCACTTGGGAGCAATCAATGGGTAATATACTCGACACAATTTTCAAGGAACCCGCGACCCTAACTCTGCAAGAACAACATAAGATTTGCGAAGAAAATGAAAAATATATCACCCCTGCGCTCGAGCCCCCCTTCACCCATGAGGAACTCGGCGCGGCTGCTACCAGGATCAAAAACCGCAAATGCCCGGGACTTGATATGATCGAACCGGAGATACTGAAAAAAATAGTAGAAATTGCTCCGCAAATCCTACTCACCCTCTACAACAGATGTTTGGAAACAGGGAAATTCCCTGCAGCATGGAAAACTGCAAACACCAAGCTAATTCTGAAAAATCCTACTAAGAACCCAGAATGTCCATCATCATACAGACCCATCGCTCTGCTCTCAGTAGTTAGTAAATTGTACGAGAGGCTACTCCACATGCGGATACAGAACCACTACGAAAGGGCAGGCCTGGCAGCTAAAAATCAGTTTGGCTTTAAGCCAGGATCCTCTACGGTGGATGCCCTTGGAGATCTGCTTAGGAAAGCACAAGAGTGCAGGAAAAAATATCTATTGGTCATTTCAGTCGATTTTGCCGGGGCGTTCGACTCACTTTGGTGGCCGAGCGTCCTGAACAGACTGAGAGAAGCTGCAGTACCAATCAACTTATACAAAGCAATGGAAGACTACCTTTCAGGCAGAAGAGTGGAAATAAATACAAATTATCAAAAAATCACAAGAAACATACATAGGGGATGTCCGCAGGGGTCTGTCTTGGGTCCTCTCATTTGGAACATGGTCTTGGACGATTTCCTGTGCCAGGACTTGGGGCTGGCTGAGGCCCAGGCCTTTGCGGACGATCTCATTGTTACTATTGAGGCAGATTCCAGAGTCCAACTGGAAAACATCGGCAATCAGGCAATGCAGAAATTACAATACTGGGCCACAAAAAACCAGCAAAAAATTGCACCGACGAAAACCATATCCATCTTGCTGAAAGGAACTCTTCAGGTACAGCGTCCGCCCCAAATAAAAATAAATGGCCTGACCATCAAACTCACCAAGCAAATGAAGTACTTAGGAGTTATCTTAGATAATAACCTATCCTTCATACCTCACCTGAAACACATAAGAATGAAAATAAGAAGATACTCAGCCCTAGTGGCTAGGATTACGAGGAAGGATTGGGGACTGAAAAAACGAACCCTATTGCTATATTATAAGTCAACCTTCATCCCAGCAATAATCTACGCAGCTGCAGTATGGTACACCAAAACATCACTGGTAACCAACAAGAAAATCCTGGATATGACACATAGGACCATCCTATTGACAACCACACGAGCTTGCCGCACGGTAAGCACACCTGCACTGCAGGTGCTTGCTGGCGCGCTACCCCTGGATTTAGAAGCTGTGAAAGCAGGACTGCTCTACTTGCACTCAAAGGGAGTGGCCGCAAATCATCAGGACTTCACAATCAACCCAGCAAGCAGTCAAAAAACGGAAAGAGCCCGACTACAGACCTACCTCCTTCAGGAGTGGCAGCAAAGATGGACAGAGACGACAAAGGGCGAGATCACTCGTAAATTCTTTCCAGAACTGAACAAAATATACCCAAGGCAACCGGGTTGGTTCTTCCCGGGCTTGCACCTGACCTCGTTACTCACAGGACATGGACCCTTCAACCAGAAACTGTTCAGCTTCTGCCTCGTCGATGACCCAAATTGCACGTGTGGGGAGGTCGAAAGCTGGGACCACCTGCTTTACGACTGCCCACAATACGAAGACCTCAGATGCACCCTCATCACGAAAATCCATTACCTCCCCAAAGGACTTGAACATCACTTCATTGACACGGAAGAGGAGTACCGAGCGTTCTCCCAGTATGCACAGGACCTCTTCACAAGGAGAAGGGTGTTAATTGCCATACATCGAGACTGATAGTACAGTAACATAAATCGCATAAGACAGAGACAATTCCTGGAAAAGAAAACTGTGGAAGAAAAGAAAATGAATGGAAAAGAAAGGAATAAAGAAAAGAAGGAAAAAAGAAGAAGAAAAGAGAATCAACGGAGAAAAAAAAAAAAAAAAAAAAAAAAAGGGGGACAGGGATTGCCTCATGAGTGTCCCAATCTGAATCAAGTGGACAAGAATAGAGACAACAAACAACAAACTGCAGCTTAGCTCCCAAAGCCTCACGGCAGCCTGAAGAGGGCACCCTAGCCCCCTTCACCTTTAAACCCTACTCCCCCGGGGAGACGATTCTCTCGTCGCCCCCCTCCCCTCATTTCCACTCTGGTGGGGCATGGGCATGCCACACTAAACTTGGGGCTGTCTTCCCTATTGGCTCCATATTTCTGTCTTTCTCCCCCCAGTCTTCAGCCTTCCCCCCTCTCTATCTTCACGCTAGCGAAGTCCCACACACCTAAATTTAAATACATCCAAAATATCTTCACCCACGTTCTGGCCCAATTCAAGCGACGTCAACCCCACGATTGGCATTGGTATGTGTATGCACGTTGTGTGTACATATGCGTCCATATATGTGCATGTGTGTATATATGTACTTGTATGCGCGCATATATGCACCCAACTCAAGTGACGTCAACCCCACGATTAACGTTGGCACATGTATGCACGTTGTGTGTGCATACATGTGCTTGTATACATGCATATAAGCATGCAATATAAATACATTCTTTTTTTTTTTTTTTTTCTTATTATCATTTTATTTATTTATCCTTTTATTATTATTTTATTTCTTTATTTATTTTATTTTTTATTTTTATTTATTTATTTATTTATTTTTTTTTTTTAGGTCCTAGCCACTGAAATCTCAGGAAATTAGGTGGCAGGACCTGCCAGAGTAACTTAAGTCTACTGGGTTCCTGGTCTGCCTCCACGGGGCTAAGGTGGGGCAACGTTGGGCCTCAGCAGGGGTCCAGCGGCTAAACGACCAGATGAACAACGGTACACGGCACTACACATATACAATATCCATACACTTTTAAATCTCTGGCATTTCCAGTGAACTGGTACACCCACAATGAAAACTACGCGGAGATGGGGGAAACCCCTGGTGCCGTCTGACACTAAATACACCTTACACCTCACCTTACCAGCTTATATAATAGAAAGGAAAGAAATAGATGGCGGCACAGGCGCTGCTTATTTAGCATAACAACCCACTACTACCATTAATTTATATTATGTGAGGTAAAAATTAGACAAAAGTGATAAAAATAAATAAATATGGCTATATAGCTATCATTAGAGGCAGCAAATGCACATCCTCCACATGATGCCTAATTATATCTGATAATTACAATAAATATGATATTTAAAATAAAAACATCAGCCAGTAGTACGGCAATAATGCAGAGCGAAACGAAACGTAAAATAATATAAAATAAACAAACCGGGAAGGGAAAGTAGCGGTAGTAGGACTAAAGGTAGTCGATAATCCCCTGTATAATTTAGTCAGTTAAGTCATTAAACCCAATTAATAAAACATGATGTAAATTTAAAATAATGCCAATTATATATAATTTAGCGGAACCCCCTCGAAGGTACCATTTCCAAAAGACGTGAAATATCACCAAAATAGGGTTAAAGAAACTACCAAAAAACTAAAATATCAAAATAATAGACTGACCATCATGCCCCATATCGACAGAGGACCACGAGGCCAATAATGGTCATGGAATCGCTGCATTTCAATCGTCATACAAATCATCGCAAAGGCGGAAATATCGAAGAACCAAACCACACCTCCATTCTCCGATAGATCAACCAATGCAAAGGATTTGCATGGCGGTGGTCCTTATGCAGCGAAAAATAATCTATAGAACAGACAGCACTCTAGATCAGAGCCACACCACTGACATAATGCAAGCTTAACCAGCTTATATAATAGAAAGGAAAGAAATAGATTTCTTATTTTGGATTTCCTATTTTGGTGATATTTCACGTCTTTTGGAAATGGTGCCTTCGAGGGGGTTCCGCTAAATTATATATAATTGGCATTATTTTAAATTTACATCATGTTTTATTAATTGGGTTTAATGACTTAATTGACTAAATTATACAGGGGATTATCGACTACCTTTAGTCCTACTACCGCTACTTTCCCTTCCCGGTTTGTTTATTTTATATTATTTTACGTTTCGTTTCGCTCTGCATTATTGCCGTACTACTGGCTGATGTTTTTATTTTAAATATCATATTTATTGTAATTATCAGATATATATATATATATATATATATATATATATATATATATATATATATATATATATATGTTAAATGAGTGGTATGGAAGGTAATATTAGTACACTGACATTAATAAACTGAATTTATGAGCCAATGCACCTGTGGTTGTAACGAATGCACTACGTCCATAATGTGTTGTTTATCGTATTTTTATAATATTATGAGGAAGATTATAGCAAGGTAATCATACTAAGACATATACCTAGATTGAGCTATAGAAAACGCATAGGATAATATAATGTACAAAATACACTGTGCACAAAAGGATAATATACAAAACTTATCGTTACTCACGCACAATCTAGCTGACTTTAAAATTTAAATTTTCGGTTTATACTCCGGCACGACAACCACCAAGTCAGTAGAGTTTACAATTAATCGTCAATACAAATTATTTAGTAGTCACGTATTTAGTAGTCACGGGCTTGAACCCGGTCCATTCAAGGAACGCGTACTATGCACTCTCGCTCCTGACCACTGGGCTACGTCAGGCCTCGTTTGTCTGAGGTCAACCACACAAACAAACTTTTAAGGGGTTCGCTGTTTCTGTTTCACTTTTGATGGTTGACCCCAGACGAAGTCACCTAGACTGCTGACAAGCAACGTTACGTTTTGTATATTATCCTTTTGTATATTAACTCTGCACTTTATATTATCCTATGCGTTTTCTAAAGATCGATCAAGGTATAATACATCTTAATCTGATTATCTTACTATAATCTTCCCCATAATAGTATAAAAATACGACACACACCATATATACTGCACGGCGTATATTCAAAGGAGAGGATTGTTACTATTGAATCTACGGTATATCGAGAATTAAAAGAGATGAGGTAAAATAACATAAAGTGAATTAAAATAGAATCATATTGCTGTATAACTCATAAATTCAATGTCTTTGTCAGTGGTCATACACCGAAATTATGAGAAAGAGGGCAATATATAGGCCTCTGTTTCCGACAAGAGCAGTATGGAACATGTGCTGTGAAATGAGTGAATTTATCGGCAAAAATGAGCGAATTTAGGGCCGAATAAGGCATGTCAATAATTATATGTAGAGCGTATAGATCATGCATGACCTTAAGAAAGGAACAGAAAAATTGCAGTATGATTCTTTACTTTCATTGTGGATAATATTGCAATAAAATATGATGTTTTGAAATGATGTCACTGCACAACCTCGGTTGGTTTACTTTACATAGAAATGACGCTATTGTACTAACTTTAGGCCTGACGTAGCCGAGTGGTCAGGAGTGAGAGTGCATAGCACGCGTTCTTTGAGTGGACAAAAAAAAATATTATAACAGTAGTCTACTTTATTTAAATATTTTATTTGCCAAAGGTGTGTATCCCTCCCAGTTGCTCAAATCAGTAATAGACAAGTCACTCATAATCGCACTTGCTTGTCCAATTCATTTGAATGTAGAGACTGTCGTCATACTTTTCACAATAGTCTGGTCTGCATATTACTTCCACTCTCGTTATACCTTTGCTTACAACTAACACACACACCATACTTACACATCCAGCATAAATTCCATGCTGGATGTGTAACTTCTGAATCTGCGAAAGCTTTTGATGAGAAGCTTGAACCCATCACCTCTTCTCTCTTCCCTATCCTTCCTAAATACATTGTAAATACCACACAGTGAAATTCATTCCTCAATTTCGGGACAACAACACGTTACTGTTAGCCCTCTTATATCAGCAGTAGTTATCTTAACTAGGAATTCTCATTCATTCCTTTTATTGAAAACATTTCTGATACGTCAACTGTAGACACCGCTAAAGACTAAGAATTCGTCTATAGTTGACTACTCTGACAATTCCCCCCAAAGATATTCGACATTGTTTCCCCCAGAATTAGTTTCCTGTTCTTTAGAAACATCGCTACCCCCAGAACATCTTACCAATATCATCAGATAACGCGCATGTATGTTACCACGTTCCGCTACAGACTGACTCACAAATTCTCTGAACTCTAAATATCTCCTAAGTGCATTTTTAAACAGGCATGCCCAACCGTTGTCTACTGTATTCCGTCAGTAGGAAGAAAATTCCTCCCTCCTGCTAGTCGACCACGCTGATAAAAATATCCCTTGTATTGTGTCCATGCAGCTTTCATTAAAGCCTTCGTGGGTGTAGTGCAGTTGGTAGAATCGCCTCCCCCACCACTGAGTAGCAAAGACTTGAGTTTGAGTCCCATCAGTGACGTGAGGAATTCTTATGGGATTTTTTCAAAACGTGGCTGAATTAATCGATGTCATGCGAGGACAGCTGGTTTTCTCTCCCGGAAACTCTGGTTTTTCCAGAAAATAGAAAATTTGCCCTAGAGCACACGTAATTTACAGACAGTAAATAATGAGTAATATTGACTTTGACGTTGATGCTTCTAAAACCCTACAACAATAATTCCTTCACGAAGTACACAGCAACCCGATTTTAATATGAAAATCCCTTTACGTAATTTAGGGTATTTTTTATTAAAAGTTCAATTTGGATATCCAATTTTATTTTGGCTATGCTCATCACGGTAATAGTAGCAGTATTAGTAGAACACCTTGCCGTGCTTCGCAACAAATTCTTTAATCTTGTTGGAAAGTACTGAACGTGTGATACGCGGTTCATCAATGTAACTTTCTGTTATTCATTTACACTCTCGTTTCCAGAATGAGTAGATTTTAAAGTGCATATCGGTTAGAACTAAGATATTCTTCTTTAGAAATTTTATAAAACGAATTTCTTAATAAAAAAAATCAATTTAGTTATCTATAAGAAATTTACATTCCGAATTTACAGAGGATACATAAATACAATGATATACAAATTTGTATAAATACTCAATAATACAATCAACAGCAACCGTAAGTTGCTGTTGATTGTATTGGCCTCCTTTCAGCATCACTTCAATAGATTCCTGGGTTTTCCATCTCCAGTACAAGCAAGCATCCTGGACGAAGTGATCCTCATTCGAAAAGTCAGTTTGGAAATCCGTCACTCAGCTGATGCCTAAAGGGAGAAAACATTACGTAATTAGTGAAATGGATCCGTAGACGGGATTTCCTTTACGGAAGGACACTAGCACAGACAGATGAGTGCACCGTATATAACAATATCGTAGCCTAGTGGTAAGGCGCGCGGGTGCATAAGTACCCGTGCCTTTGAGTGACCGGGGTTCAAGCCCGTGACTGCTGAATACGATGCTGTTTCTTGCATTCTGGCTATCTTGTGAACTCCTCTGACCGTTTGGTCGTCCTGGAGTATAAACAGAAAATTTATTTATTTACTATCTGCCCATCCTAACGGGCAAAGGTCTGCCGCACTGGTGCCCCCACCCCATCTGACCGTTTGGTCGTCCTGGAGTATAAACAGAAAATTTATTTATTTACTATCTGCCCATCCTAACGGGCAAAGGTCTGCCGCACTGGTGCCCCCACCCCATCGTCGGATCCAATTCGTCCGTCCGGAATAAGCCCACCCTCCAACTTGTTCTTAAAACGCTACAATTTTTCGGTTTCTTGCCTTAACTACCCTCCCGATGAGCTCCTTTGATGGACACATTGGGTTTCCACTACACAGCACCCCGTGTGGGGAATAATGGAAGGTCCCTCCATCCTCCTAACGGGCATTATCCATACAGCAGTGTGCTGCTCAATTGGAATCCGACACATCCATCGCCCAGCACATTTACATTCTCTAAACAAAAAAAAAAAAAAAAAAAAAAAAAAACAAAGAAAGTAAAAAAAAAAAAAAAAAAGTGTACTTTCGTACTACTATTGCTGTATTATGAAAAAAGGTCCTAACTATCATAACAAATAAATATAATTTTATATATTAATTTTGTTTAAAATTTTAATTACTAATTTTTAAGTATTTGTTAATAGTTAACTAACTGACACTAATGAATATCAATAATTTATTTAAATTATTTTAAGATCAGTTTTATTCATCCGGGAGATAATACAGTCATCTCCCAGTTGAGTGAATATCCTAGATGGATGGATGGATGATTGCAATATTACGTTGCAGTCTAAGCTGATTCCCGACAAACCGACATCAAAGCAGCGGTACTTCCATCCGAGGACATTCGATTTGTTTACCCACTTCCCACGGTGTAGTTCCTCTTGGATAAGAAGTGACACCTAACTGGAGATGTCTCGTAGACGGGGTGATACTTTAAAATTGAAGATCCGAAGTTGTTTTGGTGTTCTTGACTGTCTAATCCAACCAGCTAAAACATACGCCAATTCTTCTGATACAGGAAGTTGTTTAATGGACTTATCCAATCGACAATCTGTTATTATTATGAAGTCATCAGAAAGGGTCATAATCAGTGAATTGTTAAAAATGCTCTTTCGTTATAAAAATGGATAGAAAGTTCTGAACAATGAATATCACTTTAGTGTTGCAATAATTGAGTTTATGACTAATCTGCAATGGAAATTTAAAATTGATAATGAATTCTATCGATAACTCCATAATGAAATCAAAATATATTGATAAAAATCGTGGGCGAATTGTGTCTTAAGGACTTAGTTTGCCTAAATTTATTTCATTAATATTTCATTTATTGTGGAATTTTTAATATAAATTTCTTTTCGTGTTTTTTTTTAAATATTTTATATTCACTCTTTGTAATACTATTCGCCATATAGTGCAAGGAAGCCACAGGCTTTTGCTGCATGGGCAAAAGGAAAAAAAAAAAAAAAAAAAAAAACAAGTAGATAAGAAAACAGAAATTATACGCATCCAGCAATCAACGACTCGCTGGCTAAAAGAAATATCTTAAAATATAATCTAAACCCTGTAAATTGAATTTATGATACCTAGTTCTGGAATTGTTTAGAATATATAGTTTTAATAGTTTCGAATATATAGTTGTAATGTGGCTATGGGGGACCACCCCCCAAGTCCGCGTCAAGCAATGTGATGAATACAAAACTCAAAGGCCAGATTTACGTAGGTTAGTGAGTGTTCTTGAGGTATTAGTGTGGGGTTGTATTGCTCGTCCGGCCTCTTAGCCTAGGGGCCTGTGTTTTCACACAAACTCTGTACGGATGATGTCCATGAGGACGACACAGTCATTGTTCCCACACGGGGTGCTACATAGTGGAAACCCAACGTGACCATCAAATGAGCTCATCGGGAGTATAGTTAAGGCGAGAAACCGAAAAACTGTTGCATTGTAAGAACACAGCGGAGGTTGGGCTTATTCAAGACGAAAGAACTGGATCCTTACGGTGAGGTGGGGACACCAGTGTGGCAGACGTTTGCTGGTTAGGAGGGGAAGGTACGCGGTGCACTCATCTGTTTTTGCTGGTGTCCTTCCGCAAGGGGCGACCCCATCTACAGATCTGGTTTACTAATTACGGATTGTTTTCTCCCTTAGGCAACAGCTGATTTGACGGATTTTCAAATGGACGTTTAGAATGAAGACCATTTCGTCCAGGACCTTGCTTGAATCGGGGATGTACAACTGAATAATCTATTGAAGCGATGCTGAAAGGAAGCCAATAGCGTACAATGCTATTGATTGTATTGTTCAGAATTTATGTATAATTAAATCTGCAATTCGGAATGTAAATTTCTTGATACTAATAAAAATATTTTTTTTTTATTAAGAAAGTGCGTTTTCTAAAGTTTCCACAGGAGAATGATCTTCTTCCAAACCACTATGCACTTTACAATTTACTCTGGAATGGCTGGGAACGAGGGTGTAGATGACTAACAGAAAACGTACTATTGATGATTCCGTATCACACATTCAATACTTACCACAGAGATTAAGGAACGTGTTAGGATGTACATCGAGGTGTTCCGCTGCGGCTTATCGTTGCTTACCCACAGACTAAGTGACTTCGTCTAAGGTCAACTACCCAAATTGAAAGTGAAACAGCGATAAGCGATAAGAGGTTTTCTGTTTCTCTTTCAGTTTATATATTACAGGGGCCTAAAATTTAAATATGGCCAGGGGTCTATATCCTCCTTAATCCGCCCCTGAATTGAGCCATACCTCTAAATTTCCCTAGTTTATGTATTTACGAAATCCATCAAAAGAGGCTTAAGCTATTACCACCATGATGCAGGATGCCTGTAGAAGAACAATGGAGAGAAAGAAGTGACGGATCAGTGTATTAACTGACTTGAAACATCAAGTACGTGTAGTTAGAAAAAGGTATCAACATTCAAAGAGATATTTGACGTAAATGTTATTGAGAACTTCATATAAGGAATACTTATTCTCCAAAAGATAATTATTACTCTGGTCTGGGAATGTTTTGTTGAGCAAAAAGAAAATGTGAATCCTTGGAGCTTTATTTATAAAGTTATCACAGACAAGGTTAAGTTCCAAAATTTAACTTAGTGTCCTCGGTCGGAATCAGCGTGACAGTGTTACGTGGGCTGAGTCCATTCGGCAGATGATGACTGAATTGTTTCCAAGAAATAATGGTGAATTTAATACTGAATATCAGAAAGAGGTGGTTGCTGATGATGAAAATTGTTTCTGATGAATGAGAGTTGTCTTTTCGAAAGGCTGAGTTGAATTTGGCCATGAATTTGGTTAAAGGTAGTAAGTCTCAGGGTGTGGATTTCCTGAAGACTCGTGTGATAAATCGTTTCCATTCTTAGTTTCCTGGAATGATGCTGGATCTATATAATTCCAGGAGATTTTTCTCAGATATTGGGTACCGCAGTCTTGAGTAATCCAAATGAAACTGGAGAAGTCAGAGTGAGCCGACCATCGTACCTAAATTTCCCTAGTTTATGTATTTAGGTAATCCATCAAAAGAGGCTTAAGATATTACCACCATGATGCAGGATGTCTGTACAAGAACAATGAAGAGAAAGAAGTATAGTGTACCTACAGTTCCACGATGGATCACTGTATTTAAGTGACTTGAAATATCAAGTACGTGCAGCTAGTAAAAGGTATCAACATTCAAAGAGATATTTGATGTAAATGTTATTGATAGGTATTGAGGAGTAATAGGTCATGATTGTCATCAGTTAAACAATTTGGGGGAAAATGCTATTAGAAAGCTACGAACAACAGTACAGTAGAGAGTTTCATAGATGGTATGTGCTAGGCTTCTTTGTAGACTTTAGATGCTACGATGCCCTCTATCCCGGAAGTCTTTTTGGCATGTGGCAGGATTACTTCTGTCTTCTCTGATAGTAGTAATTAGATCCAGTTTAATGGAGAAGACTTGTGAAATGGGAAACTGCTCAGTTTCTGCCTATGCCAATGACTTAGTTATCTTAAATGGGAATTTAAGTAAAGAAATAGAAGAGAAAGCAAGTATATTATTAGAACAATTATTGGTATGGTGCATGCTATACAAGGTTGAAATATTACAAAAAAGACAATGTTATTGAAGGAAAGGCTGAGTATGACTATGTCTCCTGTTGTTAGGAGTGGTAATCTCCTTAATTTATGTGAAGTGCATCAGCTACTTGCGTGTGTACATAGAGTAGCACTTATATTTTACAGAACGTGTAAAGAAATTAAAACAAAAGGCATAAATTTCTTCATGCCCAACCTCCAGAGAATTGAGAGTGAAAAGAGGCCTAGAGGGCAAACTCTGAATCTGTTGTATGAGTGTGTATCTGTATCTGTTGTATGAGTGTGTATGTTGTCTGAATCTGTTGTATGAGTGTATACACACTCATACAACTCCGCCGGCATAGGTTGCCACCAAGCTCTGGTGGCAACCTATGCCACCGGAGCTTGGTGTACTTTCGGTACCTTCTGCCATCAGAAAACATTTGCTATCAGCACAAAGATTTGGTCATTATCTGGCCTCTTACATGGTATCTACTGATACATTTCAGGTCATATCTGATGATATACCTTCAGACCTATTGATAGTTCATGCAGGATTAATGTATTGCTTGAGATGAGGCATTCCCACTCAAGTTTTGAGCGGGAGTGGGGGAGCATGGCTCTCAGCATTTTGCAGTTGAGAGGAAGAGAATTAAAAAAAGATCCAGCATTTTAGATGGACAAATTCTGATAAAGGAAGGGTAATGTATACCATCTTGCCTTCTTTCTTGAGTGTGAACTAAAAACTAAGTTGGTTCCAGTATGACCAGTGTGTGCCTGTTACACACACTGACTGGTTACATTTTAAGTTCCGGGTTATGTCAGCTTGGCTTGATGCACTCTGGCTGCTGTGAATGTGGGGCTGGAGAGACAGGAAGGCATCTCGTGTTCCGCTCCAATGTCATAATTATATGGACTTTGGTGGGGGAGACCCAAGTCCATATAATTTTACGTTGATGGGGAGACCTCCTTAAAGGGAGAAAAATTTAAATTTATTGTTCACAAGTAAAAATTATTTTATTGCATTCTGTAGTATATTTTTCAACAAGATTTTTAAGAGCCGTTACAGAACTCGTGTATAGTGTTTATTATTCGGTGGCACTGGGGTTTCCCCCTTACAATCCGCAGATTGTAGGGGGAAAACGACGTATGCTCTCTGATCCAATACAAAATCTGTAAATGCCAGAGAGAATGTATGTTTTAGTGCAAGTTTGCGTTATGTAGATAACAGACCAACATAACCAAACAGGTTATGTTGGTCTGTTATCTACACAACGCAAACAAGGCCCCAAGTGGGACCCGACGTTTCTGTCCAGCACCTTGGTCAGGCAGTAGGGTAGAATAGGAGAGAGTTCTCTGGTGCAGTAAACCTTGAGTCATGCCTGTGCTTGTCAGGGAGAGCACCAGCTAAAAAATGCTAGAATACGAAGACATGAAAGGAGGGCAATGAGGGAACAGAGCAAGAAGATTAAGGTGAGCGATAGGAAGGCAGTCCATCTAGAAATAGAAAATTAAAAAAGAGCCCATCCTCCACAGAGGGGGGGACTCAAGAGAAATGAAGATTTTGTGGAAAGGTCCACCAGGTGAATGGTGAGGAAGGGAGGTTTTTTTTTTTTTAATGAAAACCCCAAACACGAAAGGTATCAAAACTTATAGTACTTAGTACCGTGCATGGGTTGAAGGAGAAGTATGGGGGGAGGGGATGCCGGAAACTTTCCTCTAGAGACTAAACATGGGTTTCACCACTTCAAGCCTCCAATAAGCAAAGTGGTGGTATTTCACCGGTTGATGAAAGTCATTTGCCACCTGGGGTTGATGTTTAGGGAGATTATTATTATTAGCCAATATGGTGCAAGGAAGCCTGAGGCATATGCTGCAACAGCCAAAAAAAAAAAAAAATTTCCCGAGTTACCCTGATAGAGAAGTAGAAGAAAGAAATCACCAAGAAAGAGCAGAATGATGATATCCAACTCAGGACCCTGGGTGTGCGACATCCCCCACATAGGGCCACCTGGCCCTATGTGAGGGAGATCGCACTCAGGACAGTGGTTCTCTGTGTGTATTCCCACACTGGCCGGACCAGGTGTAACTGGCGTCAACATATCCCACACCATACCACAATAGTAGGGCATGATAACAACAGGACAGAACGTTCTATATAGGTTTCTCCCACTGCAATCTGAGCAAAGCCAATCTCCATGTGGTTAACGATGTCAGCTTTTGAGCCAGTGGATGGCACGAGGTGGCAGTTCACTGGCTAGAGACTAATCATGGAGTCTGTTTTATATTTTAAATTTTATTGTGTTTTGTTATATTGTAAGTTCATGTCATTTTAACTTATACTGTGTTTTTAAAACAACTGCCTTGTACATTAATTGGAAGGCATAGATAAAGGATTTGAATTAGTGCATACGGGCCCATATCCCTGATGGCATGAGAAAGAACAACATTATCCTAATAAATGAATGTTGAAGGCAAATATTGTAGATAATATAGACAGTTTCACTAGGAGATGAAGTATAGGGGATAGGAGGGTCACCTACATGGAGAGGTTTAAGGGTAGATGAAGTGCATGTGGTGTAGCATCCACCAGGTTAGAGTAGGGACAGGGCTCCCTATGAATGGGGTCACCTTCATCAGCTGAGATCAACTGGTGTTCCAAGCAATCCCATGATTGCTTGGAACACCAGTTCCAAGGAAAACCAGTGCCTTGGATGAGGAATCAGCATGGCGTCATCAGTTGGTTCCAGCTGAGAGCAGCAAGAGCGTCACAGGTATAGGGCTTTCTTTGCTGCAAAACAAGTTGGGAGGTAACCACACAACTACCTTCACGCGCGCGCACACACACACACACACACACACACACCATTCCTTAAAATATGCAGCATATTTTATTTGCACGTACCCAAGGCCAAAATAACGGCCATTACCCCTCCCATTATTCTATCAACATAAATCCCAGGAATACAACAATAGACATGTAAAGTGTGTGGTTTCCCCCATCTCCGCGTAGTTAACATTGTGGGTGAACCAATTGACTGGAAAAGTCAGAGATTTAAAACTGTGTGGGAATTGTATTTGTGTAGTGTCATGCACCGTTATTCATATTGTCATTTAGCCGCTGGACCGCGGCTGAGGTCCAACGTTGCCCCACTTTCGCCCCGTGGAGGCAGACCAGGAACCCAGTAGACTTAAGTTGCTCTGGCAGGTTCTGCCACTTAATTTCCTGTGGTTTCGGCGGCTAGGACCTAAAAAAAAAAAAGTTGAAGATATACAGTTCATTGCTGGACAAAAGTCGCAAGTTAGGGTTAAGTTTGAAATTTTGTATAATTCTTCCCAGACACGATAGGAGGCAGTATATGATGATAGCCTTGTCAATCAATTCGGCCCTGGAGAGATTGTGCAAGGCTCACGGGGTAAAATTTTTTTTCAGCATGGTCTATGCTTGCTATCAGGATGGACTGCTTCTACAGTGAAGGGAAACACATAAAGGGTGCAAAAATATTTGCTGATGCTATCGAGGCAGTGTTAGGTGTTTCGGCAAACTGATAGCGTGGGGGGGGGGATTCACAGACTTAAAGATTAACAGTAACTGCAGGCAGAGGCGAAAATGATTGTAATGAGCAGCAGCCTAGAGAGCAAGTTGCTGGGGATTTCAAGAGCAGCTGGGAGTCATCATGGAACAAGTAAATACGTGGGCTGTGTTAGGGTAACTAAGAGTAAGAAACACTGCATGTATACTTGCATGTATACCAATGGTAAAAGTATAGTAAATAAATTTGATGAATTTGAACTGCTCATCAAGACATTAAAGGCAGATATTGTTGGGATATCAGAGACGTGGTGTAACACAGATATAAGCAGTGCAGAATTGCTATTTGGGGAGTACAATGTGTACAGAAAGGATAGACAGAGTAGCGAGGCAGGAAGGGTTATGCTGTTAGTTAAGAAACAAAAAATCTAAGGAAGTGCATCCAGTTGACATGGGTGGACAGTGTAATGTTGAGTCTGTCTGTTGTGATAAGGGAAAGGGAAAATGAGAGTACGAGTATGTTATAGGCCTAATTACTCTGATGAGTACAACGAACAGTTGTGCAGAGAAATAGTGGGCCAGTAACGCAGAATGTCTTGTAATGGGGGGGTTTTAACTTCCCAGATATTGACTGGAACTTGTATATTGGCCACTCGTACGCTAGCAACGCTTTTGTGGATTTATTGGAGGATTGTTTTCTACAGCAACATGTTCGAGAGGCAACCAGAGGGAGTAATACTCTTGATCTGATTATCAGCAGTGATTATTCATGCATTAAGAATTTGCAAATAAAGGAACCACTGGGTGACAGTGATCACAGTGGTATGATGTGGGATTTACTTAAAGATATAACTACCATCAAGGGTCTGTTCCAGGTTCAGGCCTAAATGCATGTCAGATGAATTGATGAGGCTCGTGGCAGAGAAGAAAAATGCATGGGATTCATATAAATTATCAGGCGACACAGAAGCCTACAGCAGATATAAGTTAGTCTGTAATTAAGTCACAAAGGTGGTTAGGCAGGTGAAGGTAGAATACGAGAAATCTTTGGCAAAGGATGCAAAAAAAAAAACAGCGAAGTGTTCGTTACGTATGCAAACTCAGTCTGGTCCACTTAACATAGATGGTTCGACCATTGATGATCCTGCTCAAGTAGCTGATAAACTGAATCAGTATTTTGCATCTACATTCACACATGAGGAGTTATTCAAGGAGGGGAATGCTAGACGTTTGTCAAACTCTAACACGGAGCTAAATAATTTGTAATAACTGAGAGCAAAGTGGAGAAGAAATTGCTGAAGTTAAACATAAAAAATACACTTGGGGAAAATCGAATCTATCCAGTTATATTGAAGGAATCAGCAAGGGAAGTAAGCAAACCCTTAGCCATAATTATGAGAACATCCTTGGAGTCAGGGGGTGGGTCCCTATATATATATATAGGGCATCACACATACCAACCAGAGGTGGCTGGAGATGTTCAAATGCATTCCGAATTCACAAAGGGGGTGCAAAGGGTGACACAAATACTTATAGACCTGTTATTTAACTTCTGTTCTGGGGAAAATAATGGAGTCACTGGTGAAAGATGTGATACAGGATCACTGCAGTAATAGTTCAGACACAACATGGGTTTCTTAATGGGAAGTCTTATCTGGCCAATTTGACTGGATACTACGATGTAGTCACAAAAGAACTAGATGCAAAACATAATTTTCATATCATATACTTAGACTTCAGGAAAGCTTTTGATTCTGTTGGTTGCACATAGAAGATTTCTGTACAAATTTGAGCGGTTTGGCATTAAGGGCAAATTACTGCAATGGATAAAGGCATGGTTGAGTGGGAGACGGAAGAGAGTGGTAATTAACGGACGCTGCTTTACGTGGACTAATGTTATTAGTGGATTCCCCCAGGGTTCTGTGCTGGCCCAATTGCTGTTTTGTGTATTCATCAATGATATCGATGAATGCATATCAGGCTTAATGTCGAAGTTTGCAGATGATGCGAAGGTTGGCATGCTTGTTAATGGCGGTAAGCTACTGCAACAGGATCTAGTTAAGTTAGACAGATGTGCTGAGAAGTGGCAACTGAAGTTTAACATTGACAAATGCAAAGTACTGCGTATGAGTAGCAGTAACCCAAGAGAAACGTACCAACTGTTTGGTACCACACTCAGGGAGGTGGAGAATGAAAAAAGACCTGTGGGTATTTGTGTAGTCGGATATGAAGTTTCCTGAGCAATGCAGACGGGCTACCAGACCAGGTCATGGAGTTTTGTCAATGATATATAGGAGTTTTGCTAGCAGAGACAAGGAGGTGATTATGCTTTTGCATAAGGCAATGGTCAGGCCATACTTTGAATACTGCGTAGAGGTCTGGAACCCTCATGTTAGGAAAGATGTAGAGTTTCTAGAACCAGTACAGAGAAGGACAACAAGATTGGTGAGAGGAACAAAGGGATGCGCTTAAGAAGAAAGGCTTAAGTTCTGCAAGTTGCAGCATCTGGAGACTATTCACCTGCAAGGTGATCTCATTCAGGTCTATAAGTCCTTGAATGGATTGTGCAGGCTCAATGCTGACAGGATACTTCAGCTTTCTCAGACTAAGAACCTGAGCGGGCTGTTGTTGTTGTTATTTGGTTTTTAGGAGCATTAACAACTAAGGCCATATTGCTCCGGGGATATGCGGTGGTCATTCCCTGATCTTTCCGCATCCTCCGTATTTGGTGGCTCACGGGCTCGAACCTCGGTCTAATCAAAATCCTCTGTTCTACGCACTGGTGCTCCTGGCTACGGAGGCGCCCCCTGAGCTGGCATAGATTCACATTGAGGAAAGACAGTTGCAAAAAAAATGTTTGGAAGTTTGCCTTTAGCCACCGTATGGTTGATTGCTGGAACAGACTTTCATCTGTTGTTTTGGAAGTCGATCGGTTAAATAAATTTAAGGCTGAACTAGACAAACATTTGGGGTTGACCGGTTGGCTGAAATGGGAAGTTTTTTTTTTTTTTTTTTTTTTTTGTTGTCCGATGCTGTATAAGCTTCTTTCTTGCATCATATGACTCAACTAATGCTAATGATTGCTTTAAGTGAATGTTGTTGAAGCTTGCGTGACTATTGAATATGGTGCTGTTCTCATGTTTATTTTATCTTGTGAACCCCTCTGACATTATGTGGCCTCCTGGACTATAAATTAAAATTTTATGTGATATTTTTGAAATGTTTCACAAAGCTTAAAGATTTTTTTTTTTTAATGTCATTGTTCTAATATCCTTAAAAATGCCTTTTTTTTTTTTAAATTCTTACAGATGCTCAAAAAATTCAACCAAACATTGAAGAAAACCGACCTACAAGCCCAGATCAGAATGTAAAAGACAATCCTTTATCCACAAGACCTCGTTTGAAAACCAACGGTCACTTTACTACATTCATGCAAGCTCGGGATATTAGCCGAAGTTCACCGGAAAAAGTGACCCTGCGAGAGACCTCATATAAGAGTGAGAATACCATTTGAAAGATATTATTATATTTGTGTTATTACTTCTCCCTGATTGGCTGTTCCACCCTCTGACAGGTATTTGTAACAAATGCGCACGGTGGTTATTATGTGGCTATTATTACTGTTGGCCAAAGAACCCTCTGACTATCCTAAAGGTGCTGAGATGTTCTGCCTTCTGAAGTTCCTTGTAGGTGTTTTCTGGGAAAACACCTTACGAAGGGTGTTTGGCACCATACCAGGGGTTAACAGCGGGGTCCGGGTGGTTGTTACTTGTTCCATATGCCACATTTCATTAATCTCCTGGCTAAGGTCTTTCGTGGAGTGCCCCTTCTTTGCACATCGTTTTAGCTTCGTTTGTTCCATCTGAATTGGATGTCTCCTCGCTTTGTTTGAGAGGGGTAGGCATCGTGTTTGTCTTATAGCCTGGAAGAGTGGTGCTGTGTTTTTCTGGAAGTAATCCTTCATGGTCAATCGGTTTCTTATGTTGCTCCATGAGATCAATTAAGCTAATTCCTACTTAAAGAGCTATGGTCAGCCTGTCTATGACTGATTTCAAGCGGCGTTGGTGGCTTTTGGGCGTCATTATTCTTGTTTTTTTCGTGACCTCCTCCAGCTCGATGTTAGTTAATTCTATGATTCCGAATGAGTATTTAGCACTGGACTGCATAGGTGTTTAAGGCTTTAACTATGTTCCCTCCATTGAGCTTTACTTTGAGCATGTTTCTGCGCATCTGATGGTATTTTTCAATTAGGAAGACGTCGATCTCCTAGTGCTCTAAATGCGGAGTCCGCATCATCTCTAGTTATTTGTAGGTCTCTTCCTCTGTCATGGCTTTGATCTGTTTACCTTTCTGCAGCTAGTGCTTTTGATCGACCGATTTTCCCTGTCTAGTTCAAATTCCATCCTGATGTCATTGCTAAGTTGTCTGATGATTCTGAGCAGCTGCTGGAGTTGTTTCCCAGGTCTCGTGTAGAACTTGATGTAATCCATGTATATCACGCGGGAGAGGAAGTATAGGTTTTTCCTTCTTAAATTTAGGCTATATCTGTACTTGCTGTTTTTGAGAATGTTGGATAACGGATTGAGTGTCAGAAATAACCACAGTGGGCTCAGGACATCTCCCTGAAAGATGCTTATTCTGATGGGGATTGGCCTGCATGTGATGTTCTTGATCATGATGGTTGTACTCCATTTAGCCATGGTTGTTTCTAGGAATTTTGTTGTTGTAAGATTGACTTTGTAGATCTTCAGTTTGTTTGCTGTGGTGCACTGAATGCAGGCATCGCTGTAGTTGTTGTAGGAACCGCAAGATATCCTTTACATGTTACGGTACTGCGTGCAGGCAATCATAACTGCGGTATCAATGGTTAATTGCGGCTTAAATTCTTTGCTCAAATGCTTGCATCCTTTCTGATGTTTGGCTATAAAGTTCTGGCTTTCCAAGTGGTTCAATATCTTCTTGGTCATGCGGCTGCGCAGGATCTTTTACATTATTGGGTGACAGGTGGCTGCCTATATATTTCACAGGGTTTCTTATATAATTGTCCTTAGCCTTACAATATGTCATTTGTAGAGAACGCTGGGATTGTCTCTGGATAACATATCATCCAGGTTAACCGCTCTGCTGGGTAATTTTTGTTGTAGTAAGATTTTAGGAGTATTGGCGACTAATGCCATATTAATCCATATATACTCTGTGAACTGCGTGTGTTTTGTCATCGATTGCTGGACATCTGGATCCTGGACGAAAAACTGCAATTTCTTGGAGAAAAGCCATGCTAATCTTGCCTGAGTCTGACTAACTCAGCCATGGTGGGAAAAGGCCCATTAAAATTCCTTACCTTATTGACGGAACTCGCTCTGCTAAGTGTGTGTGTGTGTGTGTGTGTGTGTGTGTGTGTGTGTGTGTGTGTGTGTGTGTGTGTGTGAATTACTCGTATCTGTAGATGTGGATATTATCTATTCCTTGGGTTAGTTGTACTTTCTCATCACTTGTACTTTTCCCTCAGCAGTCTCCCATTGTGTCATTTCTTCTTTGTTCTTGGTTTTCTTCCATTCTATTTCTGTCCAGAACGCTCAAGCTCAGTTGTTGTCTTACTTAACTACTCCATATGCTAACCAGGAACTTCTCGATTGTCTTCTGCTCGAGTAGTCCATTGCTTGGTTCCCCTCTTATCTAATGCGTCTGTAGAAGGTTCTTTAGTTTTCATCAAAGGTTCGGTTGTTTGTTTTTCTCTGGGTGCTCTCTTTGGATTGGAATTGGCTGTTGTTGAGTGTGAGGAGGTTCTGCTTCGGTGTGGCTAAGTATTTGTTAGTCTCCAATTTTTGGTCGTATTTGCTGTGGACGTTTTCTCTTGGAGTTGATCTTCACTTTTCCAATCAGTTTTTTACTTATATTATGCCATTGCTACTGGGTCAATTGCCCTATCTTGACTCTTAGTTCTTCTATCTTTTGCTTCAGCAAAAGGTAGATTTCTCAAGCTGGTGGTTCCTTGTTTTATTGTTTCTTCTCCTTCTGGTCTCTTGTTTCACTTTCGTTGTTCCTAGTGACTGCTACGGCAGCACAGTATAATGGCCTCCAGCGTTGCACCGTTGTTGTTGAGGTAATGTGGCATTATTTACCGATTGAGATGGTCTGTGACTTCTCACAGGATTTTATTGGCTCTCTGCTTTGGTATATAGCATGGGTCTACGTGTAGTCCATTTCCTCGAACTTTAGGGCTTTCTTTCACCAGTCTTCTACTCTGGATATTATGACCCCTCTCTGTTTCCACTTCAGCTGCTCTGGGTTGCATATCTTATTGATCTTTCTCCTCTGGTTCAACATTGTCCCTATTCTTTGCTCTTTGTAGTTGGTCGCTGAAATTCTGCTTGATTATTTTTTCAGATTGCAGGAACTATCAGGTTTTTAGTGATGGTCCTTTTCTGGTCTGGTATTTGCTGTTCGTTGACCCGATTATTTCGGAATGATTCCACATTATTGGTAAGTAGTCTCCTACTTATTGTAATCGGTGTCAAGCTTGGTTATTTCAAAATATAAAAAAAATGTATTCATTTGGATGCATCATTTCCTGCATTGGCATTTTCTTCATTTTTTTTAGGTTGCGATATTCATTTTTCAGTTGCTCAACGTCTGCGGTTGGCCAGCTCATACGATGTCGTTGGAAGGACCAGCGAGCACGAAACATACGGCGGCGTAAGATGGACAAGTCGTGACTCCATCATGGTGTTGGATTTATTAGGCAGCGCTTTTCTCCTAGCAGCACCAGAGCAGGCCTTAAACAAAGCATCCTGGAGATACCTTGCATAGTCAGATGCAGAGTAATTAGCAATAGTATTCATCATAGAATCTGTGAATGAGAACTGAAGAGCATCTGCGATCACTAGAGCAAATGCCACAGTTAACCGACCAGTCAGAAACAGTGGTAGCGTTTGCATATGCAGTCGCAGTTATGTCAATATTGCTCTCTCCAGAAGTAGAGCTGAAGGTACAAGGCAAGTCAGGCTGGTTGAGAGTAACAGGGTGATAAGAGTGTAAGAATTCTTCGATAAGTCTGCCTTTAGCGTCAGAGGAAAATGAGAACCTGAGTAGAGACTTTGCATTGGCATCTGACATGATGAAAAGGTTTGTAGAACCAACAGTAGCAATAACATTATCAAGGTATTGAAGATAAACAGTGATATCAGAAGTAGGTGGATAGTATAAAGAAACTAGAAATAAGAAGTGCGAATTTGGAGAGCCAGAACATAATGGCCAAACAGCAGAAAGGATGCAAGTGGATGAGCAAAGAATTCAATGAGTAATTAACCATAGATGCTGTAGTGGCCGCCGTAACCGAGTGGTCAAGCACGAGGGTGCTAAGTACACGTGCCTTGAGTGACCGTGGTTCAAGCCCGTGACTGCTAAATACGGTGCTGTTTCTTGTATTCTCTGTATCTTGTGAACTGCTCTGACCGTTTGGTCGTCCCGGAGTATAAACAGAAAATTTATTTATTTTTATTTTAAGTCTACAAGAAGCGTCGCAACCTACACATGGCCTACAACTCCATGCTTCATAGCTGGCTAATAGAGACGCTGAAGATCTACAAAGTCAATTCGACAGTGATAAACTTCCTAGAAGCAACCGTGGCGAAATAGAGTACTGTCCCCCACTCCATTGACTACGTCAACACGTGGGCAGTGGCCAATGGTTTCAGGTTGTCTCTTCAGGAGACTGTCTGCATATACTTTTATCGAAACTGAACCCTTCATCAAGAACGAGAATTCGACACAGTCAACATATCATTCCATTACACTTGACACAAATTTCTTGGGGATTGTATTTGATAATAAGTTGACATATCTGCATAAATCAGTCAACTCTGGAAGCTTCTACATGACATCTCATACAATAAATGGGGATTAGACCGTTGCATTTTACTTCGCATCTGCATATGATATAAACAGCTTATCTCGATGCCTAGACCCGGTTCATCAATAAGCCATCCCCATCGTTACTGCCGGGTGGGTAAAGTGCTTGCCTGGCAAGCGAAAGGTCGCGGGTTCGAATCCCGCCTCGGGCTTGGATCAGAGTAGTGCAGAAACCTTGGGAGGTGCATTATGGCCACAGATGCGCCAACAACTAACAAAAAAAAAAAATAATAATAAAATAATAAATAAAAAAAATATTGTTGCTAGAGCATTTAGAACGTCCCCTGTCCAGAGATTAATGTCGAAGCAACTGAACAACCACCCACTCCGATGAAAGCAATTGTCACTAAAATATACGTTTAAACTGAAATACTAGCAACCACTGTCGTTCCAACAAACGCAATTGTCGCTAAAATATACATTTAAATTGAAATCCCTGCCAGATAATTCTATGAGTACATCCGTTTCCGAGTAAAGATGAGAAAGCATATGTAACACTCGTCAGACTTCCAACTTTCTCTTTGGTATTCGGGTCCAAGATCTGCTGCTCAGAGAGGGTAATATCACAGTAGACAATGTTACACAGTTATCACGGCCAATTTCCTCCACCCTAGAATGCTCAAATATTAAAAATTGCGATAAGGCCACCATTCTATTTTCTATCTGCCAACAGTTCTCTCCTCCCCACTGTGCTTAATACTCTAACCCTTGCTTGTCTTCATCGATGGCTGGAAGTTACAGTCGGCGGTCGGATCTCCTGATATCTTCCCAGATATCACTATATAGGGGATGAGGTATAAACCTCATCCATTAGTGATCCTGGTCCAGCATATCTTACCTTCGATTTTTGAGTATTCTTTCAATAACCAGTTCTGCTAAATACCAAGCCACATTGGGATCAGGGGAAAATGAACTGGCGGAAACTGGCTCCAGATAACCGCATCCCCACATTATTCGTACGCTGTTAGTTCCATATACAGACTACAGGTAGATAATACGTTCTGACTTGCTTTCCTACTGGTTGCAATCATTGCCAGGTCAGGTAAAACCTGTAATCAACGACTGGCAGTTTAGTCTGAACAGAACCCGCAAAGAGGAAGTTGACTTGCTCGTAGGACATAGTTGGATCTTTTATGAGTGAGTGTGACATCTTTTCAATCGCACGATACATTTTATCCCAGTAACCTTATAGACACGAACGTGTTTTATATTTTACTGCTTTTAGTGAACTGACTGAGTCTTATACACTCAGTGAGATTTTATCTGACATTGAACTCTTGGTAGCCGGTTTTATTTATTTAAAAACTAGATACACTTTTAACATTATACTTTTTTTGACACAATGACCTAAATTTTTAGGTCACTGAATTCTTTTAACTGCTTTATTTTCCACGGCTGGTATTGGCGCATTATATCTTTAGTTGCTAATGCGCCAATAAAGCCCAAACCAAATATCAACTACCTTCACTAGTTAACAATTGAGGATCGATTTCACACTTTTCATTGTCCCTCCCTACCGACAGAAAAACTTATCCTCCTTTACTGCCCCCACAATCAAGCTACTAGAAATTAAAATTTTATATATCTTCTAATCCATTACAGTTGATTGATATTACAACTCATATGAGTGACATACTTCATTAGAGTTGAGTGACATTATAGTGATAGCAAATATGACTGCCTTATGTACTTTTCTACACCAGATTCATTTATACCAGGGGTTCTTAACGTTTTTACGATTACAGATCTCCAATGGATTGCCAAATATGTCTTAAGAGTTGTCTATGGTGTATCGACACCTATATTATATAGATACTCTTAAAATATTATGCCTAGTAGCATTTAGTTTCATTTTCATATTTATTTATATAAAAAACGGCAAATCACAAATACAGATTCTAGCTACAACTAGTGAGATTTTTGCTGTTGTTTTTGTGCAATCAAAAAACGGAATCGGGGTACAGTTACTCTCAACGTTAACCGCATGTCATCTGACACATCAAGTCGATTTCTCCACTTTGATTTCAGGCTCAATGATGCAGAGAATCCTGTTTCTTTCACAGAGATACGTAATTGTGAAGGAAACCAAAACATTCATTTTCCTCATTGCCATGCTAAGGTAAGCTGCGATTTTCTCACACCAAAACTGCTAGATGTCCAGCCCAGCCCAGCCATTTCGAAATTAGCTTTCTTCCTTGGGTCTTCTTGGAAATAAGTGAGATCATCCTTTGCTGAATCAATGTCACTCATCGTAGATACATAAAACGAGAAAGGGTTCATGACCTAAACAGATTCCATACTAAGATCATTAATATCTCAGAAGTAACCCTCAAAATATGTACTTAGGACTTCTAAACGGTTCTTGACTTCTTAAAGTATTTCTGCAGGCAAAGTTTTACCATCTCCATTAAGGATATCGTCAAGGATTGGAAAGTTCGGCCAGGTTTGCTCTTTCAACACGGCGACTCGAAATAGTTAATTTCCTCGTAAATTCCACAAGCTTTCCCCTGGCTTGAATAATATCTACATCCCTTCCCTGCATCGACATGTTCAAATCATTTAGGAGACTGAAAATAGCAGCCAAATATAACAATGAAAGGTTCATCTTCAAAATGATCTGCAAGAGGGGACTGTTGATGCTTGAGGAATTTAGAATTTTCATCCCGAAATTCCACTGCTCGTGCGAAAACACGGCCACGACTTAGCCAACGTACAAGTAAAATGTTTGAAATATAGCCGATGATTTAATCCACGTCCACAAATAAAGTTGACTGTTTGCACAACTATTTTCATCACTTCTTTAAGTTTCTTTGGCAATGTTTTGGACGCCAAAGCTTGCCATGAAGAACACAATGTATGATCGACACATGTGGAGCTTCTTTCCTTGACCAGACAAAAGGATCCAGAGTTCTTGCCAATCAAGGCAGGAGCTCCATCCGTACAAATAGACCCAGTCAAATCCCATGCTAATTCATGCCAAACAAAGAACAATTGGATCAACTTGAAGATATCAGCTGCTTTGGTTATTATTATTGTTAGCTATATGGTGCAAGGAAGCGTGAGGCTTATGCTACACCAGACAAAAAAAAAAAAAAAAATCGGAATTACCCAGATAGAGAGATAGAAGGGAATCATCAAGAAAGAAAAGAATGATGATATCCAGCTCAGTACCCTGGGTGTTCCAAGCCTATACTCACCAGATGAACCGTTTCTAGTTAATCACACAATAAAAAAAACTCTTCTTTGATGTTCTTTTCATGAACGCAATTGACTGTGGTTTGAAGCGTCAGTTGATTCATCGAACTGCATGCTGATTTTTGTAGGACTGTTTTTATTCTCGCTGAAAATTTTGGTTATTATGTCCCCACTCATGTCTTTAATTCTTTGGCGTACAGTGTTGTTGGACAAGGAAACCTGACTCAATCGCTTCACGGCATCCTCTCCCAGCGCCATTTTAGCCATCTCCAGCGCTTAGGGCCGGAGATGGCTTTCTCCGATTGTCTGGGGCTTCTTTTCTTTGGCAATCATATACAAAACTTTGTAGGAGGCTTCCAGAAGAGGTTTCCCAGGAGGAGCAAACCTATATGATGAAAAAGCACCTTTCTGATCATGACGAATTCTTTCCAACTTGAAAGCATCAATCGAGGTCCAACATGATCACTGTGCTTGGTTTCGAGATGTTCTCTCAATCTTGGTGACTTCAAATTTACATTGCTCATTACAAAATTGCAAATAATGCATTGGAGTCTTTCAGTTCCATTTTTTTTTTTTTTTTTTTTTTTCTGTCACACAGATTACGCCAAAACCCACATATTCATCATTCCACTTCCGTTTTTTGACAGACGACATTTCGCAACGTTCTGTGAAATAATAAATAATAAAAAAAATTAAAACGCAAAATTGAAATTTAAATTTCAAATGAAAATTTTTTTTTTCTTTTTATGAAGTAACAGTATCCGAAAAATATTATTTCGTAATAGACATTCACATGTAACAAAAAAGAAAGGTGTACGTAAGGGACCAATCTAACTCCGACCACGCCAACATATAAACTGGTGAAGTGGGAAAACGTCATCGCTGATTGGTTAGTGGCCTCGCCGCCTCAATCCGTATTGATAATGATGATAGTTAATAATCTAATCTAACAACAATTATTTATTTTTTAATTGTTCAGAGATCGAGTCCCATACCGCCATCATTTGGTTCTCATACCCCCAAGGGGTATGGGAAGGGAACGAATATTTCTAAAACATACCCAGGGAAAATGATTGCCTTCTCATAGTTATTGTATGAAGCATAATTTGCCGTGGGTGTACTTGTGCGGGCCGCCTTTGCTGCAGAAAAATCGTGCAATTCGAACTGAATTTCTGGAGTCACCTCTCGTTCTGCAGGTGATAATAAAAGAAAAAGAAAAGAGCAAAAGAGCCACATTTGGAATGAACTACAGTACTAAACACCTAGCCAATCCATTAGATAACCAGTGCTAGAGGGCAGGCTGCACACTTATTTATCCCTGAAGTCACATTTGCAAAAAATAAGTTCATTGATGATTCTCTCCAAATACAGTATATAACCATTATCTGTCTCCTTATCTTACATGAATCCATAAATTTTAAACGATTTAAACCAGGCCTTATCAACCCTGTTTATATTCCTGTGGTAAATAAGAAACACGATCTCACATTTTATTTTTGTAACAGTTATGCTGATTTAAGAAATATTTTTATGGAATTCGATGACAAGGTTTTCCCAAAGGCAGCAAATCAGTTTCTGTCGGAAACACTACATATATTCAAGACCTGCAACTATTCTCTACCCATCTTTCAAAAAATATATATATTATTGCTTCCTATTATCTTTTACAACACAAATTCAAATTAGAATACAGGATCCTCTTCTGGACATTAATCTTAACTAACTCAATGTGCTTTTTATTACATATTTGCATGTTTACTTAACGACCCACATTGGTTAATGTTCATATGTGACATATTTTATTGGATGTTTCTCACCTAAACACGATCATTTATTAAAATATACTCTCTGGGACATTGAAATTGCAGCACTGAGAAGGTACGGGAATAGAGACTATACTCAGATGATGATATCGAGCAGTTAAGGAATACGTGCTAAAGTTGCCAAAAAAAAAAAAAAAAATATATATATATATATATATATATATATATGTGTGTGTGTATTAGGGGCACTCGGAAAATTATTTCACCTACCCGTGTGTTCTCCAGTCGATTTGCTGGACGAAAAACGCAAGGTTATTTTTCACGAAACCCGGGAAAGAGAACCTTGCCATCTACGCCTGAGACCGACTAACTCAGCCACGGAATGAAAACAACCAATAAAAGTTCCTCGAGACATAGACGGGATTCTAACCCGGCCCTTTTCCATCCAGTGTGGGGTGGACGGTGAGGATACCACTGCGCAGACATTGGACAGATCAATATGCTATAAATCCACCACGGTTGCGTATACGTTGAGCTGAGCTTCTCGGAATTGAGTCGTGCAGGTGCCGAATAGCCGCTTGCTGTATTTCGCGCAAAGCATTTTGCGCCTGGTTCCCAAGAACATCAGTGGGCTTTGCTGGCTGCAGATGGCTCCGTAGATGGCCTCCAATCGCTGACCACACATGCTCGATGTGGTAAAAAATTGTGGACCTGGCTGGCCAAGACTGTATCCATACAACAATGACAATTAGAGAAAACCCTTGTGGGCACTGTTCTGATGGAACTGGCATCCAATCCCAATAGCAAAGGGAAGAACGACGGATTCCGGAATGTCGGCGACATAACGTCCAGCAGTTATATTGCCGTTGGCGAACAAGAGCGACACCTGTGTATCTAAACTGATTGCATATACATCATAACACCAGCAAGACGTGCAGGATGCCGTTCAACATGGGTCTAGGGTCGACGTTCACCACGTCATCGCCACAATGTTGTGTGGTTAAAAATCTGTACCCAAGCAGAAGCGGGATTCAGCGCCGAAGATCACTTCACGATGTTGTTAAGACTTTGTATATAATTGTTGTAGTTTAAATCCGAAGTTTTTGATTTATACTGAACTTATATATAAGTGAATAAATAAACTCATGTATAAATAAAAAAGAATTTTAACGTTCTTATTGTTTATTCATATTTTTTTTTTTTATTAAAATTTCTTTTCCAGACCCTTTAGCATCCCCAGCTTTGTGTGATGGGAGTGATTACCTGGCCAGTGCTAAATTACCATGGGGTCCCTGGGAGCAGAATAATCTTCGGTCTTGTAGGACAGGTGTTGACACATACTTGGAATCAGGTAATGCCCCACGTGATTTGTTTAGCCTATTTTATTAAATATTCACGTTGTCTCAAGGTATGTTACCTCCCAACGTATGTTCCTTTCCCCCCCCTCTTAATTAGTTCCAAGAAAGAGTTCCCATTTCATCATAGAGAGATGCCTCGAAAATCTATTAGTAAACTCCTGATTGGTGAAAAATCTACAATCAGGAGTTTTACTAATAGAGACCTACTCAAGACACTATCGGCTACCATTACGGTTCACTTCTTTAAGTGGAATTCCATTTCAAGTCACCCTCATGTAGCCTCATCTAGCCACAACGCATGGGCCGCCGATTATTTCCTTTTATATTCAAATTTTATACTTTTATATTATATATTTTATATTTTATAATTTATATTATTAATTTTATATTTTATGCTTTACAATTTTATATTAACTGTAATCCTAATTTTGGATTGAAGTGTTAAATTTTTATTATTATTAAAGTATGGTGTGTGAAGGCCGTCGGAAAATATTTTGCCTAGTGCCCAAATACTCCAAAAATAGGCCCTGGCTTTGAATAGTAAATATAATTCAAGCTTCTTCTCCGATCCTTCTCTGGAGGTGTAGCGATTTGTCCTCTCATGCTCAAGGTAGCAGAAAAACCTGTTGAAGCTTTGTGTGCAGTATCGGATGATTCTACACATGATACATATGTAGAACTCCTGATTGGTGAAACATATTACATCTTGTGCTGAACGGTGCAAGATCAATTTGATACTTCAGCCTTCTATCCCTATAAATAATCTTTTATATTAATAGAACTGAAACAGTCATTGCACAAATTTTCCAGTATTATCCCGTGCCAAGGTGGCATTTTCTACATCATGTATCTGATTGAGAAAGATATGTACTCCCTGCTGACCGGATGCTTAGAGAAAACACATATCTACTCTCATGGTGTCATTCAGTTGTCATCCTTTTCGAAATCAGGGAGAGACTCTTCCTTACCAAACAATTATAGACTACTCTCCCTCGCCAGCTGCCTAAGCAAGATAGGCCTGACGTAGCCGAGTGGTCTTGAGCGAAAGCGCAATAACACACGCTCTTTGAGCGGACTGGGATTCAAGCCTGTTACTACTAAATATGGTTAACGTTTGTACTGATGATCTATTGTAAACTCCAACGACGTGGTGGTCGTGCCGTGCCGGAGTGTAAACAAGAACATTTTTGTTATTATTATTATCTTGGAATGATGATACATCGTAGACTTACGTTGATCTTAGAAACACAAAATATCTTGATTGAACGTCATCAAGGCTTTCGAAAGAGCTGATCCACTTTAGATATGCATATAAAAGAAGGAGCTAACATGTTAAACACATTTCTCAAGAGACAGCATTTGATAATGTTATTGAAAAAGCCTTCGCTATTACATCATTTTTGTATTACATACAAAAATGATCTTCATAATTTGGGCATAAGAAGTTACTTGCCACAAATGATTCAAAATTTTCTTAATATCAGGTCTTTGCAGGTTCGCTATCAGACTTCATGTTCAAGAAGGTCTAACACAAGGATCGGTTCTCAGTGTGACATTATTTGCAACCAGAATAAACAGCATGACCCTAGTCATCCGCAGTACTCTTGAAGCATACATGTATGCAGTTGATCTCAGCAGTTATTGTTGCTCTCAAAACATGGGTACCATAGAAAGATAGCTCCAACGGGCGAAAAATAAATTAGAAACTTGGACTGTGCAAAACGGATACCCAAAAGCTAAACAAAAACCTACAGTTATTCACTTCAGCAAACGACGTGCACCACATCTTGACCCAGAATTAGAAATTCGAATAAATAATAATTTAATCCCAGTTTCTAATTCTATCAGTTTTCTTGGCTTTATAATGGATAATGAACTCAACTTTTAGGCTCATGTAACACGTCTCGGAATAATTGCCTACAGAAATTAAATATTATTCGCATCGGTATCATCCACTTCATGGGTGCTGATACAGATTCACTTTTACATCTCGACAAGACACCGAGTGCCAAGCGAGTGACTATAACGATTTCTGAGTGATTTCCAAGCGATTTTCTTAAAAGAGTGGCTGATAATTATAGTGTTATTGTTAATTTATTTTTCGGTGTTATTTAATTTTGCTCTTCTAAAGTAAAGAAGTTAGCGTACCTAACAGAAAGAAAAGACACCTCTCTTCTTGTACATAGAACTAACAAATAACCTTATTTTATCGCTTGGTCACTGATGGCACCGCTCCTGCCTCCACGTGGCGGGGCTGGAAACCTGGGAAAAAAAAGCCACCCTCCCAGAGCAACGATGGATAAAAATAAACAGTCCTCGTGTGGATCATTTGATCTAGATCATGACGACACAAATATATCCCATGCTAAGAGACAAAAAAAAAAAAAAAAACGGATAATAGCACTCCTCTCCTTTTAATAATACACTCCTCCACAGACCAACCATTGAGTAAGCTGTCCTCATTTTTGTTACAGAAATGTCTCTAAAATGTGGCTGGCCCTCCAAAAATGGTTCGGCGATTAAGATCCAGAGATTTATTAGTTGAAATGACCGAACATAGTCATGCTGAGAGACTATTGAAAGTATCTAAGTCCGATTCCATTCGTCACTTTCTACTATTGGCGTTCTGGGTCAGCTCCCTTGTCTGGCCCACTATTACTCCCCTTCCCTGGTGGGGGAGGGAGACGATTTGCCATCTCCTTAACCCCCACCACCCTTCTCTTCTTTCTGGTGGGGCATGGGCATGCCCCACTGCAAGCTGGAGCTACCTTCCCTATCGGCTCCTTTTCTGACTATATCCTCCCAATCTTCAGCCTCCCTTCCCACACAATCCAAATTTAACCATCAAAATAAATTTCGCCCAAAACTCTCGGCTTCTCATTCTAGCGCCTTCACTACGCGAACTGTATGCATATGCATTTTTGTATGTCGCATATGTGCATTTTTTTTTTTTTTTATATAGGTCCTAGCCACTGAAATCTAAGGAAATTAGGTGGCAGGACCTGCCAGAGTAAATAATTATAATACTGGTGTACCTGGTCTGCCTCCACGGGGCTAAAGTGGGGAAACGTTGGGCCTCAGTAGGGGTCCAGCGGCTAAATGACCAGATGAACAACGGTACACGACACTACACATGTACAATATCCATACACTTTTAAATCTCTGGCATTTCCAGCAAACTGGCACACCCATCACAATGTAAACAACGCGGAGATGGGGGAAACCCCTGGTGCCGTATGACCCTAAATACACTTTACACTCGTCACTTTCTAGAACATATGTACAAGAAGAGGGAGTTCCCCAGGGTTCAGTGCTGAGCGCCACACTTTTTTCCATCAAGATCGATTCTATAACCAAGTGTATACCTAAAACGGTTGATGCATACCTGTATGCTGACGATCTTGCCATTTCATGTCATTCTCAAAATATGCGATACTTGTTCAGAGACAACTACAAGGCACCATTAATAGAATAGTCTCTTGGGCAAAAAAACAATTATTACAGAATTTCTAAATCTAAAACAACTGCAGTACACTTCTGTCATAAAAGAACATTACATCCAGAGAATATTACATCCAAGGTTAAGGTTAGTTATACAATAAGAAGTTATACAATAAGAGGTTAGTTACACAATAAGACTAACCTTCAGTTAGTCTTATTGTATTCCATTTCAACCAAGTACTTGTTTTCTTGGTATAATACTTGATAAAAAACTAAACTTCCTAGAACATATAAAACATATTCGTTCCAGCTGTCTTAAGAAACTAAACATTCTCAGAGTAATATGTCATGGGGTGCAGATCATTAAATGTCGCTACATTTATACCGCTCATTAATTAGATCCCGTTTAGACTATGTATCTCCTGCATACGCCTCAGCCAGGCCAAATGTACTGAAATAGCTTGATCCCATACATCATAGTGCACTACGAGTTGCACGGGGGGGGGCTTTCGTACATCTCCAATTTTAAGTCTATATACGGAAGCCCATGAACCGCCGCTAGACCTTCGACGACAAATTCTTCTCCTAAATTGTGCCGCTAAAATCAGCATCCTTCCACATCACCCCATATGGCAATATCTCTTCAGAACAAAATGGGAAAACCTCTTTCTAAACCACGTCTCAACAAACCATCTGGCTCAGGCTTGAAGCTCTAAACACAAGCTGGGAACTCAACATGAATAACATATTGCAGGATACTAGCATGGAAATACCCAATATATATTGACAGATATTTTCAGAAATGAGGGAAGAATAATCTTCCAGATACTCACATTAGACAATTACATCTGGCCCACTCCAATCAGTTTAGAAGTTATGTGCAGCTATATACATCTAAACATTTATTATATAATCTAATCTATAATCTAAACTTTATCTAAACATTTATTATATAATCTAATCTATAATCTAAACTTCATCTAAACATTTATTATATAATCTAATCTATAATCTAAACTTCATATAAACATTTATTATATAATTTTACATACAATTCAGGAAACATCCTAAATGTTCTCTTAAACACCTCTACCTCAATTTTGTCCAGACCCATTCTTTGCACAGTCTAGTGCGTTATTAACCACCAAAATCAGAAAAGGCTCATCCTGTTCATTCGAATTATATCTAGCATTTTCTGAGATCATTTGTCTTTGCATGATATGTGATATGCCTGATCATCATTATCCGGGAAGAGTTCCACCGAGATCCCATTCACAGAATCTTTCCAAGTCAATATTTCATTATCATCACATCCTATTGTATAAAATATTTTTCCTAAGTGCTTTTTATTATTTAAAATTTTAAGTACTGAATTTGAAGGGTCACTTGAACCTTGCTCTCCCACATACTCCTTCCATTTAATTATCTTAGTTTTGCAGACAACACGAACGAAGTCACGCCTTAAACTACTATATATAAATCCGAATCACCAAATCTTCTTAATCTTTGAAATTAATGCCTCTTCTTAAACATTTCTTTTCTTTTCCAACCTAATTCTTCAGTCCACCAAAACAGTCTTCTTAACAGATCTCATAGTGGTATATTTTTCTTGTTTATTTCCTTCCAGTGGTTCTGTGCTTTAAGTATTAAGTAAGAGCACAGAAAGGAAAACAACCTTTCTTCATTTAGTATATATATTTATTACTAACTAACAACTATTACCAACAACTAACTTCTACAACCGCTTGGTCACTGGTGGCACCTTATTTTATTAAAAAAAAAAAAATAATAATAACTGGTGGCATCGCTCCTGCCTCCACGTGGCAGGGCTGGTAACCTGGGAGAAAAAAAGTCACTCTCCCAGGGCTAAAAGGAGCAACGATGGACTTAAATAATTTTCTCCCCTTAGAGCGATCAAGGTCAGACATATCTAATGAAAATGACGCCAATCAACCTAAACAGCTTCAGTGAAAAGCAGTGTCCTAACCTACTGAACCTTTTGGTGACACACTCTCTGTCCACTCAGCCTGTGGGCAAGTTATCACCATTTATGATAAAAAAAAATATTTGTAAACTATCGCTAGATCACCCAAAATGGTGAAGCCACTACAATTCGGAGACCTCCTAATAGAAACAGTCAACTCTAAACATTCTTAGTGGCTATTAAAGACAAAGACATTTGGTTGGCTCCAAGTCTCTGTTACTCCCCACATCACCTTAAATTCATCGAAAGGAGTGATTACAGATTGGGATCTATTTGGAGGAATTAGTTCAGGAACTGAGTAATCAGTGCGAGGTGCATAATGATTAAAAAAGATGGAAATCTCGTCCCAACTCATTCCATCATTTTAACTTTCAGCACTCCTGATTTGCTATCCACAGTAAAAGCTGGCTATTTAAACTGCCGAATCCTCTTCGTTGTTTTAAATGCCAGAAATATGGCCACTCCCAGCAGGCATGCAGAGGTGACGCAATCGTCCTGTATGTGGATCGAAGGATCATACACAAGCATATTGCTCAGCCAGAACTCCTGTTTGTCCCATCTGCAAAGGAAGCCTTTTTGTCCCTGCCTTTTATAAATCATGCGATATGTGGAAAACCGGAAAGAAAATTCAAAAGTACAAAATTGAAGATAAAGTGACATATCCTGAGGCACGCAGACAAATTATGTTAACCATGCCTAGTCTGCCTTATGCATCTCGCACCCGAAGCTATCTTTCAAATCCGGTTTAAACTGATATATTAATACCACCGAACAGCTCTCTGGCGAACTGGATTAAAAATACTATATTAGCTTCCAGAAAAGATTCTCCTATAACTAAAACCATCGAAGCAACTAACACTCCAATTAGTATCCCAACTGATACTCTAACCGCATTACATGACAGCAAAAAATCAGAAACTACCAAAGACAGTAAGAAAATCGAATCGCCAACCAACAGTCGGGAAGTAGATGTACACTCCGATTATGTGAACCTATATTAGAGCTTCATAATTGGGAATGACACTATGGAAACTGGACACCCCTCCTTCCCAAAAATAGAACTTAAAAATTGTCCAGCACGCAAAAAGCAGTCTGATGAATCGTCCTCAGCCAAACCTAAAACCTAAATAATGCATAACATCAAACAATGGAACTGCAGAGGACTAAGCAGTCATTCGGATGATATAAGAGATTTATTAGCTCAATTCAATCCCATAGGTGTATGCCTCCAGGAGACATTCTTGTCACCCAAAATTTTGCCATATTTCTCAAATTATACGATCATACATTCCGAATGGACAAGTTAAGAACCCAGAGTCTTCAGCACGTGGAGGAGGAGCCATTCTTGTAAATTCTAATGTACCTTCCAGAACAGTCCAATTAAGAACCAATCTAGATGCTGTGGCTGCTCGCATTGCAGTGGGTATTTCAGTTACCCTTGTTTCCATTTATATTCCGCCATCTCTACCAATTCCGCATTCAGAACTTGACCACCTCATTACTCAACTCCCAACTCCAATTTGTCTTTCGGTGACTTTAATGGACACTTCATTATGGAGGTCCACTACAATGGATAGCAAAGGCAAACTGATAGAGGAATTTATAAAAAACAATGATTTTAATTTACTTAATACTGCAATTGACTTGTGTTCATCTTAATTTACTCTACTTCTGCAATTGACTTGTGTTCACCACCCATCTTTCCAATTACGACGTGGTCGGTATTATCCAATCCCTTTAACAGCGATCACTTTCCGAGCATTTGTTCAATACAAACAGTGGTAACTCAAAATCCTGATCAACAATCCAATTGGAAGTTTAATAAAGCGAACTTGGGTGACTATTCTTTCAAAATACTTTTACATAGAATTTATGTTCAACAGAAACCAATTGATGATGTAACCACTTACATAACTGACCAGATTCTGACTGCGGCTAATGCTTGCAAGTTGCTTGGGTAAAATTTTCGAAAAGATGGTTCATAGTTGTCTCACTTACATCCTGGATCTGGATCCATTCCATTGCAAAATCCAAAACATATCACACCCATCGAAATCACTGGTGGAATACAGAGTGATTTATTGCCAAACAGGAGAAAAATCGTGCTTGGAATAATTTCCCCATGTATCCTACCACCAGTAACTTAATTGCTTATAAGAGACTTAAAGCAAAAGCAAGATAAATTAGACGTAAAGCGAAACGTGACTCGTGAATTGCCTTTGCCTCAACCATAACAAGAGACACGGACATACGGCTCATCTGGAGAAGGATAGAAGCTCTAAATATCAAATTTGTGCGACTTCGTTCTCCGATACTGCATTGGGAAGGGAAAGACTTATTTACCCCTGAAGAAGTTGCTAATGCATTAGCAGAATCGTTCTCCACAATCTCTGCTTCTGCTTCCTATGCATCCTCTTTCCAAAACATTAAAGCAAGTGCAGAACGGCATAAAATCAACTTCTTCACGTGCTGCTCCTTCCCCATACAACCAACCCTTTACATTCACATAACTCAGTGAATCATTAAATAGATCATCCAGTAGTGTCGCAGGCCAGGATGGTATTCATTACATTATGCTGAATCATTTACTTGAAGAGGATTTGAGTACCATGTTAATGTACTGAAATACTGTTAATGTATTTGAGTACCATGTTTGAGTACTGAATTATCTGAAAAAAGGAGAGAAACATTTTGTTTAAGAAGAAAGTTCCAGGCTGTAAGAAGAAACGGAGATTTAGATTTGTGTGAGATGTATAAAAATATGTATAAAGCTTGTCGTAAAGAATATGTTACAGCTATCTGTAAAGCTAAACAGAATAAGTGGAGGGAATATGTGAGCAAACAAGGATCTAGGGATCCATGGAATTCCATTTTTAAATTATTAACTAATAAAAGAAGCCTATCGGAAATAATGAGTACTATCGGCAATGAAAATAGTCAAACATTAACTTGGGAAGAATCAGTGAACAGGATATTGGACGATCTCTTTCCAGATGAAAATGAAGAAGTCAATGATTTAGAAATAGATGGTCAGAATTTTATCGTGACACCAGAAGAACAGTTTACATTAGAAGAACTGACAACGGCCATGGGCCAGGCGAAGGATGGTAGATCGCCGGGCCTAGACAAAATAGAAGTATTGGTGATGAAAAGATCTTTTCAAATGGCTCCAGAGTTATACTTAAATCTGTATAATCGATGTTTAGAAGAGGGTGCCTTTCCGGATGAGTGGAAGAGAGCACAGATAAAATTACTTATAAAAGGGATAGATCGTATGCTTAACGAAACTGGTACATATCGTCCAATCGCTCTCCGCTCCGTTTTGGGTAAGATATATGAAAGATTATGTATGAACCGTCTTATGATGAGATATGAAACAAGAAATATGTTATCACAAAACCAATATGGTTTTAAGAAAGACTCATCAACTGAAGATGCGGTATATAGATTGCTTCAAGCGGTGGAGGACAGTGAGGAACGATATTGTTTAGGTATATTTATTGATTTTAAAGGTGCTTTCGACCACTTATGCTGGGATGGCATCATGTCTAGAATTAAAGATGTATGTAAGACAAAATTATATAAAGTGTTTAGAAACTACTTTTCCAATAGGGAAGTAGTAGTTAAAACTAGATATACAGAGATAATTAGGAAAGTTGTTAAAGGATGTCCACAAGGCTCGGTGATAGGCCCCTTTGCGTGGAACATGGTCTTTGATGAATATTTAAATGAAGAAATGGCTGGAGTCACAAAAATAGCTTATGCTGACGACTTGGTAATGATGGTTCAAGGAAATTCCAGATCTTCCATAGAAAGTAAAGCAGAAGAAGCTTTGACTACATTGGAAATATGGACAAAGAAACATAAATTGCAGGTTTCAAAGGAAAAGACGGTTCAGATGTTGCTTAAGGGAAGACTAAGCATGAATAGAGCTCCTACTGTACGGCTGATGGGGAGTGCCGTTCGATATGCACGAGTAACGAAATATCTTGGTTTAATGATTGAAGAACGTTTGTTCTTTACAGAACACGTTAAGTATTTAAAAGTCAAAATTAAAACCTTATATGCCAAGCTCCGGAGGGTGATTAGAAGAGATTGGGGCATAAAAGGTAGAGGCCTCAATCTGTTATACGATTGTTTGTTTTCACCTATAATGTGTTATGCTGCCGGGGCTTGGGTTCATAGGATTGGGAATAAGATTATTCAAAAACACCTAGTACAAGCACAAAGATTTGCATTACTAGGGATTACTCGGGCATGTCGGACGGTGTCCACAGAAGCCTTGCAGGTAATATCAGGTAGGTTGCCAGTCCAGTATGTAGTGTTAATAGCTGGAGTAGGATATCTTACTAAACGGAATATTAGGAAGACGATAGTAAGAATAAGAACTTGTCCAGAACCAGATAAAATTTATACAAGAGCAGATGTTAAAAGTGAAAAGAATAGAGTTTTAGAAGAAGTTAAAATAAGATGGCAAATAGAATGGGAAACATCTGAAAAAGGACGACAGACCTTTATGTTTTTGCCGAAAATAAATATAATTGATACTAAAAGAAAGACTTGGCAACAGTTTGGTCTTTGTTCTATGTTTCTGTTAACTGGACATGGATTGGCATTGAGACTCTTTCAGCTTGGACTTAAAGAAAATGGGTTATGTAAATGTGGAGAGCTTGAGACATCTGAGCATGTTATGCTTGACTGCAATTATTATGTTGACTTCAGAACGGAATTGGAACTATCAATTGGCTATCTGGAGAAGGAGAGACTCCATGTCATGTTCACTGATAAAAGACTATTTACTTATTTTAATAAGTACGTTTCGGAAGTATTTAAAAGGAGATTTAGATTGCTGGGTAGTAGAGGCACGCCTCCAAGTGGCAGGGATGTCAACTCATCCAATTAGGATCAATGATAGAAAATCAAAGTTGATTCTCCTTGCATGAGGCTAAGTGGCCAGATAGGAATTATTTGTTTGGTTATTATTATTTATTTATTTATACTAACAAAATTGAATTCTAAAAGTTAGGAAAAATCCCATTCTCTGATTTTACCGCGGATAGGCCACGGCCTAGGGAGCGGATTTGGCGAATGGAGGTTAAAATGGTAAATCTCTGCTTCTGCTTCCTATGCATCCTCTTTCCAAAACATTAAAGCAAGTGCAGAACGGCATAAAATCAACTTCTTCACGTGCTGCTCCTTCCCCATACAACCAACCCTTTACATTCACATAACTCAGTGAATCATTAAATAGATCATCCAGTAGTGTCGCAGGCCAGGATGGTATTCATTACATTATGCTGAATCATTTACTTGAAGAGGATTTGAGTACCATGTTAATCTTTTATAATCGGATATTCTCCGAAAATGCCAATCCTTCTTCCTTGTGCCATTCATTATTGCCATACAAAAACCAGGCAAAGATCCTTTCTTTGTTCAAAATTATAGGCTCATATCTCTCACAAGTTGCTTGGGTAAAATTTTCGAAAGGATGGTTCATAGTTGGCTCACTTACATCCCGGAGTCAGAAAATCTGCTGCCAGACCATCAGTACGGCTTTCGAAAAACCATATCATCTTTAGACGTGCTCATCAAAGCTTAATCTCACATCCGCAATGCCTTTGTCAGGAGACAACATCTAGTTATGGTCAACTTCGACCTTGAAAAGTCATTTGACACTACCTGGCATAACGGTATTCTTATGGATATTTACCCTCTGGGACTTAGGGGCCATTTGCCTGAATTCAAAATTTCTTGCAATTGCGTTCTTTTCAGGTCCTATATAAAAACATACTCTCTGCTTCTCCCATTAAGGGAGAAGAAGTCCCGCAGGGCTCGATACTTAGTCCAGCACTATTTGCAATCCGAGTTAGCAGCATGACAGAAGATATCCCAAAAACTGTTGAAAGCAGACGACCTTACCATCCCTGTCAGTCTCCAAGTATCAATACCATCGAACGGCAGATCCGACTTGCCATAAACAAAATAGAATCCTGGACTTTGCAGAACGGTTATCGACTCTCAGAAAAGAAATGTACTGCCACTCCCTTCTGCATGCGACGAGTTCTCCATCCTGATCCTGACTTGCAAATAAATAATACTCCAATCCCACTTGTAACTATCGTTGAATTTCTTCGACTGTAGTAGACAGCAAGCTGAACTTCCAAGTTCACATTACTCACTTAAGAACTACATGTCTAAAGCATTTGAACATACTTCGATCAGTCTCGTCCATGTCTTTGGGGGCTGATCGGTATACTTTAATGCAACTTTACAGAACTTTAATCCGATCAAGCTTAGATTATGATTTTCCAGTATATGACTCTTCCAGAAGCACTATTTTACAACGTCTAAATGTGATCCAGCAGAGTGTTCTGAGGACTGCTTTGGGTGCTTTCAGGACTTCTCCAATCCAAAGTCTTTATATTGAAGCGCGTGATCCTCCACTACACCTTCGTAGGAAAACATTACTACTACAGTACAATACGCTGCTAAGATCCAGAGTCTTCCATCACGCCCCAGTTGGGAGTATCTTTATAATACTTGGTGGGTTTTTTCTATGTGAGCAAGCCAAATGAAAATATACCTGCTTCATTCAGGATTAAAGAGGTTGTTCAGAGTTGGAATATCGATTTTAGTGATATTTTTCAGGACCAACTGCTCCTGTTCCACCTTGGACGTACATTTCTGCCTCTTACGATGTAAACTTTCTCCAGAGGAAAAAGAATGTCATACCTCCCTGCGATATCAGGAAGCTGCACTCAGCTCACTTACTCTGAACTCCCATACCTATAAAATATATACTGATCGATCGAAAACTGCCAGTACGCTAGGTGCTGACGCAGTCATTCATTCACTTACTGTTACAGTATCAATATCGTGGTGGATCTCCTGCTGGGTGTTCAATCGGTTTTTGCTGGATCCCTGGCCATTCTAGCATTCCAGGAAATGAAAGTGCTGATCTTGCCGCTAAACAACCCCAATTATCTCTCCCACAACGTCCTCAGGTTCTTCACACTGAATATAAACCCATCATTCGCAAAGCATGCTTCGATAATTGGTCACATATCCGAAAAAGTAACAGCAACAATAAACTATACCAAATAAAAGTAGATCCAAAGCTGTGGCTCTCTGGTTTAAGACGAAAGGAAGTGGAATTGGCAAGACTCAGAATTGGACACACTCATAGCACTCATCTCTCTCTCCCTATTATTGGGAGAAAACCCACCACAGTGTTCATCCTGTCAGACGCAACATACGGAACGTCATTTTTTGGTTGTTGTCCCTTACAATCAACCATCCGATCAAAGACTTTTCAATCACTCTCCATGTTGAATATATTAAGAAATCTTTATTGCAATAATAATGATAATAATGATACAATTCGATAGATTGCAATGTTGCCCTTCACGGCTACCAGGCCAGGGGTTAACAGTAATAATACAATATAAATAGGGAACATTGATATATAAAACATAGGAAATGCATATGCGGAAGTACAATTCCAAACTACAAGTATCATACAGTTATTTACAATACAATATATAAAGAAGATATGGGCGGAAACGGATAATTTCATATACATATAGTAGTATGAACAGAAGTAGTTAGTCCATCATTACTAACTGTCATACTGAAGAGTTAGTATACCGTCTTCACATCAGGTGGTGTTGATGGCTTGCAGCATTAAGACGAGCTTCGAGGAGGGACAGGGAAGGGACAGGGAAGTACAATTCAAGGATGCGACATCTGTATTCCCTGTCAGAAGCGAACTTGTTAAGGTCAGCATCCAAGGACTGGGCACACGAAAGTAGCTGAAAAGGCAGAAACCTATCTGATAGGTGGAGACGGCTGTGATGTGGGCATAGAGTTGGAGTCGCTCTGAGGGAAGACTGAGGGATTCTCCATGAGCACAGGTCCCAGAATGATGGTGCCGAAATCTCGCCAACCATCATTTTGATAGTCGTGGTAAGACGTTTCACCCTAATCAGTGTGGGGAGCCTGTGAATTTGAATTAAGCTGGCCATTTCAGTTGTCCTGAGCTGTGGAGGCAGTTTGTGTTTGCTTATGGCCCATTTTAAGAGCCAATACTCAGCAGAAAAAAGTGGCCTGATTGTGCTAGTTGCAGCTGATGCCCATATCTCTGCAGCATATAAAAGCGGAGAGTATACAGTGGTTTTTATATATTTTCTAGTAGTTGTGACTTCATTTATATAATGTAGATGCTGTTTGGCAATCCATCGGAGTCGAGCTGCCAGGGTGAGGAGCTTGTCTATATGGTAACTGAAGCAGAGCTTAGGATCAAACACAACCCCGAGATCAGTATGCTTATTGACGATGGGAATTGGAGAATTACACAGAATGGGCTGAATATAAGAAGGTGTTTTCTTTAAAGAGAATATCATAAATTCAGATTTCTCTGGGTTTATTTTTAATCCGAACTGGTTGAGGTAGTTTTCAATTTCCGTCAGTGTATTATTAATTGATCCTGTTATCATGAGAAGATCATCGTATGGAGAAATCGGTGTGAGGAGCTTTATATCATCTGCATAACATAAGATATCATACCTGGACTCAACAAGTGGAGAGATAAGTGCTGTGAACAAGAGCCCAGATAAGACACCACCCTGTGGCACGCCTGAAGAGATACTTCGCTCATATATGTGCCCATGGACAATAAGCTGGATTATTGGCGTGACGTGAGGAACTGTAGAGTGTCTCCCTTGATCTGGTAGTGGTCTGAAAGTAGCTTCAGCATTGCAGGAACGTTTATAGAGTCTAAAGCTGCTTCAAGGTCTACATAGGTGACTGCAAGCTCTGCTTGGGATTCAAATGCAGAGAGGATAGAGCTGGTGGTGGCTAAGAGGTTAGTCACAGTGGATCTATGAGGAAGGGAGTAATGGATTTGAGGAGGCTGATGTGGAAGAAGTTGTTTAGTTAGAACGGGGAGAAGTACCTTCTCAAGGAGCTTTAGAAGACTTGAGGCGTTGGAGATTGACCGGTAATGCTTAAGAAGTGAAGGAGATTGAGTTTTGGGGACAGGCTTCACAAGGTAGATATTCCACTGATATATCACCTGATTTATCTAATTTCTTTTGAAATGAAGCAAATATTGAAGAAATTTGATTGTATTTAAAATATATTGGTTTATACAGGAGCATATTATTTAACATCTATAACTATATGTTGCATATAAATAAACAATGAACAGACACAATTTGGCCTCAGTAGCCCTTGCGTCGTTAAGGTCAATACCAACAACAACAACGACGTCTGAATTTATTCAAACTGTCAGCCTCAACTACCTGCGAGGCAAATTCTACCAGCCATCAGCGACTTCCTGTCTAAAAGAAAATTTCCTACAATCTAATCTAAAACTCACGATTTGTAATTTGAAATTATGACCCTTACTTCTGGAATTCTTTAGAACATATAGCCTTAATTGTAATGTGGCTCCTGCTTTTCCTCCCAACTCCACGTCAAGCAATGTGATGAATACAAAACTCTGTAAAGGCCAGACTTATGTAGGTTAGTGAGTGTTCGTGTTGATCATCTGGCCTCTTAGCCTAAAGGCCTATGTTTTCACGCAAAAGCCTCTAGTTTACCGTCCAGCGCCACGAGGAGGCGTGTCGAGTAGTAGGCAGTGTAAAGCACTTCCGGGGGGAAATCCTGTGGCAATCAAGGCTACAGACAGGGAGAGCCCAGTTAATTAAAAAAAAAAAAAAAAAGTTAGAAGATGGTATTGGGACGATAGGAAGTGGGAGGTGGAAGGGAAAGCAGTAGAAAGAAAGGGGGAAGTAGTGGAGGCACCCGCCTAGGTAAAAGGGGGCAGCGGGTTCCCCGGATCACGATGCCCATCCTGCTCTGCGGGTATGATATGATGGTTGGCAGTGGGGGAACCCAGCAGGCGAATTGGGGGTAGGTGCCACCCACACTGGGGGAAAGGAGATGAGGAGTGAGAGAACAAGCAACCTAGGCGGTAGCAATGAAAGAACATAGGGAAAGAGTCCCTATTTTTTTTTTTTTTTTTATGTAAACCCCAAACACGAGAGGTATTAGAACCTATAGTACTTGGTACCATGCTTGGTTTGGAGGTTGAGAAGACGAAAGAAGATATTTGTTGACATTCGACTTGAACTTCTGTAGATTGTAATTTTCAGGAAATACGTATGAACGAAGGTTGTTCCAGCAAACGACAGTTGAATGAATAAACGAAGAAGATGAAAAGTTGGTTCTGTCAGTTTGAAGTTGGACAATAAATGGATGTTGGCTGGTGGCTGCATATGTTCGGACTGTTTTGAAAGAGAGAGTGGGAATTATAGAAGCCAATTCAGATGAACAGTGCCCATGGAAGTATCTGTAGAAGAGGCATGCAGCAGAAATAGTACGTCTATGAGACAGCAAGTGGAGAGACTCTGTTAGAGATGAATCATTAATAACCTAACTACCCTATTCTGAACATAATCAAGAAGCCTGAGAGACGTTTTGGTGGCACCACCCCAGATGTGGGAACAATATTCCATGGTAGGGCGGATTTGCGATTTATACAGAGTGAGCAGCTGTTTGGAAGAAAAGTAACGCCGAGAGCGAAAGAGCAAACCAAGTTTTTTAAATGCAAAGGAAGCAATATTTGTAATGTGCTTGTGCGAAGAGAGATTAGAAGTCACGGTAATCCCCAAAAGATATATATATCATTTCGACTTTAAATTGGAGTGTCACCAAAGATAAGCATCGGAGCAGAAGAATCTTTTTTGCGAGATATAAGAGAAGGCTGAGTTTTAGAAGGATTGAAATCAACTAAGTTGTCTTTGCCCCACTGGAGAATTACCTGAAGATCGGCATTTAAAGAATTGGTAGCAGATTTTCGAGAAGTTGAAGCTGATTGAGCAGGACAAGGTTTCTCAAAATGGAAAGTAGAATGCAGTGTGCTATCATCGGCAAAACTATGGATAGGATTTCCAGTCAATGGAAGAAGGTCATTAATATACAAGAAGAAAAGAGTGGGGGAAAGAACTGAACCGTGGGGGACACCGGCATTAGTGGAGAAGTTAGAAGACAGAGAGCCATCTACCATCACTCTCAGTGAGCGATCAGAGAGAAAACTGGATAACCAATTACAAAAAAAACAGTTCGGAAACCATAAGATGGAAGCTTGTTTAGAAGACCTTTATGCCAAAGACGATCGAAAGCCTTTGAGATGTCAAGAGAAACTGCTTGTGTTTCACCGAACCTTTCACTGAATTAGTCCATAAATGGATAACATAAGCCAGAATATCACCAGTGGATCGACACTGACGGAATCCATACTGGCGACCGTTGATCAGACGGAAGGTTTCTAGTTAGTTTAAGAGTTGGCGGTTAATTGATTTCTCCATTACTTTAGAAAGAGTAGAAGTAATTGCAATGGGACGATAATTGGATGGGAGGGATTTGTCACCCTTTTTAGGAACTGGCTCGATATGAGCAAATTTCCAAGCAGAAGGAAAAACACCTTTGGAATAAGAAAATGAAAAAAGGCGGCAAAGAATAGAAGTTCAGGAGCACAGGTTTTGAGAAAAAGTGGAGAAATATCATCGGAACCTGGAGCTTTCTTAGCATCAAGATTCGTCAAAATCCTTTTGACGGAAGACCACAGGAGGCATTGAATGGAGCGTGTTGGGAATGGTGGGAGGTGTTTTACCGATATCATTAATAGATGAGTTGGAAGAAAAATGGGATGCTAGGAAGTCAGCTTTATCCTTGGCTGAAGTGACAACAGAACCATTTGGATTTGACACAGGTGGGAGCAGAGATGGGCTAAAGTTGCGGCCAATAGTTTTGGCAAGAGACCAGAATGCTCGGCCACCATTAGGGCAAGAAGCAAGTTTTGTACTCTTAGCCCATTCAAACTCTAGTTTTGGCTGATTAATAACTGCTTTACAATTGTTGCGAGCTTTGGTGTTGGCAGAAAATGAAACTGAAGAATTAGAAACAAGTCAATTACGATATAGAATGGTCTTCTCTTGAACAGCCTTAGCATATTTATTGGAAAACCAGGGTTTAGATAAAGAACGAGATTTTAAAGTGGAGTGTGTGATAAAGGAATCCATTCCTGCAAGAATAATTATTTCACTGACACGATCTGAGCAAACGTTGACAACAGAAGTTTTGAAGCAGTAATCCGACCAAGGAAAAGAAGAAAAGAAATCTCGCAGGTCATCCCATTTTGTATTCTTGTAATGGCAAACAATACGAGGTTAGGAACAGCCATGAGTTAAGGGCTCCATTGGAGAAGAGACAATCACCAAGTTGTGATTTGAGGTTCCTAAAGGACCTCTCACTTCGACCGTGTACTTAGAAGGGTCGTTTGTGAGAAAAAGATCAAACGTGTTGGCTGTATGGTTAGGATTGTCCGGTATTCTGGTAGGTAAATGAACAATCTGTGCAAGTTCATTAGTAATTGCAAAAGCCTCTGTATCTCGACCAGCTGGGTCGGTGTGACTAGAAACGGAAGCCAAGCTGGAGTTGTGAACATTAAAATCACCAAGGAAAATTACCTCACTGTTGGGAAAGTTGGACTGGGGAAAGTCAAGTTGCAAAGAGAGGAAGCCAAAGAGCTCCAAGTGATTACTGGGGTTGAGAGAACGGTAGAGACAATAGATGGATTTGACAATGAGGTAGAGAGATTTTAAGCCCGAGAAGATCGAAAAGAAGAGATTCCAAGTTGCCAAGTCTCTGACAGGGAATATCGTAACGGAAATATGCAAAAGTACCACATTGAGGCGAAAGGAATCATACAGCGAATAGTTTGGGCAACTGAGATGAGCAGTAGTTGAATCAACGGATAACTGAGATTCTGTCAGAAAAAGTACATGGGATTTGGCAGCCTGCAAGTGGAAACGGACATCGTTGAGATTAGAATTGAGACCACGTATATTTGTGAAATGATTTCGGAAGTGTTTGGAAGGTTTAGATCTTTTCGCAGATAACCTTAGTCTATTAGTTTGACAATTCATGGTGTATTCAATAGTAAGAAAAAGTGAGTGGGACATGCTGTATGAAGTAATGAAATTTTTGGATATGGCGTACACATGGTAAGAATATACCCAGATCCTTGACATAACGTGGTCTCGACAATGCCCCCCGCATGCACACTAATCCCACTCCCTGCAGTCTCCATCTGGCAGAGTAGAGGTAGCAAGATTATACACTAGCTGATCCGGAAGCCTTCTAGAGAGTTACCAATAGGTAACTCTCTAGAAGCGCGTTGCTTTCATTGTGGTGAACCAGTTCACTTGGAAATGCCCGAGATTTAAAGGTGTATGGGAGTTGTTCATGTGTAGTGTTCTGTACCGTTGTTCATCTGGTCATTTAACCGTTGGACCCCTGCTGAGATCCAACGTTGTCCCACTTACGGCCCGTGGAGGCAGACCAAGAACCCAGTAGCTGTAGACTCACTCTGGCAGGTCCTGCCGCCTGATTTCCTGGGATTTCGGTGGATATGACCTAAAAATAAGTAAATAATAAATCAATAAAATAAAAAGTAAAAATTAAATAAAATAAAAAGTAAAAATTAAATAAAATAAAAAGTAAAAATTAAATAAAATAAAAGAAATAAATAAAAAAAAAATCTGCGCTATCATAGGGGTAATATCGCTTAGGTTTGCTAGGCCGAGTTTTCGGCGTAAGGTAATTTTATCATGTTAAGGTTTTTATGTGCGGGGATTTCGTTATGATGAAGGTAGAGAGGGGTGGGAGACCGAAGATTGGGGGGTGAAGGCTGAAATATAGGGCCAATAGAGTAGATAGCACCAGTTTTCAGTGGGGAATACCCATGCCCCACCAGAGTAAAAGTTTGGGGGTGGAGGAGAGGGAACATAAAACGTTCACCCCCAAGGAAGTGGGAATAATAGGTGAAGAGGGCTAGGATGTCCTCTTCAGATCGCCATCAGGCTGTTTGCAGCCATGCTACATTTAGTCTGTTCTCTACTCTCTGTGCTGCATTCTGTTCTGTTTTGTCACACATGGGGCGAGCCCCATCCTTGCTTTTCTTTTCCGTGTGATCAGCACTCTTCTTGTACAAGGACTGGTCTCCTGCAGGTTTCAGTTTTCTGTCACATTTGGCGGCGATTTTTGTCAATCTCTATGTACGTTGCTGTTGATAGCTATTAGTGCTTTTCTCCTGGTGAATAGGTCTTGCGCATACTGGGAGAGCGACCTATATTCATTCTCAGTGTCCAGCAAGTGGTGCTCCAGTCCTTGTGGGAGGTATCTCAACCTTGTTATTAGTAGCCCTCTGAGGTCTTCATAGTGTTGACAATCATAGACTGTGTGGCTCCAGCTTTCGCTGTCCCCACATATGCAGTTAGGGTTCTCAACGAGTCCGAAGCCAAACAGCTTCTCTTTATACGTCCGTGTCCGATTAATAGTGTTGTCATATGGGAAGTACCAGGTCGACTGCTTTGGGTATATTTTCCAGAGTTCTGGTAGAAATCTTTTTGATACTTCGCCTTTTGTTTTTTCTGTCCACCTTCTCTGCCAAAGGTCTAGTAGGTGGGTCTGTAGCCTAATTTTTTCGGTTTTTAGGTTGCCCGCAGGGCCACTCCCAGTGTATCCTTGGTGGGTAGCGGCCACTCCCAAAAACAGTAGCCCCGCCCGAACAGCTTCCAGGTCCAGAGGGAGCGCTCCAGCAAGTACCTGCAATGCTGGGGTACTTACCCTGCTGCAAGCACGCATTGTTGATAGTAGTATGGTACTTTGGGGCATTTCTAACGTTCTTTTGTTGACTACCACTGTCGTTTTTGGATACTACACCGCTGCTGAGTAGGTGATTCCTGGCAGGAAGGTTGTTTTATAGTTAAGCATCAGTGCTTTTTTCTTGAGTCCCCAATCTTTCCTTGTGATTCTGGTTACTAGTCTGGAGTATCCTCTGATTTTTCTTATGTATTTGAGATGCGGCTGTAACATCAGGTTTTTATCTAGGATAACGCCCAGATATTTCAGTTGGCTCACAAATTTGATGGTTACATTGTTGATTTTAATTTGCGGGGTTCGTCGTAGTTGTAGAGTCCCCTTTAGGGGGATCGACGAGGTCTTGTCTGACGATATTTTCAGCTGGTTCTATGATGCCCATTTCTACAGTGCCTGATTTGCCAGCGTCTCCAATTTGGCCCTGAAGTCCGCCTCTACCATCAATGTCAAGTCGTCCGCGAAAGCGTGCGCTCCCACAGAACCCAGGTCTGTCGTCAGGAAATCATCAAGGACCATTGTCCACAGGAGCGGCCCCAGAACCGATCCCTGCGGACATCCTCTGTACACCTCTCTTGTTATTTTTTGATCATTGATTTCCACTCTTCTTTGCATTAAATAGCTTTCAATTACTTTGTACAGGTTAAGAGGCACTTTAGCCTTCCTTAACCTTGCCAGGACGCTTGGCCACCAAAGTGAATCAAACGCCCCAGCAAAGTCAACAGAGTTGAGTAGCAGATACTTTCGTACACAGTCCTGGAATATCCTTAGCAAGTTTCCCAGTGCGTCCACAGTTGAGGATCCTGGTCTGAAGCCATACTGGTTTCCGGCTTGTAGGCCTGCTGCTTCATAGTGTTTTATAACTCTCGCATGGAGTAATCTTTCAAACAATTTGCTTGCCACTGGGAGCAGTGCGATGGGTCGATTTGAATACGGATATTCTGGATTTTTGGTAGGATTTTTCAGTATTAGTTTTAAATTTGCAGTTTTCCATGCAGTTGGGAAAAGTCCTGTTTCGAAGCATCTATTGTATAATGTGAGGAGTAGGTGAGGCTTGTATTCCACGGTTTTCTTGAGTATTTCAGGCTGAGCCGTTAATCCGAGGGCGTGTGTCAGCATCTAACTAGCCAGTGTCAGCAGCCCACACCACAGGTGAGTAGCCACGGCATGGTGTCAGCTTTAATGGGCAGGAGGCCTGGGCAATCTGCTCATCTTCCTATCCAGATGGGGGGGGGGAACACATTTGCTGTTTCATTCATAACCACGTTTCTTTCTTAGGTTTTCTGTTATGTTTTTTTTTTTTTCCCCACTTACTCATTTTTTTTCACACACTGAGGGGATGCAATAGTGTGTAACATATTTTAATATACTAATACATAATATTTAAGCTAAATAAGTAAGAATATTAAACTAGGGTTAGTGTTTTTTTTTTTTTTTTTTTGTTAGCTGTTAGCGAAGCAGCTTTTGTGGCCATAATGCACCTCCCAAAGTTTTTGCATTTTACTCTGATCCAAGCCCGAGGTGGGATTCGAACCCGCGACCTTTGGTTTGTCAGGCAAGCACTTTACCCACCTGGGTAGCCCGGTCGGCTAGGGTTAGTGTATACTTAACTGTAACATTTATGGTTTGTGTTCTTTCTCTCACGAAATTATGCTCTCATTTATTCTTCTGGCTTTCATTTCATTTGTTCAATTCTTGCTTTCTGCATTGCATTCTCTGGGCACCTCAACTTATTATTATTCTTCAGTTAGGGTGCAGGCCCAGCTGCAAGTTTCGCAGGCCAGGGGAGCATACAGTGAGTGCATTTATGTTGTTAGTAAATATTTGTTAATACTGTATACATGATCTAATGTGAATTATTAAGTAAGTATTCATTCGGCCAATTACATCCGCTCTTTCACTCATTCCCGTTTACCACAACACTCATTCACACTCTCTCTTTCCCTCATACCGGGTCACTCTCTTTCACCGGGACTAACATTTATTCTTTTTTTCCATATTTCCAATGTACTCTTTCACTCAGTGTCTAGCCCATCCATTCTATATTTTCATCCTCTTTCATTCATTCTCCTCATTCATTCTTCTTTCATTCTACATTGCATCCCCTTGCTACTAGCTTACTAATATTTTTCGGCTAGTCTGCTTCCCTAGCTGCCTGTACATCTTCCTACCTTCTATGGTTATTTATTTGGTATGGTGCCCCCAGGTTCCTACATATAGCACGGTATTCCTCGGTGGGAGGGGATCCAAGTCAATCCGATTTTGTCATATCAGGTTTCTGTCTGGGCGCTGAATACAGCTAAACCTGACAGTTTTTAAAGTCATCATCTGGGCGTGGTGGGAGAGAAGGGCAATTTTAACTATTGATTATTTTTTAATTGCGATCAGAACATCCCTTTTTCATAGTTTGTATATAGAAGCACATGAAGCTTCTCTACTTCTTCGGAGGAAATAAATTCTATTTAGTTTTAATAATAAAACTAAATAAGAAATCCTATTTTTTCCTAAATAAGAAATTCTATTTAGTTTTAAATATAATCATTTTAGCTTTGGCAGGACTAATAATTAGTTTATGAATTTTGAATGGTCCATCTGAATAAATACTTTAACATGAGATTTGCGGCCGCGTGTGCCAATCGTTTCAGTGGCCAAGCGACCTAGGACTTCCTAGAGCGGTTTTTTTAGAGCGACTGCGATTTTCCTTGTTTTATATCTCTTTATAAACCCTTCTGTTAATTAGCTCTACTTTTAAAAAGTATTAAAAGGGAGCTAGTAAAGGAAAGTACCTTTTTCTTTACTCTTTATTAGTATACTAACCGAACTAACTAGCTCCTACGTTTGACCACAAGTGGCACTGCTCCTGCTTCCCCATAGCGTGTGCGGTAACCTGGTTTGAAAAGCTAATCCCCCAAGGCGAAAAGAATCTGAAATGGAGAAAGAATCATATCCTGCATTAGGGCCTACGAGTTCAAATACCACAGATTGCTATAACTCTGATCAAGATAATGTTCAACACCGGCGCTTGAAAAAAGACAATCACCAACCAGATATCCAATCAGCTAGTGAGCAAACTCTCTCCATTTATAATACAGATTCCTAGAAAATGTTGTCGGATCACCTAAAATGGTCAAAAATTACAGTCAGGTGATTTAAAGGTTGAAACGACACAGTCTAAATATTCAGCATTGTTCCTAAAGCTTACAACATTTGGGGAATTCCTGTTAAAATCTGTGAATAGGATCTCTTCAATGTAACGGAAGAGGTGCTCGTGAGAGAACTTCAAAGTCAAAAGGTCATGCAAGCTAAGAGAATTCTGGTTCATAGGGACTGCAATTTCATTCCAACATGAGAAGAAGAAGAAGAAGAAAATCTTTATTGTACAGTAAAGATACAGATACAATAATGTGCCCGCCACAGCCAGGAGGCCAGGGGCTTGACAATGATATAGGGTAATATAAAAATATGTACAGTATAAAAATTTGCAGTATAAAAGATTACATAACAATTAAAAACGTAGCATTAGCCATTCAATAGATACGAGTATGTATAGTTGTGAGGCAGACAGTACACCAAGGTATGTGCATAATATTTAAGCACATATTTAAGCATATTCACACGAGTCAGAATTTTTCACAGTGCCAAATTGATGTTCGGTATCGTCTTTTCTTGTGAGACAGTTCGTCGATTTGCCTGCGACGTGCCGTTATGCGCCTCATAGGAGATAGTAGATGGAGTTTTCAGTATGAGTCGACATCAGGGGCCAAACAAAAGGGGAACAAGTTCGGCCAACGAGCGCCTGTAATTGCGATCAGAAGCGAATTTCTGCAGGTCAACTCCGATCATTAGCAGGGCTTGTACTGTAGGAAGTACTTGTCCAGGTAGGAATCTGTCACTGATCTTCAGCCTGTTCCGTTGTAGCTGAAGAAGAGGGGTGGCTCGTAAGGAAGGAAGTGGAACATGCCACTGGCATATATCCCAGAAGTCAGGGGAGTTGATTTTTCCAACCAGCATTTTGACTGTGGTCGCAGTTCTCCTCATGCTGATTATTTGAGGCAGCCGCGGGATTTGGAGTTGGTCGGCCATGCTGGTGGTCCTCTGCTGAGGGGGGAGTCGATGTTTGTGGGTTGCCCACTTGGCATAATACTCGCTTTTAATACTCCAAACTTGACAAATAATGTTAAAACTGATTATTTAAATTGCCATATGCGCCCCTATATTCCAAATCCAATACGGTGTTATAAGTACCAGAAATTCGGGCACTCTCAGACGACATGAAGAGGAAACAGTATCATGTTCAAACAGATTGAAATGCAACATGTCCAGTTTGCCCTAATTGTAAGGGGCACCATCCTGCACGTTACAAAAATTGCTTTATGGAAGTTGTAAAAATTTGCAGAAATTTAAAGTTTAACCTGAAGTGATTTATCAGGAAGCGAGACAATACTTAGTGAAAGATACATCGCACGTGCATATGCAAATGTTACTCCGAAATATAGAGCTCTGTTTTCAGATCCTCAGCCATTTTTGAAGCAAAACAATTAAGATCAGACTTGTAATGCTCCTATTGCCATCCCCTCCACTAGTTGCATTAAGTCCCAAAGTGAGATCAGGATGGCAAAAGCTGAATCTTCTACTAAGAACTAAATTAATACTGCAGCAATGTATACTGTATAGATAGAAATAGTGTTAGGGTGAGGCGCCACGTGTGGTTTCCCACATCTGCGCTATATGTACGCTGTGAAGAAATACAGTGCTACTGTAAATGCCAGAAAAGTGTTGTGTGTTGTATATGACATAATGCGTTAGGTTCTGTTGTGAGTCCTGGCATTTGGCCGCAGGGCCCCTGGTGGAATCCCACGATTGCCACACAGACCGCTAGGAGATAGCCTAGCTGCCCTTTATTCTCTGGCTGCTCTCCGCCAAGGTCGCCTGAATTACCTGGACGAAGGCCAAGTTAAAAAAAGAAGTGAAGGCATGGGGAACAAGAGGAAGAGAGGTCCGAATGTGAGGGAAAAGCTAAGGTGGATAGATAGAGAAGGCAGTCCACCCGAGTAAGGCGAAATAGGGGCTGGGGAGTGGGATCAAAAGTTACAGGGGCAGACGCCCCTGTGTGAGTGCCAAAGGCCAAGCATTCTCAGGGAGTCGGCGTTCCAAGGAGTGCTAACCATGATGATGACAGCATAGTATCTTAATCTTTAGCATAGTACTTTAATCTTTAGTACAATTTTTTTGTCTTAATCTTTTATCAGTTGGTAAAATAGCATCAGACCCCAGTTTGTGTTTGCACCTGAGGGTCGTTGTTCTGAGCAGCTCTAAGTTCAGCAAGCTTTGCCCGTCTAGTGGTAAAGACAGCTTGCGCGTAACTCGTTAGGGTTTTGTATGTTGTTTTATCCTGAAGCAAGCATGTTTCCTGGTTGTGAAGGTTCCCTGGATTTCAGTAAAAAAAATTGAGCCTACAATCATCGTAAGCAGGGCACTCATACATGAGGTGCTCCCCTAACTCCTTCTCCACAGTGGCGGAACGGATTTCTTTCAATTACCATTGCTGTCAATTTCTGCTGAAATGGTCCATGTCCTGTGAGCAGGAATGTAACTTGCAGACCAGGCGAAAACCAGGGAGGTGGCTTTGGGAAATTCATGTCAACGGATGGGAGGAATCGTTTGGTGATTTCTCTTTTTGCCGTGGTTTCCCACGAATGCTGCCAAAGTCCTTGAAGGTGTTTGAAAATACGTTTTATTCCTTGTGTGAGGTCATTGGTAAGCTCCAGTTGAAGATTTAACAACTGCGTCGGAATTCCCTTCTTTAATCGATCGTAAAGGCCCATTTTAATCACCTGAAGATAGAGCAGCAAGCATCCAATAATAACCTGTAGCGCAGGGGTGCTCACAGTTCAGTATGCCCTGCAGATAGACAACAGCATGAATCTATATTGAAACAAGTTTTGCGCTTGTTCTTTTTTTTCCAGGGGGGGCCTTTGTACGCCAAACTGAGGCTCCATAACAAATAATTGAGAGAAACACCGCTTTATAGACGAGAGACAAAGCTTTGTGCTTAAAACCCCAGTCCGCTCTGCCGAATTTTCTTATCATGGCCGCATACTTTCCGATTTTCGTGGATAAGTACCTCAGATGACAATGAAAGGTAAGACCATTGTTCATGTCGATTCCTAGGTATTTGACTTCTGTGTAGAGAGACTGGGGGTGTTATTTATCTTAATTGTTGGAGGCCAGCATATTTGTAACTTTCCCTTGAGGAGAATCGATTTTGTTTTCTACCAGAAATTGAGAGGTTGTGGAGTGCTGCCCAGTTGGATACATCACAGGCGCTTTTGATGATCGCAGTAATATTCCGTACACAGTAATCCGACGAGAATGAAGCCGGTAGAGATACATCATCCGGTAGCCATCTCGACAGTTCCACAAGGAAGCCAATAAACTTTTTTGGTGTTATAACGCACAATGTCCCCCTCCTCCCCCTCGGAATCGATGCGGCGCGTTCCATAGAACGAACAAGGGAGAATATTATCACTTTGTGGACCGACCAGCCAGAAAGTTTTTTTGGTTAAGTCAGGCGTAGCCATTGTGATATCACTTTCGCTCTCCCAGAGTGGGCCGCTGTAGGTGGGTAGATGCCCTGGACGGTTTAAGATTTGCAAGCATAATGTGAGGTCCTCAAGTCTTGAGTCATATTCAAGGGTATTCCTATCTGGCGCCTCATTTTGCCAGAGTGGCAAGGGACAGTTTGAGTCCATGTCTATCAGTAGCTGCCCATCCGGGAGGAGCTGAAGTGCCATTTCATTCAGAGAAATTGCAGCAGTGATGTCTTCACCTGGATGGCTGTAGAGGAAGAGGAGGAACAGCGATCCAAGGGATGTCATGATTTGGGTGCAGGAACTGATGGAATTGATAGTGGGTTGATCTTGGTTGTTGTGATGTCAGGGTTTCTGATGATAATCGCAGTCTGCGCGGTTAGCACAGTGGTATTGTCACCGTCCTCCCCACACTGGGCGGAAAAGACCCGGGTTCGAATCCCGTCGTTGACGCGAGGAACTTTAGTGGGCATTCTTCTGTCCGTGGCTGAGTTAGTCGGTCTCAGGCGTAGATAGCAAGGTATTTTTCCCCAGAAACAGGTTTTTTTCGTCCAGCAAACAGGCGAATCGACCAGAGAACACACGCAATTTACAGACACAAAAAATATATGGGTAGATGTAATCATTTACGGGGGACCCTAATATCATATATATTTTTTTTTTTTTTATGACAATCACAGCCCATGGTTGGCCATTTGTACAATGGAAAATTTTATGCGATGAGGGCTAGCCATAAACACCCCGAAGCCAACATAGGGTTCCTGGAGCAAGATTAGATCTATTTGTTTTTCCTCAGCCTTTATCGTCAGCTGATCTGCAACCATTCTTGCTCTCTGCGCGTTTAGTTGTACAATTTTATCTATAGTTGGTAATTGTGAGAAGGATTTCTACGAGGAATTTCCGAAAATTAAGGTAACACATTTTTTTCTCTCGATGATGCTTAATACGAAGTTAAAATTACACACCAAGAAATAAGTGAAAATGCAATACGTCTCCAAAGAAAAGTCTCCAGTTTTATTGATGCACTTGTCCCAACGATGGATCAGTTTATCAATACCAGTACTGAAGAAGTTCGTGCCCACGCGCAGTAGCCAACATCGCACCGCCTGATGAACTTCCTCATCCGTGGAGAAATGCTTTCCTGGAAGGTATTTTTTCAGAGGGTCTGACAAATGGAAATCTGAAGGCGCTAAGTCTGGGCTGTAGGAGGGATGTGACAGAGTTTCCCAACGATTACGGCGCAACCACTCACGAGTGTTATGGGCAGTGTCTGGAGTTGTTGTTATGCAACAAAATCACGCCGCTTGTCAGGAATTCTGGTTGTGTGCGTCGAATGTTGGCTATCAGTTTTTCCAACGTTGCACAGTAACGCTGTGCATTGATCCCTTCGGAAAGAAGTCCACGAACAGAACGCCTTGGCGATCCCAGAACACTGTGGCCATGACTGAAGGCTTGTCCGCCTTCAGGCGTTGATGTCAACACATCTTCAATGTCAACACGGCCCGCTTTAAATTCATTGCACCAAAAACACGGGGCAGAGTGTGAGCAACCTTGGGCCCATTAGGGGACCAACGGCTAAATGACCAGAGGAACAACGGTACACGACACTACATATATAAAATCCATCAACTTTTAAACCTCTGGCATTGACAGTGTTCTGTTTCACACACACAATATATACTACGCTGAGATGGGAGAAACCCCTTGTGCCATTTGACACTAAACACACACTCTACTGCACCAAAAACACACCTGCTTCTTTGTCATCACCTTTTTGTCATGCACAACAACCAGTTCACGGTGAATGTCACTTGGTGAAGATCGTTTTGCTTGGCAAAAGCGAATAACTTCACGAACACCTGTTTTGAACCACACTCGAACGGTAGCCGCCATTTCACAACTGGAATCTGCTTTGAGGCGACAGTACCGCAACACTGCACTGGCGGTCTTTTTTAACGTTATTATGTTAAAGGGTCTATCTGTCCATCGCGTTTTATCTCATTCCCTTTCACCATTATGACGGGAAAAAAAAAAAAAAAAGTGTTAACTTACTTTTCGAAAAACCCTCGTATCTATAATTTATCCGCATTTGGTAGAGACTCATTTACTTTTAGATAGACAGAGCAGTTGTTATCTAGGATGGAATGTTGGTGCGGAGCCTTTGCAGCCTTGAAATTTGTGCAGCTTTGCGGCTGATCTCTGAAAGGGTAATCCTTATAGTCGTGCCCCTTTTGGGCACAGTGGCCACAGTTGTATTCACACTGATTGCAAGTATGTGAAATGTGGCCACAGCGGAAACACCTGTAACGCCTACAGACAGAAATATATTCTTTGAATCTATTGCTACCCCAACCAATGAATATTCTGTTTTGAGCTCCCAGAATTTGCCATGCTTTGGTTGATAGTTCGATACATAAAGAAGACCAAGGTGACTTTGGTCTTCTTTTTGTATTTGTGAATAATATTATCCACGGCCTCATCTTGCAGGTATATACTTACATATTTATTTACAATTAAGGTAACACATTTTTATATCTCTTTCAGCTCCTCTGGTGTTACACTCTGGTCCACATCAAAGAGCACAACTGAAGGCCCTTTATGGGGGGGGGGGTTGCCTTAAGCTCGAAATTTGTCATGTCGGTATTATTCAGGATGGTTTGTGCATCCGCCCCAGTGTCTGTTTCTGTTAACATTCCTGGATGCCTGGTCTTTCTAACACTCTTTACTTTTACAGTTTTCATCTGCTCCTTTAAGTTTTTTGTGAGTGCTTCCTTGAGCGCTTCACTGGTATCTGAATGTGCGTCTTCCACTGGTTTAACCATAATAACATGTGTTCAAACTTTCTTGCCGCTTTTCGGTTTTGTACTTTTCCTGGTTGTTGGGCATGTATTGAGCACCATCCCTCAACGCCTATGCAAAGAAGCTGGAGCGTTGTTGCATTTGTTTTCCACCCTCCGGTGTGAGAACTTCAATTTTTGCTTTTAAGCCATTCGTGGTCAACGTGTAATTTTTGGACCACTGTCTCCATTTTATTGAAGATCTCTATCACGTCAGTTCTAACGGCAGCAGTAATTCCACTTGACTGCTTAGCCATGTATTTTTCTAGGGTTCCTCTAATGGCAATAATCTGTTCCACTGGAGTCCCAGTGAATGGTGGAACCTGGGTAATAGGGGGTTCCTGACTCTTTTGTTCTTCATTGTCAGAGTCGCTGAATGATTCAATGGCAGCCTCTTCAGGGACTTCCTTGGTTGCTGGAAAGTCAGTAGCAGACTTTCTGCCCCTCTCTTCTTCTTGTCCTTTGTCTTTGTAGGTTTATTCGTGCCTTCCCCAGTTGTCAGCGGATTACCCAATCTAGTTGCGGATTAGGTAATCCGCCCGTTCCTTAACTATCAGTTCAACTTCAGCGTCGCTCATCTTGTTTTAGTGGGTATCTGGATTAACGAGAGGAATACGGATATTCGATTATCTACTCGTAGTAAGTTGAAACAGAGTTCGTTGTAATTGCCAAAAAACCACAAGTTCGTGGTCAAATAGGGGCCGAACAACTAAGTTGGCGATTTTTTGCAGGCTGACTTCATTGTTTTAGAAAAATATATTTACATACACTGAAAATATATGATCAAGTGGGGTAAATTTATAAGCGCTCTGGAAATAGATTACCTTATTGTGTATGTGGGCAATCCCACTG